>NC_140998.1:119363099-119968613 GCF_052327205.1 Somniosus microcephalus
CTCACAGGAGGTAGTGATCGAGACAAGACTCTTCCCCACAGTGGGGAGCAATCGAGACAAGACTCTTCCCACAGGAGGGAGTAATCGAGGCAAGACTCCTCCCCACAGGAGGGAGTGTTCGAGGCAAGACTCCTCCCCACAGGAAGGTGGGATCGAGACAAGACTGTTCCTCACAGGCGGGAAGAATTGAGAGAAGACTCCGCCCCACAGGAGGGAGTAATCAATACAAGACTACTCCCCGCAGGAGGGAGTAATTGAGACAAGTCTACTCCCCACTAGGAGGGAGTAATCGAGACAAGACTCCTCCTCAAATGAGAGAGTAATCGAGACAATACTCCTCCGCACCTGAGGGAGTAATCAAGACAAGAATCGTCCCCACAGGAAGGAGTAATCGAGGCAACACTCTTCCCCACAGGAGGGAGTAATCGAGACAAGATTCTTCCCCACAGGAGGGAGTAGTCGAGACAAGGCTCCTCCCCACAGGAAGGAGTAATCGAGACAAGACTCCTCCCCACAGGAAGGTGGGATCGAGACAAGACTGTTCCTCACAGGCGGGAAGAATTGAGAGAAGACTCCTCCCCACAGGAGGGAGTAATCAATACAAGACTACTCCCCGCAGGAGGGAGTAATTGAGACAAGTCTACTCCCCACTAGGAGGGAGTAATCGAGACAAGACTCCTCCTCAAATGAGAGAGTAATCGAGACAATACTCCTCCGCACCTGAGGGGAGTAATCAAGACAAGAATCATCCCCACAGGAAGGAGTAATCGAGGCAACACTCTTCCCCACAGGAGGGAGTAATTGAGACAAGATTCTTCCCACAGGAGGGAGTAATCAAGACAAGACACTTCCTCACAGGATGGAGTAATTGAGACAAGACTCCACCTCACAGGTGCGAGTAATCGAGACAAGACTCCTCCCCTCAGGAGTGAGTAATCGAGACAAGACACTTCACAGGTGGGAGTAATTGAGTCAAGACTCCTCCCCACTGGAGGGAGTAATTGAGTCAAGACTCCCCCCCACTGGAGGGAGTAATCGAGACAAGACTCCTCCCCACAGGAGGGAGTAATCGAGACAAGCCTCTTCCCCACAGGAGGGAGTAATCGAGACAAGACTCCTCCCCTCAGGGGTGTGTAATCGAGACAAGACTCTTCACCACAGGAGAGAGTAAATGAGTCAAGACTCCTCCCCACAGCAGGAAATAATCGAGACAAGACTCCTCCCACAGGAGAGAGTAAACGAGCCAAGACTCCTCCCCACAGGAGGGAGTAATCGAGACAAGACTCTTCCCCACAGTGGGAGTAATCGAGTCAAGACCGCTCCCCACAGGAAGGAGTAATTGAGACAAGATCCCTCCCCAAAGGTGGGAGTAATCAAGACAACACTGCTCAACACAGGAGGAAGTGCTCGAGGCAAGACTCCTCCTGACAGGAGGGAGTAATAAAGACAAGACTCCTCCCCAAAGGAGGGGGTAATGGAGACAAGACTCTTCCTCACAGGATGGAGTAATTGAGACAAGACCCCTCCTCACAAGCGTGAGTAATCGAGACAAAACTCCTCCCCTCAGGAGTGAGTAATCGAGGCAAGACTCTTCACCACAGGAGGGAGTAATCGAGACAAGTCTCTTGCCCACAGGAGGGAGTAATCGAGACAAGACTCCTCCTCTCAGGGGTGAGTAATCAAGACAAGACTCTTCACCACAGGAGAGATTAAACAAGTCAAGACTCCTCCCCACAGGAGGAAGTAAGGGAGACAAGACTCCTCCCACAGGAGAGAGTAAACGAGTCAAGACTCCTCCCCACAGGAGGGAGTAATCGAGACAAGACTCCTCCCCACAGGAGGGAGTAATCGAGACAAGACACCTCCCCACAGGAGGAAGTAATCGAGACAAGATTCTTCCTCAAAGGGCGGAGTAATTGAGACAAGTCTCTTCCACACAGGAGGGAGTAATCAAGACAAGACTTCTCCTCACAGGTGTGAGTAATCGAGACAAGACTCCTCCCCTCAGGAGTGAGTAATCGAGACAAGATTCTTCCTCACAGGAGGGAGTAATCGAGGCAAGACTCTTCGCCACAGCAGGGAGTAATCGAGACAAGACTCTTCCTTACAGGAGGGAGTAATCGAGACAAGTCTCCTCCCCACAGGAGGGAGTAATCGAGACACGACTCCTCCACCCAGGAGGGAGTAATCGAGACAAGACTCCTCCCCACAGGAGGGAGTAATTCAGACAAGACTCCTCCCCACAGGAGGGAGTAATCGAGACAAGACTCTTCCCGAGAGGAGAGAGTGATGGAGACAAGACTCCTCCCCACAGGAAGGAGTAGGCAAGACAAGACTCCTCGCCACAGGAGGCAGTGATCGAGACAAGACTCTTCCCCACAGGAGGGAGTAATCGAGACAAGACTCCTCCCCACAGGAGGGAGTAATCGAAACAAGACTCCTCCCCTCAGTGATGAGTAATCGAGACAAGACTCCTCCCCACAGGAGGGAGTAATCGAGACAAGATTCTTCCTCACAGGAGGGAGTGATCGAGACAAGACTCTTCCCCACAGTGGGGAGCAATCGAGACAAGACTCTTCCCCACAGGAGGGAGTAATCGAGGCAAGACTCCTCCCCACAGGAGGGAGTGTTCGAGGCAAGACTCCTCCCCACAGGAAGGTGGGATCGAGACAAGACTGTTCCTCACAGGCGGGAAGAATTGAGAGAAGACTCCGCCCCACAGGAGGGAGTAATCAATACAAGACTACTCCCCGCAGGAGGGAGTAATTGAGACAAGTCTACTCCCCACTAGGAGGGAGTAATCGAGACAAGACTCCTCCTCAAATGAGAGAGTAATCGAGACAATACTCCTCCGCACCTGAGGGAGTAATCAAGACAAGAATCGTCCCCACAGGAAGGAGTAATCGAGGCAACACTCTTCCCCACAGGAGGGAGTAATCGAGACAAGATTCTTCCCCACAGGAGGGAGTAGTCGAGACAAGGCTCCTCCCCACAGGAAGGAGTAATCGAGACAAGACTCCTCCCCACAGGAAGGTGGGATCGAGACAAGACTGTTCCTCACAGGCGGGAAGAATTGAGAGAAGACTCCTCCCCACAGGAGGGAGTAATCAATACAAGACTACTCCCCGCAGGAGGGAGTAATTGAGACAAGTCTACTCCCCACTAGGAGGGAGTAATCGAGACAAGACTCCTCCTCAAATGAGAGAGTAATCGAGACAATACTCCTCCGCACCTGAGGGAGTAATCAAGACAAGAATCATCCCCACAGGAAGGAGTAATCGAGGCAACACTCTTCCCCACAGGAGGGAGTAATTGAGACAAGATTCTTCCCCACAGGAGGGAGTAATCGAGACAAGACTCCTCCCCACAGGAGGGAGTAATCGAGACAAGACACCTCCCCACAGGAGGAAGTAATCGAGACAAGATTCTTCCTCAAAGGGCGGAGTAATTGAGACAAGTCTCTTCCACACAGGAGGGAGTAATCAAGACAAGACTTCTCCTCACAGGTGTGAGTAATCGAGACAAGACTCCTCCCCTCAGGAGTGAGTAATCGAGACAAGATTCTTCCTCACAGGAGGGAGTAATCGAGGCAAGACTCTTCGCCACAGCAGGGAGTAATCGAGACAAGACTCTTCCTTACAGGAGGGAGTAATCGAGACAAGTCTCCTCCCCACAGGAGGGAGTAATCGAGACACGACTCCTCCACCCAGGAGGGAGTAATCGAGACAAGACTCCTCCCCACAGGAGGGAGTAATTCAGACAAGACTCCTCCCCACAGGAGGGAGTAATCGAGACAAGACTCTTCCCGAGAGGAGAGAGTGATGGAGACAAGACTCCTCCCCACAGGAAGGAGTAGGCAAGACAAGACTCCTCGCCACAGGAGGCAGTGATCGAGACAAGACTCTTCCCCACAGGAGGGAGTAATCGAGACAAGACTCCTCCCCACAGGAGGGAGTAATCGAAACAAGACTCCTCCCCTCAGTGATGAGTAATCGAGACAAGACTCCTCCCCACAGGAGGGAGTAATCGAGACAAGATTCTTCCTCACAGGAGGGAGTGATCGAGACAAGACTCTTCCCCACAGTGGGGAGCAATCGAGACAAGACTCTTCCCCACAGGAGGGAGTAATCGAGGCAAGACTCCTCCCCACAGGAGGGAGTGTTCGAGGCAAGACTCCTCCCCACAGGAAGGTGGGATCGAGACAAGACTGTTCCTCACAGGCGGGAAGAATTGAGAGAAGACTCCGCCCCACAGGAGGGAGTAATCAATACAAGACTACTCCCCGCAGGAGGGAGTAATTGAGACAAGTCTACTCCCCACTAGGAGGGAGTAATCGAGACAAGACTCCTCCTCAAATGAGAGAGTAATCGAGACAATACTCCTCCGCACCTGAGGGAGTAATCAAGACAAGAATCGTCCCCACAGGAAGGAGTAATCGAGGCAACACTCTTCCCCACAGGAGGGAGTAATCGAGACAAGATTCTTCCCCACAGGAGGGAGTAGTCGAGACAAGGCTCCTCCCCACAGGAAGGAGTAATCGAGACAAGACTCCTCCCCACAGGAAGGTGGGATCGAGACAAGACTGTTCCTCACAGGCGGGAAGAATTGAGAGAAGACTCCTCCCCACAGGAGGGAGTAATCAATACAAGACTACTCCCCGCAGGAGGGAGTAATTGAGACAAGTCTACTCCCCACTAGGAGGGAGTAATCGAGACAAGACTCCTCCTCAAATGAGAGAGTAATCGAGACAATACTCCTCCGCACCTGAGGGAGTAATCAAGACAAGAATCATCCCCACAGGAAGGAGTAATCGAGGCAACACTCTTCCCCACAGGAGGGAGTAATTGAGACAAGATTCTTCCCCACAGGAGGGAGTAGTCGAGACAAGGCTCCTCCCCACAGGAAGGAGTAATCGAGACAAGACTCCTCCCCACAGGAGGGAGTAATCGAGACAAGACTCCTCCCCACAGGAGAGAGTAATCAAGACAAGACACTTCCTCACAGGATGGAGTAATTGAGACAAGACTCCACCTCACAGGTGCGAGTAATCGAGACAAGACTCCTCCCCTCAGGAGTGAGTAATCGAGACAAGACACTTCACAGGTGGGAGTAATTGAGTCAAGACTCCTCCCCACTGGAGGGAGTAATTGAGTCAAGACTCCTCCCCACTGGAGGGAGTAATCGAGACAAGACTCCTCCCCACAGGAGGGAGTAATCGAGACAAGCCTCTTCCCCACAGGAGGGAGTAATCGAGACAAGACTCCTCTCCTCAGGGGTGTGTAATCGAGACAAGACTCTTCACCACAGGAGAGAGTAAACGAGTCAAGACTCCTCCCCACAGCAGGAAATAATCGAGACAAGACTCCTCCCACAGGAGAGAGTAAACGAGCCAAGACTCCTCCCCACAGGAGGGAGTAATCGAGACAAGACTCTTCCCCACAGTGGGAGTAATCGAGTCAAGACCGCTCCCCACAGGAAGGAGTAATTGAGACAAGATCCCTCCCCAAAGGTGGGAGTAATCAAGACAACACTGCTCAACACAGGAGGAAGTGCTCGAGGCAAGACTCCTCCTGACAGGAGGGAGTAATCAAGACAAGACTCCTCCCCAAAGGAGGGGGTAATGGAGACAAGACTCTTCCTCACAGGATGGAGTAATTGAGACAAGACCCCTCCTCACAAGCGTGAGTAATCGAGACAAAACTCCTCCCCTCAGGAGTGAGTAATCGAGGCAAGACTCTTCACCACAGGAGGGAGTAATCGAGACAAGTCTCTTGCCCACAGGAGGGAGTAATCGAGACAAGACTCCTCCTCTCAGGGGTGAGTAATCAAGACAAGACTCTTCACCACAGGAGAGATTAAACAAGTCAAGACTCCTCCCCACAGGAGGAAGTAAGGGAGACAAGACTCCTCCCACAGGAGAGAGTAAACGAGTCAAGACTCCTCCCCACAGGAGGGAGTAATCGAGACAAGACTCCTCCCCACAGGAGGGAGTAATCGAGACAAGACACCTCCCCACAGGAGGAAGTAATCGAGACAAGATTCTTCCTCAAAGGGCGGAGTAATTGAGACAAGTCTCTTCCACACAGGAGGGAGTAATCAAGACAAGACTTCTCCTCACAGGTGTGAGTAATCGAGACAAGACTCCTCCCCTCAGGAGTGAGTAATCGAGACAAGATTCTTCCTCACAGGAGGGAGTAATCGAGGCAAGACTCTTCGCCACAGCAGGGAGTAATCGAGACAAGACTCTTCCTTACAGGAGGGAGTAATCGAGACAAGTCTCCTCCCCACAGGAGGGAGTAATCGAGACACGACTCCTCCACCCAGGAGGGAGTAATCGAGACAAGACTCCTCCCCACAGGAGGGAGTAATTCAGACAAGACTCCTCCCCACAGGAGGGAGTAATCGAGACAAGACTCTTCCCGAGAGGAGAGAGTGATGGAGACAAGACTCCTCCCCACAGGAAGGAGTAGGCAAGACAAGACTCCTCGCCACAGGAGGCAGTGATCGAGACAAGACTCTTCCCCACAGGAGGGAGTAATCGAGACAAGACTCCTCCCCACAGGAGGGAGTAATCGAAACAAGACTCCTCCCCTCAGTGATGAGTAATCGAGACAAGACTCCTCCCCACAGGAGGGAGTAAGCAAGACAAAATTCTTCCCCACAGGAGGGAGTAATCGAGACAAGATTCTTCCTCACAGGAGGGAGTGATCGAGACAAGACTCTTCCCCATACGGGGAGTAATCGAGGCAAGACACCTCCCCACAGGAGGGAGTATTCGAGGCAAGACTCCTCCCCACAGGAAGGAGGGATCGAGACAAGACTGTTCCTCACAGGAGGGAGTAATCAAGACAAGACTCTTCCCTAGAGGAGAGAGTGATGGAGACAAGACTCCTCCCCAGAGGAAGGAGTAAGCAAGACAAGACTCTTCGCCACAGGAGGCAGTGATCGAGAGAAGACTCTTCCCCACAGGAGGTAGTAATCGAGACAAGACTCCTCCCCACAGGAGGGAGTAATCCAGACAAGACTCCTCCCCTCAGGCGTGAGTAATCGAGACAAGACTCCTCCCCACAGGAGGGAGTAAGCAAGACAAGACTCTTCCCCACAGGAGGGAGGATTCGAGACAGGATTCTTCCTCACAGGAGGGAGTGATCGAGACAAGACTCTTCCCCACAGGAGGGAGTAATCGAGGCAAGACTCCTCCTCAAATGAGAGAGTAATCGAGACAATACTCCTCCGCAACTGAGGGAGTAATCAAGACAAGAATCATCCCCACAGGAAGGAGTAATCGAGAAAAGATTCTTCCCCACAGGTGGGAGCAGTCGAGACAAGGCTCCTCCACACAGGAAGGAGTAATCAAGACAAGACTCCTCCCCAAAGGAGGGGGTAATGGAGACAAGACTCTTCCTCACAGGATGGAGTAATTGAGACAAGACCCCTCCTCACAGGCGTGAGTAATCGAGACAAAACTCCTCCCCTCAGGAGTGAGTAATCGAGGCAAGACTCTTCACCACAGGTGGGAGAAATTGAGTCAAGCCTCCTCCCCACTGGAGGGAGTAATTGAGACAAGACTTCTCCCCACAGGAGGGAGTAATCGAGTCAAGACACTTCCCCACAGGAGGAAGTAATCGAGACAAGTTTATTACTCACAGGGCGGAGTAATTGAGACAAGTCTCTTCCACACAGGAGGGAGTAATCAAGACAGGACTTCTCCTCACAGGTGTGAGTAATCGAGACAAGACTCCTCCCCACAGGAGGGAGTAATCGAGACAAGAGTCCTCCCCAGAGGAGGGAGTATTCGAGACAAGACTCCTCCCCTCAGGCATGAGTAATCGAGACAAGACTCCTCCCCACAGGAGGGAGTAATCGAGACAAGATTCTTCCTCACAGGAGGGAGTGATTGAGACAAGACTCTTCCCCACAGTGGGGAGCAATCGAGACAAGACTCTTCCCCACAGGAGGGAGTAATCGAGGCAAGACTCCTCCCCACAGGAGGGAGTGTTCGAGGCAAGACTCCTCCCCACAGGAAGGTGGGATCGAGACAAGACTGTTCCTCACAGGCGGGAAGAATTGAGAGAAGACTCCGCCCCACAGGAGGGAGTAATCAATACAAGACTACTCCCCGCAGGAGGGAGTAATTGAGACAAGTCTACTCCCCACTAGGAGGGAGTAATCGAGACAAGACTCCTCCTCAAATGAGAGAGTAATCGAGACAATACTCCTCCGCACCTGAGGGAGTAATCAAGACAAGAATCGTCCCCACAGGAAGGAGTAATCGAGGCAACACTCTTCCCCACAGGAGGGAGTAATCGAGACAAGATTCTTCCCCACAGGAGGGAGTAGTCGAGACAAGGCTCCTCCCCACAGGAAGGAGTAATCGAGACAAGACTCCTCCCCACAGGAAGGTGGGATCGAGACAAGACTGTTCCTCACAGGCGGGAAGAATTGAGAGAAGACTCCTCCCCACAGGAGGGAGTAATCAATACAAGACTACTCCCCGCAGGAGGGAGTAATTGAGACAAGTCTACTCCCCACTAGGAGGGAGTAATCGAGACAAGACTCCTCCTCAAATGAGAGAGTAATCGAGACAATACTCCTCCGCACCTGAGGGAGTAATCAAGACAAGAATCATCCCCACAGGAAGGAGTAATCGAGGCAACACTCTTCCCCACAGGAGGGAGTAATTGAGACAAGATTCTTCCCCACAGGAGGGAGTAATCAAGACAAGACACTTCCTCACAGGATGGAGTAATTGAGACAAGACTCCACCTCACAGGTGCGAGTAATCGAGACAAGACTCCTCCCCTCAGGAGTGAGTAATCGAGACAAGACACTTCACAGGTGGGAGTAATTGAGTCAAGACTCCTCCCCACTGGAGGGAGTAATTGAGTCAAGACTCCTCCCCACTGGAGGGAGTAATCGAGACAAGACTCCTCCCCACAGGAGGGAGTAATCGAGACAAGCCTCTTCCCCACAGGAGGGAGTAATCGAGACAAGACTCCTCCCCTCAGGGGTGTGTAATCGAGACAAGACTCTTCACCACAGGAGAGAGTAAATGAGTCAAGACTCCTCCCCACAGCAGGAAATAATCGAGACAAGACTCCTCCCACAGGAGAGAGTAAACGAGCCAAGACTCCTCCCCACAGGAGGGAGTAATCGAGACAAGACTCTTCCCCACAGTGGGAGTAATCGAGTCAAGACCGCTCCCCACAGGAAGGAGTAATTGAGACAAGATCCCTCCCCAAAGGTGGGAGTAATCAAGACAACACTGCTCAACACAGGAGGAAGTGCTCGAGGCAAGACTCCTCCTGACAGGAGGGAGTAATCAAGACAAGACTCCTCCCCAAAGGAGGGGGTAATGGAGACAAGACTCTTCCTCACAGGATGGAGTAATTGAGACAAGACCCCTCCTCACAAGCGTGAGTAATCGAGACAAAACTCCTCCCCTCAGGAGTGAGTAATCGAGGCAAGACTCTTCACCACAGGAGGGAGTAATCGAGACAAGTCTCTTGCCCACAGGAGGGAGTAATCGAGACAAGACTCCTCCTCTCAGGGGTGAGTAATCAAGACAAGACTCTTCACCACAGGAGAGATTAAACAAGTCAAGACTCCTCCCCACAGGAGGAAGTAAGGGAGACAAGACTCCTCCCACAGGAGAGAGTAAACGAGTCAAGACTCCTCCCCACAGGAGGGAGTAATCGAGACAAGACTCCTCCCCACAGGAGGGAGTAATCGAGACAAGACACCTCCCCACAGGAGGAAGTAATCGAGACAAGATTCTTCCTCAAAGGGCGGAGTAATTGAGACAAGTCTCTTCCACACAGGAGGGAGTAATCAAGACAAGACTTCTCCTCACAGGTGTGAGTAATCGAGACAAGACTCCTCCCCTCAGGAGTGAGTAATCGAGACAAGACTCTTCCTTACAGGAGGGAGTAATCGAGACAAGTCTCCTCCCCACAGGAGGGAGTAATCGAGACACGACTCCTCCACCCAGGAGGGAGTAATCGAGACAAGACTCCTCCCCACAGGAGGGAGTAATTCAGACAAGACTCCTCCCCACAGGAGGGAGTAATCGAGACAAGACTCTTCCCGAGAGGAGAGAGTGATGGAGACAAGACTCCTCCCCACAGGAAGGAGTAGGCAAGACAAGACTCCTCGCCACAGGAGGCAGTGATCGAGACAAGACTCTTCCCCACAGGAGGGAGTAATCGAGACAAGACTCCTCCCCACAGGAGGGAGTAATCGAAACAAGACTCCTCCCCTCAGTGATGAGTAATCGAGACAAGACTCCTCCCCACAGGAGGGAGTAAGCAAGACAAAATTCTTCCCCACAGGAGGGAGTAATCGAGACAAGATTCTTCCTCACAGGAGGGAGTGATCGAGACAAGACTCTTCCCCACACGGGGAGTAATCGAGGCAAGACACCTCCCCACAGGAGGGAGTATTCGAGGCAAGACTCCTCCCCACAGGAAGGAGGGATCGAGACAAGACTGTTCCTCACAGGAGGGAGTAATCAAGACAAGACTCTTCCCTAGAGGAGAGAGTGATGGAGACAAGACTCCTCCCCAGAGGAAGGAGTAAGCAAGACAAGACTCTTCGCCACAGGAGGCAGTGATCGAGAGAAGACTCTTCCCCACAGGAGGTAGTAATCGAGACAAGACTCCTCCCCACAGGAGGGAGTAATCGAGACAAGACTCCTCCCCTCAGGGGTGAGTAATCGAGACAAGACTCCTCCCCACAGGAGGGAGTAAGCAAGACAAGACTCTTCCCCACAGGAGGGAGGATTCGAGACAGGATTCTTCCTCACAGGAGGGAGTGATCGAGACAAGACTCTTCCCCACAGGAGGGAGTAATCGAGACAAGACTCCTCCTCAAATGAGAGAGTAATCGAGACAATACTCCTCCGCAACTGAGGGAGTAATCAAGACAAGAATCATCCCCGCAGGAAGGAGTAATCGAGAAAAGATTCTTCCCCACAGGTGGGAGCAGTCGAGACAAGGCTCCTCCACACAGGAAGGAGTAATCAAGACAAGACTCCTCCCCAAAGGAGGGGGTAATGGAGACAAGACTCTTCCTCACAGGATGGAGTAATTGAGACAAGACCCCTCCTCACAGGCGTGAGTAATCGAGACAAAACTCCTCCCCTCAGGAGTGAGTAATCGAGGCAAGACTCTTCACCACAGGTGGGAGTAATTGAGTCAAGCCTCCTCCCCACTGGAGGGAGTAATTGAGACAAGACTTCTCCCCACAGGAGGGAGTAATCGAGTCAAGACACTTCCCCACAGGAGGAAGTAATCGAGACAAGTTTATTACTCACAGGGCGGAGTAATTGAGACAAGTCTCTTCCACACAGGAGGGAGTAATCAAGACAAGACTTCTCCTCGCAGGTGTGAGTAATCGAGACAAGACTCCTCCCCACAGGAGGGAGTAATCAAGACAAGACTCCTCCCCTCAGGCATGAGTAATCGAGACAAGACTCCTCCCCACAGGAGGGAGTAAGCAAGACAAGACTCTTCCCCACAGGAGGGAGTAATCGAGACAAGATTCTTCCTCACAGGAGGGAGTGATCGAGACAAGACTCTTCCCCACAGTGGGGAGCAATCGAGACAAGACTCTTCCCCACAGGAGGGAGTAATCGAGGCAAGACTCCTCCCAACAGGAGGGAGTATTTGAGGCAAGACTCCTCCCCACAGGAAGGTGGGATCGAGACAAGACTGTTCCTCACAGGCGGGAAGAATTGAGAGAAGACTCCGCCACACAGGAGGGAGTAATCAATACAAGACTACTCCCCGCAGGAGGGAGTAATTGAGACAAGTCTACTCCCCACTAGGAGGGAGTAATCGAGACAACACTCCTCCTCAAATGAGAGAGTAATCGAGACAATACTCCTCCGCACCTGAGGGAGTAATCAAGACAAGAATCGTCCCCACAGGAAGGAGTAATCGAGGCAACACTCTTCCCCACAGGAGGGAGTAATCGAGACAAGATTCTTCCCCACAGGAGGGAGTAGTCGAGACAAGGCTCCTCCCCACAGGAAGGAGTAATCGAGACAAGACTCCTCCCCACAGGAGGGAGTAATCGAGACAAGACTCCTCCCCACAGGAGAGAGTAATCAGGACAAGACACTTCCTCACAGGATGGAGTTATTGAGACAAGACTCCACCTCACAGGTGCGAGTAATCGAGACAAGACTCCTCCCCTCAGGAGTGAGTAATCGAGACAAGACACTTCACAGGTGGGAGTAATTGAGTCAAGACTCCTCCCCACTGGAGGGAGTAATTGAGTCAAGACTCCTCCCCACTGGAGGGAGTAATCGAGACAAGACTCCTCCCCACAGGAGGGAGTAATCGAGACAAGCCTCTTCCTCACAGGTGTGAGTAATCGAGACAAGACTCCTCCCCTCAGGAGTGAGTAATCGAGACAAGATTCTTCCTCACAGGAGGGAGTAATCGAGGCAAGACTCTTCGCCACAGCAGGGAGTAATCGAGACAAGACTCTTCCTTACAGGAGGGAGTAATCGAGACAAGTCTCCTCCCCACAGGAGGGAGTAATTCAGACAAGACTCCTCCCCACAGGAGGGAGTAATCGAGACAAGACTCCTCCCCACAGGGGGGAGTAATTCAGACAAGACTCCTCCCCACAGGAGGGAGTAATCGAGACAAGACTCTTCCCGAGAGGAGAGAGTGATGGAGACAAGACTCCTCCCCACAGGAAGGAGTAGGCAAGACAAGACTCCTCGCCACAGGAGGCAGTGATCGAGACAAGACTCTTCCCCACAGGAGGGAGTAATCGAGACAAGACTCCTCCCCACAGGAGGGAGTAATCGAAACAAGACTCCTCCCCTCAGTGATGAGTAATCGAGACAAGACTCCTCCCCACAGGAGGGAGTAAGCAAGACAAAATTCTTCCCCACAGGAGGGAGTAATCGAGACAAGATTCTTCCTCACAGGAGGGAGTGATCGAGACAAGACTCTTCCCCACACGGGGAGTAATCGAGGCAAGACACCTCCCCACAGGAGGGAGTATTCGAGGCAAGACTCCTCCCCACAGGAAGGAGGGATCGAGACAAGACTGTTCCTCACAGGAGGGAGTAATCAAGACAAGACTCTTCCCTAGAGGAGAGAGTGATGGAGACAAGACTCCTCCCCAGAGGAAGGAGTAAGCAAGACAAGACTCTTCGCCACAGGAGGCAGTGATCGAGAGAAGACTCTTCCCCACAGGAGGTAGTAATCGAGACAAGACTCCTCACCACAGGAGGGAGTAATCGAGACAAGACTCCTCCCCTCAGGGGTGAGTAATCGAGACAAGACTCCTCCCCACAGGAGGGAGTAAGCAAGACAAGACTCTTCCCCACAGGAGGGAGGATTCGAGACAGGATTCTTCCTCACAGGAGGGAGTGATCGAGACAAGACTCTTCCCCACAGGAGGGATTAATCGAGACAAGACTCCTCCTCAAATGAGAGAGTAATCGAGACAATACTCCTCCGCAACTGAGGGAGTAATCAAGACAAGAATCATCCCCACAGGAAGGAGTAATCGAGAAAAGATTCTTCCCCACAGGTGGGAGCAGTCGAGACAAGGCTCCTCCACACAGGAAGGAGTAATCAAGACAAGACTCCTCCCCAAAGGAGGGGGTAATGGAGACAAGACTCTTCCTCACAGGATGGAGTAATTGAGACAAGACCCCTCCTCACAGGCGTGAGTAATCGAGACAAAACTCCTCCCCTCAGGAGTGAGTAATCGAGGCAAGACTCTTCACCACAGGTGGGAGTAATTGAGTCAAGCCTCCTCCCCACTGGAGGGAGTAATTGAGACAAGACTTCTCCCCACAGGAGGGAGTAATCGAGTCAAGACACTTCCCCACAGGAGGAAGTAATCGAGACAAGTTTATTACTCACAGGGCGGAGTAATTGAGACAAGTCTCTTCCACACAGGAGGGAGTAATCAAGACAAGACTTGTCCTCGCAGGTGTGAGTAATCGAGACAAGACTCCTCCCCACAGGAGGGAGTAATCAAGACAAGACTCCTCCCCTCAGGCATGAGTAATCGAGACAAGACTCCTCCCCACAGGAGGGAGTAAGCAAGACAAGACTCTTCCCCACAGGAGGGAGTAATCGAGACAAGATTCTTCCTCACAGGAGGGAGTGATCGAGACAAGACTCTTCCCCACAGTGGGGAGCAATCGAGACAAGACTCTTCCCCACAGGAGGGAGTAATCGAGGCAAGACTCCTCCCAACAGGAGGGAGTATTCGAGGCAAGACTCCTCCCCACAGGAAGGTGGGATCGAGACAAGACTGTTCCTCACAGGCGGGAAGAATTGAGAGAAGACTCCGCCACACAGGAGGGAGTAATCAATACAAGACTACTCCCCGCAGGAGGGAGTAATTGAGACAAGTCTACTCCCCACTAGGAGGGAGTAATCGAGACAACACTCCTCCTCAAATGAGAGAGTAATCGAGACAATACTCCTCCGCACCTGAGGGAGTAATCAAGACAAGAATCGTCCCCACAGGAAGGAGTAATCGAGGCAACACTCTTCCCCACAGGAGGGAGTAATCGAGACAAGATTCTTCCCCACAGGAGGGAGTAGTTGAGACAAGGCTCCTCCCCACAGGAAGGAGTAATCGAGACAAGACTCCTCCCCACAGGAGGGAGTAATCGAGACAAGACTCCTCCCCACAGGAGAGAGTAATCAGGACAAGACACTTCCTCACAGGATGGAGTTATTGAGACAAGACTCCACCTCACAGGTGCGAGTAATCGAGACAAGACTCCTCCCCTCAGGAGTGAGTAATCGAGACAAGACACTTCACAGGTGGGAGTAATTGAGTCAAGACTCCTCCCCACTGGAGGGAGTAATTGAGTCAAGACTCCTCCCCACTGGAGGGAGTAATCGAGACAAGCCTCTTCCCCACAGGAGGGAGTAATCGAGACAAGACTCCTCCCCTCAGGGGTGTGTAATCGAGACAAGACTCTTCACCACAGGAGAGAGTAAACGAGTCAGGACTCCTCCCCACAGCAGGAAATAATCGAGACAAGACTCCTCCCACAGGAGAGAGTAAACGAGTCAAGACTCCTCCCCACAGGAGGGAGTAATCGAGACAAGACTCTTCCCCACAGTGGGAGTAATCGAGACAAGACCGCTCCCCACAGGAAGGAGTAATCGAGACAAGATCCCTCCCCAAAGGTGGGAGTAATCAAGACAAGACTGCTCAACACAGGAGGAAGTGCTCGAGGCAAGACTCCTCCTGACAGGAGGGAGTAATCAAGACAAGACTCCTCCCCAAAGGAGGGGGTAATGGAGACAAGACTCTTCCTCACAGGATGGAGTAATTGAGACAAGACTCCTCCTCATAGGCACGAGTAATCGAGACAAGACTCTTCCCCACAGGAGGGAGTAATCGAGACAAGTCTCTTGCCCACAGGAGGGAGTAATCGAGACAAGACTCCTCCTCTCAGGGGTGAGTAATCAAGACAAGACTCTTCACCACAGGAGAGATTAAACAAGTCAAGACTCCTCCCCACAGGAGGAAGTAAGCGAGACAAGACTCCTCCCACAGGAGAGAGTAAACGAGTCAAGACTCCTCCCCACAGGAGGGAGTAATCGAGACAAGACTCCTCCCCACAGGAGGCAGTAATCGAGACAAGACACCTCCGCACAGGAGGAAGTAATCGAGACAAGATTCTTCCTCAAAGGGCGGACTAATTGAGACAAGTCTCTTCCACACAGGAGGGAGTAATCAAGACAAGACTCTTCGCCACAGCAGGGAGTAATCGAGACAAGACTCTTCCTTACAGGAGGGAGTAATCGAGACAAGTCTCCTCCCCACAGGAGGGAGTAATCGAGACAAGACTCCTCCACCCAGGAGGGAGTAATCGAGACAAGACTCCTCCCCACAGGAGGGAGTAATTGAGACAAGACCCCTCCCCACAGGAGGGAGTAATCGAGACAAGACTCTTCCCGAGAGGAGAGAGTGATGGAGACAAGACTCCTCCCCACAGGAAGGAGTATGCAAGACAAGACACCTCGCCACAGGAGGCAGTGATCGAGACAAGACTCTTCCTCACAGGAGGGAGTAATCGAGACAAGACTCCTCCCCACAGGAGGGAGTAATCGAAACAAGACTCCTCCCCTCAGTGGTGAGTAATTGAGACAAGACACCTCCCCACAAGAGGGAGTAAGCAAGACAAGACTCTTCCCCACAGGAGGGAGTAATCGAGACAAGATTCTTCCTCACAGGAGGGAGTGATCGAGACAAGACTCTTCCCCACAGGAGGGAGTAATCGAGACAAGACTCTTCCCCACAGGATGGAGTAATCGAGGCAAGACTCCTCCCCACAGGAGGGAGTATTCGAGGCAAGACTCCTCCCCAGAGGAAGGAGGGATCGAGACAAGACTGTTCCTCACAGGCGGGAGGAATTGAGAGAAGACTCCTCCCCACAGGAGGGAGTAATCGATACAAGACTAGTCCCCACAGGAGGGAGTAATTGAGACAAGATTCTTCCCCACAGGAGGGGGTAGTCGAGACAAGGCTCCTCCCCACAGGAAGGAGTAATCAAGACAAGACTCCTCCCCAAAGGAGGGGGTAATGGAGACAAGACTCTTCCTCACAGGATGGAGTAATTGAGACAAGACCCCTCCTCACAGGCACGAGTAATCGAGACAAAACTCCTACCCTCAGGAGTGAGTAATCGAGACAAGACTCTTCACCACAGGTGGGAGTAATTGAGTCAAGCCTCCTCCCCACTGGAGGGAGTAATTGAGACAAGACTCCTCCCCACAGGAGGGAGTAATCGAGACAAGACACCTCTCACAGGTGTGAGTAATCGAGAAAAGACTCCTCCCCACAGGAGGGAGTAATCGAGACAAGACTCTTCGCCACAGGAGGCAGTGATCGAGACAAGATTCTTCCTCACAGGAGGGAGTGATCGAGACAAGACGCTTCCCCACAGCGGGGAGTAATCGCGACAAGACTCTTCCCCACAGGAGGGAGTAATCGAGGCAAGACTCCTCCCCACAGGAGGGAGTATTCGAGGCAAGAATCCTCCAGACAGGAAGGAGGGATTGAGAAAAGACTGTTCCTCACAGGAGGGAGTAATCAAGACAAGACTCTTCCCTAGAGGAGAGAGTGATGGAGACAAGACTCCTCCCCAGAGGAAGGAGTAAGCAAGACAAGACTCTTCGCCACAGGAGGCAGTGATCAAGACAAGACTCTTCCCCACAGGAGGGAGTAATCGAGACAAGACTCCTCCCCACAGATGGGAGTAATCGAGACAAGACTCCTGCCCTCTGGGGTGAGTAATCGAGACAAGATTCTTCCTCACAGGAGGGAGTGATCGAGACAAGACTCTTCCCCACACGGGGAGTAATCGAGGCAAGACACCTCCCCACAGGAGGGAGTATTCGAGGCAAGACTCCTCCCCACAGGAAGGAGGGATCGAGACAAGACTGTTCCTCACAGGAGGGAGTAATCAAGACAAGACTCTTCCCTAGAGGAGAGAGTGATGGAGACAAGACTCCTCCCCAGAGGAAGGAGTAAGCAAGACAAGACTCTTCGCCACAGGAGGCAGTGATCGAGAGAAGACTCTTCCCCACAGGAGGTAGTAATCGAGACAAGACTCCTCCCCACAGGAGGGAGTAATCGAGACAAGACTCCTCCCCTCAGGGGTGAGTAATCGAGACAAGACTCCTCCCCACAGGAGGGAGTAAGCAAGACAAGACTCTTCCCCACAGGAGGGAGGATTCGAGACAGGATTCTTCCTCACAGGAGGGAGTGATCGAGACAAGACTCTTCCCCACAGGAGGGAGTAATCGAGACAAGACTCCTCCTCAAATGAGAGAGTAATCGAGACAATACTCCTCCGCAACTGAGGGAGTAATCAAGACAAGAATCATCTCCGCAGGAAGGAGTAATCGAGAAAAGATTCTTCCCCACAGGTGGGAGCAGTCGAGACAAGGCTCCTCCACACAGGAAGGAGTAATCAAGACAAGACTCCTCCCCAAAGGAGGGGGTAATGGAGACAAGACTCTTCCTCACAGGATGGAGTAATTGAGACAAGACCCCTCCTCACAGGCGTGAGTAATCGAGACAAAACTCCTCCCCTCAGGAGTGAGTAATCGAGGCAAGACTCTTCACCACAGGTGGGAGTAATTGAGTCAAGCCTCCTCCCCACTGGAGGGAGTAATTGAGACAAGACTTCTCCCCACAGGAGGGAGTAATCGAGTCAAGACACTTCCCCACAGGAGGAAGTAATCGAGACAAGTTTATTACTCACAGGGCGGAGTAATTGAGACAAGTCTCTTCCACACAGGAGGGAGTAATCAAGACAAGACTTCTCCTCGCAGGTGTGAGTAATCGAGACAAGACTCCTCCCCACAGGAGGGAGTAATCAAGACAAGACTCCTCCCCTCAGGCATGAGTAATCGAGACAAGACTCCTCCCCACAGGAGGGAGTAAGCAAGACAAGACTCTTCCCCACAGGAGGGAGTAATCGAGACAAGATTCTTCCTCACAGGAGGGAGTGATCGAGACAAGACTCTTCCCCACAGTGGGGAGCAATCGAGACAAGACTCTTCCCCACAGGAGGGAGTAATCGAGGCAAGACTCCTCCCAACAGGAGGGAGTATTTGAGGCAAGACTCCTCCCCACAGGAAGGTGGGATCGAGACAAGACTGTTCCTCACAGGCGGGAAGAATTGAGAGAAGACTCCGCCACACAGGAGGGAGTAATCAATACAAGACTACTCCCCGCAGGAGGGAGTAATTGAGACAAGTCTACTCCCCACTAGGAGGGAGTAATCGAGACAACACTCCTCCTCAAATGAGAGAGTAATCGAGACAATACTCCTCCGCACCTGAGGGAGTAATCAAGACAAGAATCGTCCCCACAGGAAGGAGTAATCGAGGCAGCACTCTTCCCCACAGGAGGGAGTAATCGAGACAAGATTCTTCCCCACAGGAGGGAGTAGTCGAGACAAGGCTCCTCCCAACAGGAAGGAGTAATCGAGACAAGACTCCTCCCCACAGGAGAGAGTAATCAGGACAAGACACTTCCTCACAGGATGGAGTTATTGAGACAAGACTCCACCTCACAGGTGCGAGTAATCGAGACAAGACTCCTCCCCTCAGGAGTGAGTAATCGAGACAAGACACTTCACAGGTGGGAGTAATTGAGTCAAGACTCCTCCCCACTGGAGGGAGTAATTGAGTCAAGACTCCTCCCCACTGGAGGGAGTAATCAAGACAAGACTCCTCCCCACAGGAGGGAGTAATCGAGACAAGCCTCTTCCTCACAGGTGTGAGTAATCGAGACAAGACTCCTCCCCTCAGGAGTGAGTAATCGAGACAAGATTCTTCCTCACAGGAGGGAGTAATCGAGGCAAGACTCTTCGCCACAGCAGGGAGTAATCGAGACAAGACTCTTCCTTACAGGAGGGAGTAATCGAGACAAGTCTCCTCCCCACAGGAGGGAGTAATTCAGACAAGACTCCTCCCCACAGGAGGGAGTAATCGAGACAAGACTCCTCCCCACAGGGGGGAGTAATTCAGACAAGACTCCTCCCCACAGGAGGGAGTAATCGAGACAAGACTCTTCCCGAGAGGAGAGAGTGATGGAGACAAGACTCCTCCCCACAGGAAGGAGTAGGCAAGACAAGACTCCTCGCCACAGGAGGCAGTGATCGAGACAAGACTCTTCCCCACAGGAGGGAGTAATCGAGACAAGACTCCTCCCCACAGGAGGGAGTAATCGAAACAAGACTCCTCCCCTCAGTGATGAGTAATCGAGACAAGACTCCTCCCCACAGGAGGGAGTAAGCAAGACAAAATTCTTCCCCACAGGAGGGAGTAATCGAGACAAGATTCTTCCTCACAGGAGGGAGTGATCGAGACAAGACTCTTCCCCACACGGGGAGTAATCGAGGCAAGACACCTCCCCACAGGAGGGAGTATTCGAGGCAAGACTCCTCCCCACAGGAAGGAGGGATCGAGACAAGACTGTTCCTCACAGGAGGGAGTAATCAAGACAAGACTCTTCCCTAGAGGAGAGAGTGATGGAGACAAGACTCCTCCCCAGAGGAAGGAGTAAGCAAGACAAGACTCTTCGCCACAGGAGGCAGTGATCGAGAGAAGACTCTTCCCCACAGGAGGTAGTAATCGAGACAAGACTCCTCACCACAGGAGGGAGTAATCGAGACAAGACTCCTCCCCTCAGGGGTGAGTAATCGAGACAAGACTCCTCCCCACAGGAGGGAGTAAGCAAGACAAGACTCTTCCCCACAGGAGGGAGGATTCGAGACAGGATTCTTCCTCACAGGAGGGAGTGATCGAGACAAGACTCTTCCCCACAGGAGGGATTAATCGAGACAAGACTCCTCCTCAAATGAGAGAGTAATCGAGACAATACTCCTCCGCAACTGAGGGAGTAATCAAGACAAGAATCATCCCCACAGGAAGGAGTAATCGAGAAAAGATTCTTCCCCACAGGTGGGAGCAGTCGAGACAAGGCTCCTCCACACAGGAAGGAGTAATCAAGACAAAACTCCTCCCCTCAGGAGTGAGTAATCGAGGCAAGACTCTTCACCACAGGTGGGAGTAATTGAGTCAAGCCTCCTCCCCACTGGAGGGAGTAATTGAGACAAGACTTCTCCCCACAGGAGGGAGTAATCGAGTCAAGACACTTCCCCACAGGAGGAAGTAATCGAGACAAGTTTATTACTCACAGGGCGGAGTAATTGAGACAAGTCTCTTCCACACAGGAGGGAGTAATCAAGACAAGACTTCTCCTCGCAGGTGTGAGTAATCGAGACAAGACTCCTCCCCACAGGAGGGAGTAATCAAGACAAGACTCCTCCCCTCAGGCATGAGTAATCGAGACAAGACTCCTCCCCACAGGAGGGAGTAAGCAAGACAAGACTCTTCCCCACAGGAGGGAGTAATCGAGACAAGATTCTTCCTCACAGGAGGGAGTGATCGAGACAAGACTCTTCCCCACAGGAGGGAGTAATCGAGGCAAGACTCCTCCCAACAGGAGGGAGTATTCGAGGCAAGACTCCTCCCCACAGGAAGGTGGGATCGAGACAAGACTGTTCCTCACAGGCGGGAAGAATTGAGACAAGTCTCTTCCACACAGGAGGGAGTAATCAAGACAGGACTTCTCCTCACAGGTGTGAGTAATCGAGACAAGACTCCTCCCCACAGGAGGGAGTAATCGAGACAAGAGTCCTCCCCAGAGGAGGGAGTATTCGAGACAAGACTCCTCCCCTCAGGCATGAGTAATCGAGACAAGACTCCTCCCCACAGGAGGGAGTAATCGAGACAAGATTCTTCCTCACAGGAGGTAGTGATCGAGACAAGACTCTTCCCCACAGTGGGGAGCAATCGAGACAAGACTCTTCCCCACAGGAGGGAGTAATCGAGGCAAGACTCCTCCCCACAGGAGGGAGTGTTCGAGGCAAGACTCCTCCCCACAGGAAGGTGGGATCGAGACAAGACTGTTCCTCACAGGCGGGAAGAATTGAGAGAAGACTCCGCCCCACAGGAGGGAGTAATCAATACAAGACTACTCCCCGCAGGAGGGAGTAATTGAGACAAGTCTACTCCCCACTAGGAGGGAGTAATCGAGACAAGACTCCTCCTCAAATGAGAGAGTAATCGAGACAATACTCCTCCGCACCTGAGGGAGTAATCAAGACAAGAATCGTCCCCACAGGAAGGAGTAATCGAGGCAACACTCTTCCCCACAGGAGGGAGTAATCGAGACAAGATTCTTCCCCACAGGAGGGAGTAGTCGAGACAAGGCTCCTCCCCACAGGAAGGAGTAATCGAGACAAGACTCCTCCCCACAGGAAGGTGGGATCGAGACAAGACTGTTCCTCACAGGCGGGAAGAATTGAGAGAAGACTCCTCCCCACAGGAGGGAGTAATCAATACAAGACTACTCCCCGCAGGAGGGAGTAATTGAGACAAGTCTACTCCCCACTAGGAGGGAGTAATCGAGACAAGACTCCTCCTCAAATGAGAGAGTAATCGAGACAATACTCCTCCGCACCTGAGGGAGTAATCAAGACAAGAATCATCCCCACAGGAAGGAGTAATCGAGGCAACACTCTTCCCCACAGGAGGGAGTAATTGAGACAAGATTCTTCCCCACAGGAGGGAGTAATCAAGACAAGACACTTCCTCACAGGATGGAGTAATTGAGACAAGACTCCACCTCACAGGTGCGAGTAATCGAGACAAGACTCCTCCCCTCAGGAGTGAGTAATCGAGACAAGACACTTCACAGGTGGGAGTAATTGAGTCAAGACTCCTCCCCACTGGAGGGAGTAATTGAGTCAAGACTCCTCCCCACTGGAGGGAGTAATCGAGACAAGACTCCTCCCCACAGGAGGGAGTAATCGAGACAAGCCTCTTCCCCACAGGAGGGAGTAATCGAGACAAGACTCCTCCCCTCAGGGGTGTGTAATCGAGACAAGACTCTTCACCACAGGAGAGAGTAAATGAGTCAAGACTCCTCCCCACAGCAGGAAATAATCGAGACAAGACTCCTCCCACAGGAGAGAGTAAACGAGCCAAGACTCCTCCCCACAGGAGGGAGTAATCGAGACAAGACTCTTCCCCACAGTGGGAGTAATCGAGTCAAGACCGCTCCCCACAGGAAGGAGTAATTGAGACAAGATCCCTCCCCAAAGGTGGGAGTAATCAAGACAACACTGCTCAACACAGGAGGAAGTGCTCGAGGCAAGACTCCTCCTGACAGGAGGGAGTAATCAAGACAAGACTCCTCCCCAAAGGAGGGGGTAATGGAGACAAGACTCTTCCTCACAGGATGGAGTAATTGAGACAAGACCCCTCCTCACAAGCGTGAGTAATCGAGACAAAACTCCTCCCCTCAGGAGTGAGTAATCGAGGCAAGACTCTTCACCACAGGAGGGAGTAATCGAGACAAGTCTCTTGCCCAAAGGAGGGAGTAATCGAGACAAGACTCCTCCTCTCAGGGGTGAGTAATCAAGACAAGACTCTTCACCACAGGAGAGATTAAACAAGTCAAGACTCCTCCCCACAGGAGGAAGTAAGGGAGACAAGACTCCTCCCACAGGAGAGAGTAAGCGAGTCAAGACTCCTCCCCACAGGAGGGAGTAATCGAGACAAGACTCCTCCCCACAGGAGGGAGTAATCGAGACAAGACACCTCCCCACAGGAGGAAGTAATCGAGACAAGATTCTTCCTCAAAGGGCGGAGTAATTGAGACAAGTCTCTTCCACACAGGAGGGAGTAATCAAGACAAGACTTCTCCTCACAGGTGTGAGTAATCGAGACAAGACTCCTCCCCTCAGGAGTGAGTAATCGAGACAAGATTCTTCCTCACAGGAGGGAGTAATCGAGGCAAGACTCTTCGCCACAGCAGGGAGTAATCGAGACAAGACTCTTCCTTACAGGAGGGAGTAATCGAGACAAGTCTCCTCCCCACAGGAGGGAGTAATCGAGACACGACTCCTCCACCCAGGAGGGAGTAATCGAGACAAGACTCCTCCCCACAGGAGGGAGTAATTCAGACAAGACTCCTCCCCACAGGAGGGAGTAATCGAGACAAGACTCTTCCCGAGAGGAGAGAGTGATGGAGACAAGACTCCTCCCCACAGGAAGGAGTAGGCAAGACAAGACTCCTCGCCACAGGAGGCAGTGATCGAGACAAGACTCTTCCCCACAGGAGGGAGTAATCGAGACAAGACTCCTCCCCACAGGAGGGAGTAATCGAAACAAGACTCCTCCCCTCAGTGATGAGTAATCGAGACAAGACTCCTCCCCACAGGAGGGAGTAAGCAAGACAAAATTCTTCCCCACAGGAGGGAGTAATCGAGACAAGATTCTTCCTCACAGGAGGGAGTGATCGAGACAAGACTCTTCCCCACACAGGGAGTAATCGAGGCAAGACACCTCCCCACAGGAGGGAGTATTCGAGGCAAGACTCCTCCCCACAGGAAGGAGGGATCGAGACAAGACTGTTCCTCACAGGAGGGAGTAATCAAGACAAGACTCTTCCCTAGAGGAGAGAGTGATGGAGACAAGACTCCTCCCCAGAGGAAGGAGTAAGCAAGACAAGACTCTTCGCCACAGGAGGCAGTGATCGAGAGAAGACTCTTCCCCACAGGAGGTAGTAATCGAGACAAGACTCCTCCCCA
Source organism: Somniosus microcephalus (assembly GCF_052327205.1). Taxonomy (NCBI): domain Eukaryota; kingdom Metazoa; phylum Chordata; class Chondrichthyes; order Squaliformes; family Somniosidae; genus Somniosus; species Somniosus microcephalus. Next base: position 119,387,281 of record NC_140998.1, read on the forward strand.
CAGGAGGGAGTAATCGAGACAAGACTCCTCCCCTCAGGGGTGAGTAATCGAGACAAGACTCCTCCCCACAGGAGGGAGTAAGCAAGACAAGACTCTTCCCCACAGGAGGGAGGATTCGAGACAGGATTCTTCCTCACAGGAGGGAGTGATCGAGACAAGACTCTTCCCCACAGGAGGGAGTAATCGAGACAAGACTCCTCCTCAAATGAGAGAGTAATCGAGACAATACTCCTCCGCAACTGAGGGAGTAATCAAGACAAGAATCATCCCCGCAGGAAGGAGTAATCGAGAAAAGATTCTTCCCCACAGGTGGGAGCAGTCGAGACAAGGCTCCTCCACACAGGAAGGAGTAATCAAGACAAGACTCCTCCCCAAAGGAGGGGGTAATGGAGACAAGACTCTTCCTCACAGGATGGAGTAATTGAGACAAGACCCCTCCTCACAGGCGTGAGTAATCGAGACAAAACTCCTCCCCTCAGGAGTGAGTAATCGAGGCAAGACTCTTCACCACAGGTGGGAGTAATTGAGTCAAGCCTCCTCCCCACTGGAGGGAGTAATTGAGACAAGACTTCTCCCCACAGGAGGGAGTAATCGAGTCAAGACACTTCCCCACAGGAGGAAGTAATCGAGACAAGTTTATTACTCACAGGGCGGAGTAATTGAGACAAGTCTCTTCCACACAGGAGGGAGTAATCAAGACAAGACTTCTCCTCGCAGGTGTGAGTAATCGAGACAAGACTCCTCCCCACAGGAGGGAGTAATCAAGACAAGACTCCTCCCCTCAGGCATGAGTAATCGAGACAAGACTCCTCCCCACAGGAGGGAGTAAGCAAGACAAGACTCTTCCCCACAGGAGGGAGTAATCGAGACAAGATTCTTCCTCACAGGAGGGAGTGATCGAGACAAGACTCTTCCCCACAGTGGGGAGCAATCGAGACAAGACTCTTCCCCACAGGAGGGAGTAATCGAGGCAAGACTCCTCCCAACAGGAGGGAGTATTTGAGGCAAGACTCCTCCCCACAGGAAGGTGGGATCGAGACAAGACTGTTCCTCACAGGCGGGAAGAATTGAGAGAAGACTCCGCCACACAGGAGGGAGTAATCAATACAAGACTACTCCCCGCAGGAGGGAGTAATTGAGACAAGTCTACTCCCCACTAGGAGGGAGTAATCGAGACAACACTCCTCCTCAAATGAGAGAGTAATCGAGACAATACTCCTCCGCACCTGAGGGAGTAATCAAGACAAGAATCGTCCCCACAGGAAGGAGTAATCGAGGCAACACTCTTCCCCACAGGAGGGAGTAATCGAGACAAGATTCTTCCCCACAGGAGGGAGTAGTCGAGACAAGGCTCCTCCCCACAGGAAGGAGTAATCGAGACAAGACTCCTCCCCACAGGAGGGAGTAATCGAGACAAGACTCCTCCCCACAGGAGAGAGTAATCAGGACAAGACACTTCCTCACAGGATGGAGTTATTGAGACAAGACTCCACCTCACAGGTGCGAGTAATCGAGACAAGACTCCTCCCCTCAGGAGTGAGTAATCGAGACAAGACACTTCACAGGTGGGAGTAATTGAGTCAAGACTCCTCCCCACTGGAGGGAGTAATTGAGTCAAGACTCCTCCCCACTGGAGGGAGTAATCGAGACAAGACTCCTCCCCACAGGAGGGAGTAATCGAGACAAGCCTCTTCCTCACAGGTGTGAGTAATCGAGACAAGACTCCTCCCCTCAGGAGTGAGTAATCGAGACAAGATTCTTCCTCACAGGAGGGAGTAATCGAGGCAAGACTCTTCGCCACAGCAGGGAGTAATCGAGACAAGACTCTTCCTTACAGGAGGGAGTAATCGAGACAAGTCTCCTCCCCACAGGAGGGAGTAATTCAGACAAGACTCCTCCCCACAGGAGGGAGTAATCGAGACAAGACTCCTCCCCACAGGGGGGAGTAATTCAGACAAGACTCCTCCCCACAGGAGGGAGTAATCGAGACAAGACTCTTCCCGAGAGGAGAGAGTGATGGAGACAAGACTCCTCCCCACAGGAAGGAGTAGGCAAGACAAGACTCCTCGCCACAGGAGGCAGTGATCGAGACAAGACTCTTCCCCACAGGAGGGAGTAATCGAGACAAGACTCCTCCCCACAGGAGGGAGTAATCGAAACAAGACTCCTCCCCTCAGTGATGAGTAATCGAGACAAGACTCCTCCCCACAGGAGGGAGTAAGCAAGACAAAATTCTTCCCCACAGGAGGGAGTAATCGAGACAAGATTCTTCCTCACAGGAGGGAGTGATCGAGACAAGACTCTTCCCCACACGGGGAGTAATCGAGGCAAGACACCTCCCCACAGGAGGGAGTATTCGAGGCAAGACTCCTCCCCACAGGAAGGAGGGATCGAGACAAGACTGTTCCTCACAGGAGGGAGTAATCAAGACAAGACTCTTCCCTAGAGGAGAGAGTGATGGAGACAAGACTCCTCCCCAGAGGAAGGAGTAAGCAAGACAAGACTCTTCGCCACAGGAGGCAGTGATCGAGAGAAGACTCTTCCCCACAGGAGGTAGTAATCGAGACAAGACTCCTCACCACAGGAGGGAGTAATCGAGACAAGACTCCTCCCCTCAGGGGTGAGTAATCGAGACAAGACTCCTCCCCACAGGAGGGAGTAAGCAAGACAAGACTCTTCCCCACAGGAGGGAGGATTCGAGACAGGATTCTTCCTCACAGGAGGGAGTGATCGAGACAAGACTCTTCCCCACAGGAGGGATTAATCGAGACAAGACTCCTCCTCAAATGAGAGAGTAATCGAGACAATACTCCTCCGCAACTGAGGGAGTAATCAAGACAAGAATCATCCCCACAGGAAGGAGTAATCGAGAAAAGATTCTTCCCCACAGGTGGGAGCAGTCGAGACAAGGCTCCTCCACACAGGAAGGAGTAATCAAGACAAGACTCCTCCCCAAAGGAGGGGGTAATGGAGACAAGACTCTTCCTCACAGGATGGAGTAATTGAGACAAGACCCCTCCTCACAGGCGTGAGTAATCGAGACAAAACTCCTCCCCTCAGGAGTGAGTAATCGAGGCAAGACTCTTCACCACAGGTGGGAGTAATTGAGTCAAGCCTCCTCCCCACTGGAGGGAGTAATTGAGACAAGACTTCTCCCCACAGGAGGGAGTAATCGAGTCAAGACACTTCCCCACAGGAGGAAGTAATCGAGACAAGTTTATTACTCACAGGGCGGAGTAATTGAGACAAGTCTCTTCCACACAGGAGGGAGTAATCAAGACAAGACTTCTCCTCGCAGGTGTGAGTAATCGAGACAAGACTCCTCCCCACAGGAGGGAGTAATCAAGACAAGACTCCTCCCCTCAGGCATGAGTAATCGAGACAAGACTCCTCCCCACAGGAGGGAGTAAGCAAGACAAGACTCTTCCCCACAGGAGGGAGTAATCGAGACAAGATTCTTCCTCACAGGAGGGAGTGATCGAGACAAGACTCTTCCCCACAGTGGGGAGCAATCGAGACAAGACTCTTCCCCACAGGAGGGAGTAATCGAGGCAAGACTCCTCCCAACAGGAGGGAGTATTCGAGGCAAGACTCCTCCCCACAGGAAGGTGGGATCGAGACAAGACTGTTCCTCACAGGCGGGAAGAATTGAGAGAAGACTCCGCCACACAGGAGGGAGTAATCAATACAAGACTACTCCCCGCAGGAGGGAGTAATTGAGACAAGTCTACTCCCCACTAGGAGGGAGTAATCGAGACAACACTCCTCCTCAAATGAGAGAGTAATCGAGACAATACTCCTCCGCACCTGAGGGAGTAATCAAGACAAGAATCGTCCCCACAGGAAGGAGTAATCGAGGCAACACTCTTCCCCACAGGAGGGAGTAATCGAGACAAGATTCTTCCCCACAGGAGGGAGTAGTCGAGACAAGGCTCCTCCCCACAGGAAGGAGTAATCGAGACAAGACTCCTCCCCACAGGAGGGAGTAATCGAGACAAGACTCCTCCCCACAGGAGAGAGTAATCAGGACAAGACACTTCCTCACAGGATGGAGTTATTGAGACAAGACTCCACCTCACAGGTGTGAGTAATCGAGACAAGACTCCTCCCCTCAGGAGTGAGTAATCGAGACAAGACACTTCACAGGTGGGAGTAATTGAGTCAAGACTCCTCCCCACTGGAGGGAGTAATTGAGTCAAGACTCCTCCCCACTGGAGGGAGTAATCGAGACAAGACTCCTCCCCACAGGAGGGAGTAATCGAGACAAGCCTCTTCCCCACAGGAGGGAGTAATCGAGACAAGACTCCTCCCCTCAGGGGTGTGTAATCGAGACAAGACTCTTCACCACAGGAGAGAGTAAACGAGTCAGGACTCCTCCCCACAGCAGGAAATAATCGAGACAAGACTCCTCCCACAGGAGAGAGTAAACGAGTCAAGACTCCTCCCCACATGAGGGAGTAATCGAGACAAGACTCTTCCCCACAGTGGGAGTAATCGAGACAAGACCGCTCCCCACAGGAAGGAGTAATCGAGACAAGATCCCTCCCCAAAGGTGGGAGTAATCAAGACAAGACTGCTCAACACAGGAGGAAGTGCTCGAGGCAAGACTCCTCCTGACAGGAGGGAGTAATCAAGACAAGACTCCTCCCCAAAGGAGGGGGTAATGGAGACAAGACTCTTCCTCACAGGATGGAGTAATTGAGACAAGACTCCTCCTCATAGGCACGAGTAATCGAGACAAGACTCTTCCCCACAGGAGGGAGTAATCGAGACAAGTCTCTTGCCCACAGGAGGGAGTAATCGAGACAAGACTCCTCCTCTCAGGGGTGAGTAATCAAGACAAGACTCTTCACCACAGGAGAGATTAAACAAGTCAAGACTCCTCCCCACAGGAGGAAGTAAGCGAGACAAGACTCCTCCCACAGGAGAGAGTAAACGAGTCAAGACTCCTCCCCACAGGAGGGAGTAATCGAGACAAGACTCCTCCCCACAGGAGGCAGTAATCGAGACAAGACACCTCCCCACAGGAGGAAGTAATCGAGACAAGATTCTTCCTCAAAGGGCGGACTAATTGAGACAAGTCTCTTCCACACAGGAGGGAGTAATCAAGACAAGACTCTTCGCCACAGCAGGGAGTAATCGAGACAAGACTCTTCCTTACAGGAGGGAGTAATCGAGACAAGTCTCCTCCCCACAGGAGGGAGTAATCGAGACAAGACTCCTCCACCCAGGAGGGAGTAATCGAGACAAGACTCCTCCCCACAGGAGGGAGTAATTGAGACAAGACCCCTCCCCACAGGAGGGAGTAATCGAGACAAGACTCTTCCCGAGAGGAGAGAGTGATGGAGACAAGACTCCTCCCCACAGGAAGGAGTATGCAAGACAAGACACCTCGCCACAGGAGGCAGTGATCGAGACAAGACTCTTCCTCACAGGAGGGAGTAATCGAGACAAGACTCCTCCCCACAGGAGGGAGTAATCGAAACAAGACTCCTCCCCTCAGTGGTGAGTAATTGAGACAAGACACCTCCCCACAAGAGGGAGTAAGCAAGACAAGACTCTTCCCCACAGGAGGGAGTAATCGAGACAAGATTCTTCCTCACAGGAGGGAGTGATCGAGACAAGACTCTTCCCCACAGGAGGGAGTAATCGAGACAAGACTCTTCCCCACAGGAGGGAGTAATCGAGGCAAGACTCCTCCCCACAGGAGGGAGTATTCGAGGCAAGACTCCTCCCCACAGGAAGGAGGGATCGAGACAAGACTGTTCCTCACAGGCGGGAGGAATTGAGAGAAGACTCCTCCCCACAGGAGGGAGTAATCGATACAAGACTAGTCCCCACAGGAGGGAGTAATTGAGACAAGATTCTTCCCCACAGGAGGGGGTAGTCGAGACAAGGCTCCTCCCCACAGGAAGGAGTAATCAAGACAAGACTCCTCCCCAAAGGAGGGGGTAATGGAGACAAGACTCTTCCTCACAGGATGGAGTAATTGAGACAAGACCCCTCCTCACAGGCACGAGTAATCGAGACAAAACTCCTACCCTCAGGAGTGAGTAATCGAGACAAGACTCTTCACCACAGGTGGGAGTAATTGAGTCAAGCCTCCTCCCCACTGGAGGGAGTAATTGAGACAAGACTCCTCCCCACAGGAGGGAGTAATCGAGACAAGACACCTCTCACAGGTGTGAGTAATCGAGAAAAGACTCCTCCCCACAGGAGGGAGTAATCGAGACAAGACTCTTCGCCACAGGAGGCAGTGATCGAGACAAGATTCTTCCTCACAGGAGGGAGTGATCGAGACAAGACTCTTCCCCACAGCGGGGAGTAATCGCGACAAGACTCTTCCCCACAGGAGGGAGTAATCGAGGCAAGACTCCTCCCCACAGGAGGGAGTATTCGAGGCAAGAATCCTCCAGACAGGAAGGAGGGATTGAGAAAAGACTGTTCCTCACAGGAGGGAGTAATCAAGACAAGACTCTTCCCTAGAGGAGAGAGTGATGGAGACAAGACTCCTCCCCAGAGGAAGGAGTAAGCAAGAGAAGACTCTTCGCCACAGGAGGCAGTGATCAAGACAAGACTCTTCCCCACAGGAGGGAGTAATCGAGACAAGACTCCTCCCCACAGGAGGGAGTAATCGAGACAAGACTCCTGCCCTCTGGGGTGAGTAATCGAGACAAGACTCCTCCTCACAGGAGGGAGTAAGCAAGACAAGACTCTTCCCCACAGGAGGGAGTAATCGAGACAAGATTCTTCCTCACAGGAGGGAGTGATCGAGACAAGACTCTTCCGCACAGGAGGGAGTAATCGAGACAAGACTCTTTCCCACAGGAGGGAGTAATCGAGGCAAGACTCCTCCCCACAGGAGGGAGTATTCGAGGCAAGAATCCTCCAGACAGGAAGGAGGGATTGAGAAAAGACTGTTCCTCACAGGAGGGAGTAATCAAGACAAGACTCTTCCCTAGAGGAGAGAGTGATGGAGACAAGACTCCTCCCCAGAGGAAGGAGTAAGCAAGACAAGACTCTTCGCCACAGGAGGCAGTGATCGAGACAAGACTCTTCCCCACAGGAGGGAGTAATCGAGACAAGACTCCTCCCCACAGGAGGGAGTAATCGAGACAAGACTCCTGCCCTCTGGGGTGAGTAAGCAAGACAAGACTCTTCCCCACAGGAGGGAGTAATCGAGACAAGATTCTTCCTCACAGGAGGGAGTGATCGAGACAAGACTCTTCCCCACAGGAGGGAGTAATCGTGACAAGACTCTTCCCCACAGGAGGGAGTAATCGAGGCAAGACTCCTCCCCACAGGAGGGAGTATTCGAGGCAAGACTCCTCCCCACAGGAAGGAGGGATCGAGACAAGACTGTTCCTCACAGGCGGGAGGAATTGAGAGAAGACTCCTCCCCACAGGAGGGAGTAATCGATACAAGACTAGTCCCCGCAGGATGGAGTAATTGAGACAAGTCTACTCCCCACTAGGAGGGAGTAATCGAGACAAGACTCCTCCTCAAATGAGAGAGTAATCGAGACAATACTCCTCCGCAACTGAGGGAGTAATCAAGACAAGAATCATCCCCACAGGAAGGAGTAATCGAGGCAACACTCTTCCCCACAGGAGGGAATAGTCGAGACAAGGCTCCTCCCCACAGGAAGGAGTAATCAAGACAAGACTCCTCCCCAAAGGAGGGGGTAATGGAGACAAGTCTCTTCCTCACAGGATGGAGTAATTGAGACAAGACCCCTCCTCACAGGCGCAAGTAATCGAGACAAGACTCCTCCACTCAGGAGTGAGTAATCGAGACAAGACTCTTCACCACAGGTGGGAGTAATTGAGTCAAGCCTCCTCCCCACTGGAGGGAGTAATTGAGACAAGACTCCTCCCCACAGGAGGGAGTAATCGAGACAAGTCTCTTGCCCACAGGAGGGAGTAATCGAGACAGGACTTCTCCTCACAGGTGTGAGTAATCGAGACAAGACTCCTCCCCACAGGAGGGAGTAATCGAGACAAGACTCCTGCCCTCTGGGGTGAGTAAGCAAGACAAGACTCTTCCCCACAGGAGGGAGTAATCGAGACAAGATTCTTCCTCACAGGAGGGAGTGATCGAGACAAGACTTTTCCCACAGGAGGGAGTAATCGTGACAAGACTCTTCCCCACAGGAGGGAGTAATCGAGGCAAGACTCCTCCCCACAGGAGGGAGTATTCGAGGCAAGACTCCTCCCCACAGGAAGGAGGGATCGAGACAAGACTGTTCCTCACAGGCGGGAGGAATTGAGAGAAGACTCCTCCCCACAGGAGGGAGTAATCGATACAAGACTAGTCCCCGCAGGATGGAGTAATTGAGACAAGTCTACTCCCCACTAGGAGGGAGTAATCGAGACAAGACTCCTCCTCAAATGAGAGAGTAATCGAGACAATACTCCTCCGCAACTGAGGGAGTAATCAAGACAAGAATCATCCCCACAGGAAGGAGTAATCGAGGCAACACTCTTCCCCACAGGAGGGAGTAGTCGAGACAAGGCTCCTCCCCACAGGAAGGAGTAATCAAGACAAGACTCCTCCCCAAAGGAGGGGGTAATGGAGACAAGACTCTTCCTCACAGGATGGAGTAATTGAGACAAGACCCCTCCTCACAGGCGCGAGTAATCGAGACAAGACTCCTCCACTCAGGAGTGAGTAATCGAGACAAGACTCTTCACCACAGGTGGGAGTAATTGAGTCAAGCCTCCTCCCCACTGGAGGGAGTAATTGAGACAAGACTCCTCCCCACAGGAGGGAGTAATCGAGACAAGTCTCTTGCCCACAGGAGGGAGTAATCGAGACAGGACTTCTCCTCACAGGTGTGAGTAATCGAGACAAGACTCCTCCCCTCAGGAGTGAGTAATCGAGACAAGACTCTTCCTCACAGGAGGGAGTAATCGAGACAAGACTCTTCACCACAGCAGGGAGTAATCGAGACAAGACTCTTCCTTACAGGAGGGAGAATTCGAGACAAGACTCCTCCACCCAGGAGGGAGTAATCGAGACAAGACTCCTCCCCACTGGAGGGAGTAATCGAGACAAGACTCCTCCACACAGGAGGGAGAAATCGAGACATGACTCCTCCCCACAGGAGGGAGTATTCGAGACACGACTCTTCCCTAGAGGAGAGAGTGATGGAGACAAGACTCCACCCCACAGGAACGAGTAAGCAAGACAAGACTCCTCCCCACAGGAGGGAGTAATCGAGACAAGACTCTTCCCTAGAGGAGAGAGTGATGGAGACAAGACCCCTCCCCACAGGAAGGAGTATGCAAGACAAGACTCTTTGCCACAGGAGGCAGTGATCGAGACAAGACTCTTCCCCACAGGAGGGAGTAATCAAGACAAGACTCCTCCCCTCAGTGGTGAGTAATCGAGACAAGACTCCTCCCCACAGGAGGGAGTAATCAAGACAAGACTCTTCCCCACAGGAGGGAGTATTCGAGACAACATTCTTCATCACAGGTGGGATTGATCGAGACAAGACTCCTCACACAGGAGAGAGTAAACGAGTCAAGACTCCTCCCCACAGAAGGGAGTAATTGAGACAAGACTCCTCCCCACAGGAGGGAGTAATTGAGACAAGACTCCTCCCCACCGGAGGGAGCATTCGAGACAAGACTCTTCCTCACAGGATGGAGTAATTGAGACAAGACTCCTCCTCACAGGTGCGAGTAATCGGGACAAGACTCCTCCCCTCAGGAGTGAGTAATCGAGACAAGACACATCACCACAGGTGGGAGTAATTGAGTCAAGACTCCTCCCCACTGGAGGGAGTAATTGAGTCAAGACACCTCCCCACTGGAGGGAGTAATCGAGACAAGACTCCTCCCCACAGGAGGGAGTAATCGAGACAAGACTCTTTGCCACAGCAGGGAGTAATCGAGACAAGACTCTTCCTTACAGGAGGGAGTAATCGAGACAAGTCTCCTCCCCACAGGAGGGAGTAATCGAGACAACACTCCTCCACCCAGGAGGGAGTAATCGAGACAAGACTCCTCCCCACTGGAGGGAGTAATCGAGACAAGACTGCTCCCCACAGGAGGGCGTAATTGAGACAAGACTCCTCCCCACAGGAGTGAGTAATCGAGACAAGACTCTTCCCTAGAGGAGAGAGTGATGGAGACAAGACTCCTCCCCACAGGAAGGAGTAAGCAAGACAAGACTCTTCGCCACAGGAGGCAGTGATCAAGACAAGACTCTTCCCCACAGGAGGGAGTAATCGAGACAAGACTCCTCCCCTCAGTGGTGAGTAATCGATACAAGACTCCGCCCCACAGGAGGGAGTAAGCAAGACAAGACTCTTCCCCACAGGAGGGAGTAATCGAGACAAGATTCTTCCTCACAGGAGGGAGTGATCGAGTGAAGAGGCTTCCCCACACGGGGGAGTAATCGAGACAAGTCTCTTCCCCACAGGAGGGAGTAATCGAGCAAACACTCTTCCCCACAGGAGGGAATAATCGAGACACGATTCTTCCCCACAGGAGGGAGTAGTCGAGACAGGGCTCCTCCCCACAGGAAGGAGTAATCGAGACAAGACTCCTCCCCACAGGAGGGACTAATCGAGACAAAACTCCTCCCCACAGGACAGAGTAATCGAGACAAGACTCTTCCTCACAGGATGGAGTAATTGAGACAAGACTCCTCCTCACAGGTGCGAGTAATCGAGACAAGACTCCTCCCCTCAGGAGTGAGTAATCGAGACAAGACACTTCACCACAGGTGGGAGTAATTGAGTCAAGACTCCTCCCCACTGGAGGGAGTAATTGAGTCAAGACTCCTCCCCACTGGAGGGAGTCATCGAGACAACACTCCTCCCCACAGGAGAGAGTAATCGAGACAAGCCTCTTCCCCACAGGAGGGAGTAATCGAGACAAGACTCCTCCCCTCAGGGGTGAGTAATCGAGACAAGACTCTTCACCACAGGAGAGAGTAAACGAGTCAAGACTCCTCCCCACAGCAGGAAATAATCGAGACAAGACTCCTCCCACAGGAGAGATTAAACGAGTCAAGACTCCTCCCCACAGGAGGGCGTAATTGAGACAAGACTCCTCCCCACAGGAGGGAGTAATCGAGACAAGACACCTCTCACAGGTGTGAGTAATCGAGAAAAGACTCCTCCCCACAGGAGGGAGTAATCGAGACAAGAGTCTTCGCCACAGGAGGCAGTGATCGAGACAAGATTCTTCCTCACAGGAGGGAGTGATCGAGACAAGACTCTTCCCCACAGCGGGGAGTAATCGCGACAAGACTCTTCCCCACAGGAGGGAGTAATCGAGGCAAGACTCCTCCCCACAGGAGGGAGTATTCGAGGCAAGAATCCTCCAGACAGGAAGGAGGGATTGAGAAAAGACTGTTCCTCACAGGAGGGAGTAATCAAGACAAGACTCTTCCCTAGAGGAGAGAGTGATGGAGACAAGACTCCTCCCCAGAGGAAGGAGTAAGCAAGACAAGACTCTTCGCCACAGGAGGCAGTGATCAAGACAAGACTCTTCCCCACAGGAGGGAGTAATCGAGACAAGACTCCTCCCCACAGGAGGGAGTAATCGAGACAAGACTCCTGCCCTCTGGGGTGAGTAATCGAGACAAGACTCCTCCTCACAGGAGGGAGTAAGCAAGACAAGACTCTTCCCCACAGGAGGGAGTAATCGAGACAAGATTCTTCCTCACAGGAGGGAGTGATCGAGACAAGACTCTTCCGCACAGGAGGGCGTAATCGAGACAAGACTCTTTCCCACAGGAGGGAGTAATCGAGGCAAGACTCCTCCCCACAGGAGGGAGTATTCGAGGCAAGAATCCTCCAGACAGGAAGGAGGGATTGAGAAAAGACTGTTCCTCACAGGAGGGAGTAATCAAGACAAGACTCTTCCCTAGAGGAGAGAGTGATGGAGACAAGACTCCTCCCCAGAGGAAGGAGTAAGCAAGACAAGACTCTTCGCCACAGGAGGCAGTGATCGAGACAAGACTCTTCCCCACAGGAGGGAGTAATCGAGACAAGACTCCTCCCCACAGGAGGGAGTAATCGAGACAAGACTCCTGCCCTCTGGGGTGAGTAAGCAAGACAAGACTCTTCCCCACAGGAGGGAGTAATCGAGACAAGATTCTTCCTCACAGGAGGGAGTGATCGAGACAAGACTCTTCCCCACAGGAGGGAGTAATCGTGACAAGACTCTTCCCCACAGGAGGGAGTAATCGAGGCAAGACTCCTCCCCACAGGAGGGAGTATTCGAGACAAGACTCCTCCCCACAGGAAGGAGGGATCGAGACAAGACTGTTCCTCACAGGCGGGAGGAATTGAGAGAAGACTCCTCCCCACAGGAGGGAGTAATCGATACAAGACTAGTCCCCGCAGGATGGAGTAATTGAGACAAGTCTACTCCCCACTAGGAGGGAGTAATCGAGACAAGACTCCTCCTCAAATGAGAGAGTAATCGAGACAATACTCCTCCGCAACTGAGGGAGTAATCAAGACAAGAATCATCCCCACAGGAAGGAGTAATCGAGGCAACACTCTTCCCCACAGGAGGGAGTAGTCGAGACAAGGCTCCTCCCCACAGGAAGGAGTAATCAAGACAAGACTCCTCCCCAAAGGAGGGGGTAATGGAGACAAGACTCTTCCTCACAGGATGGAGTAATTGAGACAAGACCCCTCCTCACAGGCGCAAGTAATCGAGACAAGACTCCTCCACTCAGGAGTGAGTAATCGAGACAAGACTCTTCACCACAGGTGGGAGTAATTGAGTCAAGCCTCCTCCCCACTGGAGGGAGTAATTGAGACAAGACTCCTCCCCACAGGAGGGAGTAATCGAGACAAGTCTCTTGCCCACAGGAGGGAGTAATCGAGACAGGACTTCTCCTCACAGGTGTGAGTAATCGAGACAAGACTCCTCCCCACAGGAGGGAGTAATCGAGACAAGACTCCTGCCCTCTGGGGTGAGTAAGCAAGACAAGACTCTTCCCCACAGGAGGGAGTAATCGAGACAAGATTCTTCCTCACAGGAGGGAGTGATCGAGACAAGACTTTTCCCACAGGAGGGAGTAATCGTGACAAGACTCTTCCCCACAGGAGGGAGTAATCGAGGCAAGACTCCTCCCCACAGGAGGGAGTATTCGAGGCAAGACTCCTCCCCACAGGAAGGAGGGATCGAGACAAGACTGTTCCTCACAGGCGGGAGGAATTGAGAGAAGACTCCTCCCCACAGGAGGGAGTAATCGATACAAGACTAGTCCCCGCAGGATGGAGTAATTGAGACAAGTCTACTCCCCACTAGGAGGGAGTAATCGAGACAAGACTCCTCCTCAAATGAGAGAGTAATCGAGACAATACTCCTCCGCAACTGAGGGAGTAATCAAGACAAGAATCATCCCCACAGGAAGGAGTAATCGAGGCAACACTCTTCCCCACAGGAGGGAGTAGTCGAGACAAGGCTCCTCCCCACAGGAAGGAGTAATCAAGACAAGACTCCTCCCCAAAGGAGGGGGTAATGGAGACAAGACTCTTCCTCACAGGATGGAGTAATTGAGACAAGACCCCTCCTCACAGGCGCGAGTAATCGAGACAAGACTCCTCCACTCAGGAGTGAGTAATCGAGACAAGACTCTTCACCACAGGTGGGAGTAATTGAGTCAAGCCTCCTCCCCACTGGAGGGAGTAATTGAGACAAGACTCCTCCCCACAGGAGGGAGTAATCGAGACAAGTCTCTTGCCCACAGGAGGGAGTAATCGAGACAGGACTTCTCCTCACAGGTGTGAGTAATCGAGACAAGACTCCTCCCCTCAGGAGTGAGTAATCGAGACAAGACTCTTCCTCACAGGAGGGAGTAATCGAGACAAGACTCTTCACCACAGCAGGGAGTAATCGAGACAAGACTCTTCCTTACAGGAGGGAGAATTCGAGACAAGACTCCTCCACCCAGGAGGGAGTAATCGAGACAAGACTCCTCCCCACTGGAGGGAGTAATCGAGACAAGACTCCTCCACACAGGAGGGAGAAATCGAGACATGACTCCTCCCCACAGGAGGGAGTATTCGAGACACGACTCTTCCCTAGAGGAGAGAGTGATGGAGACAAGACTCCACCCCACAGGAACGAGTAAGCAAGACAAGACTCCTCCCCACAGGAGGGAGTAATCGAGACAAGACTCTTCCCTAGAGGAGAGAGTGATGGAGACAAGACCCCTCCCCACAGGAAGGAGTATGCAAGACAAGACTCTTTGCCACAGGAGGCAGTGATCGAGACAAGACTCTTCCCCACAGGAGGGAGTAATCGAGACAAGACTCCTCCCCTCAGTGGTGAGTAATCGAGACAAGACTCCTCCCCACAGGAGGGAGTAATCAAGACAAGACTCTTCCCCACAGGAGGGAGTATTCGAGACAACATTCTTCATCACAGGTGGGATTGATCGAGACAAGACTCCTCACACAGGAGAGAGTAAACGAGTCAAGACTCCTCCCCACAGAAGGGAGTAATTGAGACAAGACTCCTCCCCACAGGAGGGAGTAATTGAGACAAGACTCCTCCCCACCGGAGGGAGCAATCGAGACAAGACTCTTCCTCACAGGATGGAGTAATTGAGACAAGACTCCTCCTCACAGGTGCGAGTAATCGGGACAAGACTCCTCCCCTCAGGAGTGAGTAATCGAGACAAGACACTTCACCACAGGTGGGAGTAATTGAGTCAAGACTCCTCCCCACTGGAGGGAGTAATTGAGTCAAGACACCTCCCCACTGGAGGGAGTAATCGAGACAAGACTCCTCCCCACAGGAGGGAGTAATCGAGACAAGACTCTTTGCCACAGCAGGGAGTAATCGAGACAAGACTCTTCCTTACAGGAGGGAGTAATCGAGACAAGTCTCCTCCCCACAGGAGGGAGTAATCGAGACAACACTCCTCCACCCAGGAGGGAGTAATCGAGACAAGACTCCTCCCCACTGGAGGGAGTAATCGAGACAAGACTGCTCCCCACAGGAGGGGGTAATTGAGATAAGACTCCTCCCCACAGGAGTGAGTAATCGAGACAAGACTCTTCCCTAGAGGAGAGAGTGATGGAGACAAGACTCCTCCCCACAGGAAGGAGTAAGCAAGACAAGACTCTTCGCCACAGGAGGCAGTGATCAAGACAAGACTCTTCCCCACAGGAGGGAGTAATCGAGACAAGACTCCTCCCCTCAGTGGTGAGTAATCGATACAAGACTCCGCCCCACAGGAGGGAGTAAGCAAGACAAGACTCTTCCCCACAGGAGGGAGTAATCGAGACAAGATTCTTCCTCACAGGAGGGAGTGATCGAGTGAAGAGGCTTCCCCACACGGGGGAGTAATCGAGACAAGTCTCTTCCCCACAGGAGGGAGTAATCGAGCAAACACTCTTCCCCACAGGAGGGAGTAATCGAGACACGATTCTTCCCCACAGGAGGGAGTAGTCGAGACAAGGCTCCTCCCCACAGGAAGGAGTAATCGAGACAAGACTCCTCCCCACAGGAGGGACTAATCGAGACAAAACTCCTCCCCACAGGACAGAGTAATCGAGACAAGACTCTTCCTCACAGGATGGAGTAATTGAGACAAGACTCCTCCTCACAGGTGCGAGTAATCGAGACAAGACTCCTCCCCTCAGGAGTGAGTAATCGAGACAAGACACTTCACCACAGGTGGGAGTAATTGAGTCAAGACTCCTCCCCACTGGAGGGAGTAATTGAGTCAAGACTCCTCCCCACTGGAGGGAGTCATCGAGACAACACTCCTCCCCACAGGAGAGAGTAATCGAGACAAGCCTCTTCCCCACAGGAGGGAGTAATCGAGACAAGACTCCTCCCCTCAGGGTGAGTAATCGAGACAAGACTCTTCACCACAGGAGAGAGTAAACGAGTCAAGACTCCTCCCCACAGCAGGAAATAATCGAGACAAGACTCCTCCCACAGGAGAGATTAAACGAGTCAAGACTCCTCCCCACAGGAGGGAGTAATCGAGACAAGACTCTTCCCCACAGTGAGAGTAATCGAGACAAGACCGCTCCCCACAGGAAGGAGTAATCGAGACAAGATCCCTCCCCAAAGGTGGGAGTAATCAAGACAAGACTGCTCAACACAGGAGGAAGTGCTCGAGGCAGGACTCCTCCTGACAGGAGGGAGTAATCAAGACAAGACTCCTGCCCAAAGGAGGGGGTAATGGAGACAAGACTCTTCCTCACAGGATGGAGTAATTGAGACAAGACTCCTCCTCACAGGCGTGAGTAATCGAGACAAGACTCCTCCCCTCAGGAGTGAGTAATCGAGACAAGACTCTTCACCACAGGTTGGAGTAATTGAATCAAGCCTCCTCCCCACTGGAGGGAGTAATCGAAACAAGACTCCTCCCCACCGGAGGGAGAAATCGAGACAAGGCTCTTGCCCACAGGAGGGAGTAATCGAGACAAGACTCCTCAGCTCAGGGGTGAGTAATCGAGACAAGACTCTTCACCACAGGAGGAAGTAATCGAGACAAGACTCCTCCCACAGGAGAGAGTAAACGAGTCGAGACTCCTCCCCACAGGAGGGAGTAATCGAAACAAGGCTCCTCCCCACAGGAGGGAGTAATCGAGACAAGACTCCTCCCCACAGGAGGGAGTAATCGAGACAAGACGACTCCCCACAGGAGGGAGTAATCGAGACAAGACACCTCCCCACAGGAGGGAGTAATCGAGACAAGACTCCTCCCCTCAGGAGTGAGTAATCGAGACAAGACTCTTCTTCACAGGAGGGAGTAATTGAGACAAGACTCTTCACCACAGCAGGGAGTAATCGAGCCAAGACTCTTGCTTACAGGAGGGAATAATGGAGACAAGTCTCCTCCCCACAGGAGGGAGTAATCGAGACAAGTCTCCTCCACCCAGGAGGGAGTAATCGAGACAAGACTCCTCCCCACTGGAGGCAGTAATCGAGACAAGACTCCTCCCCACAGGAGGGGTTAATCGAGACAAGACTCCTCCCCACAGGAGGGAGTAATCGAGACACGACTCTTCCCTAGAGGAGAGAGTGATGGAGACAACACTCCTCCCCACAGGAACGAGTAAGCAAGACAAGACTTTTCGCCACAGGAGGCAGTGATCGAGACAAGACTCTTCCCCACAGGGGGGAGTGTCGTGGCGCTTCTTAGTTTCCAAACAGGCAGGCCACTGGGCTGTGGGGCTTTTAACATCGAGTAGACGCGTGTCGAAATAAAACGTTCCCAAACGTAGCTTTGTCTTTTAAACGGTTTACTATAACACTTAACAAACAGAATTACAAAGCAAACACGTATAAACGAACACGGTCAAAAACTGTACTGCTCCAAACCTCACAGCTTCTGCCTCTTTCACCACGTGCAGTTTAAAACTGAAAGATGGCTGCACCCATGTGTGGCTTAGGGACTGTTCCATTGTGGCAAGAATGAAGGGGGTGTCGGACTATACTACTGGAGCAAGAAAATAGGGGGTTTCTTAATACAATAAGTCGTTCAGGTAAATTAACTGTATTATGCCATTTAGCCACTATTTTAAAGTATTTTCTTAAGCTTTTATGGCTCTTACAGGGAGTAATCGAGAAAAGACTCCTCCCCACAGGAGGGAGTAACTGAGACAAGACTCCTCCCTTCAGTGGTGAGTAATCGACACAAGACTCCTCCCCACAGGAGGGAGTAAGCAAGACAAGACTCTTCCGCACAGGAGGGAATAATCAAGACAAGATTCTTCCTCACAGGAGGGAGTGATTGAGACAAGACTCTTCCCCACAGGGGGGAGTAATCGAGACAAGACTCTTCCCCACAGGAGGGAGTAATCGAGCCAAGACTCCTCCCCACAGGAGGGAGTATTCGAGGCAAGACTCCTCCCCACAGGAAGGAGGGATCGAGACAAGTCTGTTCCTCACAGGAGGGAGTACTCTCAACAAGACTCTTCCCTAGAGGAGAGAATGATGGAGAGAAGACACCTCCCCAGAGGAAGGAGTAAGCAAGACAAGACTCTTCACCACAGGAGGCAGTGATCGAGACAAGAATCTTCCCCACAGGAGGGAGTAATCGAGACGAGACTCCTCCCCACAGGAGGGAGTAATCGAGACAAGACTCCTCTCCTCAGGCGTGAGTAATCGAGACAAGACTCCTCCCCACAGGAGGGAGTAAGCAAGACAAGACCCTTCCCCACAGGAGGGAGTAATCGAGACAAGATTCTTCCTCACAGGGGGAGTGATCGAGACAAGACTCTTCCCCACAGTGGGGAGCAATCGAGACAAGACTCTTCCCCACAGGAGGGAGTAATCGAGGCAAATATCCTCCCCACAGCAGGGAGTATTCGAGGCAAGACTCCTCCCCACAGGAAGGTGGGATCGAGACAAGACTGTTCCTCACAGGCGGGAAGAATTGAGAGAAGACTCCTCCCCACAGGAGGGAGTAATCAATACAAGACTACTCCCCGCAGGAGGGAGTAATTGAGACAAGTCTACTCCCCACTAGGAGGGAGTAATCGAGACAAGACTCCTCCTCAAATGAGAGAGTAATCGAGACAATACTCCTCCGCACCTGAGGGAGTAATCAAGACAAGAATCGTCCCCACAGGAAGGAGTAATCGAGGCAACACTCTTCCCCACAGGAGGGAGTAATCGAGACAAGATTCTTCCCCACAGGAGGGAGTAGTCGAGACAAGGCCCCTCCCCACAGGAAGGAGTAATCGAGACAAGACTCCTCCCCACAGGAGGGAGTAATCGAGACAAGACTCCTCCCCACAGGAGAGAGTAATCAAGACAAGACAATTCCTCACAGGATGGAGTAATTGAGACAAGACTCCACCTCACAGGTGCGAGTAATCGAGACAAGACTCCTCCCCTCAGGAGTGAGTAACCAAGACAAGACACTTCACAGGTGGGAGTATTGAATCAAGACTCCACCCCACTGGAGGGAGTAATTGAGCCAAGACTCCTCCCCACTGGAGGGAGTAATCGAGACAAGACTCCTCCCCACAGGAGGGAGTAATCGAGACAAGCCTCTTCCCCACAGGAGGGAGTAATCGAGACAAGACTCCTCCCCTCAGGGGTGAGTAATCAAGACAAGACTCTTCACCACAGGAGAGAGTAAACGAGTCAAGACTCCTCCCCACAGGAGGGAGTAATCGAGACAAGACTCTTCCCCACAGTGGGAGTAATCGAGACAAGACCGCTCCCCACAGGAAGGAGTAATGGAGACAAGATCCCTCCCCAAAGGTGGGAGTAATCAAGACAAGACTGCTCAACACAGGAGGAAGTGCTCGAGGCAAGACTCCTCCTGACAGGAGGGAGTAATCAAGACAAGACTCCTCCCCAAAGGAGGGGGTAATGGAGACAAGACTCTTCCTCACAGGATGGAGTAATTGAGACAAGACTCCTCCTCACAGGCGCGAGTAATCGAGACAAGACTCCTCCCCTCAGGAGTGAGTAATCGAGACAAGACTCTTCACCACAGGTGGGAGTAATTGAATCAAGCCTCCTCCCCACTGGAGGGAGTAATCGAGACAAGACTCCTCCCCACAGGAGGGAGTAATCGAGACAAGTCTCCTCCACCCAGGAGGGAGTAATCGAGACAAGACTCCTCCCCACAGGAGGGATTAATCGAGACAAGACTCCTCCCCACAGGAGGGAGTAATCGACACACGACTCTTCCCTAGAGGAGAGAGTGATGGAGACAAGACTCCTCCCCACAGGAAAGAGTAAGCAAGACAAGACTCTTCGCCACAGGAGGCAGTGATCGAGACAAGACTCTTCCCCACAGGGGGGAGTAATCGAGACAAGACTCCTCCCCACAGGAGTGAGTAATAGAGACAAGACTCCTCCCTTCAGTGGTGAGTAATCGAGACAAGACTCCTCGCCACAGTAGGGAGTAAGCAAGACAAGACTCTTCCGCACAGAAGGGAATAATCAAGACAAGATTCTTCCTCACAGGAGGGAGTGATCGAGACAAGACTCTTCCCCACAGGGGGGAGTAATCGAGACAAGACTCTTCCCCACAGGAGGGAGTATTCGAGGCAAGACTCCAATCAATACAAGACTACTCCCCGCAGGAGGAAGTAATTGAGACAAGTCTACACCCCACTAGGAGGGAGTAATCGAGACAAGACTCCTCCTCAAATGAGAGAGTAATCGAGACAATACTCGTCCGCAACTGAGGGAGTAATCAAGACAAGAATCATCCCCACAGGAAGGAGTAATTGAGGCAACACTCTTCCCCACAGGAGGGAGTAATCGAGACAAGATTCTTCCCCACAGGAGGGAGTAGTCGAGACAAGGCTCCTCCCCACAGGAAGGAGTAATCGAGACAAGACTCCTCCCCACAGGAGGGAGGATTCGAGACAAGACTCCTCCCCACAGGAGAGAGTAATCAAGACAAGACACTTCCTCACAGGATGGAGTAATTGAGACAAGACTCCACCTCACAGGTGCGAGTAATCGAGACAAGACTCCTCCCCTCAGGAGTGAGTAATCGAGACAAGACACTTCACAGGTGGGAGTATTGAATCAAGACTCCTCCCCACTGGAGGGAGTAATTGAGTCAAGACTCCTCCCCAATGGAGGGAGCAATCGAGACAAGACTCCTCCCCACAGGAGGGAGTAATCGAGACAAGCCTCTTCCCCACAGGAGGGAGTAATCGAGACAAGACTCCTCCCCTCAGGGGT
Source organism: Somniosus microcephalus (assembly GCF_052327205.1). NCBI lineage: Eukaryota > Metazoa > Chordata > Chondrichthyes > Squaliformes > Somniosidae > Somniosus > Somniosus microcephalus. The sequence continues at coordinate 119,407,948 of NC_140998.1, forward strand.
GAGTAATCGAGACAAGACTCTTCCCCACAGTGGGAGTAATCGAGAAAAGACTGCTCCCCACAGGAAGGAGTAATCGAGACAAGATCCCTCCCCAAAGGTGGGAGGAAAATTACTGGAAAAAATCCTGAGGGACAAAATTTGTCTCCACTTGGAGAGGCAAGGATTAATCAGGGATAGTCAACATGGCTTTGTCAAGGGAAGATCATGTCTGACTAATTTGATTGAATTTTTTGAGGGGGTGACTAGGTGTGTGGATGAGGGTAACGCAGTGGATGTGGTATACATGGATTTCAGTAAGGCCTTCGATAAAGTCCCGCACAGGAGACTGGTCAAGAAGGTAAGAGCCCATGGAATCCAGGGTGCCTTGGCACATTGGATACAAAACTGGCTTAGTGGCAGAAGGCAGAGGGTGCTGGTCGAAGGTTGTTTTTGTGACTGGAAACCTGTGGCCAGTGGGGTACCACAGGGATCGGTGCTGGGTCCCTTGCTGTTTGTGGTCTACATTAATGACTTGGATATGAATGTAAAGGGTATGATCAGTAAATTCGCGGATGATACTAAAATTGGTAGGGTGGTAAATAGCGAGGAGGGTAGCCTCAGTCTGCAGAACGATATAGATGGGTTGGTCAGATGGGCGGAACAGTGGCAAATGGAATTTAACCCGGAAAAGTGCGAGGTGATGCACTTTGGGGGGTCTAACAAGGCAAGGGAATACACAATGAAGGGAAAGACCCTAGGCAAGACGGAGGGTCAGAGGGATCTGGGTGTGCAGGTACACAGATCCCTGAAGGCGGCGGAACAGGTGGATAAGGTGGTAAAAAAGGCATATGGGATACTTGCCTTCATTAGCCGAGGCATAGAATATAAGAGCAAGGAGGTTATGATGGAGCTGTATAAAACACTGGTTAGGCCACAGCTGGAATACTGTGTGCAGTTCTGGTCGCCACACTACAGGAAAGATGTGATCGCATTAGAGAGGGTGCAGAGGAGGTTCACCAGGATGTTACCAGGGCTGGAGCGCTTCAGCTATGAAGAGAGACTGGGCAGATTGGGTTTGTTTTCCTTGGAGCAGAGGAGGCTGAGGGGGGACATGATTGAGGTGTACAAAATTGTGAGGGGCATAGATAGGATGGATGCTGAGGAGCTTTTCCCCTTAGTAGAGGGGTCAATAACTAGGGGGCATAGATTCAAGGTAAAGGGCGGGAGGTTTAGAGGGGATTTGAGAAAGAACTTTTTCACCCAGAGGGTGGTTGGAGTCTGGAACTCACTGCCTGAAAGGGTTGTGGAGGCAGAAACCCTCACAACATTTAAGAAGCATTTGGATGAGCATTTGAAATGCCATAGCATACAAGGGTATGGGCCAAATGCTGGAATATGGGATTAGATTAGACAGGGCTTGATGGCCGGCATGGACACGATGGGCCGAAGGGCCTCTATCCGTGCTGTATTACTCTATGACTCTATGACTCTATGACAAGACTGCTCAACACAGGAGGAAGTACTCGAGGCAAGACTCCTCTTGACAGGAGGGAGTAATCAAGACAAGACTCCTCCCCAAAGGAGGGGGTAATGGAGACAAGACTCTTCCTCACAGGATGGAGCAATTGAGACAAGACTCCTCCTCACAGGCGCGAGTAATCGAGACAAGACTCCTCCCCTCAGGAGTGAGTAATCGAGACAAGACTCTTCACCACAGGTGGGAGTAATTGAATCAAGCCTCCTCCCCACTGGAGGGTGTAATCGAGACAAGACTCCACCCCACAGGAGGGAGTAATCGAGACAAGTCTCTTGCCCACAGGAGGGAGTAATCGAGACAAGACTCCTCAGCTCAGGGGTGAGTAATCGAGACAAGACTCTTCACCACAGGAGGAAGTAATTGAGACAAGACTCCTCCCACAGCAGAGAGTAAACGAGTCAAGACTCCTCCCCACAGGAGGGAGTAATCGAGACAAGACTCCTCCACACAGGAGGGAGTATTCGAGACAAGACTCCGCCCCACAGGAGGGAGTAATCAAGACAAGACAACTCCCCACAGGAGGGAGTGATCGAGACAAGACACCTCCCCACAGGAGGGAGTAATCGAGACAAGACTCCTCCCCTCAGGAGTGAGTAATCGAGACAAGACTCTTCTTCACAGGAGGGAGTAATTGAGACAAGACTCTTCACCACAGCACGGAGTAATCGAGACAAGACTCTTCCTTACAGGAGGGAATAATCAAGACAAGTCTCCTCCCCACAGGAGGGAGTAATCGAGACAAGTCTCCTCCACCCAGGAGGGAGTAATCGAGACAAGACTCCTCCCCACTGGAGGGAGTAATCGAGACAAGACTCCTCCCCACAGGAGGGATTAATCGAGACAAGACTCCTCCCCACAGGAGGGAGTAATCGAGACACGACTCTTCCCTAGAGGAGAGTGATGGAGACAAGACTCCTCCCCACAGGAACGAGTAAGCAAGACAAGACTCTTCGCCACATGAGGCAGTGATCGAGACAAGACTCTTCCCCACAGTGGGGAGTAATCGAGACAAGACTCCTCCCCACAGGAGGGAGTAATTGAGACAAGACTCCTCCCTTCAGTGGTGAGTAATCGAGACAAGACTCCTCCCCACAGGAGGGAGTAAGCAAGACAAGACTCTTCCGCACAGGAGGGAATAATCAAGACAAGATTCTTCCTCACAGGAGGGAGTGATCGAGACAAGACTCTTCCCCACAGGGGGGAGTAATCGAGACAAGACTCTTCCCCACAGGAGGGAGTAATCGAGGCAAGACTCCTCCCCACAGGAGGGAGTATTCGAGGCAAGACTCCTCCCCACAGGAAGGAGGGATCGAGACAAGTCTGTTCCTCACAGGAGGGAGTAATCACGACAAGACTCTTCCCTAGAGGAGAGAATGATGGAGACAAGACTCCTCCCCACAGGAAGGAGTAAGCAAGACAAGACTCCTCGCCACAGGAGGCAGTGATCGAGACAAGAATCCTCCCTACAGGAGGGAGTAATCGAGACAAGACTCCTCCCCACAGGAGGGAGTAATCGAGACAAGTCTCCTCCCCTCAGGCGTGAGTAATCGAGACAAGACTCCTCCCCACAGGAGGGAGTAAGCAAGACAAGACTCCTCCCCTCAGGCATGAGTAAGCAAGACAAGACTCTTCCCCACAGGAGGGAGTAATCCAGACAAGATTCTTCCTCACAGGGGGAGTGATCGAGACAAGACTCTTCCCCACAGTGGGGAGCAATCGAGACAAGACTCTTCCCCACAGGAGGGAGTAATCGAGGCAAATATCCTCCCCACAGCAGGGAGTATTCGAGGCAAGACTCCTCCCCACAGGAAGGTGGGATCGAGACAAGACTGTTCCTCACAGGCGGGAAGAATTGAGAGAAGACTCCTCCCCACAGGAGGGAGTAATCAATACAAGACTACTCCCCGCAGGAGGGAGTAATTGAGGCAAGTCTACACCCCACTAGGAGGGAGTAATCGAGACAAGACTCCTCCTCAAATGAGAGGGTAATCGAGACAATACTCCTCCGCACCTGAGGGAGTAATCAAGACAAGAATCGTCCCCACAGGAAGGAGTAATCGAGGCAACACTCTTCCCCACAGGAGGGAGTAATCGAGACAAGATTCTTCCCCACAGGAGGGAGTAGTCGAGACAAGGCTCCTCCCCACAGGAAGGAGTAATCGAGACAAGACTCCTCCCCACAGGAGGGAGTAATCGAGACAAGACTCCTCCCCACAGGAGAGAGTAATCAAGACAAGACACTACCTCACAGGATGGAGTAATTGAGACAAGACTCCACCTCACAGGTGCGAGTAATCGAGACAAGACTCCTCCCCTCAGGAGTGAGTAATCGAGACAAGACACTTCACAGGTGGGAGTAATTGAGTCAAGACTCATCCCCACTGCAGGGAGTAATTGAGTCAAGACTCCTCCCCACTGGAGGGAGTAATCGAGACAAGACTCCTCCCCACAGGAGGGAGTCATCGAGACAAGCCCCTTCCCCACAGGAGGGAGTAATCGAGACAAGACTCCTCCCCTCAGTGGTGAGTAATCGAGACAAGACTCTTCACCAAAGGAGAGAGTAAACGAGTCAAGGCTCCTCCCCACAACAGGAAATAATCAAGACAAGACTCCTCCCACAGGAGAGAGTAAACGAGTCAAGACTCCTTCCCACAGGAGGGAGTAATCGAGACAAGACTCTTCCCCACAGTGGGAGTAATCGAGACAAGACGGCTCCCCACAGGAAGGAGTAATCGAGACAAGGTCCCTCCCCAAAGGTGGGAGTAATCAAGAAAAGACTGCTCAACACAGGAGGAAGTGCTCGAGGCATGACTCCTCCTGACAGGAGGGAGTAATCAAGACAAGACTCCTCCCCAAAGGAGGGGGTAATGGAGACAAGACTCTTCCTCACAGGATGGAGTAATTGAGACAAGACTCCTCCTCACAGGCGCGAGTAATCGAGACAAGACTCCTCCCCTCAGGAGTGAGTAATCGAGACAAGACACTTCACCACAGGTGGGAGTAATTGAGTCAAGCCTCCTCCCCACTGGAGGGAGTAATTGAGACAAGACTCCTCCCCACAGGAGGGAGTAATCGAGACAAGTCTCTTGCCCACAGGAGGAAGTAATCGAGGCAAGACTCCTCCCACAGGAGAGAGTAAATGAGTCAAGACTCCTCCCCACAGGAGGGAGTAATCGAGACAAGACTCCTCCCCACAGGAGGAAGTAATCAAGACAAGATTCTTCCTCACAGGGTGGAGTAATTGAGACAAGTCTCTTCCACACAGGAGGAAGTAATCAAGACAAGACCTCTCCTCACAGGTGTGAGTAATCGAGACAAGACTCCTCCCCTCAGGAGTGAGTAATCGAGACAAGACTCCTCCCCACAGGAGGGAGTAATCGAGACAAGACTCTTCCTTACAGGAGGGAGTAATCAAGACAAGTCACCTCCCCACAGGAGGGAGTAATCGAGACAAGACTCCTCCACCCAGGAGGGAGTAATCGAGACAAGACTCCTCCCCACAGGAGGGAGTAATCGAGACAAGACTCCTCCCCACAGGAGGGAGTAATCGAGACAAGACTCTTCCCGAGAGGAGAGAGTGATGGAGACAAGACTCCTCCCCACAGGAAGGAGTAAGCAAGACAAGAATCTTCCCCACAGTGGGAGTAATCGAGACAGGACCGCTCCCCACAGGAAGGAGTAATCGAGACAAGATCCCTCCCCAAAGGTGGGAGTAATCAAGACAAGTCTGCTCAACACAGGAGGAAGTGCTCGAGGCAAGACTCCTCCTGACAGGAGGGAGTAATCAAGACAAGACTCCTCCCCAAAGGAGGGGGTAATGGAGACAAGACTCTTCCTCACAGGATGGAGTAATTGAGACAAGACTCCTCCTCACAGGCGCGAGTAATCGAGACAAGACTCCTCCCCTCAGGAGTGAGTAATCGAGACAAGACTCTTCACCACAGGCGGGAGTAATTGAATCAAGCCTCCTCCCCACTGGAGGGAGTAATCGAGACAAGACTCCTCCCCACAGGAGGGAGTAATCGAGACAAGTCTCTTGCCCACAGGAGGGAGTAATTGAGACAAGAATCCTCAGCTCAGGGGTGAGTAATCGAGACAAGACTCTTCACCACAGGAGGAAGTAATGGAGACAAGACTCCTCCCACAGCAGAGAGTAAATGAGTCAAGACTCCTCCCCACAGGAGGGAGTAATCGAGACAAGACTCCTCCCCTCAGTGGTAAGTAATCGAGACAAGACTCCTCCCCACAGGAGGGAGTAAGTAAGACAAGACTCTTCCCCACAGGAGGGAGTAATCGAGACAAGATTCTTCCTCACAGGAGGGAGTGATCGAGACAAGACTCTTCCCCACAGGGGGGAGTAATCGAGACAAGACTCTTCCCCATAGGAGGGAGTAATCGAGGCAAGACTCCTCCCCACAGGAAGGAGTATTCGAGGCAAGACTCCTCACCACAGGAAGGAGGGATCGAGACAAGACTGTTCCTCACAGGAGGGAGTAATCAGGACAAGACTCTTCCCTAGACGAGAGAGTGATGGAGACAAGACTCCTCCCCAGAGGAAGGAGTAAGCAAGACAAGAGTCTTCGCCTCAGGAGGCAGTGATCAAGACAAGACTCTTCCCCACAGGAGGGAGTAATCAAGACAAGACTCCTCCCCACAGGAGGGAGTAATCGAGACAAGACTCCTCCCCTCAGGGGTGAGTAATCGAGACAAGACTCCTCCCCTTAGGAGGGAGTATTCGAGGCAAGACTCCTCCCCACAGGAAGGAGGGATCGAGACAAGACTGTTCCTCACAGGCGGGAGGAATTGAGAGAAGACTCCTCCCCACAGGAGGGAGTAATCGATACAAGACTAGTCCCCGCAGGAGGGAGTAATTGAGACAAGTCTCCTCCTCAAATGAGAGAGTAATCGAGACAATACTCCTCCGCAACTGAGGAGTAATCAAGACAAGAATCATCCCCACAGGAAGGAGTAATTGAGGCAACACTCTTCCCCACAGGAGGGAGTAATCGAGACAAGAATCTTCCCCACAGGAGGGAGTCGTCGAGACAAGGCTCCTCCCCACAGGAAGGAGTAATCAAGACAAGACTCCTCCCCAAAGGAGTGGGTAATGGAGACAAGAATCTTCCTCACAGGATGGAGTAATTGAGACAAGACCCCTCCTCACAGGCGCGAGTAATCGAGACAAGACTCCTCCCCTCAGGAGTGAGTAATCGAGACAAGACTCTTCACCACAGGTGGGAGTAATTGAGTCAAGCCTCCTCCCCACTGGAGGGAGTAATTGAGACAAGACTCCTCCCCACAGGAGGGAGTAATCGAGACAAGTCTCTTGCCCACAGGAGGGAGTAATCGAGACAAGACTCCTCCCCTCAGGGGTGAGTAATCGAGACAAGACTCTTCACCACAGGAGAGATTAAACGAGTCAAGACTCCACCCCACAGGAGGAAGTAATTGAGACAAGACTCCTCCCCACAGGAGGGAGTAATCGAGACAATACTCCTCCCCACAGGAGGGAGTAATCGAGACAAGACACCTCCCCACAGGAGGAAGTAATCGAGACAAGACACTTCCTCACAGGGCGGAGTAATTGAGACAAGTCTCTTCCACACAGGAGGGAGTAATCGAGTCAAGACTTCTCCTCACAGGTGTGAATAATCGAGATAAGACTCCTCCCCTCAGGAGTGAGTAATCGAGACAAGACTCTTCCTCACAGGAGGGAGTAATCGAGACAAGACTCTTCACCACAGCAGGGAGTAATCGAGACAAGACTCTTTCTTACAGGAGGGAGTAATCGAGACAAGTCTCCTCCCCACAGGAGGGAGTAATCGAGACAAGACTCCTCCACCCAGGAGGGAGTAATCGAGACAAGACTCCTCCCCACAGGAGGGAGTAATCGAGACAAGACTCCTCCCCACAGGAGGGAGTAATCGAGACAAGACTCCTCCCCACAGGAGGGAGTAATCGAGACAAGACTCTTCCCTAGAGGAGAGAGTGATGGAGACAAGACTCCTCCCCACAGGAAGGAGTAAGCAAGACAAGACTCTTCACCACAGGAGGCAGTGATCGAGACAAGACTCTTCCCCACAGGAGGGAGTAATTGAGACAAGACTCCTCCCCACAGGAGGGAGTAATCGAGACAAGTCTCCTCCCCTCAGTGGTGAGTAATCGAGACAAGACTCCTAAGACAAGACTCTTCCCCACAGGAGGGAGTAATCGAGACAAGATTCTTCCTCAGAGGAGGGAGTGATCGAGACAAGACTCTTCCCCACAGGGGGGAGTAATCGAGACAAGACTCTTCCCCACAGGAGGGAGTAATCGAGGTAAGCCTCCTCCCCACAGGAGGGAGTATTCGAGGCAAGACTCCTCCCCACAGGAAGGAAGGATCGGGACAAGACTGTTCCTCACAGGAGGGAGTAATCAAGACAAGACTCTTCCCTAGAGGAGAGAATGATGGAGACAAGACTCCTCCCCACAGGAAGGAGTAAGCAAGACAAGAGTCTTCGCCACAGGAGGCAGTGATCGAGACAAGACTCTTCCCCACAGGAGGGAGTAATCAAGACAAGACTCCTCCCCACAGGAGGGAGTAATCGAGACAAGACTCCTCCCCTCAGGGGTGAGTAATCGAGACAAGACTCCTCCCCACAGGAGGGAGTATTCGAGGCAAGACTCCTCCCCACAGGAAGGAGGGATCGAGACAAGACTGTTCCTCACAGGCGGGAGGAATTGAGAGAAGACTACTCCCCACAGGAGGGAGTAATCGATACAAGACTAGTGCCCGCAGGAGGGCGTAATTGAGACAAGTCTACTCCCCACTAGGAGGGAGTAATCGAGACAAGACTCCTCCTCAAATGAGAGAGTAATCGAGGCAATACTCCTCCGCAACTGAGGGAGTAATCAAGACAAGAATCATCCCCACATGAAGGAGTAATTGAGGCAACAGTCTTCCCCACAGGAGGGAGTAATCGAGACAAGAATCTTCCCCACAGGAGGGAGTAGTCGAGACAAGGCTCCTCCCCACAGGAAGGAGTAATCAAGACAAGACTCCTCCCCAAAGGAGGGGGTAATGGAGGCAAGAATCTTCCTCACAGGATGGAGTAATTGAGACAAGACCCCTCCTCACAGGCGCGAGTAATCGAGACAAGACTCCTCCCCTCAGGAGTGAGTAATCAAGACAAGACTCTTCACCACAGGTGGGAGTAATTGAGTCAAGCCTCCTCCCCACTGGAGGGAGTAATTGAGACAAGACTCCTCCCCACAGGAGGGAGTAATCGAGACAAGTCTCTTGCCCACAGGAGGGAGTAATCGAGACAAGACTCCTCCCCTCAGGGGTGAGTAATCGAGACAAGACTCTTCACCACAGGAGAGATTAAACGAGTCAAGACTCCTCCCCACGGGAGGAAGTAATTGAGACAAGACTCCTCCCCACAGGAGGGAGTAATCGAGACAAGACTCCTCCCCACAGGAGGGAGTAATCGAGACAATACTCCTCCCCACAGGAGGGAGTAATCGAGACAAGACTCCTCCCCTCAGGAGTGAGTAATCGAGACAAGACTCTTCCTCACAGGAGGGAGTAATCGAGACAAGACTCTTCGCCACAGCAGGGAGTAATCGAGACAAGACTCTTCCTTACAGGAGGGAGTAATCGAGACAAGTCTCCTCCCCACAGGAGGGAGTAATCGAGACAAGACTCCTCCACCCAGGAGGGAGTAATCGAGACAGACTCCTCCCCAAAGGAGGGAGTAATCGAGACAAGACTCCTCCCCACAGGAGGGAGTAATCGAGACAAGACTCCTCCCCACAGGAGGGAGTAATCGAGAAAAGACTCCTCCCCACAGGAGGGAGTAATCGAGACAAGACTCTTCCCTAGAGGAGAGAGTGATGGAGACAAGACTCCTCCCCACAGGAAGGAGTAAGCAAGACAAGACTCTTCGCCACAGGAGGCAGTGATCGAGACAAGACTCTTCCCCACAGGAGGGAGTAATTGAGACAAGACTCCTCCCCACAGGAGGGAGTAATCGAGACAAGACTCCTCCCCTCAGTGGTGAGTAATCGAGACAAGACACCTAAGACAAGACTATTCCCCACAGGAGGGAGTAATCGAGACAAGATTCTTCCTCAGAGGAGGGAGTGATCGAGACAAGACTCTTCCCCACAGGGGGGAGTAATCGAGACAAGACTCTTCCCCACAGGAGGGAGTAATCGAGGTAAGACTCCTGCCCACAGGAGGGAGTATTCGAGGCAAGACTCCTCCCCACAGGAAGGAGGGATCGAGACAAGACTGTTCCTCACAGGAGGGAGTAATCAAGACAAGACCCTTCCCTAGAGGAGAGAGTGATGGAGACAAGACTCCTCCCCACAGGAAGGAGTAAGCAAGACAAGACTCTTCGCCACAGGAGGCAGTGATCGAGACAAGACTCTTCCCCACAGGAGGGAGTAATCGAGACAAGACTCCTCCCCACAGGAGGGAGTAATCGAGACAAGACTCCTCCCCTCAGGCGTGAGTAATCGAGACAAGACTCCTCCCCACAGGAGGGAGTAAGCAAGACAAGACTCTTCCCCACAGGAGGGAGTAATCGAGACATGATTCTTCCTCACAGGAGGGAGTGATCGAGACAAGACTCTTCCCCACAGTGGGGAGCAATCGAAACAAGACTCTTCCCCACAGGAGGGAGTAATCGAGGCAAATATCCTCCCCACAGCAGGGAGTATTCGAGGCAAGACTCCTCCCCACAGGAAGGTGGGATCGAGACAAGACTGTTCCTCACAGGCGGGAAGAATTGAGAGAAGACTGCTCCCCACAGGAGGGAGTAATCGATACAAGACTACTATCCGCAGGAGGGAGTAATTGAGACAAGTCTACTCCCCACTAGGAGGGAGTAATCGAGACAAGACTCCTCCTCAAATGAGAGAGTAATCGAGACAATACTCCTCTGCACCTGAGGGAGTAATCAAGACAAGAATCATCCCCACAGGAAGGAGTAATCGAGGCAACACTCTTCCCCACAGGAGGGAGTAATCGAGACAAGGTTCTTCCCCACAGGAGGGAGTAGTCGAGACAAGGCTCCCCACCCCACAGGAAGGAGTAATCGAGACAAGACTCCTCCCCACAGGAGGGAGTAATCGAGACAATACTCCTCCCCACAGGAGAGAGTAATCAAGACAATACATTTCCTCACAGGATGGAGTAATTGAGACAAGACTCCACCTCACAGGTGCGAGTAATCGAGACAAGACTCCTCCCCTCAGGAGTGAGTAATTGAGACAAGACACTTCACAGGTGGGAGAAATTGAGTCAAGACTCCTCCCCACTGGAGGGAGTAATTGAGTCAAGACTCCTCCCCACTGGAGGGAGTAATCGAGACAAGACTCCTCCCCACAGGAGGGAGTAATCGAGACAAGCCTCTTCCCCACAGGAGGGAGTAATCGAGACAAGACTCCTCCCCTCAGGGGTGAGTAATCGAGACAAGACTCTTCACCACAGGAGAGAGTAAACGAGTCAAGACTCCTCCCCACAGGAGGGAGTAATCGAGACAAGACTCTTCCCCACAGTGGGAGTAATCGAGACAAGACCACTCCCCACAGGAAGGAGTACTCGAGACAAGATCCCTCCCCAAAGGTGGGAGTAATCAAGACAAGACTGCTCAACACAGGAGGAAGTGCTCCAGGCAAGCCTCCTCCTGACAGGAGGGAGTAATCAAGACAAGACTCCTCCCCAAAGGAGGGGGTAATGGAGACAAGACTCTTCCTCACAGGATGGAGTAATTGAGACAAGTCTCCTCCTCACAGGCGCGAGTAATCGAGACAATACTCCCCCCTCAGGAGTGAGTAATCGAGACAAGACACTTCACCACAGGTGGGAGTAATTGAGTCAAGCCTCCTCCCCACTGGAGGGAGTAATTGAGACAAGACTCCTCCCCACAGGAGGGAGTAATCAAGACAAGTCTCTTGCCCACAGGAGGGAGTAATCGAGACAAGACTCCTCCTCTCAGTGGTGAGTAATCAAGACAAGACTCTTCACCACAGGAGAGATTAAACGAGTCAAGACTCCTCCCCACAGGAGGAAGTAATCGAGACAAGACTCCTCCCCACAGGAGGGAGTAATCGAGACAAGACTCCTCCCCACAGGAGGGAGTAATCGAGACAAGACACCTCCCCACAGGAGGAAGTAATCGAGACAAGGTTCTTCCTCACAGGGCGGAGTAATTGAGACAAGTCTCTTCCACACAGGAGTGAGTAATCAAGACAAGACTCTACCTCACAAGAGGGAGTAATCGAGACAAGACTCTTCGCCACAGCAGGGAGTAATCGAGACAAGACTCCTCCACCCAGGAGGGAGTAATCGAGACAAGACTCCTCCCCACATGAGGGAGTAATCGAGACAAGACTCTTCCCGAGAGGAGAGAGTGATGGAGACAAGACTCCTCCCCACAGGAAGGAGCAAGCAAGACAAGACTCCTCCACCCATGAGGGAGTAATCGAGACAAGACTCCTCCACCCAGGAGGGAGTAATCGAGACAAGACTCCTCCCCACAGGAGGGAGTAATCGAGACAAGACACCTCCCCACAGGAGGGAGTAATCGAGACAAGACTCTTCCCGAGAGGAGAGAGTGATGGAGTCAAGACTCCTCCCCACAGGAAGGAGTAAGCAAGACAAGACTCATCGCCACATGAGGCAGTGATCGAGACAAGAATCTTCCCCACAGGAGGTAGTAATCGAGACAAGACTCCTCCCCACAGGACGGAGTAATCGAGACAAGACTCCTCCACCCAGGAGGGAGTAATCGAGACAAGACTCCTCCCCACAGGAGGGAGTAATCGAGACAAGACTCCTCCCCACAGGAGGGAGTAATCGAGACAAGACTCTTCCCGAGAGGAGAGAGTGATGGAGACAAGACTCCTCCCCACAGGAAGGAGTAAGCAAGACAAGACTCTTCGCCACAGGAGGCAGTGATTGAGACAAGAATCTTCCCCACAGGAGGTAGTAATCGAGAGAAGACTCCTCCCCACAGGAGGATGTAATCGAAACAAGACTCCTCCCAACAGGAGGAAGTAATCGAGACAAGATTCTTCCTCACAGGAGGGACTGATCAAGACAAGACTCTTCCCCACAGCGGGGAGTAATCGAGACAAGACTCTTCCCCACAGGAGGGACTAATCGAGGCAAGACTCCTCCCCACAGGAGGGAGTATTCGAGGCAAGACTCCTCCCCACAGGAAGGAGGGATCGAGACAAGACTGTTCCTCACAGGAGGGAGTAATCAAGACAAGACTCTTCCCTAGAGGAGAGAGTGATGGAGGCAAGACTCCTCCCCAGAGGAAGGAGTAAGCAAGAAAAGACTCTTCGCCACAGGAGGCAGTGATCGAGACAAGACTCTTCCCCACAGGAGGGAGTAATCGAGACAAGACTCCTCCCCACAGGAGGGAGTAATCGAGACAAGACTCCTCCCCTCAGGGGTGAGTCATCGAGATAAGACTCCTCCCCACAGGAGAGAGTAAACGAGTCAAGACTCCTCCCCACAACAGGAAATAATCGAGACAAGACTCCTCCCACAGGAGAGAGTAAACGAGTCAAGACTCCTTCCCACAGGAGGGAGTAATCGAGACAAGACTCTTCCCCACAGTGGGAGTAATCGAGACAAGACCGCTCCCCACAGGAAGGAGTAATCGAGACAAGGTCCCTCCTCAAAGGTGGGAGTAATCAAGACAAGACTGCTCAACACAGGAGGAAGTGCTCGAGGCAAGACTCCTCCTGACAGGAGGGAGTAATCAAGACAAGACTCCTCCCCAAAGGAGGGGGTAATGGAGGCAAGACTCTTCCTCACAGGATGGAGTAATTGAGACAAGACTCTTCCCTAGAGGAGAGAGTGATGGAGACAAGACTCCTCCCCACAGGAAGGAGTAAGCAAGACAAGACTCTTCACCACAGGAGGCAGTGATCGAGACAAGACTCTTCCCCACAGGAGGGAGTAATTGAGACAAGACTCCTCCCCACAGGAGGGAGTAATCGAGACAAGTCTCCTCCCCTCAGTGGTGAGTAATCGAGACAAGACTCCTAAGACAAGACTCTTCCCCACAGGAGGGAGTAATCGAGACAAGATTCTTCCTCAGAGGAGGGAGTGATCGAGACAAGACTCTTCCCCACAGTGGGGAGTAATCGAGACAAGACTCTTCCCCACAGGAGGGAGTAATCGAGGTAAGACTCCTCCCCACAGGAGGGAGTATTCGAGGCAAGACTCCTCCCCACAGGAAGGAAGGATCGAGACAAGACTGTTCCTCACAGGAGGGAGTAATCAAGACAAGACTCTTCCCTAGAGGAGAGAGTGATGGAGACAAGACTCCTCCCCACAGGAAGGAGTAAGCAAGACAAGAGTCTTTGCCACAGGAGGCAGTGATCGAGACAAGACTCTTCCCCACAGGAGGGAGTAATCAAGACAAGACTCCTCCCCACAGGAGGGAGTAATCGAGGCAAGACTCCTCCCCTCAGGGGTGAGTAATCGAGACAAGACTCCTCCCCACAGGAGGGAGTATTCGAGGCAAGACTCCTCCCCACAGGAAGGAGGGATCGAGACAAGACTTTTCCTCACAGGCGGGAGGAATTGAGAGAAGACTACTCCCCACAGGAGGGAGTAATCGATACAAGACTAGTCCCCGCAGGAGGGAGTAATTGAGACAAGTCTACTCCCCACTAGGAGGGAGTAATTGAGACAAGACTCCTCCTCAAATGAGAGAGTAATCGAGGCAATACTCCTCCGCAACTGAGGGAGTAATCAAGACAAGAATCATCCCCACATGAAGGAGTAATTGAGGCAACAGTCTTCCCCACAGGAGGGAGTAATCGAGACAAGAATCTTCCCCACAGGAGGGAGTAGTCGAGACAAGGCTCCTCCCCACAGGAAGGAGTAATCAAGACAAGACTCCTCCCCAAAGGAGGGGGTAATGGAGGCAAGAATCTTCCTCACAGGATGGAGTAATTGAGACAAGACACCTCCTCACAGGCGCGAGTAATCGAGACAAGACTCCTCCCCTCAGGAGTGAGTAATCGAGACAAGACTCTTCACCACAGGTGGGAGTAATTGAGTCAAGCCTCCTCCCCACTGGAGGGAGTAATTGAGACAAGACTCCTCCCCACAGGAGGGAGTAATCGAGACAAGTCTCTTGCCCACAGGAGGGAGTAATCGAGACAAGACGCCTCCCCTCAGGGGTGAGTAATCGAGACAAGACTCTTCACCACAGGAGAGATTAAATGAGTCAAGACTCCTCCCCACAGGAGGAAGTAATTGAGACAAGACTCCTCCCCACAGGAGGGAGTAATCGAGACAAGACTCCTCCCCACAGGAGGGAGCAATCGAGACAATACTCCTCTCCACAGGAGGGAGTAATCGAGACAAGACACCTCCCCACAGGAGGAAGTAATCGAGACAAGACTCTTCCTCACAGGGCGGAGTAATGGAGACAAGTCTCTTCCACACAGGAGGGAGTAATCGAGTCAAGACTTCTCCTCACAGGTGTGAGTAATCGAGACAAGACTCCTCCCCTCAGGAGTGAGTAATCGAGACAAGACTCTTCCTCACAGGAGGGAGTAATCAAGACAAGACTCTTCGCCACAGCAGGGAGTAATCGAGACAAGACTCTTCCTTACAGGAGGGAGTAATCGAGACAAGTCTCCTCCCCACAGGAGGGAGTAATCGAGACAAGACTCCTCCACCCAGGAGGGAGTAATCGAGACAAGACTCCTCCCCAAAGGAGGGAGTAATCGAGACAAGACTCCTCCCCACAGGAGGGAGTAATCGAGACAAGACTCCTCCCCACAGGAGGGAGTAATCGAGACAAGACTCCTCCCCACTGGAAGGAGTAAGCAAGACAAGACTCTTCCCTAGTGGAGAGAGTGATGGAGACAAGACTCCTCCCCACAGGAAGGAGTAAGCAAGACAAGACTCTTCGCCACAGGAGGCAGTGATCGAGACAAGACTCTTCCCCACAGGAGGGAGTAATTGAGAAAAAGACTCCTCCCCACAGGAGGGAGTAATCGAGACAAGACTCCTCCCCTCAGTGGTGAGTAATCGAGACAAGACTCCTAAGACAAGACTCTTCCCCACAGAAGGGAGTAATCGAGACAAGATTCTTCCTCAGAGGAGGGAGTGATCGAGGCAAGACTCTTCCCCACAGGGGGGAGTAATCGAGACAAGACTCTTCCCCACAGGAGGGAGTAATCGAGGTAAGACTCCTGCCCACAGGAGGGAGTATTCGAGGCAAGACTCCTCCCCACAGGAAGGAGGGATCGAGACAAGACTGTTCCTCACAGGAGGGAGTAATCAAGACAAGACTCTTCCCTAGAGGAGAGAGTGATGGAGACAAGACTCCTCCCCACAGGAAGGAGTAAGCAAGACAAGACTCTTCGCCACAGGAGGGGGTAATGGAGACAAGAATCTTCCTCACAGGATGGAGTAATTGAGACAAGACCCCTCCTCACAGGCGCGAGTAATCGAGACAAGACTCCTCCCCTCAGGAGTGAGTAATCGAGACAAGACTCTTCACCACAGGTGGGAGTAATTGAGTCAAGCCTCCTCCCCACTGGAGGGAGTAATTGAGACAAGACTCCTCCCAACAGGAGGGAGTAATCGAGACATGTCTCTTGCCCACAGGAGGGAGTAATCGAGACAAGACTCCTCCCCTCAGGGGTGAGTAATCGAGAAAAGACTCTTCACCACAGGAGAGATTAAACGAGTCAAGACTCCTCCCCACAGGAGGAAGTAATTGAGACAAGGCTCCTCCCCACAGGAGAGAGTAATCGAGACAAGACTCTACCTCACAAGAGGGAGTAATCGAGACAAGACTCTTCGCCACAGCAGGGAGTAATCGAGACAAGACTCCTCCACCCAGGAGGGAGTAATCGAGACAAGACTCCTCCCCACATGAGGGAGTAATCGAGACAAGACTCTTCCCGAGAGGAGAGAGTGATGGAGACAAGACTCCTCCCCACAGGAAGGAGCAAGCAAGACAAGACTCCTCCACCCATGAGGGAGTAATCGAGACAAGACTCCTCCACCCAGGAGGGAGTAATCGAGACAAGACTCCTCCCCACAGGAGGGAGTAATCGAGACAAGACACCTCCCCACAGGAGGGAGTAATCGAGACAAGACTCTTCCCGAGAGGAGAGAGTGATGGAGTCAAGACTCCTCCCCACAGGAAGGAGTAAGCAAGACAAGACTCATCGCCACATGAGGCAGTGATCGAGACAAGAATCTTCCCCACAGGAGGTAGTAATCGAGACAAGACTCCTCCCCACAGGACGGAGTAATCGAGACAAGACTCCTCCACCCAGGAGGGAGTAATCGAGACAAGACTCCTCCCCACAGGAGGGAGTAATCGAGACAAGACTCCTCCCCACAGGAGGGAGTAATCGAGACAAGACTCTTCCCGAGAGGAGAGAGTGATGGAGACAAGACTCCTCCCCACAGGAAGGAGTAAGCAAGACAAGACTCTTCGCCACAGGAGGCAGTGATTGAGACAAGAATCTTCCCCACAGGAGGTAGTAATCGAGAGAAGACTCCTCCCCACAGGAGGATGTAATCGAAACAAGACTCCTCCCAACAGGAGGAAGTAATCGAGACAAGATTCTTCCTCACAGGAGGGACTGATCAAGACAAGACTCTTCCCCACAGCGGGGAGTAATCGAGACAAGACTCTTCCCCACAGGAGGGACTAATCGAGGCAAGACTCCTCCCCACAGGAGGGAGTATTCGAGGCAAGACTCCTCCCCACAGGAAGGAGGGATCGAGACAAGACTGTTCCTCACAGGAGGGAGTAATCAAGACAAGACTCTTCCCTAGAGGAGAGAGTGATGGAGGCAAGACTCCTCCCCAGAGGAAGGAGTAAGCAAGAAAAGACTCTTCGCCACAGGAGGCAGTGATCGAGACAAGACTCTTCCCCACAGGAGGGAGTAATCGAGACAAGACTCCTCCCCACAGGAGGGAGTAATCGAGACAAGACTCCTCCCCTCAGGGGTGAGTCATCGAGATAAGACTCCTCCCCACAGGAGAGAGTAAACGAGTCAAGACTCCTCCCCACAACAGGAAATAATCGAGACAAGACTCCTCCCACAGGAGAGAGTAAACGAGTCAAGACTCCTTCCCACAGGAGGGAGTAATCGAGACAAGACTCTTCCCCACAGTGGGAGTAATCGAGACAAGACCGCTCCCCACAGGAAGGAGTAATCGAGACAAGGTCCCTCCTCAAAGGTGGGAGTAATCAAGACAAGACTGCTCAACACAGGAGGAAGTGCTCGAGGCAAGACTCCTCCTGACAGGAGGGAGTAATCAAGACAAGACTCCTCCCCAAAGGAGGGGGTAATGGAGGCAAGACTCTTCCTCACAGGATGGAGTAATTGAGACAAGACTCTTCCCTAGAGGAGAGAGTGATGGAGACAAGACTCCTCCCCACAGGAAGGAGTAAGCAAGACAAGACTCTTCACCACAGGAGGCAGTGATCGAGACAAGACTCTTCCCCACAGGAGGGAGTAATTGAGACAAGACTCCTCCCCACAGGAGGGAGTAATCGAGACAAGTCTCCTCCCCTCAGTGGTGAGTAATCGAGACAAGACTCCTAAGACAAGACTCTTCCCCACAGGAGGGAGTAATCGAGACAAGATTCTTCCTCAGAGGAGGGAGTGATCGAGACAAGACTCTTCCCCACAGTGGGGAGTAATCGAGACAAGACTCTTCCCCACAGGAGGGAGTAATCGAGGTAAGACTCCTCCCCACAGGAGGGAGTATTCGAGGCAAGACTCCTCCCCACAGGAAGGAAGGATCGAGACAAGACTGTTCCTCACAGGAGGGAGTAATCAAGACAAGACTCTTCCCTAGAGGAGAGAGTGATGGAGACAAGACTCCTCCCCACAGGAAGGAGTAAGCAAGACAAGAGTCTTTGCCACAGGAGGCAGTGATCGAGACAAGACTCTTCCCCACAGGAGGGAGTAATCAAGACAAGACTCCTCCCCACAGGAGGGAGTAATCGAGGCAAGACTCCTCCCCTCAGGGGTGAGTAATCGAGACAAGACTCCTCCCCACAGGAGGGAGTATTCGAGGCAAGACTCCTCCCCACAGGAAGGAGGGATCGAGACAAGACTTTTCCTCACAGGCGGGAGGAATTGAGAGAAGACTACTCCCCACAGGAGGGAGTAATCGATACAAGACTAGTCCCCGCAGGAGGGAGTAATTGAGACAAGTCTACTCCCCACTAGGAGGGAGTAATTGAGACAAGACTCCTCCTCAAATGAGAGAGTAATCGAGGCAATACTCCTCCGCAACTGAGGGAGTAATCAAGACAAGAATCATCCCCACATGAAGGAGTAATTGAGGCAACAGTCTTCCCCACAGGAGGGAGTAATCGAGACAAGAATCTTCCCCACAGGAGGGAGTAGTCGAGACAAGGCTCCTCCCCACAGGAAGGAGTAATCAAGACAAGACTCCTCCCCAAAGGAGGGGGTAATGGAGGCAAGAATCTTCCTCACAGGATGGAGTAATTGAGACAAGACACCTCCTCACAGGCGCGAGTAATCGAGACAAGACTCCTCCCCTCAGGAGTGAGTAATCGAGACAAGACTCTTCACCACAGGTGGGAGTAATTGAGTCAAGCCTCCTCCCCACTGGAGGGAGTAATTGAGACAAGACTCCTCCCCACAGGAGGGAGTAATCGAGACAAGTCTCTTGCCCACAGGAGGGAGTAATCGAGACAAGACGCCTCCCCTCAGGGGTGAGTAATCGAGACAAGACTCTTCACCACAGGAGAGATTAAATGAGTCAAGACTCCTCCCCACAGGAGGAAGTAATTGAGACAAGACTCCTCCCCACAGGAGGGAGTAATCGAGACAAGACTCCTCCCCACAGGAGGGAGCAATCGAGACAATACTCCTCTCCACAGGAGGGAGTAATCGAGACAAGACACCTCCCCACAGGAGGAAGTAATCGAGACAAGACTCTTCCTCACAGGGCGGAGTAATGGAGACAAGTCTCTTCCACACAGGAGGGAGTAATCGAGTCAAGACTTCTCCTCACAGGTGTGAGTAATCGAGACAAGACTCCTCCCCTCAGGAGTGAGTAATCGAGACAAGACTCTTCCTCACAGGAGGGAGTAATCAAGACAAGACTCTTCGCCACAGCAGGGAGTAATCGAGACAAGACTCTTCCTTACAGGAGGGAGTAATCGAGACAAGTCTCCTCCCCACAGGAGGGAGTAATCGAGACAAGACTCCTCCACCCAGGAGGGAGTAATCGAGACAAGACTCCTCCCCAAAGGAGGGAGTAATCGAGACAAGACTCCTCCCCACAGGAGGGAGTAATCGAGACAAGACTCCTCCCCACAGGAGGGAGTAATCGAGACAAGACTCCTCCCCACTGGAAGGAGTAAGCAAGACAAGACTCTTCCCTAGTGGAGAGAGTGATGGAGACAAGACTCCTCCCCACAGGAAGGAGTAAGCAAGACAAGACTCTTCGCCACAGGAGGCAGTGATCGAGACAAGACTCTTCCCCACAGGAGGGAGTAATTGAGAAAAAGACTCCTCCCCACAGGAGGGAGTAATCGAGACAAGACTCCTCCCCTCAGTGGTGAGTAATCGAGACAAGACTCCTAAGACAAGACTCTTCCCCACAGAAGGGAGTAATCGAGACAAGATTCTTCCTCAGAGGAGGGAGTGATCGAGGCAAGACTCTTCCCCACAGGGGGGAGTAATCGAGACAAGACTCTTCCCCACAGGAGGGAGTAATCGAGGTAAGACTCCTGCCCACAGGAGGGAGTATTCGAGGCAAGACTCCTCCCCACAGGAAGGAGGGATCGAGACAAGACTGTTCCTCACAGGAGGGAGTAATCAAGACAAGACTCTTCCCTAGAGGAGAGAGTGATGGAGACAAGACTCCTCCCCACAGGAAGGAGTAAGCAAGACAAGACTCTTCGCCACAGGAGGGGGTAATGGAGACAAGAATCTTCCTCACAGGATGGAGTAATTGAGACAAGACCCCTCCTCACAGGCGCGAGTAATCGAGACAAGACTCCTCCCCTCAGGAGTGAGTAATCGAGACAAGACTCTTCACCACAGGTGGGAGTAATTGAGTCAAGCCTCCTCCCCACTGGAGGGAGTAATTGAGACAAGACTCCTCCCAACAGGAGGGAGTAATCGAGACATGTCTCTTGCCCACAGGAGGGAGTAATCGAGACAAGACTCCTCCCCTCAGGGGTGAGTAATCGAGAAAAGACTCTTCACCACAGGAGAGATTAAACGAGTCAAGACTCCTCCCCACAGGAGGAAGTAATTGAGACAAGGCTCCTCCCCACAGGAGAGAGTAATCGAGACAAGACTCCTCCCCACAGGAGGGAGTAATCGAGACAATACTCCTCCCCACAGGAGGGAGTAATCGAGACAAGACACCTCCCCACAGGAGGAAGTAATCGAGACAAGACTCTTCCTCACAGGGCGGAGTAATTGAGACAAGTCTCTTCCACACAGGAGGGAGTAATCGAGTCAAGACTTCTCCTCACAGGTGTGAATAATCGAGATAAGGCTCCTCCCCTCAGGAGTGAGTAATCGAGACAAGACTCTTCCTCACAGGAGGGAGTAATCGAGACAAGACTCTTCGCCACAGCAGGGAGTAATCGAGACAAGACTCTTCCTTACAGGAGGGAGTAATCGAGACAAGTCTCCTCCCCACAGGAGGGAGTAATCGAGACAAGACTCCTCCACCCAGGAGGGAGTAATCGAGACAAGACTCCTCCCCACAGGAGGGAGTAATCGAGACAAGACTCCTCCCCACAGGAGGGAGTAATCGAGACAAGACTCCTCCCCACAGGAGGGAGTAATTGAGACAAGACTCTTCCTTACAGGAGGGAGTAATCGAGACAAGTCTCCTCCCCACAGGAGGGAGTAATCGAGACAAGACTCCTCCACCCAGGAGGGAGTAATCGAGACAAGACTCCTCCCCACAGGAGGGAGTAATCGAGACAAGACTCCTCCCCACAGGAGGGAGTAATCGAGACAAGACTCCTCCCCACAGGAGGGAGTAATTGAGACAAGACTCTTCCCTAGAGGAGAGAGTGATGGAGACAAGACTCCTCCCCACAGGAAGGAGTAAGCAAGACAAGACTCTTCGCCACAGGAGGCAGTGATCGAGACAAGACTCTTCCCCACAGGAGGGAGTAATTGAGACAAGACTCCTCCCCACAGGAGGGAGTAATCGAGACAAGTCTCCTCCCCTCAGTGGTGAGTAATCGAGACAAGACTCCTAAGACAAGACTCTTCCCCACAGGAGGGAGTAATCGAGACAAGATTCTTCCTCAGAGGAGGGAGTGATCGAGACAAGACTCTTCCCCACAGTGGGGAGTAATCGAGACAAGACTCTACCCCACAGGAGGGAGTAATCGAGGTAAGACTCCTCCCCACAGGAGGGAGTATTCGAGGCAAGACTCCTCCCCACAGGAAGGAAGGATCGAGACAAGACTGTTCCTCACAGGAGGGAGTAATCAAGACAAGACACTTCCCTAGAGGAGAGAGTGATGGAGACAAGACTCCTCCCCACAGGAAGGAGTAAGCAAGACAAGAGTCTTCGCCACAGGAGGCAGTGATCGAGACAAGACTCTTCCCCACAGGAGGGAGTAATCAAGACAAGACTCCTCCCCACAGGAGGGAGTAATCGAGGCAAGACTCCTCCCCTCAGGGGTGAGTAATCGAGACAAGACTCCTCCCCACAGGAGGGAGTATTCGAGGCAAGACTCCTCCCCACAGGAAGGAGGGATCGAGACAAGACTTTTCCTCACAGGCGGGAGGAATTGAGAGAAGACTACTCCCCACAGGAGGGAGTAATTGATACAAGACTAGTCCCCGCAGGAGGGAGTAATTGAGACAAGTCTACTCCCCACTAGGAGGGAGTAATTGAGACAAGACTCCTCCTCAAATGAGAGAGTAATCGAGGCAATACTCCTCCGCAACTGAGGGAGTAATCAAGACAAGAATCATCCCCACATGAAGGAGTAATTGAGGCAACAGTCTTCCCCACAGGAGGGAGTAATCGAGACAAGAATCTTCCCCACAGGAGGGAGTAGTCGAGACAAGGCTCCTCCCCACAGGAAGGAGTAATCAAGACAAGACTCCTCCCCAAAGGAGGGGGTAATGGAGGCAAGAATCTTCCTCACAGGATGGAGTAATTGAGACAAGACACCTCCTCACAGGCGCGAGTAATCGAGACAAGACTCCTCCCCTCAGGAGTGAGTAATCGAGACAAGACTCTTCACCACAGGTGGGAGTAATTGAGTCAAGCCTCCTCCCCACTGGAGGGAGTAATTGAGACAAGACTCCTCCCCACAGGAGGGAGTAATCGAGACAAGTCTCTTGCCCACAGGAGGGAGTAATCGAGACAAGACTCCTCCCCTCAGGGGTGAGTAATCGAGACAAGACTCTTCACCACAGGAGAGATTAAATGAGTCAAGACTCCTCCCCACAGGAGGAAGTAATTGAGACAAGACTCCTCCCCACAGGAGGGAGTAATCGAGACAAGACTCCTCCCCACAGGAGGGAGCAATCGAGACAATACTCCTCTCCACAGGAGGGAGTAATCGAGACAAGACACCTCCCCACAGGAGGAAGTAATCGAGACAAGACTCTTCCTCACAGGACGGAGTAATGGAGACAAGTCTCTTCCACACAGGAGGGAGTAATCGAGTCAAGACTTCTCCTCACAGGTGTGAGTAATCGAGACAAGACTCCTCCCCTCAGGAGTGAGTAATCGAGACAAGACTCTTCCTCACAGGAGGGAGTAATCAAGACAAGACTCCTCGCCACAGCAGGGAGTAATCGAGACAAGACTCTTCCTTACAGGAGGGAGTAATCGAGACAAGTCTCCTCCCCACAGGAGGGAGTAATCGAGACAAGACTCCTCCACCCAGGAGGGAGTAATCGAGACAAGACTCCTCCCCAAAGGAGGGAGTAATCGAGACAAGACTCCTCCCCACAGGAGGGAGTAATCGAGACAAGACTCCTCCCCACAGGAGGGAGTAATTGAGACAAGACCCCTCCCCACAGGAAGGAGTAAGCAAGACAAGACTCTTCGCCACAGGAGGCAGTGATCGAGACAAGACTCTTCCCCACAGGAGGGAGTAATTGAGACAAGACTCCTCCCCACAGGAGGGAGTAAATGAGACAAGACTCCTCCCCACAGGAGGGAGTAATCGAGACAAGACTCCTCCCCTCAGTGGTGAGTAATCGAGACAAGACTCCTAAGACAAGACTCTTCCCCACAGAAGGGAGTAATCGAGACAAGATTCTTCCTCAGAGGAGGGAGTGATCGAGACAAGACTCCACCCCACAGTAAGGAGTAAGCAAGACAAGACTCTTCGCCACAGGAGGCAGTGATCGAGACAAGACTCTTCCCCACAGGAGGGAGTAATTGAGACAAGACTACTACCCACAGGAGGGAGTAATCGAGACAAGACTCCTCCCCTCAGTGGTGAGTAATCGAGACAAGACTCCTAAGACAAGACTCTTCCCCACAGAAGGGAGTAATCGAGACAAGATTCTTCCTCAGAGGAGGGAGTGATCGAGACAAGACTCTTCCCCACAGGGGGGAGTAATCGAGACAAGACTCTTCCCCACAGGAGGGAGTAATCGAGGTAAGACTCCTGCCCACAGGAGGGAGTATTCGAGGCAAGACTCCTCCCCACAGGAAGGAGGGATCGAGACAAGACTGTTCCTCACAGGAGGGAGTAATCAAGACAAGACTCTTCCCTAGAGGAGAGAGTGATGGAGACAAGACTCCTCCCCACAGGAAGGAGTAAGCAAGACAAGACTCATCGCCACAGGAGGCAGTGATCGAGACAAGACTCTTCCCCACAGGAGGGAGTAATCGAGACAAGACTCCTTCCCACAGGAGGGAGTAATCGAGACAAGACTCCTTCCCACAGGAGGGAGTAAGCAAGACAAGACTCTTCCCCACAGGAGGGAGTAATCGAGACAAGATTCTTCCTCACAGGAGGGAGTGATCGAGACAAGACTCTTCCCCACAGGAGGGAGTAATCGAGGCAAATATCCTCCCCACAGGAAGGTGGGATCGAGACAAGACTGTTCCTCACAGGCGGGAAGAATTGAGAGAAGAGTCCTCCCCACAGGAGGGAGTAATCGATACAAGACTACTCCCCGCAGGAGGGAGTAATTGAGACAAGTCTACTCCCCACTAGGAGGGAGTAATCGAGACAAGACTCCTCCTCAAATGAGAGAGTAATCGAGACAATACTCCTCCGCACCTGAGGGAGTAATCAAGACAAGAATCGTCCCCACAGGAAGGAGTAATCGAGGCAACACTCTTCCCCACAGGAGGGAGTAATCGAGACAAGATTCTTCCCCACAGGAGGGAGTAGTCGAGACAAGGCTCCTCCCCACAGCAGGGAGTATTCGAGGCAAGACTCCTCCCCACAGGAAGGTGGGATCGAGACAAGACTGTTCCTCACAGGCGGGAAGAATTGAGAGAAGACTCCGCCCCACAGGAGGGAGTAATCAATACAAGACTACTCCCCGCAGGAGGGAGTAATTGAGACAAGTCTACTCCCCACTAGGAGGGAGTAATCGAGACAAGACTCCTCCTCAAATGAGAGAGTAATCGAGACAATACTCCTCCGC
The DNA here is from genome assembly GCF_052327205.1 of Somniosus microcephalus. Lineage (NCBI taxonomy): Eukaryota > Metazoa > Chordata > Chondrichthyes > Squaliformes > Somniosidae > Somniosus > Somniosus microcephalus. The sequence goes on from NC_140998.1 coordinate 119,433,113, forward strand.
ACCTGAGGGAGTAATCAAGACAAGAATCATCCCCACAGGAAGGAGTAATCGAGGCAACACTCTTCCCCACAGGAGGGAGTAATCGAGACAAGGTTCTTCCCCACAGGAGGGAGTAGTCGAGACAAGGCTCCCCACCCCACAGGAAGGAGTAATCGAGACAAGACTCCTCCCCACAGGAGGGAGTAATCGAGACAAAACTCCTCCCCACAGGAGAGAGTAATCAAGACAATACACTTCCTCACAGGATGGAGTAATTGAGACAAGACTCCACCTCACAGGTGCGAGTAATCGAGACAAGACTCCTCCCCTCAGGAGTGAGTAATTGAGACAAGACACTTCACAGGTGGGAGAAATTGAGTCAAGACCCCTCCCCACTGGAGGGAGTAATTGAGTCAAGACTCCTCCCCACTGCAGGGAGTAATCGAGACAAGACTCCTCCCCACAGGAGGGAGTAATCGAGACAAGCCTCTTCCCCACAGGAGGGAGTAATCGAGACAAGACTCCTCCCCTCAGGGGTGAGTAATCGAGACAAGACTCTTCACCACAGGAGAGAGTAAACGAGTCAAGACTCCTCCCCACAGGAGGAAATAATCGAGACAAGACTCCTCCCACAGGAGAGAGTAAACGAGTCAAGACTCCTCCCCACAGGAGGGAGTAATCGAGACAAGACTCTTCCCCACAGTGGGAGTAATCGAGACAAGACCACTCCCCACAGGATGGAGTAATCGAGACAAGATCCCTCCCCAAAGGTGGGAGTAATCAAGACAAGACTGCTCAACACAGGAGGAAGTGCTCCAGGCAAGCCTCCTCCTGACAGGAGGGAGTAATCAAGACAAGACTCCTCCCCAAAGGAGGGGGTAATGGAGACAAGACTCTTCCTCACAGGATGGAGTAATTGAGACAAGACTCCTCCTCACAGGCGCGAGTAATCGAGACAATACTCCTCCCCTCAGGAGTGAGTAATCGAGACAAGACACTTCACCACAGGTGGGAGTAATTGAGTCAAGCCTCCTCCCCACTGAAGGGAGTAATTGAGACAAGACTCCTCCCCACAGGAGGGAGTAATCAAGACAAGTCTCTTGCCCACAGGAGGGCGTAATCGAGACAAGACTCCTCCTCTCAGGGGTGAGTAATCAAGACAAGACTCTTCACCACAGGAGAGATTAAACGAGTCAAGACTCCTCCCCACAGGAGGAAGTATTCGAGACAAGACTCCTCCCCACAGGAGGGAGTAATCGAGACAAGACTCCTCCCCACAGGAGGGAGTAATCGAGACAAGACACCTCCCCACAGGAGGAAGTAATCGAGACAAGATTCTTCCTCACAAGGCGGAGTAATTGAGACAAGTCTCTTCCACACAGGAGTGAGTAATCGAGACAAGACTCTTCGCCACAGCAGGGAGTAATCGAGACAAGACTCCTCCACCCAGGAGGGAGTAATCGAGACAAGACTCCTCCCCACAGGAGGGAGTAATCGAGACAAGACTCTTCCCGAGAGGACAGAGTGATGGAGACAAGACTCCTCCCCAGAGGAAGGAGTAAGCAAGACAAGACTCTTCGCCTCAGGAGGCAGTGATCGAGACAAGACTCTTCCCCACAGGAGGGAGTAATCAAGATAAGACTCCTCCCCACAGGAGGGAGTAATCGAGACAAGCCTCCTCCCCTCAGGGGTGAGTAATCGAGACAAGACTCTTCACCACAGGAGAGATTAAATGAGTCAAGACTCCTCCCCACAGGAGGAAGTAATTGAGACAAGACTCCTCCCCACAGGAGGGAGTAATCGAGACAAGACTCCTCCCCACAGGAGGGAGCAATCGAGACAATACTCCTCTCCACAGGAGGGAGTAATCGAGACAAGACACCTCCCCACAGGAGGAAGTAATCGAGACAAGACTCTTCCTCACAGGGCGGAGTAATGGAGACAAGTCTCTTCCACACAGGAGGGAGTAATCGAGTCAAGACTTCTCCTCACAGGTGTGAGTAATCGAGACAAGACTCCTCCCCTCAGGAGTGAGTAATCGAGACAAGACTCTTCCTCACAGGAGGGAGTAATCAAGACAAGACTCTTCGCCACAGCAGGGAGTAATCGAGACAAGACTCTTCCTTACAGGAGGGAGTAATCGAGACAAGTCTCCACCCCACAGGAGGGAGTAATCGAGACAAGACTCCTCCACCCAGGAGGGAGTAATCGAGACAAGACTCCTCCCCAAAGGAGGGAGTAATCGAGGCAAGACTCCTCCCCACAGGAGGGAGTAATCGAGACAAGACTCCTCCCCACAGGAGGGAGTAATTGAGACAAGACTCCTCCCCACAGGAAGGAGTAAGCAAGACAAGACTCTTCGCCACAGGAGGCAGTGATCGAGACAAGACTCTTCCCCACAGGAGGGAGTAATTGAGACAAGACTCCTCCCCACAGGAGGGAGTAAATGAGACAAGACTCCTCCCCACAGGAGGGAGTAATCGAGACAAGACTCCTCCCCTCAGTGGTGAGTAATCGAGACAAGACTCCTAAGACAAGACTCTTCCCCACAGAAGGGAGTAATCGAGACAAGATTCTTCCTCAGAGGAGGGAGTGATCGAGACAAGACTCCGCCCCACAGTAAGGAGTAAGCAAGACAAGACTCTTCGCCACAGGAGGCAGTGATCGAGACAAGACTCTTCCCCACAGGAGGGAGTAATTGAGACAAGACTACTACCCACAGGAGGGAGTAATCGAGACAAGACTCCTCCCCTCAGTGGTGAGTAATCGAGACAAGACTCCTAAGACAAGACTCTTCCCCACAGAAGGGAGTAATCGAGACAAGATTCTTCCTCAGAGGAGGGAGTGATCGAGACAAGACTCTTCCCCACAGGGGGGAGTAATCGAGACAAGACTCTTCCCCACAGGAGGGAGTAATCGAGGTAAGACTCCTGCCCACAGGAGGGAGTATTCGAGGCAAGACTCCTCCCCACAGGAAGGAGGGATCGAGACAAGACTGTTCCTCACAGGAGGGAGTAATCAAGACAAGACTCTTCCCTAGAGGAGAGAGTGATGGAGACAAGACTCCTCCCCACAGGAAGGAGTAAGCAAGACAAGACTCTTCGCCACAGGAGGCAGTGATCGAGACAAGACTCTTCCCCACAGGAGGGAGTAATCGAGACAAGACTCCTTCCCACAGGAGGGAGTAATCCAGACAAGACTCCTCCCCTCAGGTGTGAGTAATCGAGACAAGACTCCTCCCCACAGGAGGGAGTAAGCAAGACAAGACTCTTCCCCACAGGAGGGAGTAATCGAGACAAGATTCTTCCTCACAGGAGGGAGTGATCGAGACAAGACTCTTCCCCACAGGAGGGAGTAATCGAGGCAAATATCCTCCCCACAGGAAGGTGGGATCGAGACAAGACTGTTCCTCACAGGCGGGAAGAATTGAGAGAAGAGTCCTCCCCACAGGAGGGAGTAATCGATACAAGACTACTCCCCGCAGGAGGGAGTAATTGAGACAAGTCTACTCCCCACTAGGAGGGAGTAATCGAGACAAGACTCCTCCTCAAATGAGAGAGTAATCGAGACAATACTCCTCCGCACCTGAGGGAGTAATCAAGACAAGAATCGTCCCCACAGGAAGGAGTAATCGAGGCAACACTCTTCCCCACAGGAGGGAGTAATCGAGACAAGATTCTTCCCCACAGGAGGGAGTAGTCGAGACAAGGCTCCTCCCCACAGCAGGGAGTATTCGAGGCAAGACTCCTCCCCACAGGAAGGTGGGATCGAGACAAGACTGTTCCTCACAGGCGGGAAGAATTGAGAGAAGACTCCGCCCCACAGGAGGGAGTAATCAATACAAGACTACTCCCCGCAGGAGGGAGTAATTGAGACAAGTCTACTCCCCACTAGGAGGGAGTAATCGAGACAAGACTCCTCCTCAAATGAGAGAGTAATCGAGACAATACTCCTCCGCACCTGAGGGAGTAATCAAGACAAGAATCATCCCCACAGGAAGGAGTAATCGAGGCAACACTCTTCCCCACAGGAGGGAGTAATCGAGACAAGGTTCTTCCCCACAGGAGGGAGTAGTCGAGACAAGGCTCCCCACCCCACAGGAAGGAGTAATCGAGACAAGACTCCTCCCCACAGGAGGGAGTAATCGAGACAATACTCCTCCCCACAGGAGAGAGTAATCAAGACAATACACTTCCTCACAGGATGGAGTAATTGAGACAAGACTCCACCTCACAGGTGCGAGTAATCGAGACAAGACTCCTCCCCTCAGGAGTGAGTAATTGAGACAAGACACTTCACAGGTGGGAGAAATTGAGTCAAGACCCCTCCCCACTGGAGGGAGTAATTGAGTCAAGACTCCTCCCCACTGCAGGGAGTAATCGAGACAAGACTCCTCCCCACAGGAGGGAGTAATCGAGACAAGCCTCTTCCCCACAGGACGGAGTAATCGAGACAAGACTCCTCCCCTCAGGGGTGAGTAATCGAGACAAGACTCTTCACCACAGGAGAGAGTAAACGAGTCAAGACTCCTCCCCACAGGAGGAAATAATCGAGACAAGACTCCTCCCACAGGAGAGAGTAAACGAGTCAAGACTCCTCCCCACAGGAGGGAGTAATAGAGACAAGACTCTTCCCCACAGTGGGAGTAATCGAGACAAGACCACTCCCCACAGGATGGAGTAATCGAGACAAGATCCCTCCCCAAAGGTGGGAGTAATCAAGACAAGACTGCTCAACACAGGAGGAAGTGCTCCAGGCAAGCCTCCTCCTGATAGGAGGGAGTAATCAAGACAAGACTCCTCCCCAAAGGAGGGGGTAATGGAGACAAGACTCTTCCTCACAGGATGGAGTAATTGAGACAAGACTCCTCCTCACAGGCGCGAGTAATCGAGACAATACTCCTCCCCTCAGGAGTGAGTAATCGAGACAAGACACTTCACCACAGGTGGGAGTAATTGAGTCAAGCCTCCTCCCCACTGAAGGGAGTAATTGAGACAAGACTCCTCCCCACAGGAGGGAGTAATCAAGACAAGTCTCTTGCCCACAGGAGGGCGTAATCGAGACAAGACTCCTCCTCTCAGGGGTGAGTAATCAAGACAAGACTCTTCACCACAGGAGAGATTAAACGAGTCAAGACTCCTCCCCACAGGAGGAAGTATTCGAGACAAGACTCCTCCCCACAGGAGGGAGTAATCGAGACAAGACTCCTCCCCACAGGAGGGAGTAATCGAGACAAGACACCTCCCCACAGGAGGAAGTAATCGAGACAAGATTCTTCTTCACAGGGCGGAGTAATTGAGACAAGTCTCTTCCACACAGGAGTGAGTAATCGAGACAAGACTCTTCGCCACAGCAGGGAGTAATCGAGACAAGACTCCTCCACCCAGGAGGGAGTAATCGAGACAAGACTCCTCCCCACAGGAGGGAGTAATCGAGACAAGACTCTTCCCGAGAGGACAGAGTGATGGAGACAAGACTCCTCCCCAGAGGAAGGAGTAAGCAAGACAAGACTCTTCGCCTCAGGAGGCAGTGATCGAGACAAGACTCTTCCCCACAGGAGGGAGTAATCAAGATAAGACTCCTCCCCACAGGAGGGAGTAATCGAGACAAGCCTCCTCCCCTCAGGGGTGAGTAATCGAGACAAGACTCCTCCCCATAGGAGGGAGTATTCGAGGCAAGACTCCTCCCCACAGGAAGGAGGGATCGAGACAAGACTGTTCCTCACAGGCGGGAGGAATTGAGAGAAGACTCCTCCCCACAGGAGGGAGTAATCGATACAAGACTAGTCCCCGCAGGAGGGAGTAATTGAGACAAGTCCCCTCCTCAAATGAGAGAGTAATCGAGACAATACTCCTCCGCAACTGAGGAGTAATCAAGACAAGAATCATCCCCACAGGAAGGAGTAATTGAGGCAACACTCTTCCCCACAGGAGGGAGTGATCGAGACAAGAATCTTCCCCACAGGAGGGAGTCGTCGAGACAAGGCTCCTCCCCACAGGAAGGAGTAACCAAGACAAGACTCCTCCCCAAAGGAGGGGGTAATGGAGACAAGACTCTTCCCCACAGGAGGGAGTAATCAAGACAAGACTCCTCCCCACAGGAGGGAGTAATCGAGACAAGACTCCTCCCCTCAGGGGTGAGTAATCGAGACAAGACTCCTCCCCATAGGAGGGAGTATTCGAGGCAAGACTCCTCCCCACAGGAAGGAGGGATCGAGACAAGACTGTTCCTCACAGGCGGGAGGAATTGAGAGAAGACTCCTCCCCACAGGAGGGAGTAATCGATACAAGACTAGTCCCCGCAGGAGGGAGTAATTGAGACAAGTCTCCTCCTCAAATGAGAGAGTAATCGAGACAATACTCCTCCGCAACTGAGGAGTAATCAAGACAAGAATCATCCCCACAGGAAGGAGTAATTGAGGCAACACTCTTCCCCACAGGAGGGAGTAATCGAGACAAGAATCTTCCCCACAGGAGGGAGTCGTCGAGACAAGGCTCCTCCCCACAGGAAGGAGTAATCAAGACAAGACTCCTCCCCAAAGGAGGGGGTAATGGAGACAAGAATCTTCCTCACAGGATGGAGTAATTGAGACAACACCCCTCCTCACAGGCGCGAGTAATCGAGACAAGACTCCTCCCCTCAGGAGTGAGTAATCGAGACAAGACTCTTCACCACAGGTGGGAGTAATTGAGTCAAGCCTCCTCCCCACTGGAGGGAGTAATTGAGACAAGACTCCTCCCCACAGGAGGGAGTAATCAAGACAAGTCTCTTGCCCACAGGAGGGAGTAATCGAGACAAGACTCCTCCCCTCAGGGGTGAGTAATCGAGACAAGACTCTTCACCACAGGAGAGATTAAACGAGTCAAGACTCCTCCCCACAGGAGGAAGTAATTGAGACAAGACTCCTCCCCACAGGAGGGAGTAATCGAGACAAGACTCCTCCCCACAGGAGGGAGTAATCGAGACAATACTCCTCCCCACAGGAGGGAGTAATCGCGACAAGACACCTCCCCACAGGAGGAAGTAATCGAGACAAGACTCTTCCTCACAGGGCGGAGTAATTGAGACAAGTCTCTTCCACACAGGAGGGAGTAATCGAGTCAAGACTTCTCCTCACAGGTGTGAATAATCGAGATAAGACTCCTCCCCTCAGGAGTGAGTAATCGAGACAAGACTCTTCCTCACAGGAGGGAGTAATCGAGACAAGACTCTTCGCCACAGCAGGGAGTAATCGAGACAAGACTCTTCCTTACAGGAGGGAGTAATCGAGACAAGTCTCCTCCCCACAGGAGGGAGTAATCGAGACAAGACTCCTCCACCCAGGAGGGAGTAATCGAGACAAGACTCCTCCCCACAGGAGGGAGTAATCGAGACAAGACTCCTCCCCACAGGAGGGAGTAATCGAGACACGACTCCTCCCCACAGGAGGGAGTAATTGAGACAAGACTCTTCCCTAGAGGAGAGAGTGATGGAGACAAGACTCCTCCCCACAGGAAGGAGTAAGCAAGACATGACTCTTCGCCACAGGAGGCAGCGATCGAGACAAGACTCTTCCCCACAGGACGGAGTAATTGAGACAAGACTCCTCCCCACAGGAGGGAGTAATCGAGACAAGTCTCCTCCCCTCAGTGGTGAGTAATCGAGACAAGACTCCTAAGACAAGACTCTTCCCCACAGGAGGGAGTAATCGAGACAAGATTCTTCCTCAGAGGAGGGAGTGATCGAGACAAGACTCTTCCCCACAGGGGGGAGTAATCGAGACAAGACTCTTCCCCACAGGAGGGAGTAATCGAGGTAAGACTCCTCCCCACAGGAGGGAGTATTCGAGGCAAGACTCCTCCCCACAGGAAGGAAGGATCGAGACAAGACTGTTCCTCACAGGAGGGAGTAATCAAGACAAGACTCTTCCCTAGAGGAGAGAGTGATGGAGACAAGACTCCTCCCCACAGGAAGGAGTAAGCAAGACAAGAGTCTTCGCCACAGGAGGCAGTGATCGAGACAAGACTCTTCCCCACAGGAGGGAGTAATCAAGACAAGACTCCTCCCCACAGGAGGGAGTAATTGAGGCAAGACTTCTCCCCTCAGGGGTGAGTAATCGAGACAAGACTCCTCCCCACAGGAGGGAGTATTCGAGGCAAGACTCCTCCCCACAGGAAGGAGGGATCGAGACAAGACTTTTCCTCACAGGCGGGAGGAATTGAGAGAAGACTACACCCCACAGGAGGGAGTATTCGATACAAGACTAGTCCCCGCAGGAGGGAGTAATTGAGACAAGTCTACTCCCCACTAGGAGGGAGTAATCGAGACAAGACTCCTTCTCAAATGAGAGAGTAATCGAGGCAATACTCCTCCGCAACTGAGGGAGTAATCAAGACAAGAATCATCCCCACATGAAGGAGTAATTGAGGCAACAGTCTTCCCCACAGGAGGGAGTAATTGAGACAAGAATCTTCCCCACAGGAGGGGAGTAGTCGAGACAAGGCTCCTCCCCACAGAAGGAGTAATCAAGACAAGACTCCTCCCCAAAGGAGGGGGGGTAATGGAGGCAAGAATCTTCCTCACAGGATGGAGTAATTGAGACAAGACCCCTCCTCACAGGCGCGAGTAATCGAGACAAGACTCCTCCCCTCAGGAGTGAGTAATCGAGGACAAGACTCTTCACCACAGGTGGGAGTAATTGAGTCAAGCCTCCTCCCCACTGGAGGGAGTAATTGAGACAAGACTCCTCCCCACAGGAGGGAGTAATCGAGACAAGTCTCTTGCCCACAGGAGGGAGTAATCGAGACAAAGACTCCTCCCCTCAGGGGTGAGTAATCGAGACAAAGACCTCTTCACCACAGGAGAGATTAAACGAGTCAAGACTCTTCCTCACAGTAGGGAGTAATCGAGACAAGACTCTTCGCCACAGCAGGGAGTAATCGAGACAAGACTCTTCCTTACAGGAGGGGAGTAATCGAGACAAGTCTCCTCCCCACAGGAGGGAGAAATCGAGACAAGACTCCTCCACCCAGCAGGGAGTAATCGAGACAAGACTCCTCCCCAAAGGAGGGAGTAATCGAGACAAGACTCCTCCCCTCAGGAGGGAGTAATCGAGACAAGACTCCTCCCCACAGGAGGGAGTAATCGAGACAAGACTCCTCCCCACAGGAAGGAGTAAGCAAGACAAGACTCTTCCCTAGAGGAGAGAGTGATGGAGACAAGACCCCTCCCCACAGGAAGGAGTAAACAAGACAAGACTCTTCGCCACAGGAGGCAGTGATCGAGACAAGACTCTTCCCCACAGGAGGGAGTAATTGAGACAAGACTCCTCCCCACAGGAGGGAGTAATCGAGACAAGACTCCTCCCCTCAGTGGTGAGTAATCGAGACAAGACTCTTCCCCACAGGAGGGAGTAAGCAAGACAAGACTCTTCCCCACAGGAGGGAGTAATCGAGACAAGATTCTTCCTCACAGGAGGGAGTGATCGAGACAAGACTCTTCCCCACAGTGGGCAGCAATCGAGACAAGACTCTTCCCCACAGGAGGGAGTAATCAAGGCAAATATCCTCCCCACAGCAGGGAGTATTCGAGGCAAGACTCCTCCCCACAGGAAGGTGGGATCGAGACAAGACTGTTCCTCACAGGCGGGAAGAATTGAGAGAAGACTGCTCCCCAAAGGAGGGAGTAATCGATACAAGACTACTCCCCGCAGGAGGGAGTAATTGAGACAAGTCTACTCCCCACTAGGAGGGAATAATCGAGACAAGACTCCTCCTCAAATGAGAGAGTAATCGAGACAATACTCCTCCGCACCTGAGGGAGTAATCAAGACAAGAATCATCCCCACAGGAAGGAGTAGTCGAGACAAGGCTCCCCACCCCACAGGAAGGAGTAATCGAGACAAGACTCCTCCCCACAGGAGGGAGTAATCGAGACAATACTCCTCCCCACAGGAGAGAGTAATCAAGACAATACACTTCCTCACAGGATGGAGTAATTGAGACAAGACTCCACCTCACAGGTGCGAGTAATCGAGACAAGACTCCTCCCCTCAGGAGTGAGTAATTGAGTCAAGACTCCTCCCCACTGGAGGGAGTAATCGAGAGAAGACTCCTCCCCACAGGAGGGAGTAATCGAGACAAGCCTCTTCCCCACAGGAGGGAGTAATCGAGACAAGACTCCTCCCCTCAGGGGTGAGTAATCGAGACAAGACTCTTCACCACAGGAGAGAGTAAACGAGTCAAGACTCCTCCCCACAGGAGGAAATAATCGAGACAAGACTCCTCCCACAGGAGAGAGTAAATGAGTCAAGACTCCTCCCCACAGGAGGGAGTAATCGAGACAAGACTCTTCCCCAAAGTGGGAGTAATCGAGACAAGACCACTCCCCACAGGAAGGAGTAATCGAGACAAGATCCCTCCCCAAATGTGGGAGTAATCAAGACAAGACTGCTCAACACAGGAGGAAGTGCTCCAGGCAAGCCTCCTCCTGACAGGAGGGAGTAATCAAGACAAGACTCCTCCCCAAAGGAGGGGGTAATGGAGACAAGACTCTTCCTCACAGGATGGAGTAATTGAGACAAGACTCCTCCTCACAAGCGCGAGTAATCGAGACAATACTCCTCCCCTCAGGAGTGAGTAATCGAGGCAAGACACTTCACCACAGGTGGGAGTAATTGAGTCAAGCCTCCTCCCCACTGGAGGGAGTAATTGAGACAAGACTCCTCCCCACAGGAGGGAGTAATCAAGACAAGTCTCTTGCCCACAGGAGGGAGTAATCGAGACAAGACTCCTCCTCTCAGGGGTGAGTAATCAAGACAAGACTCTTCACCACAGGAGAGATTAAACGAGTCAAGACTCCTCCACACAGGAGGAAGTAATCGAGACAAGACTCCTCCCCACAGGAGGGAGTAATCGAGACAAGACTCCTCCCCACAGGAGGGAGTAATCGAGACAAGACACCTCCCCACAGGAGGAAGTAATCGAGACAAGATTCTTCCTCACAGGGCGGAGTAATTGAGACAAGTCTCTTCCACACAGGAGTGAGTCATCAAGACAAGACTCTTCCTCACAAGAGGGAGTAATCGAGACAAGACTCTTCGCCACAGCAGGGAGTAATCGAGACAAGACTCCTCCACCCAGGAGGGAGTAATCGAGACAAGACTCCTCCCCACAGGAGGGAGTAATCGAGACAAGACTCTTCCCGAGAGGAGAGAGTGATGGAGACAAGACTCCTCCCCACAGGAAGGAGTAAGCAAGACAAGACTCCTCCACCCATGAGGGAGTAATCGAGACAAGACTCCTCCACCCAGGAGGGAGTAATCGAGACAAGACTCCTCCCCACAGGAGGGAGTAATCGAGACAAGACTCTTCCCGAGAGGAGAGAGTGATGGAGACAAGACTCCTCCCCACAGGAAGGAGTAAGCAAGACAAGACTCTTCGCCACAGGAGGCAGTGATCGAGACAAGAATCTTCCCCACAGGAGGTAGTAATCGAGACAAGACTCCTCCCCACAGGACGGAGTAATCGAGACAAGACTCCTCCACCCAGGAGGGAGTAATCGAGACAAGACTCCTCCCCACAGGAGGGAGTAATCGAGACAAGACTCCTCCCCACAGGAGGGAGTAATCGAGACAAGACTCTTCCCGAGAGGAGAGTGTGATGGAGACAAGACTCCTCCCCACAGGAAGGAGTAAGCAAGACAAGACTCTTCGCCACAGGAGGCAGTGATTGAGACAAGAATCTTCCCCACAGGTGGTAGTAATCGAGAGAAGACTCCTCCCCACAGGAGGGAGTAATCGAAACAAGACTCCTCCCAACAAAAGGGAGTAATCGAGACAAGATTCTTCCTCACAGGAGGGAGTGATCGAGACAAGACTCTTCCCCACAGCGGGGAGTAATCAAGACAAGACTCTTCCCCACAGGAGGGAGTAATCGAGGCAAGACTCCTCCCCACAGGAGGGAGTATTCGAGGCAAGACTCCTCCCCACAGGAAGGAGGGATCGAGACAAGACTGTTCCTCACAGGAGGGAGTAATCAAGACAAGACTCTTCCCTAGAGGAGAGAGTGATGGAGGCAAGACTCCTCCCCAGAGGAAGGAGTAAGCAAGACAAGAATCTTCGCCGCAGGAGGCAGTGATCGAGACAAGACTGTTCCCCACAGGAGGGAGTAATCGAGACAAGACTCCTCCCCACCGGAGGGAGTAATCGAGACAAGACTCCTCCCCTCAGGGGTGAGTCATCGAGACAAGACTCCTCCCCACAGGAGGGGGTAAGCAAGGCAAGACTCTTCCCCACAGGAGGGAGTAATCCAGACAAGATTCTTCCTCACAGGAGGGAGTGATCGAGACAAGACTCTTTCCCACAGGAGGGAGTAATCGAGACAAGACTCTTCCCCACAGAGGGTGTAATCGAGGCAAGACTCCTCCCCACAGGAGGGAGTATTTGAGGCAAGACTCCTCCCCACAAGAAGGAGGGATCGAGACAAGACATTTCCTCACATGCGGGAGCAATTGAGAGAAGACTCCTCCCCACAGGAATTGTAATCGATACAAGACTAGTCCCCGCAGGAGGGAGTAATCGAGACAAGACTCCTCCTCAAATGAGAGAGTAATCGAGACAATACTCCTCCGCAACTGAGGGAGTAATCAAGACAAGAATCATCCCCACAGGAAGGAGTAATCGAGGCAACACTCTACCCCACAGGAGGGAGTAATCGAGAGAAGATTCTTCCCCAAAGGAGGGAGTAGTCGAGATAAGGCTCCTCCCCACAGGAAGGAGTAATCAAGACAAGACTCCTCCCCAAAGGAGGGGGTAATGGAGACAAGACTCTTCCTCACAGGATGGAGTAATTGAGACAAGACCCCTCCTCACAGGCGCGAGTAATCGAGACAAGACTCCTCCCCTGAGGAGTGAGTAATCGAGACAAGACTCTTCACCACAGGTGGGAGTAATTGAGTCAAGCCTCCTCCCCACTGGAGGGAGTAATTGAGACAAGACTCCTCCCACAGGAGAGAGTAAACGAGTCAAGACTCCTGCCCACAGGAGGGAGCAATCGAGACAAGACTCCTCCCCACAGGAGGGAGTAATCGAGACAATACGCCTCCCCACAGGAGGGAGTAATTGAGACAAGACACCTCCCCACAGGAGGAAGTAATCGAGACAAGACTCTTCCTCACAGGGCGGAGTAATTGAGACATGTCTCTTCCACACAGGAGGGAGTAATCGAGACAAGACTTCTCCTCAAATGTGTGAGTAATCGAGATAAGACTCCTCCCCTCAGGAGTGAGTAATCGAGACAAGTCTCTTCGCCACAGCAGGGAGTAATCGAGACAAGACTCTTCCTTACAGGAGGGAATAATCGATACAAGTCTCCTCCCCACAGGAGGGAGTAATCGAGACAAGGCTCCTCCACCCAGGAGGGAGTAATCGAGACAAGAAATCTCCACACAGGAGGGAGTCATCGACACAAGACTCCTCCCCACAGGAGGGAGTAATCGAGACAAGACTCCTCCCCACAGGAGGGAGTAATCGAGACAAGACTATTCCCTAGAGGAGAGAGTGATGCAGACAAGACTCCTCCCCACAGGAAGGAGTAAGGAAGACAAGACTCTTCGCCACAGGAGGCAGTGATCGAGACAAGACTCTTCCCCACAGCAGGGAGTAATCAAGACAACACTCCTCCCTACAGGAGGGAGTAATCGAGACAAGACTCCTCCCTTCAGTGGTGAGTAATCGAGACAAGACTCCTCCTCACAGGAGGGAGTAAGTAAGACAAGACTCTTCCCCACAGGAGGGAGTAATCGAGACATGATTCTTCCTCACAGGAGGGAGTGATCGAGACAAGACTCTTCCCCACAGGGGGGAGTAATCGAGACAAGACTCTTCCCCACAGGAGGGAGTAATCGAGGCAAGACTCCTCCCCACAGGAGGAAGTATTCGAGGCAAGACTCCTCACCACAGGAAGGAGGGATCGAGACAAGACTGTTCCTCACAGGAGGGAGTAATCAAGACAAGACTCTTCCCTAGAGGAGAGAGTGATGGAGACAAGACTCCTCCACAGAGGAAGGAGTAAGCAAGACAAGACTCTTCGCCACAGGAGGCAGTGATCGAGACAAGACTCTTCCCCACAGGAGGGAGTAATCGAGAAAATGCTCCTCCCCACAGGAGGGAGTAATCGAGACAAGACTCCTCCCCTCAGGGGTGAGTAATCGAGACAAGACTCCTCCCCACAGGAGGGAGTAATCGAGACAAGACTCCTCCCCTCAGGGGTGAGTAATCGAGACAAGACTCTTCACCACAGGAGAGATTAAACGAGTCAAGACTCCTCCCCACAGGAGGAAGTAATCGAGACAAGACTCCTCCCCACAGGAGGGAGTAATCAAGACTAGACTCCTCCCCACAGGAGGGAGTAATCGAGACAATACGCCTCCCCACAGGAGGGAGTAATCGAGACAAGACACCTCCCCACAGCAGGAAGTAATCGAGACAAGACTCTTCCTCACAGGGCGGAGTAATTGAGACAAGTCTCTTCCACACAGGAGGGAGTAATCGAGTCAAGATTTCTCCTCACAGGTGTGAGTAATCGAGACAAGACTCCTCCCCTCAGGAGTGAGTAATTGAGACAAGACTCTTCCTCACAGGAGGGAGTAATCGAGACAAGACACTTCGCCACAGCAGGGAGTAATTGAGACAAGACACTTCCTTACAGGAGGGAGTAATCGAGTCAAGTCTCCTCCCCACAGGAGGGAGTAATCGAGACAAGACTCCTCCACCCAGGAGGGAGTAATCGAGACAAGACTCCTCCCCAAAGGAGGGAGTAATCGAGACAAGAATCCTCCCCACAGGAGGGAGTAATCGAGACAAGACTCCTCCCCACAGGATGGAGTAATCGAGACAAGACTCTTCCCTAGAGGAGAGAGTGATGGAGACAAGACTCCTCCCCACAGGAAGGAGTAAGCAAGACAAGACTCTTCGCCACAGGAGGCAGTGATCGAGACAAGACTCTTCCCCACAGCAGGGAGTAATCAAGACAACACTCCTCCCCACAGGAGGGAGTAATCGAGACAAGACTCCTCCCCTCAGTGGTGAGTAATCGAGACAAGACTCCTCCCCACAGGAGGGAGTATTCGAGGCAAGACTCCTCCCCACAGGAAGGAGGGATCGAGACAAGACTGTTCCTCACAGGCGGCAGGAATTGAGAGAAGACTCCTCCCCACAGGAGGGAGTAATCGATACATGACTAGTCCCCGCAGAAGGGAGTAATCGAGACAAGACTCCTCCTCAAATGAGAGAGTAATCGAGACAATACTCCTCCGCAACTGAGGGAGTAATCAAGACAAGAATCATCCCCACAGGATGGAGTAATTGAGGCAACACTCTTCCCCACAGGAGGGAGTAATCGAGACAAGATTCTTCCCCACAGGAGGGAGTAGTCGAGACAAGGCTCCTCCCCACAGGAAGGAGTAATCAAGACAAGACTCCTCCCCAAAGGAGGGGGTAATGGAGACAAGAATCTTCCTCACAGGATGGAGTAATTGAGACAAGACCCCTCCTCACAGGCGCGAGTAATCAAGACAAGACTCCTCCCCTCAGGAGTGAGTAATCGAGACAAGACTCTTCACCACAGGTGGGAGTAATTGAGTCAAGCCTCCTCCCCACTGGAGGGAGCAATTGAGACAAGACTCCTCCCCACAGGAGGGAGTAATCGAGACAAGACACCTCCCCACAGGGGTGAGTAATTGAGACAAGACTCTCCACCACAGGAGAGATTAAACGAGTCAAGACTCCTCCCCACAGGAGGAAGTAATCGAGACAAGACTCCTCCCCACAGGAGGGAGTAATCGAGACAAGACTCCTCCCCACAGGAGGGAGTAATCGAGACAATACGCCTCCCCACAGGAGGGAGTAATCGAGACAAGACACCTCCCCACAGGAGGAAGTAATCGAGACAAGACTCTTCCTCACAGGGCGGAGTAATTGAGACAAGTCTCTTCCACACAGGAGGGAGTAATCGAGTCAAGACTTCTCCTCACAGGTGTGAGTAATCGAGACAAGACTCCTCCCCTCAGGAGGGAGTAATCGAGACAAGACTCCTCCCCTCAGGGGTGAGTAATCGAGACAAGACTCCTCCCCACAGGAGGGAGTATTCGAGGCAAGACTCCTCCCCACAGGAAGGAGGGATCGAGGCAAGACTGTTCCTCACAGGCGGGAAGAATTGAGAGAAGACTCCTCCCCACAGGAGGGAGTAATCAATACAAGACTAGTCCCCGCAGGAGGGAGTAATTGAGACAAGTCTACTCCCCACTAGGAGGGAGTAATCGAGACAAGACTCCTCCTCAAATGAGAGAGTAATCGAGACAATACTCCTCCGCACCTGAGGGAGTAATGAAGACAAGAATCATCCCCACAGGAAGGAGTAATCGAGGCAACACTCTTCCTCACAGGAGGGAGTTATCGAGATAAGATTCTTCCCCACAGGAGGGAGTAGTCGAGATAAGGCTCCTCCCCACAGGAAGGTGTAATCGAGACAAGACTCCTCCCCACAAGAGGGAGTAATCGAGACAAGACTCCTCCCCACAGGGGAGAGTAATCGAGACAAGACTCTTCACCACTGGAGGGAGTAATCGAGACAAGACTCCTCCCCACAGGAGGGAGTAATCGAGACAAAAGTCCTCCCCACAGGAGAGAGTAATCGAGACATGACTCTTCACCACAAGAGGGAGTAATCGAGACAAGACTCTTCCCCACAGGAGGGAGTAATCGAGGCAAGACTCCTCCCCACAGGAGGAAGTATTCGAGGCAAGACTCCTCACCACAGGAAGGAGGGTTCGAGACAAGACTGTTCCTCACAGGAGGGTGTAATCAAGACAAGACTCTTCCCTAGAGGAGAGAGTGATGGAGACAAGACTCCTCCACAGAGGAAGGAGTAAGCAAGACAAGACTCTTCGCCACAGGAGGCAGTGATCGAGACAAGACTCTTCCCCACAGGAGGGAGTAATCGAGAAAATGCTCCTCCCCACAGGAGGGAGTAATCGAGACAAGACTCCTCCCCTCAGGGGTGAGTAATCGAGACAAGACTCCTCCCCACAGGAGGGAGTAATCGAGACAAGACTCCTCCCCTCAGGGGTGAGTAATCGAGACAAGACTCTTCACCACAGGAGAGATTAAACGAGTCAAGACTCCTCCCCACAGGAGGAAGTAATCGAGACAAGACTCCTCCCCACAGGAGGGAGTAATCAAGACTAGACTCCTCCCCACAGGAGGGAGTAATCGAGACAATACGCCTCCCCACAGGAAGGAGTAATCGAGACAAGACACCTCCCCACAGCAGGAAGTAATCGAGACAAGACTCTTCCTCACAGGGCGGAGTAATTGAGACAAGTCTCTTCCACACAGGAGGGAGTAATCGAGTCAAGATTTCTCCTCACAGGTGTGAGTAATCGAGACAAGACTCCTCCCCTCAGGAGTGAGTAATTGAGACAAGACTCTTCCTCACAGGAGGGAGTAATCGAGACAAGACACTTCGCCACAGCAGGGAGTAATTGAGACAAGACACTTCCTTACAGGAGGGAGTAATCGAGTCAAGTCTCCTCCCCACAGGAGGGAGTAATCGAGACAAGACTCCTCCACCCAGGAGGGAGTAATCGAGACAAGACTCCTCCCCAAAGGAGGGAGTAATCGAGACAAGACTCCTCCCCACAGGAGGGAGTAATCGAGACAAGACTCCTCCCCACAGGATGGAGTAATCGAGACAAGACTCTTCCCTAGAGGAGAGAGTGATGGAGACAAGACTCCTCCCCACAGGAAGGAGTAAGCAAGACAAGACTCTTCGCCACAGGAGGCAGTGATCGAGACAAGACTCTTCCCCACAGCAGGGAGTAATCAAGACAACACTCCTCCCCACAGGAGGGAGTAATCGAGACAAGACTCCTCCCCTCAGTGGTGAGTAATCGAGACAAGACTCCTCCCCACAGGAGGGAGTATTCGAGGCAAGACTCCTCCCCACAGGAAGGAGGGATCGAGACAAGACTGTTCCTCACAGGCGGGAGGAATTGAGAGAAGACTCCTCCCCACAGGAGGGAGTAATCGATACACGACTAGTCCCCGCAGGAGGGAGTAATCGAGACAAGACTCCTCCTCAAATGAGAGAGTAATCGAGACAATACTCCTCCGCAACTGAGGGAGTAATCAAGACAAGAATCATCCCCACAGGATGGAGTAATTGAGGCAACACTCTTCCCCACAGGAGGGAGTAATCGAGACAAGATTCTTCCCCACAGGAGGGAGTAGTCGAGACAAGGCTCCTCCCCACAGGAAGGAGTAATCAAGACAAGACTCCTCCCCAAAGGAGGGGGTAATGGAGACAAGAATCTTCCTCACAGGATGGAGTAATTGAGACAAGACCCCTCCTCACAGGCGCGAGTAATCAAGACAAGACTCCTCCCCTCAGGAGTGAGTAATCGAGACAAGACTCTTCACCACAGGTGGGAGTAATTGAGTCAAGCCTCCTCCCCACTGGAGGGAGCAATTGAGACAAGACTCCTCCCCACAGGAGGGAGTAATCGAGACAAGTCTCTTGCCCACAGGAGGGAGTAATCGAGACAAGACTCCTCCCCTCAGGGGTGAGTAATTGAGACAAGACTCTCCACCACAGGAGAGATTAAACGAGTCAAGACTCCTCCCCACAGGAGGAAGTAATCGAGACAAGACTCCTCCCCACAGGAGGGAGTAATCGAGACAAGACTCCTCCCCACAGGAGGGAGTAATCGAGACAATACGCCTCCCCACAGGAGGGAGTAATCGAGACAAGACACCTCCCCACAGGAGGAAGTAATCGAGACAAGACTCTTCCTCACAGGGCGGAGTAATTGAGACAAGTCTCTTCCACACAGGAGGGAGTAATCGAGTCAAGACTTCTCCTCACAGGTGTGAGTAATCGAGACAAGACTCCTCCCCTCAGGAGGGAGTAATCGAGACAAGACTCCTCCCCTCAGGGGTGAGTAATCGAGACAAGACTCCTCCCCACAGGAGGGAGTATTCGAGGCAAGACTCCTCCCCACAGGAAGGAGGGATCGAGGCAAGACTGTTCCTCACAGGCGGGAAGAATTGAGAGAAGACTCCTCCCCACAGGAGGGAGTAATCAATACAAGACTAGTCCCCGCAGGAGGGAGTAATTGAGACAAGTCTACTCCCCACTAGGAGGGAGTAATCGAGACAAGACTCCTCCTCAAATGAGAGAGTAATCGAGACAATACTCCTCCGCACCTGAGGGAGTAATGAAGACAAGAATCATCCCCACAGGAAGGAGTAATCGAGGCAACACTCTTCCTCACAGGAGGGAGTTATCGAGATAAGATTCTTCCCCACAGGAGGGAGTAGTCGAGATAAGGCTCCTCCCCACAGGAAGGTGTAATCGAGACAAGACTCCTCCCCACAAGAGGGAGTAATCGAGACAAGACTCCTCCCCACAGGGGAGAGTAATCGAGACAAGACTCTTCACCACTGGAGGGAGTAATCGAGACAAGACTCCTCCCCACAGGAGGGAGTAATCGAGACAAAAGTCCTCCCCACAGGAGAGAGTAATCGAGACATGACTCTTCACCACAAGAGGGAGTAATCGAGACAAGACTCTTCCCCACAGGAGGGAGTAATCGAGGCAAGACTCCTCCCCACAGGAGGAAGTATTCGAGGCAAGACTCCTCACCACAGGAAGGAGGGTTCGAGACAAGACTGTTCCTCACAGGAGGGTGTAATCAAGACAAGACTTTTCCCTAGAGGAGAGAGTGATGGAGACAAGACTCCTCCACAGAGGAAGGAGTAAGCAAGACAAGACTCTTCGCCACAGGAGGCAGTGATCGAGACAAGACTCTTCCCCACAGGAGGGAGTAATCGAGAAAATGCTCCTCCCCACAGGAGGGAGTAATCGAGACAAGACTCCTCCCCTCAGGGGTGAGTAATCGAGACAAGACTCCTCCCCACAGGAGGGAGTAATCGAGACAAGACTCCTCCCCTCAGGGGTGAGTAATCGAGACAAGACTCTTCACCACAGGAGAGATTAAACGAGTCAAGACTCCTCCCCACAGGAGGAAGTAATCGAGACAAGACTCCTCCCCACAGGAGGGAGTAATCAAGACTAGACTCCTCCCCACAGGAGGGAGTAATCGAGACAATACGCCTCCCCACAGGAGGGAGTAATCGAGACAAGACACCTCCCCACAGCAGGAAGTAATCGAGACAAGACTCTTCCTCACAGGGCGGAGTAATTGAGACAAGTCTCTTCCACACAGGAGGGAGTAATCGAGTCAAGATTTCTCCTCACAGGTGTGAGTAATCGAGACAAGACTCCTCCCCTCAGGAGTGAGTAATTGAGACAAGACTCTTCCTCACAGGAGGGAGTAATCGAGACAAGACACTTCGCCACAGCAGGGAGTAATTGAGACAAGACACTTCCTTACAGGAGGGAGTAATCGAGTCAAGTCTCCTCCCCACAGGAGGGAGTAATCGAGACAAGACTCCTCCACCCAGGAGGGAGTAATCGAGACAAGACTCCTCCCCAAAGGAGGGAGTAATCGAGACAAGACTCCTCCCCACAGGAGGGAGTAATCGAGACAAGACTCCTCCCCACAGGATGGAGTAATCGAGACAAGACTCTTCCCTAGAGGAGAGAGTGATGGAGACAAGACTCCTCCCCACAGGAAGGAGTAAGCAAGACAAGACTCTTCGCCACAGGAGGCAGTGATCGAGACAAGACTCTTCCCCACAGCAGGGAGTAATCAAGACAACACTCCTCCCCACAGGAGGGAGTAATCGAGACAAGACTCCTCCCCTCAGTGGTGAGTAATCGAGACAAGACTCCTCCCCACAGGAGGGAGTATTCGAGGCAAGACTCCTCCCCACAGGAAGGAGGGATCGAGACAAGACTGTTCCTCACAGGCGGGAGGAATTGAGAGAAGACTCCTCCCCACAGGAGGGAGTAATCGATACACGACTAGTCCCCGCAGGAGGGAGTAATCGAGACAAGACTCCTCCTCAAATGAGAGAGTAATCGAGACAATACTCCTCCGCAACTGAGGGAGTAATCAAGACAAGAATCATCCCCACAGGATGGAGTAATTGAGGCAACACTCTTCCCCACAGGAGGGAGTAATCGAGACAAGATTCTTCCCCACAGGAGGGAGTAGTCGAGACAAGGCTCCTCCCCACAGGAAGGAGTAATCAAGACAAGACTCCTCCCCAAAGGAGGGGGTAATGGAGACAAGAATCTTCCTCACAGGATGGAGTAATTGAGACAAGACCCCTCCTCACAGGCGCGAGTAATCAAGACAAGACTCCTCCCCTCAGGAGTGAGTAATCGAGACAAGACTCTTCACCACAGGTGGGAGTAATTGAGTCAAGCCTCCTCCCCACTGGAGGGAGCAATTGAGACAAGACTCCTCCCCACAGGAGGGAGTAATCGAGACAAGTCTCTTGCCCACAGGAGGGAGTAATCGAGACAAGACTCCTCCCCTCAGGGGTGAGTAATTGAGACAAGACTCTCCACCACAGGAGAGATTAAACGAGTCAAGACTCCTCCCCACAGGAGGAAGTAATCGAGACAAGACTCCTCCCCACAGGAGGGAGTAATCGAGACAAGACTCCTCCCCACAGGAGGGAGTAATCGAGACAATACGCCTCCCCACAGGAGGGAGTAATCGAGACAAGACACCTCCCCACAGGAGGAAGTAATCGAGACAAGACTCTTCCTCACAGGGCGGAGTAATTGAGACAAGACTCCTCCCCACAGGAGGGAGTATTCGAGGCAAGACTCCTCCCCACAGGAAGGAGGGATCGAGGCAAGACTGTTCCTCACAGGCGGGAAGAATTGAGAGAAGACTCCTCCCCACAGGAGGGAGTAATCAATACAAGACTAGTCCCCGCAGGAGGGAGTAATTGAGACAAGTCTACTCCCCACTAGGAGGGAGTAATCGAGACAAGACTCCTCCTCAAATGAGAGAGTAATCGAGACAATACTCCTCCGCACCTGAGGGAGTAATCAAGACAAGAATCATCCCCACAGGAAGGAGTAATCGAGGCAACACTCTTCCTCACAGGAGGGAGTTATCGAGATAAGATTCTTCCCCACAGGAGGGAGTAGTCGAGATAAGGCTCCTCCCCACAGGAAGGTGTAATCGAGACAAGACTCCTCCCCACAAGAGGGAGTAATCGAGACAAGACTCCTCCCCACAGGGGAGAGTAATCGAGACAAGACTCTTCACCACTGGAGGGAGTAATCGAGACAAGACTCCTCCCCACAGGAGGGAGTAATCGAGACAAAAGTCCTCCCCACAGGAGAGAGTAATCGAGACATGACTCTTCACCACAGGAGGGAGTAATCGAGACAAGATTCCTCCTCACAAGCGGGAGTAATCAAGACAAGACTCCTCCTCACAGGAGGGAGTAATCGAGACAAGACTCTTCCTCACAGGAGGGAGTAATCGAGACAAGACTCCTCCCCAGAGGAGGGAGTGATCAAGGCCAGGTACTTTGGGATAGGTGATCACGCTGGCATGCTTCCCTTCATACAGTGCCACTGAAAGCAAGACAGAGTGTGACTGGGGCGCCAGTATTATGATTACTCAGGCATTCAAATATTTTAGTGGTGCCATTGGGTCTTTATTTCCAGCTTCCTTTGTGGCATGGAGATTCCGCTTGCACTAATTCTCTGCTAAGGTGAGGTATGCTAGCTCTGTCTGCGGATGCAGGTGTGTGGGTAAGGTGGGTGGCATAGAGGATTTTTCATGCAGCTTGATCTGCCTGGCAACCCTTTCTATATCCTCGAAACATGTCAGATAGGAAACCCAGTGCTGCCTGTAATGGTGCTGATTCTGGGAGGAGGAAGGAAATGTTTCTTTTTTTAAACAATTAGCACAAAACATCATAAAAACCTCAGTATCAGCAGAAAAAAAGAAATGAAAAATTGATTTAAAAAATTGCTGAAACATGAAGGACTGACATTTGTATTGTGATGTTGCAATTGTATTTCAGGCATTGGCACTGCTGAGTGGAGGTGGCACTTTGGATCCTAAGCAGTTTTGCAGCTCGGGCTGAACACTTAGAGCAGCATTGTCCCAGTGATATCGCATCAAATGTGTGTCTCTCAATTTAACTTTACCAGCACACCTCTTGCTCTTTGGCTGATTCAAGGTCCCCAGCAACATTCCCACAACAACTTTTTTGAATGGTGATATCTTGGACAGACATTGCCGGAGAAGTGCAGAAGGATTGGACATCCTGGTGCACATGTTGTGGCAATTCCCAAGTCATTCCCTTTGCACTAGGATTGTATATTTCTTGGAGGAGTTGACACAAATTGATGTTCTCTATAATCTTGCCCTGATGATTTTGGGAGACTTGCCACTTCTAATCGAGCCTCAGCACAAGAACACTTGTGATAGCAGGCTGTAGGCTGAGTTTACTGTCCTAGAAAAGGCACGTATAATTGGTCAGTTGGTGGGCTTTGTTTTCTGATACGAGCATTTCCCTCTTGCCTCTTAAAGCAAATATTGCTGGAGGAATTTGGAGGCCATTGTGAATCCTCCACAGGTGCACCTTTAATTCCCTTCCCACGTCTCAGCAATTTCCATCTTTATTGCACATAGTTTGAACTTACATCTTAAGGCCTCTCCCCACGTGAACTCTCAGCTGAAACCATTTCAATCATTTTTTGAGGATTTTCCTCTTGCTCTACTCTCTCCATCTGTGATTTGTAGCTTCTCTTTATTAGGTGAATTGCTGTGGATTGGTAGTGGGTCTGTGCCCTTTATGTTGGATCCGTGGTTCAGTGGATATGCTTTTATTAAATAATCACACAGATGCTGTACATTAACAAGAAACAGGTCTTTACTGGAGGAGGGTAGTCTCAAGACTGGGGGTACAGAGGCATACGCAAAGCTTATATACAGGTGTGGTCACTGCCGGTACTACAGTATACAGGAGCTGTAAAAGTAGTTCTGACTTAAAGGCACATACACTACAATTCCTCCCCTTTTAGATTAGTAGTACCCCAAATGTTCAAATAACAATTAACATTTCAACATGTACATTAAACAACAAAAGTCCATTTATACATTCAGGCCTATAAATTCGGTGACACCCCGCCAGCACGTTTGCGCCGGAAATTTAGCGCCCGCCGCCGAGCCAGTTGTGCCCGCCCCAAATTCACTTTCAGCGCCCCAAAGCGGAAGCGGGCGCTGGTACAGGGTGTGCCCGCCCCGCTTGGGGCGCTGAAAGTGAATTTCAGCGCTGCCGGTCCCGCTGCGCCACCCGATGCAGAGCGGCAGGCTGCTGTACTGCAGGCCTCCCCCTTCTCTTAAGGGGGAGGTGCCTGCAACGGCCGGAGCCCCGTTGAAAGTGCCGGCAAAAGAGCTCGGCACAATGGCGAAGTGCCGGGCTCCACGGAAACCAGCCAGCATTGCCGCGGGGGGGGGGGTGGAGGAGGCCGGGGAAGGAGGTGCGGGCAGGCCGCCGCCGAAAAAGCGGCCGGCCGCACCTCCGCTTTAAATAGCGCCTCTAAGGCTGCAGCATGGCCAGGTTTTCAAAACGTTGTTAGCGGCCGCCAGGGAAGAGGCGGCCGCTACTGAAGATGGGGATCGGCGTGGTTTCGGGCGGTACCGGGGCGCTGCGCACACCGATGATGTCATCGGTGCCGGCGCAGCGCTACCGGCTTACGCCGATTTAAAGGCCCACCTAATTTCAGCGGCGACGCAACTTCCGGCGCAACCCACTCTTGCGCCCCTAAATGGGCGCAAACCCAAGGGAATTTCTAGGCCTCAGTCTTTCGGGCGGCTTCCTGACCCTTTCGGGATAGCGCCTTTCCGGAGGTTCTTGTTCTTGGTGCAGAGGCGATTCTGACCCCTTTTCATCGGGTAGTTCATCGGGTTCCACTGCTACTGGGTCTGAGGTAGATGCTACCGGTATGTCGGGTTCATCCCCAGGTACTCGAGACTTGGGGTTGACGCGTTCCTGTGACGCTAAGATCTGATCGATGTGGCGTCTCACAATGTTCTCCCCGACATCCACTGTGTACATTAATGGCCCCTGCCTTGTACATATCGTTCCGGGTTGCCATTTCTCTGTTCGATAGTCATGGGCCAAGACTGGTTGCCCTACATTGAAGCTCCTTGTCGGCTTCTCATTGATGTGCTGGAATTGTTTGTCCTCAACATTTCTTCGCACATTTGATCTGAGCAAGTCCAGACGAGATCTCAACCTTCGGTAAAAGACCATCATGGCCGGGGTCTGGTTGGTAACTGCATGTGTCGCATTTCGGTAGGCTAATAAGAAATTGTCCATCTTATGCTGTAGTGGAATTTCATCATCGCACATGGCCTTTATCGCCTTCTTAAAGGTTTGTACGAACCTCTCAGCCAATCCATTTGTGGCTGGATGATACAGGACGGATGTGTAATGCCTTACCCCATTCCTTCTCATAAATTTTTGGAACTCGAAGGACACAAACTGTGGTCCATTATCAGAGCAAATCTGCTCTGGCAAACCATTCCTGGCAAATATGGTCTGTAGGACTGCAATCGTTTTCTCTGTAGTGGTTGAAGACATCTTTATCACCTCAGGCCACTTTGAATGAGCATCCACTGCTATTAAGAACATTGAGTCCATGAATGGACCAGCGAAATCAATATGCACCCGTTGCCATGGAAAGGAGGGCCACTCCCATGGGTGTAGAGGGGCATGTGGTGGTGCATTTTGGACCTTCTGGCATCCTAAGCAGCTCTTAGTTAGGTCTTCGATTTGTTGATCGATTCCCGGCCACCACACATAAGCCCTAGCAAGGCTTTTCATTTTCACTCCCCCCAGATGACCTTCATGTAGCTCATTTAGCACTCTCTCCCTTAACTTGGGTGGAATCACCACTCTGGATCCACACATCACTGTCCCCTGGCATACTGACAGCTGTTCTCTTCTGGATGAGAATGCTGGCAACAGTGAGTCGCCATGAGTTGGCCATCCCCTCACCGTCAATTCATATACCCGAGACAGCGTCGGATCATTGCGGGTCTCCTTCTCTATATCCGCGTTCGTTACTGGCAATCGTTCAATTATTGACGAATAAAATATCTCGATAGGGTCCACTGCTGGTGCTTCCTCCACCGTAGGCAGTGGCAGGCGCGATAGCCCATCAGCGTTCCCATGCTGTTTCGTGCCTTTATATTCTATTTAATATTGATTCGCCCCTAGAAACAGGGACCATCTTTGTAACCGCTGTGCAGTCATCACTGGAACGCCCTTCTTAGGATTAAAGATGGAGACAAGTGGTTGGTGGTCAGTCAGCAAGGTGAACTTCTGCCCATGCAGATAGTGGTTGAATTTTTTTACTCCCCATACTAGGCTGAGGGCCTCCCTGTCAATCTGGGCGTAGTTGCGCTCGGCTGAGATTAGTGACCGAGACGCAAAGGCTACTGGCCTCTCCAACCCATCAGGGAATTTGTGCGACAGCACCGCTCTAATACCATAGGGTGATGCATCACATGCCAAATGAATTGGTAGTGCTGGGTTGAAATGGGCCAACACCTCTTTTGATGTGATCAATTCTTTACACTTCTGGAAAGCTCATCTACGTTCGTCATCCCACTTCCATCGTACCCCTGTTTGCAGTAGGGTGTTCAGTGGGTGTAATACCGTAGACAAATTTGGTAAGAACTTGTGGTAGTAGTTTACCAGCCCGAGGAACAACCTCAGTTGTGACACATTTTCCGGTGCTGGAGCCTTGACTACTGCCTCGATCTTGTCAGGGGACTTATGTAACCCCTCTTCATCGATGACGTGGCCACAATACGAGATCTGTTTCTGGAAAAACTCGCACTTGTGGCGATTAGCTGGTAGCCCATACTCCTTTAATCTGGTGAGCACCTTCTCCAAGTTGACAAGGTGATCACCGTCATTTTCGCCCGTGACCAAGATGTCGTCCAAATAACACTGGGTCCTTGGAATCCCTTGCAGGACCTGATCCATCACCCTTTGCCAGATAGCCGGAGCCGAGGCTACTCAAAACACCAGCCGGTTGTATTGATAGAGACCTTTATGAGTGTTGATCATAAGGTATTGTTTCGAAGCTTCTCCTACCTCCATTTGCAAGTACGCCTGGGTTAGATCAATTTTGGTGAAGCGTTTACCTCCAGATAGCGAGGCGAAAATATCCTCAATTCGTGGAAGCGGATATTGTACCGTTTGAAGGACTGGGTTCACTGTCACCTTAAAATCCCCACAGATGCGGACCTTCTTTGGTTCCCCAGGCGTATTACTCAATGACCTCTTCATTACAGGAATGATGGGTGTAGCCCACTCGCTCCAGTCCACTTTGGACAGTACTCCTGAACGTTCCAACCCTTCCAGCTCTGCTTCAACAGCTGGTCTGATCGCATAAGGCACTGGTCTGGCCTTCAGAAACTTTGGGTTTGCATTTTCCTCTATGTTAATCATTGCTGTTATTCCTTTTAGTGTTCCTAGTCCCTCCTGGAACACTTCTTTTGCGTCAGTTAGCATTTTTGACAGTCGTCCAGGTGTGACGTCGTCATCCTTTTTGGCCTCAACCTTCAGTGCCTGTATGGAATGCCAATCTAATTGTATCTTCCGGATCCATTCACGTCCTAGCAGTGGTGGTCCTCCATCTGGCAATACATATATATCCATTTTAGATATTTCCTGGCCTTTATATGTCACTTTCACCCTTATTTTTCCTGTGGGGCAGACTTTTTGCCCCGTATACGTCTTCAAGACAATCTCTGTAGCTTTCAAGGGTATGTGTGAAAATCGCCGCTTGTAGTCTCTTTGATTTATGACTGTTAGCGCTGACCCTGTGTCCAATTCCATTTTCGCTTGGACTCCGTCTATCTTGAGTGTAACCCAGATAGACTGGTGATCCTCCATTTCTGTTACCTTATGTAGTTTCAGACAACCCAGCTCCTTGATTCCGGAGTCTGTGTCACTTTTCTGTTCATCTGAACCATTGTCCATCACCTGGTGTACCTTTTTGTACTTCTCCTGTGGAGATTTCTTACTGTTGGTTTTCTCCCCAGACCTGCAGACTCTTGCAATGTGTCCTACTTTCCCACACTGTCTGCACACTTGGTCCTTGAACCAACAATCTTTCTGGTCATGTGTTGTTCTGCCGCAGCGATAGCACTTCCCTGTTCCATAGGACATTTCATTGGTGCCATATTCTTGCGGTCTCCGTTGTATCTCTGCAGCGCCCCTTGCGGCTGCTTCGTGTGATACTGCCATACTGAAAGCTTTGTCCAGCGTAAGGTCCTTTTCTGATAGAAGCCGTTTCTGGGTTCCTTCACTTTGTAGCCCACACACAAACTTGTCCCTTAACGTATCTGCTAGTCCCGCTCCAAACTGGCAGTGTTTCGATAGCTTGCGCAGTTCCGTTAGGTACTCAGCATTGCTTTCGTCTTGGTTTTGGTTCCTTTTATGGAACTTAAATCGTTCTGCTATCAGCAGCGGTGTGGGGTTTAAGTGGTCCTGTAGGATTTCTACTATGCTTTCAAAATTCTTGCTTAGCGGCTTCTCTGGGGTTATTAGATTTTGCAGTAACCCATAAGTTTTTGCACCCATGGAATTTAACAGAACCAGTGCTTTATTAGCATCTGGCACTTCATTCGCCCTGCAGTACACCTCAATACGTTCCACATATGTCGCCCAATCTTCAACTTCATTGTCGAATGTAAAGATACTGCCACTCTTCGGCATCCTTGGGTGTGAGTTAACTGTCAAAAATGGGGCCTCCCGCGCTTCCCCTTCTTCTCCGCTGGCACAAAATGGCATCTCCCGCACTTTCCTTCCTTCCCGCGCTCGCCCTTCTTCTCCGCTGCGGCTTCTAAAAATGGCGTCTCCCGCGCTCGCCCTTCTTCTCCGCGGCTCAATTGCGTCTCCCGCGCTCCCCTTTCTTCGACCCGTGGACCCTGTTCAGCCCGTGAGCCCTGGCTGTGCTCTGCGCATTCTTCTTTTTATATTTTTCGACGCCACTCAGTCTAGAACCCAGCTGTTTCTCTACCCTCTCTCTCTCCGGTTTGTTTTCTTTTTCTCGACGCCACTCGGTGTTCAACCCCCGGCTGCGCCCTGCGCTTTTCACCCTCTGTCTTACCCCGTCGACGCTGCTCAGCTTTCTCTCCGCCGTCGGTCGGCTCCAGCCGCCGCTGCTCGGGAAGGGTCTGCGCTGGACCTGTCGTCGGTCTCTTGCTGCTCGTCGTGGCTGGGGAACCAAGCCCGGCTCTCCACAGCCTCCCCTGCGAAGTTCAATCTCTGCCTGACTGCTGGGCGGTTGCTCGTGGTCAACGCCCGTGTTCCTGGCCGCGACTATTTTTTTTTATGTTGCAGGTAGATTCGACTCGACACTCGTCGCCACTGTTGGATCCGTGGTTCAGTGGATATGCTGTTATTAAATAATCACACGGATGCTGTACATTAACAAGAAACAGGTCTTTACTGGAGGAGGGTAGTCTCAAGACTGGGCATACAGAGGCATGCGCAAAGCTTATATACAGGTGTGGTCACTGCCGGTACTACAGTATACAGGAGCTGTAAAAGTAGTTCTGACTTAAAGGCACATACACTACACTTTATTTGTTTCTTTTCTGGGGAAATGGAATTGTATATTTTTTGTGTACATATTTTATGGCCTATGATTGTGTTGCCAAACGTGCCTGTTATAAAAATGTCAAATTTCAGTGACAGCTTTAAATAAAACAAACAAGCTGCAGATCCGAACCCTGCAGGCAACCATATCACATTTTTTTTTTGGGTAGGTCTGATTCAGTCTGGATGAAGGCTCACTCCTTCCTGCTATCAATAAATCATTTAATCGCGCGTCGAGTTTTGCTTTAAAAACAAATGTATGCAGATTACACAATGTGGACCAGGCTGGAAAACATTTTGATTAACTCTGTCAGACTAGTTCTGGATCAAAATTGAAACCAGTGCCTCAGGTGGTGAAGTGCAGTAGGGTGGCACAATAGTCTGTCAGATACTGCGCCACTCCTGTCACTGGCACTAACCTATATTTAGAATTGAATGTGTCGAACTCCAGACAGCACTCGCATAGATTTCTGCCTACACTTCTATTTTAATTTTTGTACTTGATTAAGAAAATGACATTTTTACTGACATTTTGTGACTGTAGCAGACATCATTGAGATGAGACTGAAGAGGAGTTTTAGCTAAGTTCTGGAATAATTGTCAATAATTAATACAGAAAAAGCAAATCTTCAAAGTTTGCTCTATAAAAGTCAAATGCTTTTCAGCTTCAAAGCATTCGCAGGATTTATATTGTCTGTAAATTTCAAACGGACTGCAAAACTAGATCATGTAGAATTATGAAACATTTCATAATTTGGATCTTTCTTTACTGAATAAACTTGAATGTTGTAATCCTGTAATATTACAGGATATTGTAAACACTGTGGCAGTTCCCAACGGGTTAATATCAGCATGTTTCTTTCTAGTTTCGCTTGCAGCAGGAATGCAAAGAGCCATGAGGGATTGTTTGGTTTAAATGTATTTCAGAAAGAGCTTCATGTCATTCCGAATTGTTTCTATCACATGATGCAGCCAGCTGACGTGTCTGCAGTGTTTGGATTTACAGTAACTAATTTAATTATATCCCAAAGTATATGGAGTGGAACCATTTAATGGGGAATTGTTTGTCCTGATCAAATTTCACCATATCAGGAGTTTCACTGCATCAGGAGCAGATTCATTGAGAATTAGTAGCAACTTAATGAACAGGAAAACCATAGGTTTGTGCTTTGTTACAATTGTTACAAGACCCTTGGTTGGGTCCCATCTAGAATATTGTGTCCAATACTGGTCCCCTCACATGGTGGGAGGTATAGAGGCCCTGGAAAAGGTTCAGAGGTGGGCCACTAGATTAATACCTAGCACAAAAATCCTTGGCTATCACAATAGGCTCGGGGAGTTTAGTCTTCTTACATGCATGCAAGTTACATAAGCATAGAACTTGATTAGATGTCAGGAGGTTTTTTCTTTTCCAAGAGGGTTATTGGCCTTTAGACTAGGTTGCTGGGTCGTGCAATGGGTGCAGGTTCACTGCAAATGTTTAAAAGTAACTGGACAAGTTCCTGGAGGAGATGAATATTGCTGCATATTAAAGGTAAGTGGGATGTTGGGTGATGGTCATTGCTACCTCTTAGAACTCGTTTTTGATCACCTTGTGAGGTGGTTATTGGGGGGGTGGGGGCGGGGGTCAGAATGAATTTTCCTGAATTCTTTCCCTGAAATGGCTGAGGGATTTTTTTTTTAATGTTTTGTCTCTCCCTGGAGTTTGCATGGCTAGTGGTGGGTGGAGAGTATTAGGGGTCTTGTTGCCTAGTTGCAACACGGCATGGGACAGACCCCATCTGGAGTATTGCGTTCAGCTTTGAGCACCTCAGGAAAGATATACTGAACATAGAGACGGTGCAGCACAGATTCACCAGAATGATACCGGTGCTTAAAGAGTTACATTATTAGGACAGGTTGCATAGACTAGGCTTGTATTCCCTTGAGTTTTGAAGATTGAGGGGTGATCTAATTAAGGTGTTTAAAATTATAGAGGAATCTAATAGGGTAGATACAGATAATCTATTTCTTCTGGTGGGGGAATCCAGAACAAGGGGGCACAAAACTTTGAGCTAGGCCATTCAGGGGTGAAATCAGGGAGTACTTTTTCACACAAAGGATAGTGGAAATCTGGAAATCTCTCCCCCCAAAGGCTGTGGATGCTTGGTCAATTGAAATGTTCTAGATTGAGAGCAATAGATTTTTGTTATGTAAGGGTGTCAAGGCATATGAATCAAAGGCAGGTAAATGGAGGTACAGATCAGTCGTAACTATACCATGTAATGCACAGTGTATTATTCTGCTGCTAAGGTGGAGCTTTGCTTTTTAGTTGGCCTGTCCCTTTAAGAGCTCAAAGCCAAATTGATGTAAATGCGTGGAAACTGGAGGCCAATTAGAGTTTAATTGCAGTGCCGAGGGACGTTTGCAGATTGCCGGATGCTTGTAAATTTTGGACTCCAGGTCAACTTCCTCCATTAGCAAAAAATAATCTCCCATTAATCTTCGCATACCCTGAATGGGTTTCCTTCTCTCTTTTTAAAGACCGTTCAGCGGTGATTTGTTGGTGTTTGAAACAAATTGTGCTATTTTGAACTTGCAGATACTCTCAAATCTTTCATAAAAATAGATATCTCTACACACACCTTCATAGTGGTACAAAAGCAGATTCATTCTGAAATCTAGCTTCCACTATATACTAACAAGCTGCAAGTTTGAAGTTGCTACAGCCATAAGCAAGGCCTAACTCAGGAAAGCTTTCGCACTAATGGGGTCCTGGATGCACGAGGGCTCCTTCAGGTGTAAACTGACAACAGGACTTGCAAATTAAATCCCTGATGCATGCGTACCCTTCCTGCTATCACTTCTCCTGTCACCCGTTCTTCTTCCTCCTGATATAAAAAGGTCCGTGAACACACAATGAACATCAAACAGGTACATACTCAGTCTCTTTTTTTAACCTAAATGGAGGGATTTAGTGAAGCCTCACACTAATAGAAAGGGATCAAATCTTTTAAAAGTAGCATTTGACAGAAAATTAGGAGGCAAATAACACTGAATGTATGGATTTGTTTCTAAACTGTTCCATTCCATACTGCACAATGCACAAAATGGTAAATTTCAGCTGAAACATTCATTATAACATAATTTACATATGGTGTCTGATTGCTCGGTTGCAACTCCGCCAATAGTGAGCAGCACTGCATGTTCCAGCTGCAAGGAGCATCTGGGTGACAGAGATGCACCCGTAGTGGGGTTTGCACCTTCCTGTGCTATACAGGTTAGGTGCCCTCTGTGTCAGTCATGGCTCAGTGGATAGCACTCTTGGCTCTGAGTTGGAAGATTGTGGGTTCAGGTTCCACGCCAGGGGCTTGAGCACAAAATCTAGGCTTACACTCTAGTGCAGTGCTGAGGGAGTGCTGCACTGTCGGAGGTGCCATCTTTTGGATGAGACGTTAAACTGAGGCCTTGTCTGTCCTCTCAAGTGGACGTGAAAGACCCCACGAGATGTCCTAGGTTGTGAAAGGTGCTATATAAATGCAAGTCTTTCTTTCTTTCCCACTAACCTCTGCCACTTTTGGCTGGGCTGGTGCTGGAGGGCACCAGTGGATACAATCAATGTAACTGCCAGGATCGTGTCGTGAGGATTTTCAGGGCCATTTAATATCTTCCTTAAAGTTTTCACTTGGCAGCTTCAGCTTCACCCAAAAACCTGGGTTTGGAGTTGAAATGTTTGCCCAGAGCAATGGCTCTGTTATCCCTGTTGCCTCTCTTATTGTTCTTGATGTTACACCAAGGTAATATGTAAGGACCAGGGACACCAATGATGCTTGGCTGCGTTCTAATATTACGAGCCTCTTGGGACCAATGTGGCCCTGATCTCAGGGCTTCTGTGTCCCAGCAGATCTCTTCAGCTAGCTGCATCACCATTGCAGGCGCGTGGGCAGCCTGGTCCTCTATCCTGGCAGCTACACTGCAGGGATCTGAGGGGGCTGGCTGGAAAGGTCACAAGAGCTGTCACTAGAATATAGGACGATATCATGAAGATGGCCTCTAGCCATGTCACTTGTACTGATCTCTGGCTCGAATGCCCACTGACTAGTGGAAGGGCAGAGCTGATGGCATCAGTTAGATCCTGCAAACCCTGAGAGATGGTGTCCTGAGTCTCTCGCAAGCTGGTTACTTTCATTCTCTTCAAACAGTCCCCCACAAGGCCTGATGGCCAGTGATCAAATTATTCATGTTGGATGTACTGCTTGGTCTGGAAGCTTCTCTATGAGGGGATATCGGATGCAGATGTTCTTGGTGCTGCCACTCGCTCCAAGTCGTGCTGCAATGTGTCAAGTTACCTGCTCCTTCAGTGCTGCCATTTCCCCTTTAAGAGCTTCATTGTCCATCCCCTCCCTCGTCAGCCATTCAAATTGCATTCTGGTTCTCTGCAGGAGTATTCCAACCTCCCCCCAGTGTATCTGTGGTGTCGCAGGCTGAGTTTGCACAGCCTGCACTCCTCTCCATATATTAATTACCTGATTTTGTAATTTAGGACAAAACTGATACATTGTGGTGGGCAGAAGTCCTGACCCACCTTACTTTGCATCACCGTAAGTTTTGGGCCCACATATCTAACACCAATTGGCATACTATCTTGCTGTGTATTCTCAGCTTTAAAAATGTTAAGGGACACTTTTGAATACATATGTAAAGGAATATATATATATAAAATAAAGGCCATTTATTTACAATTATCACTGAATAATGCACAGAATGATAGAATGCAATCCCCAAACACCAATAAAAATCCCAGAATACAATTTAATAAAAATGCGCTTTGATTTATTCAGTTGCCATAAATCAGTGGCCCTAATGTTTTCCCTTATATGGAATAAAAGACAAATCTTCCAACTCATTGTGAGCAATACCACAGGAGATCTGCTAGTAATCCTAGGCCCAACCATCTTCAGCTGCTACATCAATGACCTTCCCTCCAACATAAGGTCAGAAATGGGGATGTTCGCTGATGACTGCAGTGTTCAGCGCCATTCACAACCCCTCAGATAATGAAGCTGTCCATGCCCGCGTGCAACAAGACCTGGATGATGTTCACGCTTGGGCTGATAAGTGGCAGGTAACATTCGCGCCACACAAGTGCCAGGCAATGACTATCTCCAATAAGTGAGAGTCTAACCACCTCCCCTTGATATTCAACAGCATTACCATCGCCAAATCCCCCACCATCAACATCCTGGGGGGTCACCATTGACCAGAAACTTAACTGGACCAGCCACATAAATACTGTGGCAACAAGAGCAGGTCAGAGACAAGGTATTCTGTGGCGAGTGTCTCACCTCCTGACTCCCCAAAGCCTTTCCACCATCTACAAGGCACAAGTAAGAAGTGTGATGGAATACTCTCCACTTGCCTGGATGAGGACAGCTCCAACAACACTCAAGAAGCTCGACACCATCCAGGATAAAAGCAGCCTGCTTGACTGGCACCCCATCCACCACCTTAAACATTCACTCCCTTCACCACCAGTGTACCGTGGCTGCAGTGTGTGCCATCTACAAGACGCACTGCAGCAACTCGCCAAGGCTTCTTTGGCAGCACCTCCCAAACCCGCGACCTCTTCCACTTAGAAGGACAAGGGCAACAGGTGCATGGGAACACCACCACCTCCAAGTTCCCCTCCAAGTCACACACCATCCTGTTTTAGAAGTATATCGCTGATCCTTCATCGTTGCTGGGTCAAAATCCTGGAACTCCCTACCTAACAGCACTGAGGGAGTACCTTCATCACAGGAACTGCAGCGGTTCAAGAAGGCGGCTCATCACCACCTTCTCAAGGGCAATTAGGGATGGGCAATAAATGCTGGCCTTGCCAGCAATGCCCACATCACATAAATGAATAATTTTTTTTTTTTAATCCATAAACTACTATTCGTTAATGTTAAAGCTATTGAAGTCACGTGATACAATGCCCTGATTTTGGTTTCATTTAGCCCAATATGGAACACCCATATGGCATTCATGGCACACATACATAGGAACATAGGAACAGGAGTAGGCCATTGAGCCCCTTGAGCCTGTTCTGCCATTTAATGAGATCATGGCTGATCTGCGGACTAACTCCATATACCCGCCTTTAGCCCATATCCCTTAACAAAAATCTATCAATCTTAGTTTTAAAATTAACAATTGATCTAGCATCAATTGCCATTTGCAGAAGAGAGTTCCAAACTTCTACCACCCTTTGTGTGTAGAAGTGTTTCCTAATTTCACTCCTGAAAGGTCTCGCTCTAATTTTTAGGCTATGCCCCCTAGTCCTAGAATCCTCAACCAGCTAAAATAGTTTCTCTCTATCTACCCTATCTGTTCCCTCAATATCTTGACAACTTCAATCAAATCACCCTTAACCTTCTAAATTCTAGGGTATACAACCCTAATTTGTGTCATCTCTCCTCGTAATTTAACCCTTGGAGTCTGGGTATAGTTTTGGTAAATCTACGTTGCACTCCCTCCAAGGCCAATATATCCTTCCTAAGGTGTGATGCCCAGAACTGCTCACAGTACTCCAGGTGTGGTCTAACCAGGGCTTTGTATAGCTGCAGCATAACTTCTACCCCCTTGTATTCTAGTCCTCTAGATGTAAAAGCCAGCATTTCATTAGTCTTTTTGATTATTTTTCTGTACCTGTTCATGACATTTTAATGATCTATGTACCTGGATCCCCAAGTCTCTTTGGACCTCCACTGTTCTTAGCTTTTCAACATTTAGAAAGCACCCTGTTCTATCTTTTTTAGGTCCAAAGTGTATGACCTCACATTTGACTACATTGAAATCCATTTGCCACAGTTTTGCCCATTCACTTAATCTATCGATATCACTTTTTAAATGTTATGCTTTCATCTACACTGCCTACAATGCCGCATATCTATGTGTCATGTGGATATGTGGCTTTCTATGTCATCATCTAAGTCGTTAATAAATACTGCGAATAGTTGAGGCCCCAACACAGATCCCTGCGGGACACCACTAGTCACAGTACCCGCCCATTATCCCATCTCTCTGTCTCCTGCCGCTCAGCCAATTTCCTAACCAAGTCAATAATTTGCCTTCAATTCCATGGGCTTCAACCTTAGTTAACAGTCTCTTATGAGGGACTTTATCAAATGTCTTCTTGAAGTCCATATAAATAACATCCATAGACATTCCCCTGTCCACTACTTTAGTCAGCTCCTCAAAAAATTCAATCAGATTTGTCAGGCATGGCCTACCTTTCACAAATCCATGCTGGCTCTCTCTGATCAGCTGAAAATTTTCAAGGTGTTCAGTCACCCTATCCTTATTTATAGACTCCAGTAATTTCCCGACAGCAGATGTTAGGCTAACTGGTCTATAATTCCATGGTTTCCCTCTCTCGTCATTCTTAATTGGCGGACTGACATGCGCAATTTTCCATCATCCTGACTTTTCTATTTCAATTAATATTGATCCATCAAAAAGGATAGATGTTGACTAACTTGGTTCTCTTGATAGAAGTGACCTGCCAACAAGCCATCCCTTGGACCAACAAGAGCAGTCCAATTTCATGAATTTGTGCAATAGGCTGGTCTGTGAGTTTATGAGCACAATCCTGGTTGATGTTCACAGTCGAATATTGGAGCCAACACCCTGAAGAGCAGAGAATAAGTGAAGTATTAAGATGGAGAATGAAGTATTTGACTCAGAGACTAGGGTCCTGAATTTAAATAAAGGAAACTATGAAGGTATGAGGCGCGAGTTGGCTAGGATGGATTGGGGAACGTTACTTAAAGGGTTGACGGTGGATAGGCAATGGCAAACATTTAAAGATCACATGGATGAACTACAGAATTTGTTCATCCCTGTTTGGCATAAAAATAAAACAAAGAAGGTGACTCAACCATGGCTAACAAGGGAAATTAGGGATAGCATAAAATCCAAGGAGAGGATATATAAATTGGCCAGAAAAAGCAGCAAACCTGAGGATTGAGAGCAGTTTAGGATTCAGTAAAGGAGGACAAAGGGATTAATTAAGAGGTGGAAAATAGAGTATGAGAGTAAGCTTGCTGGGAACATAAAAACTGACTGTAAAAGCTTCTATAGATATGTGAAGAGAAAAAGATTGGTGAAGTCAAGCGTAGGTGCCTTGCAGTCAGAATCAGGGGAATTTATAATGGGGAACAAAGAAATGGCAGACCAATTAAATGCATACTTTGGTTCTGTCTTCACAAAGGAGGACACAAATAACTTCCCAGAAATGTTGGGGAACATAGGGTCTAATAAGAGGGAGGAACTGAATGAAATCAGTATTTGTAGGGAAATGGTGTTAGGGAAATTGACGGGATTGAAGACCAATAAATCCCCAGGGCCTGATAATCTACATCCTAGGGTACTTAAGGAAGTGGCCCTAGAAATAGTAGATGCACTGCTGGTCATCTTCCAAAATTCTATAGACACTGGAACAGTTCCCATGGATTAGGGGGTAGCTAATGTAACCCCACTATTCAAAAAAAGTGGTACAGAGAAAAAGGGGAATTATAGACCGGTAAGCCTGACATCGGTAGTGGGGAAAATGCTACAGTCCATTATAAAAGATGTAATAGCAGAGCACTTGGAAAACAGTGACAGGATCGGACAAAGTCAATATGGATTTACAAAAGGTAAATCGTGCTTGACTAATCTACTAGAATTTTTTGAGGATGTAACTGGTAGAATAGATAAGGGAGAACCAGTGGATGTGGTGTATTTGGACTTTCAGAAGGCTTTCGATAAGGTCCCGCATAAGAGATTAGCGTGTAAAGTTAAAGCACATGGGATTGGGGGTAAGGTACTGACTTGGATAGAGAACTGGTTGGCAGACAAGAAGCAAAGAGTTGGAATAAATGGGTTTTTTTCCCAAGTGGCAGGCAGTGAATAGTGGGGTACCACAGGGATCGGTGCTGGGACCCCAGCTGTTCACAATATATATTAATGATCTAGACAAGGGAACTGGATGTAATATCTCCAAGTTTGCAGACGACACAAAGCTGGGTGGGCGTGTGTGCTGTGAGGAGGATGCTGAGAAACTCCAATATGATTTGGACAGGTTGGGTGATTGGGCAGATGCATGGCAGATGCAGTATAATGTGGATAAATGCAAGGTTATCCACTTTGGTGGCAAAAACAGGAAGGCAGATTATTATCTGAACGGCAATCGATTGGGAGAAGGGGAAGTGCAATGAGACCTGGGTATCCTTGTGCACCAGTCGCTGAAGGTAAGCATGCAGGTGCAGCAGGTGGTTAGGAAGGCAAATGGTATGTTGGCCTTCATAGAGAGAGGATTCGAGTACAGGAGCAAGGATGTCTTGCTACAGTTGTACAGGGCCTTGGTGAGGCCACACCTTGAGTATTGTGTGCAGTTTTGTCGCCTTATCAGAGGAAGAATGTTCTTGCCATGGAAGGAGTGCAGCGAAGATTCACCAGACTGATACCTGGGATGGCAGGAATGACGTATGAGGAGAGATTGGGTTGATTGGGCTTATATTCGCTGGAGTTTAGAAGAATGAGAGGGGATCTCATTGAAACTTATAAAATTCTAACAGGACTAGACAGGCTAGATGCAGGAAGGATGTTCCCGATTGCGGGGGAGTCCAGGACCAGGGGTCACAGTCTAAAGATAAGGGGTAAGCCATTTAGGACTGAGATGAGGAGGAATTTCTACGCCCAGATAGTGGTGAACCTGTGGAATTATCTACCACAAAAGGCAGTTGAGGCCAATTCATTAAATATATTCAAGAAGGAGTTAGATATATTTCTTAAGGCTAAAGGGATCAAGGGATATGGGGAGAAAGCAGGGACAGGGTACTGAATTTGGATGATCAGCCATGATCTCATTAAATGGCAGAGCAGGCTCGAGGGGCCAAATGGCCTACTCCTGCTCCTATCTTCTATGTTTCTATGTTTGTATGATATCTTACCCTTGGAATCCATTAATTCGCATGAGGCAATTAATTTCATTATCTAGGTTTAGAGGCATTCTGGTGAGGGAAGAAAACAATAACTAGCTGCCAGAATCATCACTGGACAAACCCTGTAACATTATATTAGAATAAAATGTGTGTTGCAGTCACTAACTGCTACTGGCAAAGTTGTGGCAATTAAAACCTTCATTTCAGAATCGCTAAATGTATGGTATTGTGGCGACACGCCACCACTGGACATAATCCGCTCACGGCGGCACAGACAATCTAAGCAGAAGCCCCCAGCCGGGGGCCCTTTCCTCCAGCAACTTGTTTCCCGCAGGGACAGGCTGCCGGGAGCACTTCCTGTCTGGGAAGTATTTAAGTGGATGCGCGGGCTTTTCTAGTTCCTGTTTTGTCATGTGGTTGGAATAAAGCAGTTGTGTGTTCAATAGCTCTGGTCTCGGCTCCCACGTTTGCCGCGGTATCTCAACACTGGTGACCCCGACGCTCAGGACGAATCCTAAGCTAGCATGGCGGACACAAACGCAGTCACGGTTAAATTACCAGACTTTTGGGAGAACCTCGCCGAAGCCTGGTTCGTTCAAGCTGAGTCCAGATTCCGGCTGAAAGGCATTACAGTCGACGCCACGAAGTACGACTACCTCGTCGCCTCGCTCACCTACGCTACAGTCCCCAAGGTTTGGGCAGCGCTGCAGAATCCACCAACGGAGGGCAAGTACGAACATCTGAAGGCTGCGCTACTTAAAAAATTTCAAACGTCCTCTTACCAGTGCCACTGCCAACTCCTGGACCTCCCCGGCCTTGGTGACGCTTCACCATCAGACCTGCTTTCCCACATGCTGTCCCTCTCAGACGACAAAAATCCCGGCGCCCTTTTTCGCACGCTTTTCATTCGGCAGCTCCCCGCCAGCATCCGCCCGCTCATTGTGGAGTCTGACTCCACGGACCTGAATGATATAGCCGAAAAGGCCGACCGGCTGCTCTCTGCACAGGCCGCTCGCGACGTCGCGCCCGACCTCACGGCAACGACCACGCGGTCTTCCCGGGCCGCTAGGCCCGACCGCCCTACCACTCCGGGTCACTGCTACTACCACACCCGTTTTGGCGCTAGGGCTCAACGTTGCACGCCACAGTGTTCCTTCAAACCCCCCCCGCACCGGCCCCCGCGATGGCCGCGGGGCGGAAGGAGCCCCTACTATACGTCACTGACGACAGAACCAACCGCCGATTTCTGTGCGACACAGGGGCCCAGCACAGCATCACCCCCGCCTCCGCCCTCGAGATCCAACGCGGCACACGGGGTATCACACTGGCTGCAGCCAACGGCTCTGAAATCCGCACATATGGCACCCGCATGGTCATGCTCGACCTCGCGGGCCGCCGCTACCGCTGGGAGTTCCTCACAGCCAAGGTCCTCTGCCCACTCATCGGCGCCGACTTCCTACGCGCCCACGGCCTCCTTGTCGACATTCCGAGGCACCGCCTCGTCGACATCAACACTATGGCCCCCATCCCCGGCGCCTTTACCCCGGCCCGTTCGGCCGGCCCGACGACCTACTGCCTCGCCAGAGCCACGGACGACTACTCGGCACTCCTAGCTGAGTTTCCCGCCCTCACTAACCTGACCCTTTCGGCCAAAGCCGCCAAGCACGGTGTGGAACACTATATCCCCACCACCGGCCCCCCAGTTTCTGCCCACGCCCGCAGACTCAACCCGGCCAAGCTGGAAATCGCGCGGGCCGAGTTCACCAACATGGAACAACTCGGCATCATCCGCCGCTCCAGCAGCCCTTGGGCCTCACCCCTCCACATCGCCCCCAAGCCCGGCGGAGGCTGGCGCCCTTGCGGGGACTACCGCCGCCTCAACGACGCCACCACCCCCGATCGATACCCGGTGCCACACATCCAGGACTTCTCGGCCCGACTGGCCGGACGAACCGTCTTTTCCAAAGTCGACCTGGTGCGCGGTTACCACCAAGTCCCCGTACACCCCGCGGACATCCCCAAAACGGCCGTCATCACCCCATTCGGCCTGTTCGAGTTCCTGAGGATGCCCTTCGGCCTCAAGAATGCAGCACAGGCTTTCCAGCGCCTTATGGACTCAGTCCTCCGGGACCTGAACTTCCTATTCGTCTATCTAGACGACATTCTCGTGGCTAGCTCCTCCAAACAGGAACACCTCGAACACCTTCGCATCCTGTTCAGGCGCCTAGCCCAACACGGGCTCATCCTCAGCCCGGCGAAGTGCCAATTCGGCCTAACCGAGATCGATTTTCTCGGTCACCACATCACCCCTGCTGGGGCCGTCCCCCTGCCCAACAAGGTGCAGGCCGTCCAGCAATTCCCCCGCCCCACAACCATCAAGGGCCTCCAGGAGTTCCTCGGGATGGTGAACTTCTACAACAGGTTCATCCCCAGAGCCGCAGCCCTCATGAAGCCCCTATACGACTCCCTCTGAGGAAAATCCGGCAAGATGGACGTAGCCTGGACCACTGACACGGCAGCCGCCTTCGACGCCACCAAAAACGCGCTCGCCGACGCCACTCTGCTCGCGCACCCGAGGGCCGATGCCCGGGTCGCGCTCACCACCGACGCCTCCGACCACGCGGTCGGGGCCATGTTCGAGCAGTGGGTCAATGGCGCGTGGCAGCCACTTGACTTCTACAGCCGCCAACTGCGCCCCCCGGAGGTCAAATACTCCACTTTCAACCGCGAGCTTCTCGCACTCCACCTGTCGGTCCGCCATTTCAGGTTCCTCCTGGAAGGCCGCCCCTTCACCGCGTATGTGGACCACAAGCCACTCACATACGCGATGGCCAAGCACACCGAACCCTGGTCCGCTAGGCAGCAACGCCAGCTCGCGGCCGTCTCCGAGTTTACTACGGACATTCAGCACGTCTCCGGTAGAGACAACGTGGTCGCCGACTGCCGTTCCCGTCCCGCCGTCTGTGCGAATCACCTCGCGGTCGACTACGCACAACTAGCAGCAGCCCAGCTCACGGACCCAGACCTCCTCTCGGCGGCTACCAGCCTGCCAGGGCTATGCCTAGCCAAGGTCGCGCACGGGCCCGAAGCCACGGCAGTCACGTGCGACGTCTCACTCGGCCAACCCAGGCCGGTCGTCCCTTAGACCTGGCGCCGCCGCGTCTTCGACGCGCTCCACGGGCTCTCTCACCCGGGTTCCCGCGCATCCGTCAAACTCCTCTCCAAGCGCTTCGTCTGGCGCGGCCTCAGCAGAGATGTTCGGACTTGGGCCACCTCCTGCCTCGCCTGCCAACGGGCTAAGGTACAGCTGCACACCAAAGCACCCCTGGGAGACTTCGAGGTACCCAGCCGCCGCTTCGACCACGTACACGTCGACATCGTCGGTCCCCTGCCGCCATCGCAAGGCCAAACTTATCTCCTCACGATGGTCGACCGCTACACACGCTGGCCTGAGGCAGTGCCGCTGACCTCCACCACCACAGCCGACATCGCCAGGGCGTTCGTTAACACCTGGGTTGCGAGGTTCGGCGTACCGGCCGACATAACCTCCGACAGAGGCGCCCAGTTCACCTCCGAACTCTGGACGGCCACAGCACGCAACCTCGGGGTGACGCTCCACCGCACCACGGCGTACCACCCGCAGGCCAACGGACTTTGTGAACGCTTCCACAGGTCACTCAAGGCCTCACTCCGCGTCGGCCTGCAGGACAGTACCTGGACTGACCGTCTACCGTGGGTGCTACTCGGCCTACGCACCGCGGTCAAGGAAGACCTCCAGTCCTCGGCAGCGGAGTTAGTCTACGGACAACCGCTGCGCGTCCCAGGCGAATTCCTTCCGGAGCCTACCAAGCCTTGGTCGGCCGAACAGCAGCGGCTCGACTCTTTCTCTTCCGCTCAGCAGTTCGCCCCACTTCCGGTCAACCGACACGGCGAACTCGCACCTCACGTCCCGCCAAATTTACAGCAGGCGCGCTTCGTCTTTGTGCGACACAACGCGCACCGCGGGCCCCTGCGACCCCCGTACGACGGTCCGTACGAGGTACTACAAACCGGGGACAAGGTCTTCAAGCTGCGACTCGGCGACAGGGTCGAGACAGTCTCCATCGACCGGCTCAAACCAGCACACACAGAACCAGGGGAACAGGTCCCCGTGGCCCAGCCTCCAACTAGAGGCCGTCCCCCCGGCAAGCCAGCACAGCCGGCGGCGAACCGCCCGACCCAACCAACCAGACCGGCGACCACTCAGAGCCGCTGCGGCAGAACCATTAGACCACCGTCACGACTCGTCCACTCCTCCTAAGCGGATTCTGGGGGGAGCTTTGTGGCGACACGTCACCACTGGACATAATCCGCTCACGGCGGCACAGACAGTCTAAGCAGAAGCCCCCAGCCGGGGGCCCTTTCCTCCAGCAACTTGTTTCCCGCAGGGACAGGCTGCCGGGAGCACTTCCTGTCTGGGAAGTATTTAAGTGGATGCGCGGGCTTTTCTAGTTCCTGTTTTGTCATGTGGTTGGAATAAAGCAGTTGTGTGTTCAATAGCTCTGGTCTCGGCTCCCACGTTTGCCACGGTATCTCAACAGTATATGGTCTTAAGTGCTTGTCAACAAACTCTGAACTGCCTCACAAACTATTGATTTGAGAGAGTCAGATAGTTGCCGTAGTACTTGTAGCTCTACTCTAGTGAATAAAGCCTCCGCCTTCTCCAGGGTCTCAACTTGCTGGGTTCATTTATGTAACACATGGTAACAGCTGCCTCTGCCATTGTTACTTGGTGATTGAGGCTGCCTGACATTTTCATGATGTTGTCTTAATATGAGTGACATATACTGATATATCTTAATGATGCTATACGTTGTTATTAAATGAGTAAATGGATGCTATTCGTTCATTTGGGATAATTTGATCAGGCTGTAATTCTACCTGTACGAATCAGTGGCGAAAACATCAGTGCTGCCTTAGCTGCTGCTCAGCCAGAAGTACCAGTGGGAAAATGTAATCCATGATGTTGAACAGATTAATTGTTTTACAGTCATAAATTAATAGATGAAGATTAAAACCATGGTGGTTTACAGGATTAACACTTATTTGTGGTGGCTGAATTTTAATGGGCATTGGTCTCTTGAAAACCTTTACAGTGTTATTTTAAAGATCACTTGCCCCTCCTGCCTTCTCTGCAACCTTTGCATGACTTGCTAAAGGTTTATAGATC
Source organism: Somniosus microcephalus (assembly GCF_052327205.1). Classification (NCBI taxonomy): domain Eukaryota; kingdom Metazoa; phylum Chordata; class Chondrichthyes; order Squaliformes; family Somniosidae; genus Somniosus; species Somniosus microcephalus. Next base: position 119,477,859 of record NC_140998.1, read on the forward strand.
CACTTTACTGCATTTTGCTTTAAACTGCACTGGGAAAGCCTTCTTACACTGATTGCTGTCGATGAATTTCGAAATGCACGGGTGAGGTTATCCAGCACTGACTTACTGCCTCTGTCAGTGTCCTGCCTTCCTTGTTAATGCAGGAAGCTGTGTGATGTCAACTCTCCCCAAGGAATACACTGATTTCAATACCCCTTTTTTTAGACAGGCGTATCAAATGTCTTGCAGTTTTTTTTTAAGGCAAACTCTTCTTATTAAAAGCCCAATAAATTAATTTAATATAAAGTAATAAGTAAATGAGCTGTAGCTCCTGTTTCTCTGTTATGGCAGATATATCATTTAGAAAATCATTTCAGATCACTGAAGACAAGTTAAGGTGGAGCGGCTCAGTAACTTTCCCTTTCTGTCATATTACCCAGTCTTCTTTTGAATGATTTTCTAATTCCTCAATCTCCCTTTGGTCACACCATTTGCTCCTCTATGGTCACCTCTGAGAAGATTAACCCTTTCATTAGAAAGCCTGACCAGGGTCAAACTGCTGCTTGGCTTCAGAACTCTTGCTCCCTTTGATCTATCAAGGACGGAGAAATTATTAGCAAATTCTAAGCCTTCCCATGTGATCTGTTTTTTGTAAATTTGTAAAAATTATTCCTAATCCTATTATGTGGCCCAGGGCAAACCTGCACTAAATATATGAGACCTTTGTTATGCAGCAGCGAGATGATAAAGGAATTCTGAATCTGGTCCCATTCCAAGTTATGGGAAGCTGGACACTTCATCAGCATTCGCTAATCCTTTGCCACGGCCAACACCTTTGATGAATGCTTTCATTTATGACCATTGATGCCACTCACTTAATTTTGCAAGGCAAAAAATAACATTTGGCTTTTTAGGTTAGTATTAGATTTTAATGCACTTATATATACAGTGTTGGCTAATTGTGAAAGCTTCTGTGTGATATCTGCATGCTCATTATTCTGCCATGTAGTTTAATAATCAGTGATAGGAAAATTAGAATTTTGCATCTCCCATCTCCCCTTTTCAACGCAGACACCTTGCAGACAAAAGTCACTGTCTTAACCCAAATTCTAGCTGACAATGCGTATCAGCCCTTGCTATTTTCAGTCATTGTTGTGCCAATCTTGTATCTACCCACGGACATTTTTTCAAAGAAAGAGTGGATTTCCTAGAGACTCTACCCCACGCAACTTCCACAGCTTTTATTATAGAAAAAGGAAAACCTGTATCTTTTCTCTCCTGTTTTAGAACTGTCGCTCAGTGGGTCATTCTTGCTGATTAAACTGGTCTTTCACAATTAAGACAGTGTACTATCTACGTCTACTACTTGTTTGCAAAATAAACCTTTCAAAAGCAAAGGTGAGCTTCTTATTTCTAAATTGTTCATACCTCTTTTATTAATATGATAACATTGTCATGGCAATGAAAAATGTAATGAGGATCTAATCTATTAAAATATTTTGTAAAATCCTGCATTATAATATATTGAATATATTGTTCATAAAGCTGCTGGCTGACAGAAAATGGGGAAGCCATATGATCTGAAAGGTAGTGTTTCAGGTTTTTTTTAATTATTGTGATTTTTGTTAAAACTGAAAAAGTAAAAGATATACAATGTGCATAATTTAAGCATGAACTCTGGGAAGATTTCTAGAAATGCTCCGTTTTACATTTATTAGCTTTGATGCAAGGAAGAGAATCTGTCCAGCAATTATTGCTTAACACAAGTCAGACAGCGGAATAGCAGATATAAGTGCCACAATCGTTTTGATTTCCAACCTACTGGACTGTGAAAAGTATTACATATAAACGTTATTGTCAAATAATCACTGAATTTTTTTTTGGAAAAAGGCCAATTCTTTTGGATTTGTGCCATTATTATATAAGGAGTCTGTCGCTGTGAGGATCCCATCCTATTGTGTTTGTCGCCTAACTGTGAAAAAAACCCTTTAACATCAGCAATAACAGCAATTTAAGATTATTGCTTACAAAATCCTCAGCTTTGTTAACCCTGTTGGAAACTACAGTTTGCCTGCTAAACAGATACTTTCATTTATTTATCAAGATGTACTTTCTGCTGATCTTTTAGCATTATAATTTCATGAGATTAAATTTTTCAGGCAGTATTACATTAGCTTTTTCCACACGAGTGATTCTATGCCTGCTCGAAGTGAGTAATGTAAAAAAAAATCTGAGCCTGAGGTAAGCGTGTAACATTTAAAAAATATTATTCCCTAAAGCAAGTACATTTTTAAACAACAGCAGGTCTGCAGTGGCATGGATCACAGAAAATGATTGAGGGGCTGAAGTTCCTGTGTCATAGGTAATGTTTTAAAACAAGGTGCAGTTGATTTCTCTTAAGTGTATTCAGAAGAAGCGAATAATAAACTTGTCTTGACAGTTCCTGCAGCAACTCGTGAGCACGGCTGAGACATGCTGGTGAAATCCTCACAGCGCCAGCATCCTCCCATTTACAAGGCTTTGTTTCTACTCCCATTTTTTAACCGAGCTGCTGTCAATTAGACAACAATTTCACTTTTTAAATTAAAAAAAAATCTACTAACCCTCTGCACCCTAAAAACAGCAAATTTCAGCTCCCCCCATCTGCTAGATTAACCTGAAGAGGTATTATTTTATTAAGAGTTTCATTTCCCATTGAACTAAATGGAAAATGAAGCCTTGTAAGTACTGATATCACAAGTTCATGAGTGTGCTGGTATGTCTTTGTGATCGTATGCCTTGTACTTACAGTCACGTGATATTCACAATATGGATTGTGTTTCCTATTGTTAGGAGTAATCAATAGAGACGATTCTGTTGTCCTCACCATCTTAAATATTGCATCAAAATTTGAACCTAGTTTAAGGAAACAAAGAAAAGGTAGCTTAGTGAGGGTGACAGGGCTTACTAGTTGCAACTATTTAATGTTTAACTGACTGTTGTAAGCTTAGACAATAATTGACTCCAAGATACATGTTTACCATGGGTTTTTGAACTCCAGGAGCTCCTTGACATGAGCTGTGGGGCGAGTGATAGCAGAACCCTAGTGAGCTAAATGCAGAGCGCGGACTTCACTTTTGCCACCAGATTATGGGTATTAGGTACGTCTGTCCATATTTTTAATTAGATGTTTGAATTTATTCTCAGTTGCTGCCTGTGATTTTTTTTCTTGACTCCATAACAGCAGCTGTGGTGAAGAACAATGAGAGGTTGTGAGACTGCACAAAATGCAAGAGTATCTCATGGGTTTTACAGCGCACCCACCTAATCGGAACTCTTTATCCTTGCCCATAATCTAATTAATTACGCACAACTAGGGGTGAACATTTGGATTAATTTTGGATTTCAGCTTAAAATTTCCCTCGTTACCACAGCTCAAAATTAGCTGGATCACGTCCAAATTCCATAGCTGGGAGAAAGAAACAAATGAGTGCTGTTAAAGAGAGTGCCAAGCAAATGGATGTCGTGAATACGGAGCATCAGACGTCTCAGACATTGAACGAAACCTGGAACTGCTAGGGAAACAAATGTACTGAGTGAATGGCACCCTCCCAGGCCATTAGACAAATGGATAGCCACAGGACCTGCACTGAAAATGGACCAGAGTCATACATATGCAGTATCAAAATAAATGGAGCTAGTTTTAGAAAGAAAACGTAAAACCCACCAAGCTGTCACTTTCGTATAGCTGCTGGTTTCGCAAGCCAGCAAAGGCCACACAGAGCAATACTGATGCTTTTCCTACATTTTCACAAGCATGTTATTGTGCACAAGGAGGACAGACTAAAAGACAGATTCCACTACACATGTGAACGTTCACTATTTTTAAAGGGATAGACTCATCCAGGCATCAGGATGGAAATTCAATTTTATTTTTCTGAACAAATCCGGATTAATTTGAATTCCATTTACTTGAATCTCAAACCTACTCACAACTTTCTTGTTTGAGAGTTACACAATCGGATTCACTCCTGGAATAAACATTGTATTCCAGCAACTTCCTGCGCAATATCCTCTACAGAAGAATAAAAGGAACATAATCCTGAGAAACCAGCCCTTTATATTAAGACTGTCCCCTTATCAGAAGATTACAAACTGAAGTTCAAAACACAACTAAAAATTAGCACAAAGAAGGGAAATGGAGATCATGCGAAAATTTGGACAATAAAAGTGGCTAATTCGAAGCAAATGTCTGTTTAAAAAATACTAACAGAAAGAAAAAGGGTTATCACCCATTGATAAAATCAGCAGTGTCAGTCTATCACACAGCAGAATGCAGTAAGCTTATTAACCCTTACCCTGTTGCACAAATGGGAAATCCTTGAGGTTAGCACAACAAATGCTGTGGGGGCACTTAATGGCATCGTGACATTTGCTATGGCTCACACTTTGAGTTGCATTAAATTAAAAGGAAAATTTTTCTTCTCTGCCTGGCATCTAAATGACAGTAACGAATGGTTAACAGTCTGGTATAGAAATACTGGCATTCACCTGCTACATTTCATTTGGCTGTAGAGACTACACTATGGCTAAACTGCAAAAATTAATGTGGCATCAGAGCCATCGATATGAAGGAGTGCTATCAAGAAGCATTTTGCAGATGTTTCTCAGGAATACAGGTTGATCCCATTCATTTTCAAGAGTAAAATATACATGGAGTTCTAGGACATTCAAGAGAGAATTTTACGGAACAAAAATAGCAATAATTACACTACAAAGCAAAATGTAACAAGATAGACAGGAATAATCTGCAGAAATAAATCTTACATGGACAGGGATAATCTAGGCTTGTTGAAGTGCGTAACTTCCTCACTCATTCCTCAGAAAGTACCTCTACTTATTTGGTTATCTTAAGCCGGTACATTTTTTTTATCTAGCAAACATTTGCAGCAATTATTGGCAAATTTTACATTTTAAAACTGAAATGAATAGCTAATAATAAAATCCTCAGGGTGTCACCATTATTATAAGATGGTGTAAAAAGCTGTTAACGTTTTATTTGCAATTGATACAACACGTGTAAAAGTTCCAGCAATGGTTTACTGCGGGTGTTTTTATGGCTAACATGCGCCACTCCTGTAACAATGAGCCCTCTGTCACCACTGAGATTGTGTGGCATCTCCTGGGCTGAATCTGCCTCACAATTCGGAGAACGATTGAAATTCTGTTGCCTAAGCACAAATGTTTCGGGTATGAGCTATGCACCCTGATGTCACTCGTGATATATATATATATGTAATATGTATATATATATGTGTGTGTGTATCTCGATTGGTTATATATATAGATACACATGCACATATGTCACCAACCACAGTATATACACCGTGATTGGTGTTTACAAATATTCAGCTACATAAGTAAAAAGAGTATCTATATCTATACATATCTACACATATATTTGTTATATATATAACTATGGCTTCCTATTAAATAACCTCTAATTACAAAGCTCTTTTTACTTGTATGTAGCTGAATATTTTAAAAATACAAACCGTGTTATTTTGTGCCTCAGTTACGTTGTGGGGCCTAGTACAGATGGGGCGGAGGCTGTCCTGGATCATAAGCAATTCATACCATGAGAACAATGGATTAATTGTAATTGAATTTGCTCCTTTCTTCAGCCTAACAGTTTAGGGCTGCATCTAGGCTGCATTCAGAGATTTTGTTTTATAAGAAAAACCTCCATATCCATGATCCCTTCTCCTGTTATATTCTTCAACTACCTGTGTAATAAATTAGCTGTAATATAAATGTGAAGAGGCACTGTGAGGTATTAGGAGGCTCTTTCCCTTAGTCCCTGGAGGATCTAAACCCTACTGTCATTTATGTGCTTCTGGCTTAAGGTGACATATATATGGGAAGGAAAAACTCTTTATTACAGATAAAGTCTACACACTTTAGTCGTCAGCCCAACACCTGCATAAACGTTCAAGAGAAAACATTTAAACCAGGGATTTAAACCACATTTTTTTAATAAAGATATTCCTATATGAAAAATAGAATCTCATGTACAAAATGCCTTAGTTGCAAAAGAGGAAGATATTTAAGCTGCTGAAGAGATATATATTTTGTAATTAGAAAGTAGCATAATTTGGAGTAAAGTACATTTTGAGTTAAACGGAGACATGGTGAGGTAAAATTCAACATCAGTGGGGATGCAAAATGGGCGGTAGCAGATCATTTATACACCCAATAGTCAATAACCAGTCATTATACAAAAATGGTCACTCGTCATCTGTTACACACCCATTATTCAGTGGTCATCAGTTATAGACCCATTGGTCAGTGACATTCCATTATACACCCATTGGTCAGTGACATTCCATTATACACCCATTGGTCAGTGACATTCCGTTATACACCCATTGGTCAGTGACATTCCATTATACACCCATTGGTCAGTGACATTCCGTTATATACCCATTGATCAGTAACATTTTGTTATACACCCATTGGTCAGTGACATTCTGTTATTCACCCATTGGTCAGTGACATTGGCCCAGAAATTCGGGTCTCCACGGTGAGTATGCACGGGGTACTCACCCGTAGGACCAATGGAAGTGCCGGTTTCGTGCATGCACTGCGCATGCATGGGAAACCGGCACTTCCGTTCGCTTAAAGGAAAGGGTTCAGAGTTTGAACGCGTGCGCCGGAGAGGCTGCGCGTGCACCTGGAACTTACGTTTTTTTTGCAGGTTTTTCCGGGAGGGTAAGTCTCCAGGAGTTACACATGTGAAAAGCAGGTGCAAGGCCTGCTTTTAACAAGGTAAGTGGTGAATTAATTAAAATTAAAACATTTTTTCCACAGGTTTATTATTTTTAAATACTTTAAAGAAAGGTAAGTTTATTTTTAGCCCTGTTAGAAAATGTAATTAATTTTTTCAAAAATTTAAATTATTGTTTAAAATAGTTATTTCATGTAATGTATAGTTATTTTTAAAATGTGATGTTTTTTTAAATTTATTTGAAGTTTTAGTGATGTTTTGGGGCTTATAGTATTTATAGTTTTGACAGCTCTTCCTGTCAATTTTATGAATGGCATTCCCTGCTCCGATTGGCTCCCCATGGCCCACCTGATCCCAGGGCATGCATCGAACTAACTGCGCCCCTGGGATACGCAAGCACTGCGCGCTGGCAGTTGGAGGAGGCCCTGGATCAGAATCCCACACGGGCCCTCAGCTCAACGGCCGGCGCGCAAGGTAAGTGCAGGTCGGGGGCTTACACCCGCGGGAAGCCCCCGACCTGAATTTCTGGGCCATTCTGTTATACACCCATTGGTCAGTGACATTCTGTTATACACCCATTGGTCAGTGACATTCCGTTATACACCCATTGGTCAGTGACATTCCGTTATACACCCATTGGTCAGTGACTTTCTGTTATTCACCCATTGGTCAGTGACATTCCTTTATAGACCCATTGGACAGTGACATTCTGTTATACACCCATTGGACAGTGACTTTCTGTTATACACCCATTGGACAGTGACTTTCTGTTATACACCCATTGGACAGTGACATTCTGTTATACACCCATTGCTCAGTGACATTCTGTTATACACCCATTGGTCAATGACATTCCGTTATACACCCATTGGACAGTGCCATTCCGTTATACACCCATTGGACAGTGACATTCCGTTATTCACCCATTGGTCAGTGACATTCCGTTATTCACCCATTGGACAGTGACATTCTGTTATACACCCATTGGACAGTGACATTCCGTTATTCACCCATTGGTCAGTGACTTTCTGTTATACACCCATTGGTCAGTGACATTCTGTTATACACCCATTGGTCAATGACATTCCGTTATTCACTGAAAGGGTTAAAAAGAGCTAAAATGAGGGGATTAAGGAACAGAGCATATTTCCAACCATATAATGAATGGTTATGAACAATGTCCAGAAGGGAAGTCTGGTGTAACGTGGCCAAAGTGCACAAACCGTGAATCACTAACTGAGAGATAACATATGGGGTCACAAGACCAATGCACACAGGTCACAAGAATTTGCACCCGAAGCCAACTGTATGATGAAAGAAATGTATATGTGTAATGCACCTAATTGCAAAACAGTAGCCATGACTCAGAACAAAACCTTATATAAGGCAGGAGATTTTCAGCGATCGGGGAGCATTCGTCCCAGGATGAGTGTCTTCCCTGTTTACTTGTAAACAAAGTTGATTTACTGAACAAACCTCCGGACTCTGAGTGATTGATTGGGAATAAGGCGGACATCGACCTTTTATATCAGAGGGTCCGTCTCAGGGAGAAGAAGCTCTCCCGGTTTGCCCTTACAACTTGGCGTAGTCGGCAGGATCTATCGGATGGGCTGAGTAGAGACATTGTCTCCTCGTAACGAAGCCCAGGGCCGGAGGTCCAATGAATCTGAGGCAGAGTCTGGGTACATGAGCAAAACAACTTGGGTGCATGCTAGGACATTGTAGAAATGAAAATGTCTGAATAAGTTGAGGAGCTCGGGTTACATAGGATTGGATATAGGGAAAATCCAATCTAGGCGGAGTTAAAACCATGTAAGCAGGGAAAGGTCCCTGAAAGTCCGGGGGAGTCCCGGAGGTAGCAAACGGCAGGGGGAGGGGGGGTGGAATTAGCAAATTCACCCTAAAAGAATGGCAAAAAAAGAGGACGCCAAAAGATCTAAACTCCTCTATGAGTTTGTACGCGATAGTATCGGAAAATGGAAATTCCGATAGGGACAGGGTAAAAAGACCCCGGGGAAGTGAGAAAATCTCACGGAAATTCCCGAACGGCTAGAGAATGTCGGGAAAGAAAGCGACAGACAAACAGGATGGCATAACGTAACCTGCCATATGAATTTGTGTGTGCAATGAGAATGAGAAAGTTAAGAAAAAGATGGTAGAAAAGGGATATGATGAGAAACAGAAAATTGCGTGGAAAAACAATTGGTGGATGCAATGAAAAGGGAGTAAGGAGAATGAGGCAATAGTGGCAGGTCCCTCTACAATATTATGAGTTGAGTAGACGTACTCGAATTTGGACCAAAAACGGGTGCCAAAATTGTACCCGAGTACCAGTTATTTAAGAAAGGGAATAAGAAAAAAAAATTAAATTAAAGTTTTATCGACACAGATGCTATCAGTTTCTGTCCAAAACAAGTAAAATCCAGGATTTGCTGAGCGAAAGGAATCTTAAAAGGAATGCTGGGATCTCAGTTTGTGTGAAAGTGTGAGATTAAAGTGTGAAAGTTTTCCTGACTATGGATGTTTAAGAAGTTACAGTATTCAGTTTGTCTGAAAGTCTGTTCTTAAAAAAAAATGTCTGGTGTGTTTTAGCTCCACCCACTCTTTTGTACAGAGAGCTAAAAGCTGTTTAACCCTTTGAAGACTTGTCTTGAAGGATGGACAAGCATGTGTTGTTTTAAGTTTGTTAATTGTTTTACAAAAGATAAGCTTCAGCCTTGAAGTCACAATTGCTAATGTGCCTGGAAGAAAATGAATTTGAATGTTTACAAGGCATGAGTGATTGTTTTGTTGTTAATGTGGCTATCATTTCTTTCTTTTCCAAGTGATACTGGTTAGTTTTCTAAAAATTGATCCGGATTGAATTGGAGTTGTTGAGGTTAATTAACCTATTAAAACCAAACTTTTATTGTGGCCACGGTGAAATTCTGGTTGGTGTAACTTTATGTAGACCGTATTGAATAAGATATTTAATGGTCTGAAACCAGACTTTAAAATATTTACAGTCTTGGATATAGCAAACAGGTTCTGGTCCATACCATTGGCAGAGGAATCACAAAGGAAATTCGCCTTTACTGTCAGGGATAGACAGTATACATGGACCAGGGTCCCGCAGGGGTTCTACAATAGTCCAAATATATTCCACTGTGTACTGAGACCTATCAAAGTACCAGAGTGCCCTACTCCAATATGTCGATGACATAATGATTGCATCAGAGGATGCCAAAGGACACATGGGAGTATTACTAGCCACCCTCCAGACACTTAATTAAGCTGACTTTAAATTGAACCCAAAATGGCACAGGTTGGACTGTCCAAAGTAAAGTATCTAGGACACAAAATTAGCCAGGGGTATAAGGCACTCCCACAGGAACAAAAGGCAGCCATAAAAGACATGCCAAGGCCAGTGACCATCCGGGGAGTGAGGAAAGTGTTGGGACTATTTAACGACTGCAGTAATTTTATATCAGACTTTGCAGGGAAACTAGAGCCGATTCAACGGTTAGTTAAAGGGGGGCGACCCACCACTGATAAAGATAGAATGGGAGACGGAGCAGGAGGAAGCATATAGGGCCCTTAAACAGGAATTAATAACAGCCCCTGCCCTAGGATTATCAGATCCCACTCAACCCTTCCACCTGTATTGTGATTTAGATCATGAGAGTTACTCAGCGGTAGTAATGCAAGACCATGTGGGGAAACAATGACCCATAGCATACTACTCCACTCAGAAGGATCCGGTGGCAAGAGCTATGCCCCGATTGGTAGAATTGCTCAACACTGGAAAACTGAGAACTATATCAGATAGCCGGAAAGCAAAGTGGGAAGCAATCCTCCTACCAAGAGATGGATCAGTATTAATACAAAAACATACTGGAATAAACCCAGCATCCAGAATATTAACAGAAGGGGATGAGCATAGATGCCAAGTAAAAATAGAGGAAGAAGTAACTAGTGGGGTAAAAGAGAACCCCCTCAAGAACCCGGATGAAGTATTATACGTAGATGGATCCCGGAAGTATATCAATGGAGAACCCAGAACAGGGTGGACAGAAGTAAACCAGGAGGGAAAGACCCTATTGAAAGGAGCCCTATATGGAGATAAGTCAGCACAGGTAGCGGAACTAGTGACCCTAATAAAAGCATTGGAAATAGCAAAGAACAAACGGGTGAATGTTTACACAGCTAGCCGATATGCTTTTGGAGTGGTGCATGATTATATGACACTATGGGCCCAAAGGGGTTATATGACCTCCACTGGTGAGGTACTAAAACATGGAAAGCTAATAAAAAGGTTAGTTAAGGCTGCACAGGCACCTTTAGAGGCAGCGGTAATTAAAATAAAAGCCCACACAAAGATAGATAATATGGACTCACAGGAACCGCAGGACCAGGCCCCCATAGGAAATCGGTATGCAGATTTGGCCGTAAAACTAGCCGCGGAGGAACTTAAACCAGAAGCCGCATTTAAACACGAGATAAATATGGTCATGACAGTTAGTGGAGTACAGGAAGTGAATATAATGGAAGTACAAGAAAATACTAGTAAAGAGGAAAAGGAGAGATGGAAACAAGCTGGCGCCCGACTGCAAGATGGAATTTGGAAATGGGGACCACGAAACCAGGTGGTGGCGCCAGAATGCTGTAGGCAACAACTGATTGCGCTAGACCATGGTGTAACAGACACCGGCAGAAGTAACATGTTATACCTACTGACACAGTACTGGTGGTGGCCGAAGATGGGTCGGGAAGTGGCGAAGTATTGCCACCGCTGTATAATATGCGCTAAGAATAATGTAGGACAGAGATGTAGAGTTAGAGTAGCAAACCAACCCAGGCCCCAAAGACACTGGGAAAACTTGCAAATTGACTTTACCGGTCCCCTAGCACAGGACCGGGGAAAGAAATATTGCCGGGTAATAATTGACCAATTTACCAGGTGGGTGGAAGCTTTTGCCACCCGAGATTGCTCTGCAAAAACAGTTGCACTAATATTGGTTACCAAGGTTATACCCCGTTGGGGAGTGCCTCTGCAAATTGACTCAGACAACGGCACTCACTTTACCGGTAAAATAATGAAGGAAACTTGTAAGTTGTTAAATGTAACACAAAAATACCACATACCATATCACCCCCAGAGCTCGGGGATGGTAGAAAGAATGAATAGGACACTGAAAAACACGCTGACAAAAGCCATCCAAGAAACAGGGAAGGGATGGTTGGAATTACTACCCAGCATATTAATGAGACTGCGAGCCACCCCAGGACACATGGCCGGACTGACCCCCTATGAATTAATGACAGGACGAGCTATGAGACTACCAGAGGATCTGGCTGGAGGGGTGGGAGAACCAGGACCAGTACAAGATAGATTAAGGCGATGCTTAGTACAACTAAATCAGGAGGTACAAGCAGTAAATAAAGAAGTAAGGAACCAGCAACAGATTAAAGATCTAGAAAGACAAAATGCTGGACTTAAACCAAATGAGCTGCCCAAAATAGGTCAACAAGTAATGACGCAAGTTATCGGAAGAAAGGGAATGGAACCCCGTTGGATGAGGCCATATACTGTATTAATGACAAGTGATACATGTGTTTGTCTACAGGAACCGACGGGTATGTGATGGAAGCACTGGACCCAGGTGAAACCATTTAACACTAAAGATCCCCATTCCACCCTCTCCTCTAGGGGAAAGAGCCCGGAAGACGACCAGACCTCTGTTTAAATTACAGATAAACTTGGATCCAGTGAGATGGATTATTATAACTACTATGTTGACAACACTTATAAGTCCAAATAATGGGCTGGAAGAAATGGACTGCAAGTTACGATCCCCTAGTGGAGACTCCACGAGGAACTTCATTATATCACACAGTTACGAGTGTGAAAGACAAGGAAAAGGATGTTCCAGGTGCGACGGTACCTGGGTGAACTTGGATCAACAACCATGTGGACCCTGTAGAATGACAGATACCAGCAATATGGTAAGATGTAATAGACACTGGCAGGTGTTGGGTCAAGTAGGGGGAGGATATGTCCTGAGCTGCACGGATATCATAAGATGGACTATTGTACACGGCGTTACAACACCGCAACCAACAACAACAAGGATCACACCACAAGGAGTAACCCTAGAACTAACGACACCCCCAATCACAACGATACCTGAAGAACGAAGGTGTCCGAAATTGATGCCTGGGCCTGAAAATGGACTGGTGTTATTTACCGAGGGAGAACAATTGTATGATAATGTGAGACACAAAATTGTACCGGTACTAATGAACTTAACCATGCTACAATGGCCAGGATATTGTGAAAGATTTACTAAAACTAGAGAGTTGTATGCATATATGATAAGGAATGTAATTAACCAAGCTGCTGATGCAACAGGGGCTACTAGTTTCTGGGGGCATGCTGCATTCCACCAAAGAATTAAGAAGGGCTTAGGAAACGATGTACTCACGGGAACAAATATGGGGACATCATTCATTAATGCCCTAGATATACAAGGAGTCCAGAGTAGTGTGGAACAATTACAAAGGGTAGTACAACAGATTCTAGAGAAAGAAACTGGTTTGGTTCAACAAGAATCAGAGTTGGGAGAACATACGATAAGGAAATTACTCGAGGGAATCAAAGTTATAGAAGACCATGCTAGCACTATCAACAAACTAAACCATAGAGATGAGGAACAGGCAAAAGATGGGGTAGGGAGAGGCTTGTGCCATGTCTATGGCCAATGGACCACCGGACAGTTAAAATACAATCTGGCACAGATACAACGAGGCGAGGTACCAGACTGGATTAACAGCACACAGCTCTATGACCTGAGCCAGAATCCAGGCCCTCTGAGTGCTTGTACCCTCAAGGGGATGACCAGAGTATATCCAGTGAAACAAAAATGCAAAGCAGAAGTGACAGCAATGATAGGCATGGTACTCATGATACCAGTGGTGAGACTAGACACGACTCCATACCCACAGTACCAGGTAACAAACACAGGCATAGTGAGGGGTGAGACATATCTCTGATACTATCCAATTGATACCTATGACATCAGGAAGAATGGTACTATAAGAGGAGTCTCCCTAAATGGATGCCATGGGAAAGGTACGCTTGCGATATGCCCACATCCGGTAGGAGAAGGCCCTAAGGGTGAGTGCGGCTATAATAAGACAGAGGGGTGTATGTTGGAATTATCACATGTCGATCACCATCACACTCGCTCGGGATATAGCCACCACAGAGACTCAGTACCAATATAGTAACCTTGTATGTGTAATCAAAATGCCTAACTTCTGCTTCACACCAAAGATCCCTGTGAAAATTGGACACACCAGATTGATGTATGTACACTTAAGGGAGGAAATGAAACTAAATGTGCCAGATAGTTTAAGGGACGAATTGGTCAATTATGAAGATCCAGTGGGGGCTCTGATACCCAGCCTGCAAGAGGATCTGCAAGAGATAAACGAGGGCTTAAGTAAAATGGTGAAACAATAAGTTATGTTGCAAAGAAACCTTGGGGAACTAGAAAGGGACATCGAAGTAGAACTACAGGAAGTCCCATGGTATGAGAAGCTGTGGGATTGGGGGATGAATGACAACATCCGCCCATGGATCCGCATTACTTCTCACATACTAATTATAGTACGATTGGTTTTGGCAATAGGGATGGGAATAGCAGCATGCGCCACCTGTAGAAAACATGAAAGAAAGAAGAAAATGGAAGAAATGTACATGACAGTGATAAAGTAGTAATGTATGTTGTTCAGTGGTAATTGTTACAGAAACCTCCTGGGCAGATTCCCATCGAGCAGATGGACTATTACTACGAACGAGCGAAGGCTTGGGAGAAAGACCTGCTTAACAGATGTATAGTACTAATAACATTAATGCTTATAACCTATGTATTTGGGTGGATAATATGTCGATGGAAAGGATGTAGGGGGCATAGAAATCAGGACAATATGATTATATAAACAAGGTGACCCAATGGGTTGGATTTGACCACCACCTCGGCAGGACGCCATAATAGGAGAAATAATCGGGTTGGTCAATGATTAAAAGGGATTAATCAGGACCAAAAGGGGGGACTGAAAGGGTTAAAAAGAGCTCAAATGAGGGGATTAAGGAACAGAGCATATATTCAACCATATAATGAATGGTTATGAACAACGTCCAGAAGGGAAGTCTGGTGTAACTTGGCCAAAGTGCACAAACCGTGAATCACTAACTGAGGAATGTATTGAGAGATAATGTATGGGGTCACAAGACCAATGCACTCAGGTCACAAGAATTTGCACCCGAAGCCAACTGTATGATGAAAGAAATGTATACGTGTAATGCACCTAATTGTGAAACAGTAGCCACGACTCAGAACAAAACCTGTATATAAGGCAGGAGATTTTCAGCGATCAGGGAGCATTCGTCCCAGGATGAGTGTCTTCCCTGTCGACTTCTGAATAGTGTTGATTTACTGAATGAACCTCCGGAGTCCGAGTGATTGATTGGGAATAAGGCGGACGTCGACCCTTTATATCAGAGGGTCTGTCTCGGGGAGAAGAAGCTCTCCCGATTTACCCTTACATACACCCATTGGTCAGTGGCCATCTGTTACACTGCCAGTGGTCAGTGACTTTCTGTCATACACCCACTGGTCATTGGCTGTCAGTTAGACACCCATTGGTCAGTGAAATGCTGTTATTCACCCATTGGTCAGTAACATTTGTAATACACCCATTGGTCAGTGACATTCTGTTATTCACCCATTGGCCAGTGACATTCTGTTATTCACCCATTGGTCAGTGACATCCTGTTATTCACCCATTGGTCAGTGACATTCTGTTATTCACCCATTGGTCAGTGACATTCCGTTATACACCCATTGGTCAGTCACATTCCGTTATACACCCATTGGTCAGTGACATTCTGTTATACACCCATTGGTCAATGACATTCTGTTATACACCCATTGGTCAGTGACATTCCGTTATACACCCATTGGTCAGTGACATTCCGTTATACACCCATTGGTCAGTGACATTCTGTTATACACCCATTGGTGGCAAAAACAGGAAGGTAGATAATTATCTGAATGGCAATAGATTGGGAGAAGGGGAAGTGCAACGAGACCTGGGTGTCCTTGTGCACCAGTCGCTGAAGGTAAGCATGCAGGTGCAGCAGGCAGTTAAGAAGACAAATGGTATGTTGGCCTTCATAGCAAGAGGATTCGAGTACAGGAACAAGGATGTCTTGCTGCAGTTGTACAGGGCCTTGGTGACACCACATCTTGAGTATTGTGTGCAGTATTGGTCGCCTTATCTGAGGAAGGATGTTCTTGCCATGGAAGGAATTCAGCGAAGATTCACCAGACTGATACCTGGGATGGCAGGAATGACGTATGAGGAGAGATTGGGTCGATTGGGCTTATACTTGCGGCAGTTTAGAAGAATGAGAGGGGATCTCATTGAAACTTATAAAATTCAAACAGGACTGGACAGACTAGATGCAAGGAAGAATGTTCCCGATGGTCGGGGAGTCCAGAACCAGGGGTCACAGTCTAAGGATAAGGGGTAAGCCATTTAGGACAGAAATGAGGAGGAATTACTTTACCCAGAGAATGGTGAACCTGTGGAATTCTCTACCACAGAAGGCAGTGGAGGCCAATTCATTAAATATATTCAAGAAGTAGTTGGATATATTTCTTAAGGCTAAAGGGATCAAGGGATATGGGGAGAAAGCAGGGACCGGGTACTGAATTTGGATGATCAGCCATGATCACATTGAATGGCGGAGCAGGCTCGAGGGGCCGAATGGCCTACTCCTGCTCCTATCTTCTATGTTTCTATGTTTGGTCAGTGACTTTCTGTTTTACACCCATTGGTCAGTGACATTCCGTTATACTCCCATTGGTCAGTGGCATTCCGTTATACACCCATTGGTCAGTGACATTCCATTATACTCCCATTGGTCAGTGACATTCCGTTATACATCCATTGGTCAGTGACATTCTGTTATACACCCATTGGTCAGTGACATTCCATAAGAACATAAGAACATAAGAAGTAGGAGCAGGAGTAGGCCATACGGCCCCTCGAGCCTGCTCCACCATTCAATAAGGTCATGGCTGATCCGAACCTAGACTCACGTCCACTTCCCTGTCCGCTCCCCGTAACCCCTAATTCCCTTATCAGCTAGGAAACTGTCTATCTCCATTTTAAATTGATTTAATGTCGCAGCTTCACAGCTCTCTGAGGTAGCAAATTCCATAGATTTACTACTCTCTGAGTGAAGAAGTTTCTCCTCATCTCAGTTTTGAAAGGGCAGCCCCTTATTCTAAGATTATGCCCCCTAGTTCTAGTCTCACCCATCAGTGGAAACATCCTCCCCACATCCACCCGATCAAGCCCCCTCACAATCTTATATGTTTCGATAAGGTCGCCTCTCATTCTTCTGAATTCCAATGAGTAGAGGCCCAACCTACTCAACCTTTCCTCATAAGTCAACCCCCTCACCTCCGGAATCAACTGAGTGAACCTTCTCTGAACTGCCTCGAGAGCAAGTATATCTTTTCTTAAATATGGAAACCAAAACTGTACGCAGTATTCCAGGTGTGGCCTCACCAGTACCCTGTATAACTGAAGCAAGACTTCCCTGCTTTTATACTTGATGCACTATCAACAACACCAAAGACTACGAGTTGAACTTATACGAAGTAGGCTTTTATTGACTAAGAACTGGAGCATGCCTCTGCTAGTGGATCCATCCTAAGAGCTCCCGGGGGAAGGGTGGTGAGTCACCTTTATACCCGGGCTTAGGGGTGGAGCCAGGGGCGGAGACATGCCCAGACCTGTACAGAGTTAACAGTGGTTTACCACACAGACACGTACAGAGTTAGCAGTGGTTTACCACATTCACCCCTCGTTTAAAAAAGAGTCCGGCGGGGTGAAGTGTTTCAAAAGTTCGTATACGAAAGTCTCTCGGGGGTCTTGTCTGCCGTAATGATCTTTGTGGTGCCGGTTGCGGCGGTTCTTTGCCCGCGGCCGCTTCTCGCGTGGGACGGAGCACTGGCGTGTCGTCCTCTCGGGGTAGGGATGGCACCGGCATGTCGTCAGTTTGTGGTAGACACCCCGGTGGTGCATCGTGGGTAGTGGTGGTGGGTGGAGGTAGTGGATGGTGATCGATGGTGTTTCAGGTGGTACCTGAGGGTGCGAGGTCTCGAATCGGGGAGGACATCTTGCCAGCGGGAGATTGGGAGGCCCTTGGATTTTAGGGCAAGCATGGCGGTCTTCCACACCGTTGCGTTCTCCCTCTCTACCTGTCCGTTACCCCGGGGGTTGTGGCTGGTAGTCCTGCTCGTGGCTATGCCCTTCTCGAGCAGGTACTGGCGCAGCTCGTCGCTCATGAACGACGAGCCCCTGTCGCTGTGGATGTAATTGGGGAAGCCAAATATGGTGAACAGGTCGTTGAGGCACCTGATGACTGTGGCGCTGGTCATGTCCGGGCAGGGGATGGTGAAGGGGAAACGGGAGTACTCATCAATAATATTGAGGAAGTACATGTTGCGGTCAGAGGAGGGAAGGGGCCCCTTGAAATCGACGCTGAGACGTTCGAAGGGGCGGGTGGCTTTAATCAGGTGTGCCCTGTCTGGCCTATAAAAATGCGGTTTGCATTCGGCGCAGACCTGGCAGTTCCTGGTCATGGTCCTGACCTCCTCGATGGAGTAAGGCAGGTTGCGAGCTTTAATAAAATGGAAGAACCTGGTGACCCCCGGGTGGCAGAGATCATTGTGGAGGGTCCGTAGCCTATCGACTTGTGCGTTGGCACATGTCCCACGGGATAGGGCATCTGGGGGCTCATTAAGTTTCCTGGGCCGGTATAAGATATCGTAGTTGTAGGTGGATAACTCGATCCTCCACCGCAATCTCTTATCATTTTTGATTTTCCCCCTTTGTCTGTTAAACATAAATGCTACTGACCGTTGGTCAGTGAGCAGGGTGAAACATTTACCAGCCAGGTAATGCCTCCAGTGCCGTACAGCCTCCACTATCGCCTGGGCCTCCTTCTCGACTGAGGAGTGTCAAATTTCGGGGCCCTGGAGGGTCCGTGAAAAGAAGGCCACGGGTCTCCCCACCTGGTTAAGGGTTGCGGCTAGGGCGAAGTCGGATGCATCGCTCTCCGCTTGGAAAGGGATGGACTCATCCACTGCGTGCATTGTGGCCTTCGCAATGTCCTCTTTTATGAGGGTGAAGGCCGCACAGGCCTCTGCCGTCAGGGGGAAGGAGGTTGACTTGATGAGGGGCCGAGCTTTGTCCGCATAGTTGGGCACCCACTGGGCGTAGTAAGAGAAGAACCCTAGGCATCTCTTCAGGGCTTTTAGGCAGTGGGGGAGGGGTAGTTCCAGGAGGGGGCGCATTCGGTCGGGGTTGGGGCCGATGACTCCGTTTTCCACCACGCAGCCAAGAATAGCGAGGCGCGTGGTGCGGAACATACATTTTTCTCTGTTGTATGTCAGATTCAGCCGATGGGCCGTACGGAGGAATTTTTCTAGGTTGGCGTCGTGGTCATGCCGGTCATGGCCGCAGATGGTGACGTTGTCTAGATAGGGGA
Source organism: Somniosus microcephalus (assembly GCF_052327205.1). Taxonomy (NCBI): domain Eukaryota; kingdom Metazoa; phylum Chordata; class Chondrichthyes; order Squaliformes; family Somniosidae; genus Somniosus; species Somniosus microcephalus. The sequence goes on from NC_140998.1 coordinate 119,497,217, forward strand.
AGGTGGCCTGCAGCACGTTCTGGTCAACCATCCGGTCCATCTCCCTTTGGAAGACCGAGACCCCGTTGGTGACGCCGAAGGGGACTCGGAGGAAGTGGTAGAGGCGACCGTCAGCCTCGAAGGCCGTGTACTGGCGGTCCTCAGGCCTGATGGGGAGCTGGTGGTATGCCGACTTCAGATCAATCGTCGAGAATACCCGGTATTGTGCTATCTGGTTGACCATGTCAGATATGCGGGGAAGTGGGTATGCGTCTAATTGCGTGTATCGATTGATCGTCTGGCTGTAATCAATAACCAGGCGCTGTTTTTCGCCGGTCTTCACTACCACCACTTGGGCTCGCCATGGGCTGGTGCTGCCCTCGATAATCCCTTCCCTCAGGAGTCTTTCTACTTCTGATTTAATAAAGCTCCTATCCCCGGCACTGTACCGCCTGCTTTTAGTAGCAATTGGCTTGCAGTCTTTGGCGAGGTTAGCGAACAACGGGGGGGGTTTGACCTTCAGGGTGGACAGGCTGCATACTTTGCGTGGCGCCGTGTTTAAATTCTGCCGGCTGCAGACTGTAAGTGGGGGCAGGGGCCCGCCATATGCCATCGTGACGCTCTCCAGATGGCACTGGAAGTCTAATCCTAGCAGTACGGGAGCGCAGAGCTGTGGCAGGACGAGGAATTTAAAATCTCTGTACTCCACGCCGTTCACTGTCAGAGTCGCTACACAGTAGTCGCTGACGTCCGCCGTATGGGACTTTGAGGCCATAAAGACCTGGTGGCGTGTGGGCATAACCGATAGGGAGTAGCGTCGCACCGTGTCGGGGTGGGTGAAGCTCTCCGTGCTTCCGCAGTCGAAAAGGCAATTTGTGGCATGGCCATTTACCTTTACGTTCATCATGGACCTGGCTAGTTGATGGGGCCTAGATTGGTCCAGGGTGATGGAGGCCATCGTCGAGGTCGGTGCCTCGCTGTAGTATTCACCCGCGCCGGGGGCCTGGTCCCGAAATGGTGTCCAAGATGGCGGCTCCCCCGTGGCTGGTGGTGCCCAAAATGGCAGCCCGCACGGCTCACACGTGGTTGGTGGGGTCCAAAATGGCGGCCTGCACGGTTCACACGCGGCGCTGCTGGAATTGGGGGTCGATTTTGCCCTGCACACTCTCGCGTAGTGGCCTTTCTTGCCGCATTTGGAGCAGGTCGCGTCCTTTGCTGGGCATTGCTGTCTGGGGTGCTTGGCCTGGCCGCAGAAGTAGCATTTCTGGCCTCTGGTTATTGCAGCTGTAGTTGGGCTGCTGACGGCTTATGGCCTTACCGGGTCCCAAGATGGCTGCTCCCGTGACATCCACGTGGCCATCCGGTCAGGGGGGTAGGTGTCCATGTTCTGGAGGGCCACGTCTAACGAGTTAGTGAGGGCCACCGTCTTCTGCAGGTCGAGCCCCCTCTGTTCCAGCAGCCTCTGCCGTGTATATTTGGACCTGATGCCGGCTACGTAGGCGTCTCGGATCAGGTCTTCCGTGCATTCCTTGGCCATCACCGCTTTGCAATTACAGGCCCGGCTGAGGACTCTCAGTGCCAGTAAATATTCGGCGCCCGATTCCCCGGGGCGCTGTTTTCGGGTAGCCAGGAGGTGTCCGGCGTAGACCTCGTTAACAGGCCTCACGTATTGTTCCTTTAGCGTCGCGATGGCGGCCGCGTAAGTTGTGGCGTCTCGGATGATCGAGTAGACTCGGTGGCTCACCCGTGAGTTCAATACAAGCCGTTTCGCGTCATCTGTAGTGACGGTAGTGCTGGAGGCCTCCAGGAAGGCTTCGAAACAGCTCAGCCAGTGTTCAAAGTTATTGGCTGCATCTGCTGCTTGAGGATCCAGGTCTAAACGTTCCGGCTTCAAGATTTGCTCCATGTCGAAAATTTAGTCAATAAAATTGATGCACTATCAACAACACCAAAGACTACGAGTTGAACTTATACGAAGTAGGCTTTTATTGACTAAGAACTGGAGCATGCCTCTGCTAGTGGATCCATCCTAAGAGCTCCCGGGGGAAGGGTGGTGAGTCACCTTTATACCCGGGCTTAGGGGTGGAGCCAGGGGCGGAGACATGCCCGGACATGTACAGAGTTAGCAGTGGTTTACCACAATACTCCATCCCTTTTGCAATAAAAGCCAAGATTCCATTGGCCTTCCTGATCACCTGCTGTACCTGCATACTAACCTTCTGTGTTTCATGCACCAGGACCCCCAGATCCCTTTGTAATGTAGCACTTTATAGTTTCTCTCCATTTAGATAATAACTTGCTCTTTGATTTTTTTCTGCCAAAGTGCATAACCTCACACTTTCCAACATTATATTCCATCTGCCAAATTTCTGCCCACTCACTTAGCCTGTCTATGTCCTTTTGCAGGTTTTTTATATCCTCCTCACTCACTGCTTTCCCTCCCATCTTTGTATCGTCGGCAAAATTGGATATGTTGCACTCAGTCCCTTCCTCCAAATCGTTAATATAGACTGTAAAGAGTTGGGGTCCCAGCACTGACCCCTGCGGAACACCACTAGTCACAGATTGCCAATCCGAGAATGAACCATTTATCCCAACTCTCTGTTTTCTGTTAGATAGCCAATCTTCCACCCATGCCAGTATATTACCCCCAATCCTGTGATTTTTTTATCTTGTGCAGTAATCTTTTGTTTGGCACCTTGTCAAATGCCTTTTGGAAGTCCAAATACACCACATCCACTGGTTCCCCTTTATCCACCCTGTATGTTACGTCCTCAAAGAATTCGAGCAAATTTGTCAAACATGACTTCTCCTTCATAAAACCATGCTGACTCTGTCCGATTAAATTATGCTTATCCAAATGTCCTGTTACTGCTTCCTTAATAATGGACTCCAACATTTTACCAACCACAGATGTTAGGCTAACTGGTCTATAGTTTCCAGCCTTTTGTCTACTTCCCTTTTTAAATAAGGGCATTACATTAGCAGTTTTCCAATCTGCTGGGACCTTACCTGAATCCAGGGAGTTCTGGAAAATTACCATTAATGCATCCGCAATCCCCACCGCCACTTCTCTCAAGACCCTAGGATGTAAACCATCAGGTCCAGGGGATTTATCCGCCTTTAGTCCCATTAGCTTACCGAGTACCACCTCCTTAGTGATTTTAATCGTGTTTAGCTCCTCCCCCCCTATAGCCCCCTGTTTGTCCAGTGTTGGGATATTTTTAATGTCCTCTACTGTTTTCCAGAACTCCCTGCATTAGGGACAGGCTCCTTGAGCAGTATGTTACTGAACCAACCAGGGGGCAGGCAATCTTAGATCTGGTCCTGTGTAATGAGACAGGATTAATAAAAAAATGTCCTAGTAAAGGATCCCCTTGGAATGAGTGACCATAACATGGTTGAATTCCAAATTCAGTTGGAGGGTGAGAGAGTTGACCCTAGCTGCTCATACTCCCTCAGCAGAACCTCTTTCCTTGTCCTATCTATGTCGTTGGTACCAACATGGACCACGACAACTGGATCCTCCCCCTCCCACTTCAAGTTTCTCTCCAGCCCAAAGGAGATGTCCTTAACAGCACGGTGGCATAGTGTGGCAGCACAGTGGCATAGTGTGGCAGCACGGTGGCATAGTGGTTAGCACTGTTGCCTCACAGCGCCAGGGACCCGGGTTCAAATCCGGCCTCTGGTGACTGTCTGTGTGGAGTTTGCACATTCTCCCCGTGTTTGCGTGGGTTTCCTCCGGGTGCTCCGGTTTCCTCCCACAGTCCAAAGATGTGCGGGTTAGGTTGATTGGCCATGATAAAAAAAAATTGGCCCTTAGTGTTAGGGGGGATTAAATACGTGGGGTTACGGGATTATGGGGATAGGGCTTGTGTGGGATGGCTGTCGGTGTAGGGACCGGCTGCTAGGGTTTGGATGATCAGCCATGATCTCGTTGAATGGCGGAGCAGGCTCGAATGGCCTACTCCTGCTCCTATCTTCTATGTTTATTTGTTTCTATGTTAACCCTGGCACCGGGCAGGCAACACAGCCTTCGGGACTCTCGCTCTCGGCTGCAAAGAACCCTATCTATCCCCCTAATGATACTATCCCCTACCACTACAACATTTCTTTTTACTCTCCCCACTTGAATGGCCCCCTGTTCCACTGTGCTGTGGCCAGGATGCTCATCCTCCCTGCAGTCCCCATTCCCGTCCCCACAGGGAGTAAGAGCCTCGAACCTGTTGGACAAGAGCAAGGGCTGCGGCTCATCCAACACTACCTCCTGGATCCCCGTACCTGCCTCACTCATAGTCACACCCTCCTGTCCCTGACCACGGACTACATCTGAATTAGTTAATCTAATTGGTGTGACTACTTTCTGGAAGACAGAGTCCAGGTAACTCTCCCCCTCCCTGACGTGTCGCAGTGTTTGAAGCTCGGACTCCAGCTCATCAACACGGAGCCGGAGTTCCTCGAGTAGCCAACACTTACTGCAAATGTGATCACTGTGAGCATCAATGGTGTCCACCAGCTCCCACATATTGCAGCAGAAACACATCAGCTGCTCTCCCATTCTATGTAATTAATTAAATTTATTAATATTATTATTTTTAAATGATATATTTAAGGGCCCTGGTTTACAAACTGTCCCGCTACACCACAGAGACCTTAAAAACTATAAACCACAGAGTTAAAGTTTTTTAAAAAGAGAGAAATACTCCCAACCAATCACTTACCTGCTTCGTGGTGACGTCACACCTCGATTACTTTTTACTTCTCTCCCTCTGAGATTGGAGATTGGTGAGGCCTACCCGCGCTCGGGCTCACCTTTTTATACCACCACCGCTCGGACTGCTCCCACCACCGCTCTGAGGCCTACCCGCACTCGGGCTCACCTTTTTATACCACCACCACTCGGATTGCTCCCACCACCGCTCTGAGGCCTACCCGCGCTCGGGCTTACCTTTTTATACCACCACCGCTCGGACTGCTCCCACCACCGCTCTGAGGCCTACCCGCGCTCGGGCTTACCTTTTTATACCACCGCTGCTCGGACTGCTCCCACCACCGCTCTGAGGCCTACCCGCGCTCGGGCTTACCTTTTTATACCACCGCTGCTCGGACCGCTCCCACCACCACTCTGAGGCCTACCCGCGCTCCAGCTCACCTTTTATAGGTCGCTGCTGCTCGGACTGCTCCCACCACCGCTCTGAGGCCTACCCGCGCTCGGGCTTACCTTTTTATACCACCGCTGCTCGGACTGCTCCCACCACCGCTCTGAGGCCTACCCGCGCTCGGGCTTACCTTTTTCTACCACCGCTGCTCGGACCGCTCCCACCACCACTCTGAGGCCTACCCGCGCTCAGGCTCACCTTTTATAGGTCGCTGCTGCTCGGACTGCTCCCACCACCGCTCTGAGGCCTACCCGCGCTCGGGCTTACCTTTTTATACCACCGCTGCTCGGACTGCTCCCACCACCACTCTGAGGCCTACCTGCGCCTCGGGCTCACCTTTTATACCACCGCTGTTCGGACTGCTCCCACCACCACTCTGAAGCCTACCCGCACCTCGGGCTCACCTTTTATACACCCATTGGTCAGTTACATTCTGTTATACACCCATTGCTCAGTGACATTGGGGTCGATTTTCCTGGAGCCGTCAGGTGGGGTTTCAGGCGTGTGGGGGGGGGGGTAGTCCCGAATTCGGGGATCCCGACACCATCCCGCCCAAAACCCTGCTCCACACAAGTTTCAGAGGCCGTGGGTACCCGCCCTGCACTGGGACCCGCCGACCCCAGGCGGGAAGGGATTAGTGCCAATTAACTGCCTGTTAACAGGTAGTTAACAGGCAGTTTTTAGCCTAATCCCTATTTTGAGGGGTGTCGTGTGGGATTCCCGACGGCTCCAAACCACGCCAGGTTAGAGCAGGTGGGCCGTCGGGTTAAAGGAGTTGGACGGGTCGCGATGTTGGTGTTCAGGTGAGTGATGGGTGCATGAGTGCAAAGGTAAGTGTGTTTGGTGTGTCTAAAGTGTGTAAAGAACTTTTACTTACCTGTACTTACCTTAACAGCCTTTCTTCCTGTAGGTGTCAGGAGCGCATCACTCAGCCGGCACTTAAAGCTGAATGGCTGCGATCTGTGAAAAGTGACAGCCTTCAGCTTTGAGTGCTGCTGAGAGTTCTAACTGAGTCTGTGCAGAAGGACTCATGTTAGAACTCAGACTGTCAGTGTTTGACAGCTTCAAACAGCTGGGAAACACTGATATTTCATCTGTCAAGAACTCTTGACAGATGAAATTGCAGTCTGTGACATCACCTGTTGCCGGGTGGCCCTTAATTGACCTGCTGAGCCCGCTGGGCAGGCTCAACAAGGTCAATCAAGGGAAAATCGCACAGGTTGGCCGGACGTCGATGTAGGCGGGTCTAAAACCCGAAAGTTGTAGTCCCGCCTTCTTCCCGACAGCTTCGGGAAAATCGACCCCATTGTGTTATACACCCATTGGTCAGTGACTTTCTGTTTTACACCCATTGGTCAGTGACATTCCTTTATACACCAATTGGTCAGTGACATTCTGTTATATATCCATTGATCAGTGATGTTCTCTTATACATCCATTGGTCAGTGGCAGTCCATTATACACCCATTGGTCTGTGACCTTCCGTTATACACCCATTGGTCAATGACATCCTGTTATAAACCCAATAGTCAGGGACCTTTCATTACACACCTAATGGTCAATGACTGTCCATTACATATCCAATGGTCAGTTGCTGTCCGTTATATACCCAATTGTCAATGGCCGTCCATTATATGCCCAATGGTGAATGACAGTCCATTATACACACAATGACCATTTGATGGGTAAATGTGGCAGGGTGTATATCAAGCGGGTGAACCTCTAGCAACCATTTTGCATCCCCACCAAAGTTGAATTTTACCCCACCATGTCTCAGTTTAAATGAAAATGTAACTCTGTAATCCTTATTGTGAGTACAGCTGTAATTGTGAAAAGAAAATACAAATACATGGCACACTTATTGTTGACTAATAGGACATAAAGAATCCTAGGAACATGAAAAGACTATTAGGCCCAACAAGCTCTTTTTAGTTGTCTTTATGCTGTTCTTTTCCTTCCAATTCTGGGAGCCCAATATCTGGAAGGTGGTTCTCAGACACTCCAAGCTCCGGTGTTTAATGATGCCACACTTGCATGAGGTCAATGAAACAATACAAATCAGTGGTATTGGGTTGGAGTAAAACTGAGAAAGAAAAAAGAAATCCAAATTAATAAAAAATTATATTAAAGCAGCTTTTGTTAGATCTCAGCCTCAACTACTTGCCTTTTCGTTATATCTCTCAAGCTTTTCTCTCCAGAAACATATCTAATTGCCTCTTGAATAAATTTATGCCGACTGTTTCAAGCACAAGAACACTTACTATTGTCAATGTGCCAAGAAACACACATTAGGGTGTATTTTCCAATCGGTTATTCCCAATTAACAGGTGTAAAGTGGGCATAATCGATTAGATAAATGGGCAGAGATAAGTTATGCCAGATTTTTGCCCAATTAGCGCCCATCCACTTTTCCAATCAGGTTTTGCACTGATACCAGAGGCACTTGGTGTTCTGCCTTATAATTGCAGGTGTTATGTTTTGTTGTCACCAGTAGGTGGCAGTAGATGGTAATAGCCAGTACGGTCACTCAACAGGAACAGGAAGTAGTATAGTGATAAGCAAACAAAGAGGTCACATCAGCATGAAGTGTGCTGCAAGTTAATCTGCTGTAATCTTACATTGTTACGCCTTCGAAAGCATTGCCTGTGAGTTGAATGGTTTCATTACATATTCATGTTTAAATGTTACTTATATCTCATGTATGTAACAAGGTGCATTTCTTTCTTTTTTCTTTCTCAGTTTTATTCCAACCCAATACCACTGATTTGTATTGTTTCATTGACCTCATGCAAGTGTGGCATCATTAAACACCGGAGCTTGGACGCTACATCCTGACTCCCATGTCGTTATTGAAAGGAGTTTGGCTGGCTGTCTAACTGCGTACAGACACATACACATAGGGAGGACGGTACAGTAAAAAGGCAAATCATCAGCTGGCGCAACACGCAACATTGGCAGTGCAGCACGGTGCAGCCATGGACAGCAAGAGCTTCCAAGACGAGCAGAGATCTGTGACCAGCTCAAGAAGTACACGCTCATCTAGATCATCAACAGCCAGTGTAGCAGCAGCTAGAGCATGTGCTAAAGCTAAAGCGGCACAGGCTCGCGTGACCTTTGCTAAAAAAGAACTGGCTGTGAAGAAAGAGAAGGTCCGACTACAAGCAGAGGCTGCTACATTGGACGCCACACTGGAGACACTACACATTGAGAAAGAAGCAGTGGCCGCTACTGCTGAGGCGGAGATATGGGAAGTGGCACTAGAAGCAGAGGTGGGAGAGCACCGCAGCATTGCTCGTCCTGCATCACCTCAAAGCACTGAGAGGCGGACAAGCGACTATGTCCAGGAGCAGGCTAGGATACGCACAGACATCTCCTCCTTCCCAAACTTTGAACCTTTGCACGAGAACACGGAATCGCCATCACCAGCCCAACATGAGGTCACTCAGGTGAATCATTCACGCTACACTGATGACGACCCCTTCCTTGTTATTGATGACTGGTCACACGAAGGAGAGTTTGCAGCGCTCCCGAAGAAACCTGTGCCTCAATCCGCCACTCCCAACCACTTGGAAGGTACTCATGCCAAAATTCCACACATCAAAAAAGAACCCTTTTCAAAGGCTAGAACAGGTCACCCGGCATGGCAATCTCCCATCCAATCGCAGCCCTTCTGATGCGATCATACTCTGGCAACCCATGCACAGACTCCTAATATGACAGGCATTGCCCAATGTTTGGCACATAGAGAACTTGTAAGGACAGGTCTCACAAAATTTGACGACAAGCCAGAGAGTTTTAGAGCATGGCAGTCATCCTTCCTTAATGCCACTGGTGGCTTGAGCCTGAGTGCTAGTGAGGAGTTGGATTTATTGTCATCATGGCTGGGCAAAGAATTGTCAGAACATGCCCGTAGGATCCGGTTTGTGTACACAAATGACCCAAGCACAGCCCTTAGAATGGTCTGGGCAAGACTCAGGGAGTGTTACTATGCTCCTGAGGTGATAGAGAAAGCCCTCTTCAGTAAGCTGGAAAACTTTCCTAAAATAGGTAACAGAGACTACCTTAAGCTTAGAGAACTCAGAGACCTTTTAATGGAGCTACTGGCAGCCAAAACAGACGGATACTTACCTGGGCTCTCCTATTTAGATACTGCTCGCGAAATCAACCCAATAGTGGAGAAGTTGCCCCACCCTCGCCAAGAAAAATGGATCAACGTAGGCTCAAAATTCAAAGAAGACAACCACATGTGGTTTCCCCCATTTTCCTTCTTTGTGAACTTTATCTGCAGAGAGGCCAGAATTAGAAATGATCCAAGCTTTGCCCTGTCCAGCTACTGTAGTGGACCCTCAAAGTATGAGAAGCACATGTCAAAGTACGTAGGCACAAGAATGCCTATATCTGTGCATAAGACGGATGTCACTGCAAAGACCGACATCAGCATAGATGCAGCAAAGAATTAAGACGATCCCGGGAAACACTGCCCCATCCATCATAAGCCTCACCCACTCGCAAAATGTAGAGGCTTCAGAAACAAGACTATAGATGACGCAGAGCCTACCTCAAAGATAATGGGATATGTTTTAGGTGTTGCGCCTCCGTTTCCCACACTGCAAGAGACTGTAGGATAGCGTTGAGATGCAGGGAGTGTGAGAGTGACCGCCACAGCACAGCTATGCACCCAGGTCCTACCCCCACAACGGAAAAGCCAACCATCAAAGACTCTGAGCCCGGAGATGAGAGAAAGGGAACCCTTATCACTGCACCAACGGTGAGCTCCATATGCACTGTGGTGTGTGGCCAAGGCCTTACAGGACGATCGTGTTCCAAAATATGCCTTGTAAGAGTCTACCCACAAGGACAGCGCAACCACTCAGTTAACATGTACGCAATACTCGATGACCACAGTAACCGGTCACTCGCACGGTCAGACTTTTTTGACATATTTGGCGTCGAGAGTAGCCCAGCCCCTTACTCACTGAGAACCTGTGCCAGACTCTTGGAGATGGCAGGAAGGAAAGCAGATGGGTTCTGTGCCGAGGCAGTGAGTGAAGGGGTGAGCATAGACTTACTGCCACTGATAGAGTGCAGTGAAATCCCGAACAACCGATCGGAGATACCAACGCCTGAGACAGCACTTCACCATGCCCACCTAAAACCCATAGCATCACGCATCCCAGCATTGGATTCAAAGGCCCAGATTCTCCTCCTGCTCGGGAGAGATGTGGTGAGGGTGCATAAGGTGAGAGAGCAAGTTAACGGACCACACGATGCCCCCTTTGCCCAAAGACTCGACTTAGGCTGGGTGCTCGTGGGAGAAGTGTGCCTAGGCCAAGCTCACAAGCCCAACGTAAGCACCTTTAAGACCAACGTGCTAGAAAGCAGACAACCCTCTTTCCTCACTCCCTGCCCAAGTCACATCCACCTGAAAGAGAGAGCGAGCTACGGCGGCGAGCAACAAGGTGATTTCTCTCACACAGCATGGGGGTGCTCGGCTGACACCAGAGCTGTCGACAAACTGGGGCACACCGTGTTTGAAAAGACAAAAGATGACAACAAAGGTGCTCTCTCCTTCGAAGACGAAGCTTTCATGAATATTATGGAGAAAGAATTTCACAAAGATGAGGCGAAGAGCTGGGTTGCGCCTCTCCCCTTCAAGGTACCCCGGCTTCTTCTGCCTAACAATCGCGATCAGGCACTGTCACGCCTCGCATCTCTGCGGCGCACATTCGATAGAAAGCCCGAAATGAAGGAACAGTTCATTGCCTTCATGGAAAAGGTTTTCGAGAGTAACCATGCTGAATTAGCACCTCCACTCACAGAAGGAGAAGAGTGCTGGTATCTCCCGATTTTTGGAGTTTATCACCCCAGAAGCCTGGTCAAATAAGAATAGTTTTCGACTCCAGCGCTCAGCACTGTGGCATCTCACTCAACAACATTCTGCTCACGGGTCCAGACCTAAACAACACCCTCCTTGGCGTGCTGATTCGCTTTAGGAAAGAGCTCATAGCAGTAACCGTAGACATCCAACAGATGTTCTATTGCTTTGTGGTGAGAGAGAACCATAGGAACTATCTGAGGTTCTTCTGGTATCGCGACAACAACATGTCAAAGGACATCACTGAATACAGGATGCGGGTCCACGTCTTTGGTAACAGCCCCTCCCCTGCAGTCTCCATCTATGGGCTCAGAAGTGCAGCCAAAGAGGGAGAACACGAGCATGGAACAGATACAAGACAGTTTGTGGAGAGACATTTTTATGTTGATGACGGCCTCATATCCTTACCTTCAGAAGCAGAAGCCATCAACCTGCTGAAGCGAACTCAAGCTTCATTAGCACAGTCCAACCTGAGGCTGCACAAAATTGCCTCAAACATTGTAGCAGTGATGAAGGCCTTCCCAGCTGAGGATCTCGCCAAGGGCATTAAAGACTTAGACCTCAGTGACGAAACCATGCCAGCCCAGCTAAGCCTTGGTTTACATTGGGAAATTGAATCTGACACCTTCACCTTTGCAGTGTCTGTAGGTGACAAGCCATTTACACGCCGTGGAGTGCTGTCAACGGTCAACTCACTCTTTGACCCTCTCGGCATGGTGGCGCCTGTGACTATTCAGGGAAGAGCCCTACTACGAGAACTCTGCACAGACATGAGCGACTGGGACACTCCACTCCCCGAAGGCAGGTTAACAGAATGGGAGATATAGAGAAATTCTCTCAAAAATCTAAAAAATCTTCATACCCCACGCACCTACTCACCAGACACACTCTCCAAATCCAAACGCACTGAGTTGTGTGTATTCTCAGATGCGTCTGAGAAAGCTATTGGTGCGGTAGCCTACCTGAGATCCCTGGATGATGAGAGCCAAAGCAACGTGGGATTTGTCCTGGGAAAGGCAAAGTTGACACCCCAGCCAGAGCCCACCATACCACGCCTGGAGTTATGCGCTGCAGTATTAGCGGTGGAGATGGCAGATCTCATCCTGGATGAGATAGATTTCAAGCTTGATGCAGTGAAATTCTACTGTGACAGCAAAGTTGTGCTCGGTTACATCTCCAATGAGTCAAAGAGGTTCTTCATATATGTACACAACAGAGTTCAATGAATAAGACAATCAACATGCCCCGACCAGTGGCACTATGTGCCCACAGAGCTGAATCCAGCTGACCTCGCTACCAGGTCAGTGCCTGCCTCCCAGCTCTCCAGTACAATGTGGTTTACCGGGCCAGCTTTCTTACACAAACCTGACCAAGCTGACCATACGGCACAAGAATCATTCAAGCTCGTCAGCCCAGAACTAGATGTGGAGGTCCGTCCTCATGTGATCAGCTTAATGACTCACACCCAAGAGAACCTACTTACCTGTGAGCGCTTTGAGCGCTTTTCAACCTGGCGATTGCTCGTTAGAGCCATAGCTTTCTTAATCCATGTGGCTTACTCTCACAAGTCCGATCCTGGCAGCTCATCAAACAAATGCAGAGGTTGGCACTGGTGCAGGAAGCCTCATTCCCCAGACGAGTTGGCTGCAGCTGAGAACATTATCATCAGGTCAGTTCAAGTTCAGGCGTACTCTGAGGAGTACAGAGCACTTGCTGAAAAAAGAACCATTACCAAGACCAGTTCACTGTGGAAACTGAATCCAGTTTTGAATGACGGCCTCATCAGAATTGGAGGACGGCTGACGCATGCAGAACTGAGCTTGCAAGAAAGGAGTCCTGTTGTCCTGCCACATCAAAGCCACATCACAACATTGCTCATAAGACAGCACCATGAACTGATAGAACCAGGGCCGCCAGTTCACTGAGGGAGCCATTCGAGCAGCCGGCTTGTGGATTGTCAGCGGCAAACGGTTGATTGGATCTGTCTTACACCAATGCGCCACATGCAGAAAGCTCAGATGGAGAACGGAGGAGCAGAAGATGGCTGATCTGCCTCCGGAACGACTTAGTTCATCGCCACCATTTTCATACGTCGGCCTGGATGTTTTTGGCCCTTGGACTATCACTACTCGCCGCACCAGAGGAGGCGCCACTCATAGCAAACGCTGAGCTATGCTATTCACTTGTATGAGCACAAGAGCTGTGCATATAGAAGTGATCGAGTCCATGGACACGTCCAGCTGCATTAATGCATTACGAAGATTCTTCGCCATCCGCGGGCCAGCAAAGACGACAGGGTGCGAAAGATAGAGGTGAAGGCCACTGTTCAAGAGACGGTCAAAAAGTTCTTCAGACCCATCTCAGAGGCCGTACTCCTCTTACCTAAGGAGGACTGAGTGTTATTGATTCCACAGTTCTGTATGTTTTCTAAGTAGTGGCATCTAATAGACGCCAGGCGGGGAGTGTTCTGCCTTATAAGTGCAGGTGTTACGTTTTGTTGCCGCCAGTAGGTGGCAGTAGATGGTAATGGCCAGTAGGGTCACTCAACAGGAACAGGAAGTAGTATAGTGATAAGCAAACAAAGAGGTCACACCAGCATGAAGTGTGCTGCAAGTTAATCTGCTGTAATCTTACATTGTTACGCCTTCGAAAGCATTGCCTGTGAGTTGAATGGATTCATTACATATTCATGTTTAGATGTTAGTTATCTATCTATATATATATATATATAAAGTGTAAGAAGTCACACAGCACCAGGTTATAGTCCAACAGCTTTATTTGAAATCACAAGCTTTTGGAGCGCTGCTCCTTCATCAGGTGAAGTGGACAAATGCATAAAGACACAGCTTATATAGTCAGAGAATAATGTCAGATGTTTACAGGTAATCTTGCCAACTGCCATTTATCACACCTCGGCAGAGAGATAATCACAGCAATCAAAGGTGTGAATGGTGTCCAAACAGGTCAGTCAGGAAAACATTACATCAAAGAACAATGAGGTGGGGTCACAAGGGGTCAAATATTGCAGATGCTGGGGTCTGTATGAAAAACAAAAACAAAAAACAGACAAAAAACAACCAAAGAAGAAAGAGTCAAATTGGACCCCTCCGGAGGGTCGCTGCCCTAAGCTTGACATGTATGCTCAAGCTGTCAGGAGATGCATCAATGCCAGATTCATCAACCGCACTCACAAGACAGTCCAGAATGTCACCCGAGCACAACGCAACGCCATCCACGCTCTCAAGACCAACCGCAACATCGTCATCAAACCAGCAGACAAAGGAGGCGCCATTGTCATGCAGAACAGAACGGGCTATTGCAAAGAAGTATACCGACAACTGGACAACCAGGAACACTACTGACAGTTACCCGCAGATCCGACCAAAGAACACACCCACCAACTCAACAGACTGATCAAGACCTTCGATCCAGACCTTCAAAGCATCCTACATGCTCTCATCCCACGTACTCCCCGTGTGGGAGACTTCTACTGCCTCCCAAAGATACACAAAGCCAACACACCCGGACGTCCTATCGCATCAGGCAACGGAACCCTGTGTGAGAACCTCTCTGGATATGTCGAGGGCATCCTGAAACCCATCGTACAGGGAACCCCCAGCTTCTGTCGTGACACTACAGACTTCTTACAGAAACTCAGCACCCACGGACCAGTTGAACCAGGAACGCTCCTCGCCACGATGGACGTCTCGGCACTCTACACCAGTATCCCCCACGATGACGGCATCGCTGCGACAGCCTCAGTACTCAACACCAACAACAGCCAATCTCCAGACGCCATCCTACAACTCATCCGCTTCATCCTTGACCACAATGTCTTCACCATCGACAACCAGTTCTTTACCCAAACACACGGAACAGCCATGGGGACCAAATTCGCACTCCAATACGCAAACATCTTCATGCACAAGTTCGAGCAAGACTTCTTCGCTGCACAGGATCTCCAACCAACGCTATACACCAGATACATCGACGACATTTTCTTCCTATGGACCCACGGCGAAGAATCACTGAAAAGACTACACGATAACATCAACGAGTTCCATCCCACCATCAAACTCACCATGGACGATTCCTCAGAATCGGTTTCATTCTTGGACACACGAATCTCCATCAATGACGGACACCTCAGCACTTCACTCTACCGCAAGCCCACGGACAACCTCACGATGCTTCACTTCTCCAGCTTCCACTCTAACCACGTTAAAGAAGCCATCCCCTATGGACAAGCCCTGCGAATACACAGGATCTGCTCAGACGAGGAGGAACGCGATGGACACCTACAGACACTGAAAGACGCCCTTGTAAGAACGGGATATGACGCTCGACTCGTCGATCGACAGTTCCGACGGGCCACAGCGAAAAATCGCACCGACCTCCTCAGAAGACAAACACGGGATACAACCAACAGAGTACCCTTCGTCGTCCAGTACTTCCCCGGAGCGGAGAAACTATGCCATGTTCTTCGCAGCCTTCAACATGTCATCGATGACGACGAACACCTCGCTAAGGCCACCCCCACGCCTCCACTACTCGCTTTCAAACAGCCGCCTAACCTCAAACAGACCATCGTTCGCAGCAAATTACCCAGCTTTCAGGAGAACAGCGACCACGACACCACACAACCCTGCCACAGCATCCTCTGCAAGACATGCCAGATCATCAACACAGATACCATCATCACACGTGAGGACACCACCCACCAGGTACATGGTACATACTCATGTGACTCGGCCAACGTTGTCTACCTCATACGTTGCAGGAAAGGATGCCCTGGAGCATGGTACATCGTCGAGATCATGCAGACACTGCGACAACGGATGAACGGACACCGCGCAACAATCACCAGGCAGGAGTGTTCCCTCCCAGTCGGGGAACACTTCAGCAGTCAAGGACATTCAGCCTCCGATCTTCGGGTAAACATTCTCCGAGGCGGCCTTCGAGACACACGACAACGCAAAATCGTCGAGCAGAAACTGATAGGCAAGTTCCGTACCCATGAGGACGGCCTCAACCGAGATCTTGGGTTCATGTCACGCTACATGTAACCCCACCTGACGCAGGGTCATCCAGACTCGAGTCGACATTGGCTTGTTCTCTCTACACAGATGCGGCCAGTCCTGCTGTGATTTCCAGCAACAACAAAAAAAATGTTTTTTGTCTGTTTTTTTGTTTTTCATACAGACCCCAGCATCTGCAATATTTGACCCCTTGTGACCCCACCTCATCGTTCTTTGATGTAATGTTTTCCTGACTGACCTGTTTGGACACCATTCACACCTCTGATTGCTGTGATTATCTCTCTGCCGAGGTGTGATAAATGGCAGTTGGCAAGATTACCTGTAAACATCTGACATTATTCTCTGACTATATAAGCTGTGTCTTTATGCATTTCTCCACTTCACCTGACGAAGGAGCAGCGCTCCGAAAGCTTGTGATTTCAAATAAAGCTATTGGACTATAACCTGGTGTTGTGTGACTTCTTACATTTGTCCACCCCAGTCCAACTCCGGCATCTCCACACGATATATAAAGTGGTTTGTCTCTCTGTCTGTCTGTCTGTCTGTCCGCTATACACTCAAAAGTTATAGAGCGTACCTGCACGCATGTTATATCAAAAGAAAGCTTATCATTAGGGGAGTCTAATAGGCATATTTACTTTTTGCTCAGACAAAAATTGTTCCGACAGTATACAAAAAAGTTTTTAAAAACGGCAAAGTTCCGCTCATTAGCGTTGAGTGACGTGATGGTTAACCAATCGGTGCATCACGGGGGGGGTTCATTGTGTGTGTGGGTGGGCCTAATCCTTCTGAGCTGAGGTGAGTGGCCGCCATCTTGATTTCTAACTATTCATTTATTTTCCCCACTTTCTGTGTGTTTATTTTTCCCACTTTCTGTGTGTGTGGAGGGGAAATTGTTTTAAAAAAAAGTAAATTAATTTGTAAATATTTTTTCTAAGCTGATTAATTTTCCTACCTTTCACCCTTTTTTTTTCCTCTTGATTCGCTGCCTCCGCCGGGCGCCACAACCTTGGAGGGTTACCCCACCTGCAGGCCTCGAAGCCTTGGCCTCTCCTCACCAGCCACGCCCGAGCTAGGCACTGCCCATCCCGCTGGGCCCGCCCCGCGATCGCCATCATCTTGGTAAAGGCTGGCGGCGCGGGACTGAGCCGAGCGTAGCCATCGCCGCCATCTTAGTAAAGGCTGGCGGGGCGGGAGTCAGCGTGCGCCTCAACGTCGGCGGCGGCCCGGAGTGCGACCTCAGCTAAGGTGAGTCCGGTCAGGCCTCACGCGCTAGGCCGCGCACCGGCTGGCCCTGAGGTGCTGATCCGCACACGGGGGCTTCAGCTCACCGCGTCCGGGCTCTGAGGAAAGGCAGAGAGAGAGGGGGAGGGAGGGACAGAGAGGAAATCAGGGAGAGACAGGGGGAGGATGAGGAGAGGAGGAGGAAGAGGAGAGGAGAGGGGGGGAGGGAGGGGGGAGGGAGAGCAGGGAGGGAGGGAGAGGAGAGGGGGAGGGAGAGGAGAGGGGAGGGAGGGTGAGGAGAGGGGATGGGAGGGAGAGGAGAGGGGCAGGGAGAGGAGAGGGGCAGGGAGGGAGAGGAGAGGGGGGAGGGAGAGGAGAGGGGGGAGGGAGGGGGAGGAGAGGGGCAGGGAGGGGGAGGAGAGGGGGAGGGAGGGAGAGGAGAGGGGGAGGGAGGGAGAGGAGAGGGGGAGGGAGGGAGAGGAGAGGGGCAGGGAGGGTGAGGAGAGGGGCAGGGAGGGTGAGGAGAGGGGCAGGGAGGGTGAGGAGAGGGGCAGGGAGGGAGAGGAGAGGGGAGGGAGGGAGAGAGTGAGGCACTCCTTCCCCCCCTCTCTCTCCAGGCTAATCCTCAACTAAATCCAGCAGTCTCTCACTCTCTCTTCCCCCCCCCGTCTCTCTCTTCTCCCCCCAGTCTCTCTCTTCTCCCCCCAGTCTCTCTCTCTCTCTCTCTCTTCCAACAACAACATGCCCTCAAAAAACCCTCGGCACCGCCAGGCACTCCAGCTAGTATCTCATGTATGTAACAAGGTGCATTTCTTTCTTTTTTCTTTCTCAGTTTTACTCCAACCCAATACCACTGATTTGTATTGTTTCATTGACCTCATGCAAGTGTGGCATCATTAAACACTGGAGCTTGGGCGCTACATCCTGACTCCCATGTCGTTATTGAAAGGAGTTTGGTTGGCTGTCTAACTGCGTACAGACACATACACGTAGGGAGGACAGTGCACTTGGCATTTTGAAGTTAATTACATTAAAATTAGGCCTTGCTCACATCATTTAAATGTTCCCACGATTTCCTGGTGTTTATGCCAGAGCAGCATACAGTCAGATACTCGCCTGTATAAAATGGATGTCCAGTGTTGTTAGGATGTACCATTTACAAAGCTATAGTATATAGTAAGACTTGTAGCTGCCCTTTGAGGCTATTTCTGAACTTGTTTTACTTTGTTTCTTTCCTGTTTTCACTTAGTTTGTCAGGAGGCGTTATGCCGAATATTTCCCACAATATTGGGACAGTAGCATTCCCGACAGGAATCTCCTTCTACCTAAGTTTTTTTTTTGAGGAGCAATGCAGGGATGCCAGTAGGTCAGACTGCACCAGAGGCAAACTGGAGGAACCCGCAGGTACCCTCTCACTCTTATTTACAGGTAGAGGTGCATCTACCTGGTAATGACCAGGCTCTGAGTAGGCAGAAAAACCAAATGCAGAACTGTGCAATGCACTGCAAGGACACCTGCAGCGAACATGCACCACAGGACTGGCAATGCCAGTGGCAGTCATAGTCAGCCGTGCCCTCAAGTGGTCCTCCTCCCTGCATGCAAGCTGCAATGCTGTCCTGTGGGGAGTGTTCCCCGGAGTGCCAAATAGAGCTACCCTCCATGGTACCACCTCATTCAACACCACCTCGCTACTTTGCCAGCAATCGAAAAACAACAACTGGTATTACTATAGTGCCTTTAATGTAGAAAAATGTCCCAAAGTGTTTTTACAAAAGTATAGTCGAAGAAATGGATGCCGAGCCAAAGATGGAGTTATTAGGAGGAGTGACCAAAAGGCTTGGTCAAAGAGAAGGATCTTAAAGAAGGTATTAAAGGAGGAGAGGGCGGTCGAGAGGAGGAGAGATCTCCACAACTGCCACACTTGATCACAGATTTACTTTTCTCCCTGCATGATTATTTATGCCAGCTGTTGGGATTTACCAGCATTTTTTGTTACCCAAACTTAAAGGTTGAAATATACATTAAAATGTTAGTAACCTTTGTAAAGGTTACCTACAATTTTGTCCCCATATGTGACCACTTACCTTTAAATGCCCACATCATGTTAAAATTATCCATCCCCCTTCCTGATTCTCCTTGGCAAGCTTCCAAAACCATGCACAATATTGACTGGGAGTGGCCTACACAACTAAAGACATACTACCCAACAGTCAAAACATACTACCCAACAATAGCCAACTCGAAGCCTAGTCAACCCTATTTTTTTCCTTGAATACAGAGCAATTAATCACAGAGAGTATGAGCTGCATTATCATCAATGTAGCTTATAGTTTAATCAACAAAGCTAGTGGGGATGTGAAGTGATAGGGTAGTATGTGTGGTGTAGAGTAATGGAGCAATGTGTGTGATGTGGAGTGATGGGGCAGTGTGTATGTGATGTGGAGTGATGGGGCAGTGTGTATGTGATGTGGAGTGATGGGGCAGTGTGTGTGATGTGGAGTGATGGGGCAGTGTATGTGATGTGGAGTGATGGGGCAGTGTGTGTGATGTGGAGTGATGGGGCAGTGTGTATGTGATGTGGAGTGATGGGGCAGTGTGTGTGATGTGGAGTGATGGGGCAGTGTGTATGTGATGTGGAGTGATGGGGCAGTGTGTGTGATGTGGAGTGATGGGGCAGTGTGTATGTGATGTGGAGTGATGGGGCAGTGTGTGTGATGTGGAGTGATGGGGCAGTGTGTGTGATGTGGAGTGATGGGGCAGTGTGTGTGATGTGGAGTGATGGGGCAGTGTGTATGTGATGTGGAGTGATGGGGCAGTGTGTGTGATGTGGAGTGATGGGGCAGTGTGTGTGATGTGGAGTGATGGGGCAGTGTGTGTGTGATCATAGAATCATAGAAACTTACAGCACAGAAGGAGGCCATTCGGTCCATCTTGTCTGTGCCGGCCGACAAAGAGCTAGCCACCCGAATCCCACTTTCCAGCACTTGGTCCGTAGCCTTGTAGGTTACGGCACTTCAAGTGCATATCCAAGTACTTTTTAAATGTGATGCGGGTCTCTGCCTCTACCACCCTTTCAGACAGTGAGTTCCAGACCCCCACCACCCTCTGAGTGAAAAAAATTCTCCTCAAATCCCCTCTAAACTTCCGACCTATTACTTTAAATCTATGTCCCCAGTTATTGACCCTTCTGCTAAGGGAAATAGGTCCTTCCTATCCACTCTATCTAGGCCCCTCATAACTTTATACACCTCAATTAGCTCTCCCCTCAGCCTCCTCTGTTCCAAAGAAAACAACCCCAGCCAGTCCAATCTTTCCTCATAGCTAAAATTCCCCAGCCCAGGCAACATCCTAGTAAATCTCCTCTGCACCCCGTCTAGCGCAATCACATCCTTCCTGTAATGTGGTGACCAGAACTGCACGCAGTATTCCAGCTGCGGCCTAACTAGTGTTTTATACAGTTCAAGCATAACCTCTCTGCTCTTATATTCTGTGTCTCAGCTAATAAAGGCAAGTGTCCCGTATGCCTTCTTAACCACCTTATCTACCTGTCCTGCTACCTTCAGGGATCTGTGGACATACACTCCAAGGTCCCTCTGATCTTCTGCACTTCTCAGTGTCCTACCATTTATAGTTTATTCCCATGCCTTGTTAGCACTCCCTAAATGCATTACCTCACACTTCTCCAGATTGAATTCCATTTGCCACTGTTCTGCCCACCTGACCAGTCCATTGATATCTTCCTGCAGTCTACAGCTTTCTTCCTCACTATCAACCACATGGCCAATTTTTGTATCATCTGCAAACTTCTTAATTGTACTTCCTACATTCAAGTCCAAATCATTAATGTAAAGCACAAAAAGCAAAGGACCCAGTACTGAGCCCTGCGGAACCCCACAGGAAACAGCCTTCCAGTCACAAAAACACCCTTCGACCATTACCCTTTGTTTCCTGCCTCTGAGCCAATTTTGGATCCAACTTGCCACTTTGCCTTGGATCCCATGGGCTTTTACTTTTGTGACCAGTCTGCCATGTGGGACCTTATCAAAAGCCTTGCTAAAATCTATATAGACTACATCAAACGCACTACCCTCATCGACCTTCCTTGTTACCTCCTCAAAAAATTCAATAAAGTTAGTCAGAAACAACCTTCCCTAAACAAATCCATGTTGACTGTCCCTGATTAATTCGTGTCTTTGTGAATGTAGATTTATCCTGTCACTCAGAATATTTTCCTATAATTTTCCCACCACCGAGGTTCGGCTGACTGGCCAGTAATTACTCAGTCCATACCTTTCTCCCTTTTTAAACAACAGTACCACGTTAGCAGTCCTCCAGTCCTCCGGCACCACACCCGTAGCCAGAGAGGATTGGAAAATGATGGTTAGAGCCTCTGCTATTTCCTCTCTTACTTCTCTTAACAGTCTAGGATATATTTCAGTCGGGCCTAGGGATATACCCACTTTCAAAGATGCTAAACCCCTTAATACTTCCTCTTTCACTATGTATATTTCATCTAATATTTCAAACTCCTCCTCCCTGATTGCAATGTCTGCATCGTCCCTCTCTTTTGTGAAAACAGATGCAAAGTATTCATTAAGAACAATACCCATGTCTTCCGCTTCCACACACAGGTTACATTTATGGTCCCTAATAGGCCCTACTTTTACTTTAGTTATCCTCTTGCTCATAATGGCCCGTATATTCCGATGCCTACGGATGTGTACGGGCTGTGTACACACCCGTCGTGACATCAGAAATGCCGGTATCAGACATGCGAAGCACATGCACTGAAAACCGGTATTTCCGATCTGTCAAGAGCATTCTTGACAGATCGGACGCCTGCCCTGGAAAAGGGCCTCTGCGGGCGGATAGTTACACTTTCTGGAGAACCTCCGCCCACAGAAAACCCTTAGAAATAAGGCCTGCTTTTACCAGCATAAGAGTGGAAGAAAAGTTTTTTTTTTTAATTTCACTCATTTATAATTTAATAATACTTTTAAAAAACGGTAAGTTTATTTTTAGCCCCGTAAAAAACTTTAATTATCTTTTTCAAAAAATTACATTTTTGTTCAAAATATTTAATTTATTGTAATTTTAACTCATTTTAAAAACGTGATGGTTTTTTAAAAATATATTTAATGTTTTACTGTGTTTTTGGGGTGATCTCCATTCATATATTTGACGGGTCTATCTGTCAAAAGTATGAAGGGAGATTCCCTTCTCC
Organism: Somniosus microcephalus; assembly: GCF_052327205.1. Lineage (NCBI taxonomy): Eukaryota > Metazoa > Chordata > Chondrichthyes > Squaliformes > Somniosidae > Somniosus > Somniosus microcephalus. The sequence goes on from NC_140998.1 coordinate 119,519,717, forward strand.
TATTGGCTGGCTTGGACCACGTGATCCCAGGGACGCTTGCAAACTGCATGGGCCTCTGAGATACGTGGGCCCTGCGCACTTCGAGTTTGGAGAGGTCCGGGGCAGAAGTATACGCACCTCGGGAGCCCTCGGGTGAGGGCGTAGATTTTTTTCCGACAGGAGGCATCCGCACGCAGGAAGCCTCCTGTCGGAAATTACAGGCCAATGTATTTATAAAACATGTTTGGGTTTTCCTTGATTTTACTTGCCGTAATTTTTCATGCCCTCACTTTGCATTCATAATTTCCTTTTTGATGTGGAGTGATGGGGCAGTGTGTGTGTGATGTGGAGTGATGGGGCAGTGTGTGATGTGGAGTGATGGGGCAGTGTGTGTGTGATGTGGAGTGATGGGGCAGTGTGTGTGATGTGGAGTGATGGGGCAGTGTGTGATGTGCAGTGATGGGGCAGTGTGTGATGTGCAGTGATGGGGCAGTGTGTGTGTTGTGGAGTGATGGGTCGGTGTGTGTGTGATGTGGAGTGATGGGGCAGTGTGTGATGTGGAGTGATGGGGCAGTGTGTGTGATGTGGAGTGATGGGTCGGTGTGTGTGTGATGTGGAGTGATGGGGCAGTGTGTGTGATGTGGAGTGATGGGGCAGTGTGTGTGATGTGGAGTGATAGGGCATTGTGTGTGTGATGTGGAGTGATGGGGCAGTGTGTGTTGTGTCTGTGTGTTGATAGAGATACTGAAGACAGGAGTTGGTTTCATAGGTGTTTACTAAACAAAGTCTGGAGGGGAGCTAACTGATACTACACAATATACAGGCTTATATAGCCCGAGTGGCCATTACCGGCATTACAGTACACATGGGGCTCTTAAAGGCACATACACTACAATTCCTCCCCTTTTAGCCAACCAGTACATAATATTTTAAGTAATTATTAATTACATGTTACAAGAAAAATAATCTACACATTGCTGCAGTTAATTAATTATAAGTCAGTCTCTCTGGAGGCTTCCTGACTCGGTCCGGATAATGCCTCGGTGGTGTCGTAGTTTCTGGTGGTGTAGTAGGTTCTTTTGGCAAGGCTGATTCGGCTTGAATGCCAGTGTCGGCTTCATCGGGTTCCAGTATCACTGGATCGGAGGTAGATATGGGTATCTCTACTTCATCGTTAGGCGTATAGAGTTGTGGTGTAGGTTGTCCCTTTCGGATGACTCTATTATGCTTTCTCCGATGTCCACGGTATACATCAGCGGTCCTAGTCGTGTGCAAATAGTTCCAGGCTGCCATTTCTCGGTACGGTAGTCCCGGGCCAAAACTTGTTGACCTATCTGGAAGGTTCTAGTTGGCCTTTCATTCATGCCTTGAAATTGCCGGTTCTCCACGTCCCTTCTGATGTTGGGCTTGATCAAATCCAGCCGGCATCTTAGGCTTCTATTGAAGAATATCATGGCGGGAGTTTGGTTTGTAACCATATGTGTTGCATTCCTGTATGCGAACAAGAAGTTATCCACCTTGTGCTGAAGTTTTATGTCTTCATTACCCATGGCCTTCTTGAAGGTCTGGACAAACCTTTCAGCCAATCCATTGGTGGCGGGATGGTATGGGGCGGACATGTAGTGCTTAACCCCATTGTTTTTTAAGAACTTCCTGAATTCTTCGGGTGGAGCGTTTTGGACCTTCTGGCATTATCAGATCTGTTCCGGCAGCCCATTCCTGGCAAATATGGTCCTTAATACTGTGATGGTTTTTTCCGTGGTGGTGGAGGACATCTTTATTACCTCCGGCCACTTGGAGTGTGCATCAACCACGATTAAGAACATTGAGTCCATAAATGGACCAGCAAAGTCGATGTGTACCCTTTTCCAGGGAGATGAGGGCCACTCCCATGGATGTAGAGGGGCTTGGGGTGGAGCGTTTTGGACCTTCTGGCATCCTAGGCAGCTCTTGGTCATTTCTTCGATGTCTCCGTCGATACCTGGCCACCATACAAATGCCCTGGCTAGGTTCTTCATTTTCACTCCACCCAGATGCCCCTCATGAAGCTCCTTTAGAACTTTATCCTGGAGTTTGGGTGGAATCCACACATCAAGGTTCCTCAGCACACTGACAGCTGTTCTCTTCTTTGCGAGAATGCTGGCAACAGTGGTTCGCCATGTGCTGGCCATCCCTGCACTGTTAAATCGTAGACTCGTGAGAGAGTCGGGTCATTTCTAGTTTCACTTTCAATGGCAGAATTTGTTACTGGCAGACATTCACAGAATCACAGAATCACAGAAACCCCACAGTGCAGATAGAGGCCATTTCGGCCCATCGAGCCTGCACCGACACATATCCCACCCGATCCCCGTAACCCCACGTATTTAATCCCCCTAACACTAAGGGTCAATTTATCATAGCCAATCAACCTAACTCACACATCTTTGGACTATGGGAGGAAACCGGAGCACCCGGAGGAAACCCACGCAAACACGGGGAGAATGTGCAAACTCCACACAGACAGTCGCCCGAGGCCGGATTCGAACCCGGGTCCCTGGTGCTGTGAGGCAACAGTGCTAACCACTATGCCACCGTGCTGCCATTCGACTATGGAAGAGTGGAAAATCTCCACTGGGTCTACGGTAGGTGCTTCTTCTACCGTTGGCAACGGTAGGCACGATAACCCGTCAACATTCCCATGCTGTTTTGATCCTTTGTATTCTATGTTGTATTGGTGTGCCCCTAGAAAAAGGGACCACCTCTGTAGCCTTTGCGCTGTCATAATGGGAACACCCTTTTTAGGGTTGAATATGGAGATGAGGGGTTGATGGTCAGTCAACAAGGTAAATTTTTGTCCGTGTAGGTAATGGTTGAATTTCTCCACTCCCCATACCAGGCTGAGTGCTTCCCTGTCGATTTGGGCATAGTTACGCTCAGCTGAGTTCAATGAGCGTGATGCAAAAGCTATCGGCCGTTCCGAGCCATCAGGGAATTTACGCGATAATACTGCTCCTACGCCGTAAGGGGATGCATCGCACGCCAATCTGATTGGCAGTGATGGGTTGTAATGAGCCAAAACTTCTTTGGACGTGATTAAGTCTTTGCATTTATGGAAGGCATGTTTACAGTCTTCGCTCCATTTCCAAATTACTCCTGTTTGTAGCAGTTCATTAAGAGGGTGTAGAAGAGTTGATAAGTTCGGTAAAAATTTATGATAGTAATTTATTAATCCCAGGAACGACCTTAATTGTGAAACATTTTCAGGTGCTGGGGCTTTTATGACCGCTTCAATTTTTTCAGGTGACTTATGCAACCCTTCCTTATTAATTATGTGGCCACAATATATTTGATTTTGGAAAAATTCGCACTTGGGGTGATTTGCTCGTAGGCCCCGTTCTCTCAGCCTAGTGAGCACCTGCTCCAAATTGACAAGGTGCTCGTTGTCGTTTTCTCCTGTTACAAGGATGTCATCTAGGTAGCATTGAGTCCCCAGAATCCCTTGGAGGACTTGCTCCATAGCTGTTTGCCAGATAGCTGGAGCGGATGCCACTCCGAAAACCAGTCGATTGTACTGGTACAGACCTTTGTGTGTATTTATCGTGAGATATTTTTTAGAGGCCTCTTCAACCTCCATCTGTAGATATGCCTGTGCCAAGTCAATTTTGGTGAAACGTTTCCCTCCGGATAGTGAGGCGAAAATATCTTCTATCCTCGGAAGAGGATACTGTACCGTGTGAAGGACCGGGTTTACAGTCACCTTGAAGTCTCCACAGATGCGAATTTTTCTCTGTTCTTCAGATTTATCATTATTCAATGCTTTCTTCATGACTGGAACGATGGGTGTTGCCCACTCGCTCCAATCTATTTTGGATAATACGCCTGCCTTTTCCAAATTCTCCAGCTCTGCCTCGACTGCTGGACGAATTGCGTATGGCACCGGTCTTGCCTTAAAAAACTTGGGAATTGCTGCATCTTCCACTTTTATTGAGGCGGTGATGCCTTTCAAGGTTCCTAGTTTCTCTTGAAACACTTCTTTGGCGTTGGCCAAGATGTCTTTTAATCGTTCAGGTATGACGTCATCATCGTTTTTTTTCTTACTGGTCACCGTCAGTGCCTGAATGGAGTGCCAGTCTAAACGTATTTTCCTGATCCATTCACGTCCCAACAGCGGTGGACCGGTGGCATAGTGGTTAGCACTGTTGCCTCACAGCGCCAGGGACCCGGGTTCAAATCCGGCCTCGGGTGACTGTCTGTGTGGAGTTTGCACATTCTCCCCATGTTTGCGGGGTTTTCTCCGGGTGCTCCGGTTTCCTCCCACAGTCCAAAGATGTGCGGGTTAGGTTGATTGGCCATGATAAAAATTGGCCCTTAGTGTTAGGGGGGATTAAATTCGTGGGGTTACGGGATTACGGGGATAGGGCTTGTGTGGGATGGCTGTCGGTGTAGGGACCGGGTGCTAGGGTTTGGATGATCAGCCATGATCTCGTTGAATGGCGGAGCAGGCTCGAAGGGCCGAATGGCCTACTCCTGCTCCTATCTTCTATGTTTCTATGTTTCTCTGACCACCATCTTGTAGAATGTATAAATACAACTTTTGTATTTCCTTGCCGTTGTATACAACAGGCACCCTTATTTTTCCTTTGGGGTATACTTTCTGCCCCGTAAATGTTTTCAAGATAATGGATGTGTCTTTTAAAGGTATATGCGGAAATAGCCGCTCGCAATCCCGTCGATTTATGACGGTCAGAGCTGATCCTGTATCTAGCTCCATTTTAACTGGGGACCCTGCTATCGTGAGGGTAACCCAAATGGTCTGGTAATCATCTTTGGCAAGTACATTATGTAATTTGAGACAGCTTAGTCTCTTGTTTTCGGAGTCGCTATCACTCTTCTTGTCTTCGGAGCTACTGTCCGTCATCATTTGTACCTTTCTGTACTTTTCTTTATTGATTTTTGTTTTCCTGTCTGTGGATTTTTTTTGTCCAGATCGGCATACCCGTGCAATGTGTTCAATCTTTCCGCATTGCCTGCATGCTTTGTCCTTGAACCAGCAGTCCCTCTGGTCATGGGTGGATCTGCCGCAGCGATAACATCTCTCGAAACCCTGTGTCATTTCATGGGTGCCGAAGTCCTGTGTCTTTTGTTGTATCTCTGCAGCTCCTCTTGCGACTGCTTCGTATGATACAGCCATACTGAAAGCCTTGTCCAGTGTTAAATCTTTTTCAGAAAGCAGCCTTTTCTGTGTTCCTTCACTTAAGAGACCGCAGACGAATTTGTCTCGAAGATAATCTGCTAGTCCTGCCCCGAATTGGCAGTGTTTTGATAGCTTTCTTAATTCGGTGAGGTAATCAGCGTTACTTTCATTCTTGTGTTGATTTCTCTTGAAGAATTTGAATCGTTCCGCTATCAGCAGCGGTGTTGGGTTTAAGTGCTCCTGTAGGGTATCAACAATTTCTTTAAAATTCTTGTCCTTTGGTTTGGCTGGAGTGATTAAATTTCGTAACAGCCCGTATGTCTTTGCGCCCATTAGATTTAGCAGTACTGAAGCTTTTTTTTCCATCTTCTATTCCATTTGCGGTGCAATATACCTCCACTCTTTCCACATATGTGGTACAATCCTCTATCTCGTTATCAAAAGCATCAATATTGCCAGACTTAGGCATCCTAGAAATAAAATGGCGCTTCCTGCGCTTTTCTTTCTTTTCTGCAGAAAAGGTATGGCGCTTCCCACGCTTCCCCGCCGCTGCTGCTGATGACAACGCTGTTTCCCGCGGTTTCCGTTCTTTTTATTTATTTATTTACAGTTGGAGACTCATTCCCGCCGGACTCTCTCTCTAGGTCTGAACGCCGACCTGCTTGCAGCGCCGGCCATCTCCCGAGTGCTCCCTCCCCATCTGTTACTGCTTGCCTCCGCTTTCGCTGCTTGGCCCAGCTGTAGAGCCAGCCGCTGGAGCCCCAGCCCGACACCCAGGAAGAATTATTGCAGTACCTGCCACCAGCTTGGCTAGCTGGTGAAACAACAGCTTTTTCTTTTTCTTTTTCTTGATTTTTCTTCAACTTTGGACGCCAGAGGAATCGATGTCCTTGAGGTGCTGCCGAATTGCAGGTAAGTCCGTTTCCAATTCGTCGCCACTGTTGTGTCTGTGTGTTGATAGAGACACTGAATACAGGAGTTGGTTTCATAGGTGTTTACTAAACAAAGTCTGGAGGGGAACTCACTGATACAACACAATATACAGGCTTATATAGCCCGAGTGGCCATTACCGGCATTACAGTACACATGGGGCTCTTAAAGGCACATACACTACAGTGTGTGTGTGATGTGGAGTGATGGGGTGGTGTGTGTGTGATGTGGAGTGATGGGGCGGTGTGTGTGTGATGTGGAGTGATGGGGCAGTGTGTGTGTGATGTGGAGTGATGGGGCAGTGTGTGTGTGATGTGGAGTGATGGGGCAGTGTGTGTGTGATGTGGAGTGATGGGGCAGTGTGTGTGTGATGTGGAGTGATGGGGCAGTGTGTGTGTGATGTGGAGTGATGGGGCAGTGTGTGTGTGATGTGGAGTGATGGGGCAGTGTGTGTGTGATGTGGAGTGATGGGGCAGTGTGTGTGTGATGTGGAGTGATGGGGCAGTGTGTGTGTGATGTGGAGTGATGGGGCAGTGTGTGTGGTGTGGAGTAATGGGGCAGTATATGTAGAATTGAGTAATAGGGCTGTATGTGTGGTGTGGCATGATGGAGATGGAGTGCCATCATGTGTTGCCACAGCAGATTTGATCTCCTCCTCTGCTGAGTTGTAAATGAGGTGCAGGATTCTCCCTGTAAGTGCAGAGAAAATTGTCAGGAGAATTATCCTTTGGCTGTTATTCGCTTCTTCGTGGTTGACTCTGACTGGCACTTGGAGCAGGTCTGGTGGCTATAGCATGTTCAAGGCCATGGGGAATGGGGAGAAAAACAGTCTTTTCAAATTTCAGTGTCACTTTTTACAGACGAAATGTACCATTTGTAAGTCAGTGTTAAAGAGTAAACATTCCTTGAGGCAATGTTAACTAGTTACTACTGGTGTTAAATCTATCTGATGATTCAAACCACTAGAGGTAATAGCAGATCATATTCTGCAAAGTTTTGCCCAGTGGTGTTTTGTCAAGAGTTTAAACCAGAAATGCATGTACTGGCAGAAGGAAAGAGAGGACAAGAAGTCCAGCTGAGTGGACCAGTAAAGACCAGGGGGGAGAAATTCAGTATCGCCACATTTGGGGCATAATACTTGAGCGGGTGCGAAATTTAGCGCCCGGCGCAAATTGTCACCTACTGCCAAATTGACCTGCTTCGCCCCAGGAGGTGCTTGGAGCGCTAAAACAGGCACTGCACGACTGTCTTAAGGCGCTAAGCCGGAGAAGCGAGGCGCTACCACCGAGGGTGGGTGCAGCGCAGGTGCGGCCAGTTAGGGATTGCACGCAGACACGCTGGCGCCGGTCAGCTCTTAAAGGGGAGGTTCGATCTTGGATTGCAGCCACACCCTGCGCATCGCAGCCCTGATTCTCAGCCTGGACAGACCTGCTGCAACATTCTAATGCCTAGGACCATGGAGAGGGCCAGGGAGCAAGCGCAGCAGTTCAGTGAGGGGGCCTTGCAGGTTCTGGTTGGCGCGGTGGAGCGCAGGCGATCTATCCTGTTTCCGGACAGTGGCAGGAGGCCGCTGCCCAATGACTATCGCAAAGCTTGGAGGGAGGTGCCTCACAGAGTGACCTCCAGCAGCATGGTGCCTAGGACCCCTGTGCAATGCAGGAAGAAGTTCAACGACCTCACTTGGGTCGTCAGGGTGAGTGCCCTTTTCAGTATCCTCTTCATCCCTGCATGTCCACCTCACTTTATGGCCAAAGGGTCCTGAAAGCCCCAATGCCCAGCCCTCATCCAACACCTATGGGCCTTTCATGAAACTCACACGCACATTCAGCACTTTACACACTGTAAGGGCTATTCGACCATGGGAGGCAGCGCAGCCAAGATCAGGGCTTCACACTGTACTCAGAGCCCGTCCTTTCTCTTGCAGGGCAAGCTGGCCCATAACAGGAGGCAGCAGCAACGCGGGGGAGGCTGGCCTCACCTTCAAGCCCTCACCGATCTGGAGCAGCGAGTCCAGCGGATTATGGTAGGCCGGATGATTGGCCCCGTCGCCACTGGAGATGCCGACCCCGTTCTGGACAGCAATGGAAAGGTCATCACCTTTTTGACCTCTCTCCTTCCACATGTGCCTCACACCAGCATCCTTTGCCACTATCGAACCAATACAGTGCATTGCAGCACTCATGCCTCCCTCGCTGCCACCCTGTCCTCACGCTAAAGCAACTCTTGTACCTCCCTGCTTTCAGATGCTGATTCACCAGGTGAGGAGGCGGGCCCTCAAGCTGCCACTGTGAGTGACTCTGAACGCGAGGAGGAAGAGGAAGCCGGACCATCAGTGCCACCCTCAGCTGAGGCAGCCCATGGCCATAATGGGGACATGTCTTCCCTGGAGGGGAGCAGGGGGCAATGGTCTGAGGAGGGTGAAGCTCTGGGGCCCAGCGGGCTGCAGCAACGCGGGGGGGGGGGTAGAGAAGCTCGGCGGCCTTCTCCCCGTAGGGAGAGTCTGGCCTCGAGTCCTGCTACAGTGAGCGCAGAAGAGGTGCGGCTCCTCACTGAAATGAGCACCCAGGTGGAGCACAGGCACACTGAGCTCATGGCTGCAGTGGCAAGGATGCCCGAATCCATTGAGTCACTGGCAAGGAGTGTCCAGGACTTCGGCGCAGCACAGGCAGCACAGGCGGCTTCCACGCAAGTGATTAGTGGTGCAATGCAGTCAGTGGCTGGTCTGATGCAGATGCAGATTGAGGCCACACGAGCACTGACTGCTGCCACCCTCGCTGGATCGGGCACGAATCGCCGGGGCCCTTGCCGTGCCGCAGCAGGCCAGCAGTCTGTGTTTCAGCAGATTGCTCCACATGCTGCAGTGCTGCCCCGTGGGAGTGCCAGTGTGTCGTCCGACCAGGGAGTGGCTGTCCTCTGTCAGGATGGCAGCATTCCTGCTGCCAACACTGTCACTTCTCCACTGCAGCTGCCACCACCTGTAGGAGAGACTGCTGCCGCCCATGCAGAGTTGGAGCAGTCAGCAGCCAGGCCCTCCAGGCCCAGAGCTGGTCCAGGCCGTACCTCAAGGGCATCTGCCAACTCAGTTTCTGACACTCAGCAGCCTTCCCCCAGCCTTGCTGCAGCCACTGGGGTCCCATTGCGGAGGAGCTGCAGGGTGGGAAGGGGCCAATCTCGCAAGCGAAGCAGATCACCCTCGAAGGGCAAAAAGTAGGAGGTGTGGCAAAATGCTGTTAAATTTTTTATTGAAGGCCGAGGATCATGGTCATTTTTTGGTTACTCTTTTGTTCATTGTCTCCAGGTTGTGAGAGCCAGTTATGTGTCCGACTTGCAATAAGCCGCTGACAGACGACCCTTGCACTTTGTGCCTCCCTCCCGTCTTGGTGCTCCTCCTCCTCCTCCTCTGCTGGTGCTCCAATGTCTGGTGGCAGTGGCTGAGTCCTGAGGATTGCCAGGTTATGCAGCATGCAGCACATTACAACGAAATGGGAGACTCACTCGGGTGAGTACTGACGGGCTCCCCTGGAATGGTCCAGACAGCGGAACCGTTGCTTGAGCATGCCGATTGTGTGCTCAATGATGTTCCTGGTCGCTTGATGGCTCTCATTGTATCGTTCTTCAGCAGGGGTGCTGGGCGCACGGAGCGGGATCATCAGCCAGGTGCACAGAGGATAGCCCTTGTCCCCAAGAAGCCAGCCTCCTGGGTGAGCCGGGGCTTTGAAAAGGTCTGCCACAGAAGTCTGGCGCAGGATGAAGGCGTCATGGCTGCTGCCTGGAAAGCGGGCATTGACAGCGAGTATCAGCTGTCTGTGGTCACACACCAACTGGACGTTCAACGAATGGAACCCCTTCCGGTTGCGGTAATCCTCGGCATTCTCTTGCGGCGCCCGCAAAGCCACATGCGTGCAGTCAATGGCGCCCTGGATCATGGGGAAGCCCGCTAATCTTGCAAATCCCATTGCACGCTCTTGCTGCTTATCCAGGGTCATGGGGAAGGAAATGTACTGACATCTCCTTTTAAAGAGGGCATTCATGACTTGACGGATGCAGCAATGCACCGTGAACTGGGAGATATTGGCAATGTCCCCAGTAGCGGATTGGAAGGAGCCGGTGGCATAGAAGTTGAGAGCCACTGTGACCTTCACTGCCACCGACAGAGACGTCCTGCTCCTCAGCTGAGGCTGCAGATTTGGCTGAAGCAGGTAGCAGAGCTCAGTGACCACCTCCCTGCTGAATCGCAGCCTGCGAAAACACTGCTCCTCAGACATGTTGAGGTATGAGAACTGTTGGCAGAAAACCCTGGGACGGTAAGGTCTCGTGTGCCGCCGCCTGTTGGCCCTCCTCCGTCTGGCCATGATTGGCACTCTCTCTCGGCGTCTCTGTGCCCTCTCAATGTAATGGAGAAGCCCGATGTTTCCACCCATTGCAGCCCCCATAGTATGTGGCCACTCAAGGTTATGCCAATGAAAAAGCAAACCAACTATAAAGTTCTGGTCAGAAGCCAGAAGTACCTGTGCGAGCGCTGATTCAATGCAGAAAGCTCTCTCCCTTTGTCTCTCTGCAAATCTCTCTCTCTCTCACAGAAGGAGTGGTCCAAAAATGGCTACCACAAAGAAGCCAGGAAGAGCCTCCTTTAAATAGTGCCCCCCGCCACCAGCCCCACAGCAACTGGGAACCGTTCCAGTCAACCAGTCGCTGGGAGCGCCAGGCGGAAAGGAGGGGGGCGCCACTGAAGTTCCGGTTCGGGTCGTCCCAAGGGCGTTGCACCATGAAATGACGTCAGGAGCTGCGCACACAGCTGAGCGGGCATTGCGGTTTTGCGCCGCCGCTAAATGTCCGCTCAATTTCGCGAGAGGCGCAGGTCTCGCCGCGCCCGGGCGCTAGCCGCTTCGCGCCCCACTTATCGCCCTCTTAAGGCGCTAACGGGTGGCGCAAACAACTGAATTTCTCCCCCCAGGTTACAAAAAGAAAAGCTGGAAATACTCAGCAGGTCATTCAGTATCTGTGGAGAGAGCAGACAAGGCAGTGTTTCAGGTGTGTACCCTTCATTCTTTTCCATGGCAGTATTTTGAAGAAGAGCAGGGGAGTTATCCCTGGTGTTCTGGCCAATATTTATCCCTCAATCAACATAACAAAAACAGATTATCTGGTCATTATCACTTTGCTATTTGTGGGAGCTTGCTGTGCACAAATTGGCTGCCGTGTTTCCTACGTTACAACAGTGACTACACTTCAAAAGTACTTCATTAGTTGTAAAGCGCTTTGGGACATCCTGAGGTCATGAATGGCGCTATATAAATGCAAGTCTTTTTTTTACTTGCAATAAATTTAGGGATGGGCAATAAATGCTGGCCTTGCCAGTGACGCCCACATCCCATGAACGAATAAAAAAAAATAAGAAAACTTTCTTTATTTAAATATCCCACTCAGCTTAACTTCAACACACCAGATCTGTCCAGTACACGAGATACGTTGGCAAGAGTCAACAGTGCAGAAATAAAGGCAGTCCTTACCTCAGTTGATTTTGTTAAAACCTGCAGAAATCATGAGGGAGTTTAATAATTTGTCTAATGTGTCCATCCCTTCAGCATCAGTCAGTGTCATCACTGTTAGCGCCAGTGACAAAATAATTTCTCCTGGCTGTCCTTGGTACCACCAGGCAAAAATCAGTCACAAATAGGCCATGTACTTACTTCCAATAGGAAAATCAAAACCAAAGTCCTTAAGGACTGTATCCGATCAAATGCATACTGTTGTATGGTGTTTAATGAAGTTCTATAATCTTTTTTGTAAAGGCTTCTAGATTTTAGAATCCTCCATCATTTTCTCCGTCATATCTTCATTCTCCCTTAAGGCTGGATAACCTGAATTTTGCAAAGAGTAAGAACATACTGACTGGGACATGGTTGTACTCAATCTCTTTTTGTACTCAAAATATTTTTGCGGTTTCTCATACAGGAACCATGGCAAAATCATAAGTATTAACATTTCAAAGCATAGATAAAGCTCCACAAAATTGATAAAATACACATGTTTAAAATATTTTTGCGTTTCGCAATAAAAAAGCTTTTCAGAAGCACTGCTGATTTACCATAGCGTGCTGTGCCACATAGGGATTTTTATTCTCATGCTCTTTTATATTCACCAGCTTTGCAGGAAAGAATGCAGTGGCATATTGAGGTCAATGCTTTGGGGGAGGGAGAATGTACCAGACACTACCTGACAGAACTGAAGTACATGCTTCCTGTAACATGCTTAGTTTCAATATAGATTTGGGGATAATACAGATTCCAGCACGTTTTTATGTATAAAAAAACACCCACCCAGTGGAATCCCAAAATGTACTTACATATGAGAAATGCCTCAGAACAGTTACAGCTGCACAAAGCATTGTGTAAGGTCTCTTTTGGGGGTGATTGGCAGCAATTCTTTTCCTAATGCCTCTGTGAAATGCCTTGGGATGTTTTTTCTTCTATGTTAAAGGTGCTATATAAATGCAAGTTGTTGTTGTTGATCTTGGATCCATATTGACTTTGCCTCTGAAAGAATAGCATCATAGAAATATAATAAGGTATCAATCGATTGGTGCGTTCATTATTATTGAATGCTATTAGAGGGGCAAAACTGGTCTGTGGAAATACGACCTACAAACACAGCAAAAAGAAAAGTAACCGTTAAATTTATGACCTGTTGCAAATAGCAGCTATACAGTGTTCTGTACTGTTAAACTCGGTCCAATTGTACATAGGCTTTGAGCTGTACAGTGGCAGCAATTAAATCTGGAATATGTTCTGACATTGAAGACCTTGTTTTACTTTCAGGTTGTCGGCTGGATGTTTGTTGGGCCAGGTGGGGCATTCACATGAATAGAGGGTCTTTAGCCAGAGCATATCCTGCACAGCACACCTGGCCTGTGTTTGGAAAAGAAAGTCTCTCTTGTTTTGTTAGGGTGAAAGCCATAAAAGACTGAGGCAGCTTAATTTGTCCCAAAAGAATGTTGAGTTCAATAGGAAGGTTCATCACAGGTGATTCATTTCAAACAGTCTGAAGATTTTAAGGGTAATGTAAAAAGGTAGTAGAATATTAAAAATATCCTTACAGAGATTCGTTTTTACAATTAAAAAAACACAAAGAAGTTACTTCAGGAATATTGTGTTATTGAAAAAAGTAATATTTTTTAAGAAACAGAAAAATGAAATGATAAGGTTGGTTAATAGTCCCCGCAGATTCACGTAGTATAAGTGTTAAAAGCGTCTTGGATAGAGAAAATTGTGTTGTGGCTATGTTTAACAGTGAGTCTCACTGTGCGTTGTTTATAACATCTAAAAACAGTCTACTTGGAAAAAAAAAGATACTCAATGGACAAAATTTATCCCAATCTTTGTAGGAATTTAGAGAAACGAGATCTTGTCTGTCATTTGATGCTATCTTGCAACAAGGTATTCTCTGTGGAACAGTTTGATCACAGGATTCTCATTCACAAACAGACAGGTTAAACACTTAAATGCTAGCAAATCCTGCACAGCCCTGTGGGAAATTTCAGTTTAATCCCAAACTTATAGGAGGACAATCAAAGCCCAAAGCCGGGGTAACAAATCTGATCCTCTGTTACAATCTGAGCCCTCATGGGACGAGAGAGTCACTCCCCATACAAGACTGAGATGGATAAATACCTAAATGATGAGATACACTGGGAATGCTGGAGAAGCATCTAGCTTTGGCCATTCACTTTCAATTTCACATTACAGCGTGAGAGGCAATTCTTTCCCAGAATATAGCAGACAGTCCTGATTATTATAAGTTGAAGTGTGGCTTAAGGAATGATTAATGATGGTGCCAGAAGAAAACAAAGCTGAATGAGAGTTATCTCCAATCCACCTGCTCGCAGATGGGAAGGAAAATGGCCCCAGCATGCCCTGATATTAAAACACCAAAAGGGAAGGTGTTATGCTGTAGATATGTATGAAAAAGATAACATGCCATGCATCCAAGGTTCTCTTACCTCAAATAAATCATTATCCCATAAATGGGGCTCAGTATGTGATTAGTATTACAAACACAGTGGACTTCACATTACTCAAGTTTTTTTTTAATCAGACCAAAGCAAGTCCCTCTTGTATTGATACTAACGTTAATAGACAGGAATTTGGAAAGAAAGTCTCTGTTTGACAAAAGGCATTGTTGCAGACCCTTTGCAGGGAAGACTGTTCAGCAGCAGAACAATGATGCCACCATGTGTACCTTCATGGTATGACATAGGAGACGCTGACTCCTCGAGGAGAGAAGGAGCAGCCATCGCTTCGGGTTTAATGGAGGAATCAAGCAAACTCCCTGTTTCAATGGTCACGAACCTTCATTTATTATCTTGAAAATAAAAGGTACTAAATACCAAACCCCTGGACTTAATACAGTCGATATTGAACAGGTCAGCCAGCAAGCTTTTGATTATTTGTATTCTTTGCTAAGATTCCACCATAGCAAGTAATACAGTAATGTAGATTTGGGCAATAGATGAACAAAGAAGGTATTTTATATGGCTGTCAGTTATGTCACTATACCCTTTTGTGGAACAGAAAGGAATGGATGTATAGTGAAAAAGGGGTCAAATCTGATGGAAAAAAGAGGGATGAGAAGCCTAATTATTAACATCCGTCTGAAGGCACAGGGCCTGAAGGATGGGATTATAAGGATTAATCTGTGTCTGTCTGTCAAAAAAAAAGTCTCAGTCATGACTAATTGTATTGTCACAAAACTTCTTCTCATAATCAAGGTCCATTAGCTAAACCCTGGAAAATGTGTTACCTCTAGCCATTTTAATGAAAAACATGCAGAAGAACCACTTCCACACAAGGATCTGGAGATGTATCATACCATCACATCCATTAACTTGAGGTTCGAGAAGTGGGGCTGCAGTTTTCATTTTTTTCCTTTTAGAGCCAAAGGTAAAACATAATTCCCATATATATATATATGTTCTTGTAAATGATCATAACTGTGTAAAATGGTGTAGAATTCATTGATTGCTCCAGAGGATTCATTTTATTAATATATTTTAAGTACATATTCTTTTTTGGAGAAAAAGAGATGTGATGTTGTCAGGATTTTATGGTATCACACAGTCTGGTATAATCTGACACTTCAGTTAGGTTAACGTCTTTTGGATGAGACATTAAACCGAGGCCCTGTCTGCTTTCTCAGGTGGACGTAAAAGATCCCATGGCACTATTTCAAAGAGCAGGGGAGTTGTCCCTATGTCCTGGCCAATATTTATTCCTCAACCAACATAACAAAACAAATGATCTGGTCATTATCGCATTGCTGATTTTGGGACCTTGCTGTGCGCAAATTGGCTACCGCATTTCCCACATTACAACAGCGACTCCACCTCAAAAGTACTTCATTGGCTGTAAAGCGCTTTGAGACGTCCGGTGGTCATGAAAGGCGCTATATAAATGCAAGTCTTTCTTCCTTTCTTAGAAATATGCACTGAGCTCAGCCGAACTAAAATTAAATCAGGCTTCAGCTCTTACTTTTTGTTGAGCATAAAGACAGCATGCAACAATAAAATTTGTGTTGGTCCACTAGCCCTGGACTATCAAATCATTCAGCAGACTATTAAATTTCAAACATCAGAAGCCCAGTTGGCTACCATGTTTTGCCATGAAGAGAGGTTTGTAGTAATGTCATGTCCAAATGTAGAAACGACGGCGCGTTCTGATATCAATTCATCCTCTCGCCAGAAACTTCTGAGCCCAATTATTGATATTTTCACCAACCTTCCCCTTCTCTCCACCTCTGACAGTATTTGACTATGAACTACACAAGAGAGAAACTGGAAATTAAATTGCACCTTATTGCGTCTATTTTGCTGGTGGAAAACGGAGCAAAGAGATCCAATTTAGGGGGCCAATCTCCTGCGCCCGAATAGCATCAGAAACACATCCAACGCCATATTGATTTTGGCACCATAGAGGTGTCTCCGGAGGCCACCTAAGACAGGCGTTAGGCTCCTTGAATGTGCTAATAAGTGTTTTAGGACACACACGGGAAATTGGTTTACATTGAACACTGCAGGCATCGGGTCTACTGTTCTTGTTTTTTAGAAAAACTTACCTGAATGTAGAGCCAGGCGAGCAGGAGTGCTCCTCTGGGATCCACATTAAAATTGTCACCGCTCGCCCCACTCCCGATTGCCTTCCCCCCCTCCCACCGACTCATCTTAGGTTCACGGCCGGCGTCCGAGCTAGCTGATCTTGCTGCCCCCATGACCAGTGAGCTGCTCTGGGGCCGCGACTGACACCCGCAGCTAGCAGGTAATAAACAAATAAGGACGGCGGACCAATTTAGCGTGGTCTTGTCACCGGCCTTGTTAGGTACGTGTGCTGCAGTGGAATCATGCCCCAATTCGGGCAGTGCTTTCCATGAAGTTCTGCTGGCTGATTGTCAGTGCGACAATCTACACATGAATAATGAACAGGGTGGCTTTTTTGTACAATGTGTATAAACCACCTCAGTTCAAAGTGCACAAGGAAGAAAAGCTTTAATCAGGGAGTGGGCAGTAAAAACAAGAATGTTATCAGAGGAAAAGGTGGATCAAGGCCAGGACAGATAGTAAGACACATTTAGAAAGGGGAGGGTCAAAAATAAAAATAAAACAGGAGGAGAAGGAGAAAGACTACATGTGAAACAATTAGAGACTGGGAGACCTCTGGCAGAGAAAAAGAACAGAGAAAGGCAGTGAAGCAGGAAAAGTAGGACATATCAGATCAGAAAGAGTGGTCTGAAGGAACATTGTTACTGAGAGAGAAAGAAGCACAAAAAGAAAGGCGTAGGATGATGAAACATTGGCTACAAGATCAAAAGCATGTTCTGTAAAAGAGTGAGAGGAGACAGACAGATCATTACAGAAATGTGCACTTTAAGAAAATTGGGAAATTTCAAGGAATATGGATTTTTGCCCAACAGCATTGTTGATGCCCACCAGACTCGCACTGCAAAATCAAGGTAGCCCATGCACGGAAATATTCTATCCAATGAGTTAGATTGTTGAATTTGTATGTTCATTACTGAGATTTGTTGTAATTTTGTTATATGTATTGAATTACATGTACATTATTCACAAAATAAAACACAGTTGCCAAGTATTATTGTTCAACCAAATAAATTTAGGGATCAATGTAAATGAAACAGAATAATGCCATATGGAAGTCACTTTATTGAAACCTAATATCATGAAATCTAATACAAAAGCAAAATACTGTGGATGCTGGCAATCTGAAATAAAAACAGAAAATGCCGGAAATACTCAGCAGGTCAGACAGCATCTGTGGAGAGAGAAACAGAGTTAAAGTTTCAGGTGTATGACCCTTCGTCAGAACTGGAAAAAGCTGGAGATGGAACAGATTTTTAAGCAAGTGTGGGGGCAGGGAAAGGGGGGAGGGGAGGAAAGAACAAAAGGGAAGGTCTGTGATAGGATGGAAGGCAGGAGAGATTGAGAGACAAAGGGGATGATGGTACAGGCAAAAGGAGATGGTAATGGGACAAGTTAAGAAACAAAAGATGGCTCTAGGTGAAGTGTAAATGGCGATGGCAGAATGCAAGACAGCTGCCATGTGAGAGAGAGAAAAGAAAAATGGGAAAAAAAAGGTAGGGCAGAGGCTATGATTATGCGAACCCTGGTTCTAGACTCCTCAGCCAGGGGCATCATCCTCTCTGCATCTACCCTGTCAAGTCCTGTAAAAATTTTGTATGTTTCAATGAGATCACCTCTCATTCTTCTAAACTCTAGAGAATACAGACCTAGTCTATTCAATCTCTCCTCATAGGACAATCCCAGGAATCAGTCTGGTGAACCTTCATTGACAAGTATATCCTTCCTTAGGTAAGGAGACCAAAACTGTACGCAATACTCCATGTGTGGTCTCACCAGGTCCCTATATAATTGCAGTAAGACATCTTTACTCTTAACATTGAAACATAGAAACATAGAAGATAGGAGCAGGAGTAGGCCATTCGGCCCCTCGAGCCTGCTCCGCCATTCAATGAGATCATGGCTGATCATCCAAATTCAGTACCCTGTCCCTGCCTTCTCCCCATATTCCTTGATTAATTTAGCCTTAAGAAATAGATCTAACTCCTTCTTGAATATATTTAATCAATTGGCCTCAACTGCCTTCTGTGGCAGAGAATTCCACAGGTTCACCACTCTCTGGGTGAAGAAATTCCTCCTCATCTCTGTCCTAAATGGCTTACCCCTTATCTTTAGACTGTGGCCTCTGGTTCTGGACTCCCCCGCCATTGGGAACATCCTTCCTGCACCTAGTCTGTCTAGTCCTGTTAGAATTTTATAAGTTTCAATGAGATCCCCTCTCATTCTTCTAAACTCCAGCGAGTATAAGCCCAATCGACCCAATCTCTCCTCATACATCATTCCTGCCATCCCAGGTATCAGTCTGGTAAATCTTCGCTTCACTCCCTCCATGGCAAGAACATCCTTCCTCAGATAAGGCGACCAAAACTGCACACAATACTCAAGGTGTGGTCTCACCAAGGCCCTGTACAACTGCAGCAAGACATCCTTGTTCCTGTACTCGAATCCTCTCGCTACGAAGGCCAACATACCATTTGCCTTCTTAACCGTCTGCTGCACCTGCATGCTTACAGTCAGCGACTGGTGCACAAGGACACCCAGGTCTCTTTGCACTTCCCCTTCTCCCAATCTATTGCCGTTCAGATAATAATCTTATACTCCAATCCTCTTGTAATAAAGGCCAACATACCATTTGCTTTCCTAATTGCTTGCTGTACCTGCATGTTAACTTTCAATGATTCGTGTACAAGGACTCCCAGGTCCCTCTGAACACCAATCTCTCACCATTTAAAAAATACTTTGCTTTTCTATTTTTCCTACCAAAGTGGGTAACTTCACATTTCTCCACAGTATATTCCATTTGCCATGTTCTTGCCTACTCACTTAGCCTGTCTACATCCTCTTGAAGCCTCCTTGCATCCTCCTCACAACTTACATTCCCACCCAGCTTTGTATCATCAGAAAACTTGGATTTAATACATTTGGTCCCCTCATCCAAATCATTGATGTATACGTATACAATATTTTTTTTGAAGTGTAGTCACTGTTGTAATATCAGCAAACACAACAACCGATTTGTGCACAGCAATGTCCTACATACAGCAAATGCGATCAATGATCAGCTGATCTTCTTTTGGTTGGGCTAGTTGAGGGAGGAATGTTGGCTATGACACAGGAAGAGCTCCCTGAGCTGCAAATAGGAACACAACGAGAAAAGACCAAGGTCGATCTAGTTCGCCTTCTCCATCCTGGTAGTCACATGATACAATGATAATGGAGTTACTGACTAATCAGAGCAATCAATCTCTATCAATTAGTCTACAACAGGCCCAGAAATGACATGAGGAAAACCACAGTGGTGGAGAGCCTTGGGAACCATAGGTCCCAAGCATGCTACACTCACCACATCATGTCTCAAATTACTCCTACACTGTATCCCAAAAATATTATTTTCTGAAATACTATCTAATTCGCAGCGTGGGATGTTGTACATCCCCCTGAATTACGTGATGTGCATTGAAATAAAGATCATTACTTGTGAGTGACAGGGTAAAGTGGCACCACACATGAGGCCCTGAACATTTGGGAAAGTTTGACAGAAAAGCACAGTAAATATCTTTGATCACCAAAACTGTTAGTGGTTCAAAAAGGAATTATGGGCTAAAAATTCAGGGGTTCAGCGCCACCGTTACTGCCAGATTCGGGGGAAAAAATTGCGGCCACCGCATTTCTGCCCGCTGCTGGCGGATCCCGCAGCAGCCGCCATTTTCGGCTGAGTGGCAGTGCTGCCGATGTCCGTGCTCGCGGGTATTATGTTGATGATGCAGATTGTGACATCAGTGAGCGTGCAATGCTCACTTGACACCCGATCTGCTATTTTCAACTTCGCTGCTCCACTTACCGGAATGTCTTAAGTGAGACCAGCTGAGCAAGCGTTGACAAGCAGGAAGGAGGCTCCGGAAGCATTATTAAAAGGGATCATCAGTAACAACTTGCACCTGACATGTTTGTTCAGTTTGACTGGCTCTGTGCAACTTTCTGCAGCTCCAACAGCTTTATAAACTTCTTTCAATTTTCTAAGGTAACAGGGAGTGTTGGGGCATGTGGAGAACGTCTTCATTTTTCTTTAAAGGTTTCTGCTCACAAAACTTGCTTACAGTCATGGGGGCTCTACTGGCAGTCCCACTCGCTCTTTAATAATATCATAGAGAGAGGGCACAGAGGCAGTGAAGAAGACAAGAAGATGTGCACAGAGGGAGGAGGAGGAGAGCCAGGAGGGCTTTCAACAGGAGGCCTTGCCCACCTATGGTCTTCAGACAGCACTTCTTTAATATCCACTTAAGCGATGAGCAGTGTATTAGGAGGCTTCGCTTCACCAAGGAGGTGGTCAGAGAGCTCTGCCACCTCCTAAAACCAGACGTGCAGCCTGAGAGCAGGGTGACCACGGCTCTCCCAATGGCCCTCAAGAGCACCGTGGCCCTCAATTTCTTCGCCAGCAGATCTTTCCAGTCTGCAGCCTAGCTAACATCTCACAGCTCGCCGTCCATCGCTGCTTTCAGGAGGTCACTGAGACTCTCTACACCAGGAGAAGGGACTACGTTTTCTTCTCTCTGAGCAGAGAGAAGCAGGACGAGTGCGCCTGTGGCTTTGCCAGGATAGTGGGCTTCCCCATGGTGCAGGGCGTCATCGACTGCAGACACTTGGCTTTGTGGGCACTGCATAACAATCCTGAGATCTTCCATAACTGCAAAGGCTACCACTCACTTAATGTGCTTTTGTTGTGCGACTGTGCCCAGTGCTTCCTAATAGTCGATGCCCGATATCCTGGCAGCAGTCATGATGCCTTCATCCTGTATCAGTCTGGTGTGCCAGCAATTTTTCAGCCACCACATCAAACCAGAGGGTGGCTGGTCGGACACAAGGGCTATCCACCCTGCACCTGGCTGATGACTCCCCTCTGCAACCCCACCACTCAACAACAACATGTATTTATATAGCACCTTTTATGTAGTAAAATGTTCAAAGACGCTTCACAGTGTAAGAATTCGCAATAATTTTACAGTTCTGAAGATGAATTATTTTTGATTAAAGAATCCCTGGGCGATGTGCCTTTAAATTTCCAGGGATAAAAATGGCCGTCGGACCGCATGGCCAAAGACAAAAAAAGGACTTGGAAAAAGCAGCTTGTGTCTGTGAGATAAGGACAATGGAGCAGTCAAAACTGCCAATCAAAGGGGAGTTTCCCCCCCCTCCCTGCAGAGACAATCAATGTGTTTACAGAAACTGCTACTTTGTGTACACAAGGGAGTAACCACTTGAGACTGCAGTTTCAGTTGACCACAGAACAATGACTTTCTGTTTACAATACCTTCAAGGCTATTTACTCAAGCAATCAAGGAAATAGCTTTATTCGATGGCCCATCACAGACAATGAAGACACATTCAAACCACTGCAGCTTTATTCAATAGCCATCACAGACAATGGACACATTTAAACTGCAACTTTATTCAAACCCACCCTAGACAATGGGGCAGTTTGGATCTCTTTTGTTTTAGCCCAGAAACATCCGGAGCTGGGCGGGCCCCAAAAGGGGATATAAAAGATAGCTTCCCAGAAGCTCTCTCTCTCTCTGGCCTTGCCTCTGTGTGCCTCTACAGCGTGGGAGTCTGCCTGTGGAAGCAAAACATCAGCAGTTTACTTTTAAAACACTGGGGTGTTTTTCACTTCGGGGCAGTGAAGATCTAAGTTCGCAGGGCACGGCGCTGGCATTACAGTGGTGAGCATATATTTTCCTGGCCTTCCACAAGGCAACTTAGGATAGGCATAGGGGTGGGAGTAAAGTGGGAATTTCATTAGAATTGTGTATTTTAGTTGATTTCCCTCGTTGTGTCCATTTTTCCTCCCCTATTTAAGTAAGACAGTGTTGCACCTAGCAGAGAAGTGCTATAGTGAACACTAGATTTGGTATTTAAAACTGTATTAAAAGGGAGTAGCTGTTTCAAAGTACTGTATTTAAAACTGTATTAAAAGGAGTAGCTGTTCTAAAGTACTGTATTTAAAACTGTATTAAAAGGAGTGTTGTATCAAGCTGAGTGCTGTGGTGAACGCTGTTAGCTGTTTTAAAGTAACTGTATTAAAGTGCTGTGTTTTTAAGTAAAAGCCACTAAGCTGAGGTGATGTAGTGAGTAAAGGGTCTTTTAAGTAAAAAGTACTGGATTTAAAGTAAAAGCAGTGTTGCACTGAGCAGGGAGCCCTCTAGTGCACACTGAGTGTACTGCGTGTATTAATCAAAGGAGAGTTGCACTGAGTAGGGAGCCCTCTAGTGGACACTAAGTGTACTGCATTTAAGCAAGTGTGTTATTTAAAGTTGTTTCTTTCTTTTGTTTTCAATAAATACTGCTCTGTTTTGCACCCAAACCACAAGTCATGTTGTTTTCTGTCCACATCGCCACCGAATAAGTCCGGGGGGTCAGAACTCAGGAATAGGGGAACGCTTCGAGACCGCAAGGGGGTCCCTGGAGCAGCTCAGAGGCTTCTGACTGGCCAGAGACAAATAACCCCATCCCCGCTAGCGTGTAGGCTAATTCCGTACAACAGGAGTATTATCTGAATAGCTGGTGTAGAAGCAGGATCTGCACAGGGTGAGACACCGATCATGAGTGGGCTGCAGCAAGGCCAGGGGGAAAGGGTAGCTCGGGGGCCAGCTCCCCAGAGGGCGAGTTCGCATGCATGTTCTGCTGCACACAACTCAGATGAGGACCTCAATGGGGCAGCCTTCAGAGGAAGGGTGATGGGCATGCACACCGAGTTGCTAGGTGCAATGGCAAGCCTGCCAGAGAGTATCTTGGAAATGTCAAGGAGCGTGGAGGAGTCCGGCTCCAACATTGACCGGGGCTTTGCGCAGAGCTTGTAGCCCATGATTTTCAGGCTGAAAATGATGGAAAACTCCCGAAGAGACTGTGTCGACCCAGACATGATGCTGCGTGTGATGGGCGATGTCGTGGCTGCCATTGCATGATTTCCCGCCCAATGATGTCCGGCACTCACTCCTCCAGTTGGCTCAGGTCCTACATAACAGCTTGCCCCCCACCTGTCTGCCGCTGCTCCCGGCAATTGTGTGTCAACTTAGCCTGCAAGAGAAAGGGAAGTGTGTGAGTGAGTGCGGTGCAATGTGTTTGCGTGATGTGCCTTCCATAGTTGAATAGCTGTCAGTGCGTGCAAGGCGTGAGATGTGGGTGTGAGTGTTGTAGCAGTGGTATGATTGTGAAAGTGAAGTGACACTATAATTGTGAGGTGTGAGTGTTGATAGGTAGAGATTGTTGGTAGGTGAGTGCTGGGGGTGTGGTGCATTGAGCTGTGTGTGAGGCTTGTGGTGCAGATGGTGGGATATGGCATTTTCTGAAGCCTTCACTCACCATGTCTTGCTGTGTGAGGTCATTAAACCTCTTGCGGCATTGTATGGAGGACCTGGGGACCACAACGGTGGCCGTCACATAATCGGCTATCTCCCACCATAGCCTTCTGGATGCATGCGCCGATGGCTTCCTGCTGGCTTATGGGAAGAGGACAGCCCGCCTCCTCTCCATGGCCACCACCAGTGCCTCCAGAGCCATGTCTGAGAATCTTCTGGCTCTCTCCCTCTGCTGAGACTCAGCTATCTCTTTGTAATAGCATCTGCTTCCAGGTGGAGTTCCAACTGGAATGACAATGAGGTGCTGTAGCATCAGTGCACCTCCCCTTTAAGTAATGAATAAAACCTAGGCCAAACATAATTGGGAATTAGACTGGACCCGATATTGGCCCACCTGTTGAGCGATAAGCCAATGAGCAGCGGCTTTAGCACTGACATCAGCACTATAATCATGTTAATTAGGACTGAGCACAAATTTTGCGTGCTACCTAGACCTGTTTGACCCAGCACAGCTTAATAGCACTGGGCCATAACACCGTTTTTGGGCCATATCCAATTTCTAGGCCATTTTTCAGATTGAGGACCATACTTTTTCCTGTCTCTGCAGCATATGATTCTTATACTTATTAGAACTATTACACAGGAGAATAAACATGCTTTTGTATCTAATGTTCCATAGCATGGTTTATGCTTTAAACTACCATGTTGCTCAGATAATATAGGAAACCTCCTATTTATTCCATGGTTTGAATGCCAGGAAATGGCAGGTTCAACATGCAGTCATGTGTAAAACCAAATTGGTAAGGATACTCATCCAGGCTTTGCACAAAGCCAGATGTCTGGGTTTCCAGGTTAGACAACAGTTTAGTTTTAGATGTGAGCATTCAGATTGAGTCAGACTTCAGGTTAGATTGTTTTGAATATTAATCAACTGGTTTTTTTTTAAAATAAAGTTTGACCCACAGAGCAACAGGAAAACTGAAACTAGAGACCATGTGAGAGAGAGATGCCACGGAAGCAAATAAATTAAAGTCATGGGAATAGGCAGTTTAGACGCAGACACATTAGAATGTGGGCATTTTCATCAGAAGTGCACCAGATGGACAACAGAAGAAATTTAAAATGCTTGTCAGACTGTAAACACCTTTCTAAGCAGCAATCAATGCAAGAAGGCCACAAATATGCAAACTGTGGTGTTATTGTAACATACTGGTGCTTCAAAATATGAGTCCTTCAAAATAGGCCAAAATTCACATTGCTTCATATTTTGAAGAATATTTAAAACTCACCCAGTTTAGGAAACTTTAAAATTGAACACATCGTTGGGTCTTGCGTGTCCTTATTATGTCCCTATCCTTCTTGTTTAGCTGCCAAAATTCACCACAATATTTCCCGACTGCATCCCATGAATGCCTCATTCTTCATCCTCCAAAACATCCACTTATCAGAGCAGTAAAACGCTAAATGCAAGTTTTGAGGGAATTGGTTTTATCTCCCAAGAATCATCTTCGTTCAAAGTTGAATTACTGCCTTGCACAAACTTAATATTTATAATACTCTGTAGATTTAAAAAGAGGAAGCAGAAAATGTAATTTTCTGAACTTTAGAAGCAAGCTGAAAAATACGTTAAAATTGAAGAATTCCAAAATGTCGTTTATATTTTATAAGAGTTTAATCTTAATTTACCCACTTGATATTTATAGCAATGCATGCACAACAAAGAGTTTTTATTCTGGGCACTTTTTGTTCATTAATAATTTTCAAGCAATCATTTTTGTTGTGAGATACAAATTCCTATATGAATAATATATGTATACATCATAACATTCAATTCAGGCAGAATTACCTACAGTCAAATGAATACAGATCTATCACCATTAAAAACAGGATAGAATTATACAATGGGTATGATTCTTTTCCACTGCAACTGGCCATATCCCACTGAGTATCCTTTTTGTCAGACCTTAGGAATGAGGACGAGGGGCATCACATTCAGCGTTATCCAGCATAAAGGATAATAAACCAGATAAATTATATTCGGCTCACGGTCAGAAGTAAACGCTCCATGCATAGTCCAACTTACAGAGCCTCAAGGCAAGGGTATCTCACAGTGCCAAGGGTGACAGAAGCCAAATAGTGAAGAACCAAGTGTCTAGCGAGAATGAGGAACTGAAAGAAATTAGTATTAGTAAAAAAATAGTACTGGAGAAATTAATGGGACTGAAAGCTGATAAATCCCCTGGACCTGATGGCCTACATCCTAGGGTTTTGAAAGAGGTGGCTATAGAGATAGTGGATGCATTAGTTGTCATTTTCTAAAATTCCATAGATTCTAGAACAGTTTCCGCAGATTGGAAGGTATTTAAGAAAGGAAGGAGAGGGAAAACTGGGAACTACAGACCAATTAGCCTGACATTAGAAGTAGGGAAAATGCTAGAAGCTATTATTAAGGACATGGTAACAGGACACTTAGAAAATAATAATAGGGTTGGGCAGATTCAACATGGATTTATGAAAGGGAAATCGTGTTTGACAAATCTGTTCGAGTTTTTTGAGGTTGTAACTAGCAGAATAGATAAGGGGGAACCAGTGGTTGAGATATATTTGGACTTCCAGAAGGCATTCAATAAGGTGCCACATAAGAACTTATTGAACAAAATTAGGGCTCATGGGATTGGGGGTAATATACTAGCATGGATTGAGGATTGGTTAACGGACAGAAAACAGAGAGTAGGAATAAACGGGTCATTTTCGGGTTGACAAGCTGTAACTAGTGGGGTACCGCAAGGATCAATGCTTGGGCCTCAGCTATTCACAATCTATTTCAATGATTTGGATGAGGGGACCAAATGTAATATATCCAAGTTTTCTGATGATACAAAGCTGGGTGGGAATGTAAGTTGTGAGGAGGATGCAAGGAGGCGTCAAGGCAATATAGACAGGCTAAGTGAGTGAGCAAGAACATGGCAAATGGAATATAATGTGGAGAAATATGAAGTTATCCACTTTGGTAGGAAAAATAGAAAAGCAGAGTATTTTTTAAATGGTGAGAGATTGGGAAATGTTGGTGTTCAGAGGGACCTGAGGTCCTTGTATACGAATCACTGAAAGTTAACATGCAGGTACAGCAAGCAGTTAGGAAAGCAAATGGTATGTTGGCCTTTATTACAAGAGGATTTGAGTATAAGAGTAAAGACATCTTACTGCAATTATATAGGGCCTTGGTGAGACCACACCTGGAGTATTGTGTACAGTTTTGGTCTCTTTTTAAAAAAAAATTCATTTATGGGTTAAGGGCGTCGCTGGCAATGCCAGCATTTATTGCCCATCCCTAGTTGCCCTTGAGAAGGTGGTGGTGAGCTGCTTTCTTGAACTGCTGCAGTCCATGTGGTGATTGTACTCCCACAGTGCTATTAGGTAGGGAGTTCCAGGATTTTGACCCAGTGACGATGAAGGATCAGCTATATACTTCTAAGTCAGGATGGTGTATGACTTGGAGGGGAACTTGGAGGTAGTGGTGTTCACATGTGCCTGCTGCCCTTGTCCTTCTAGGTGGAAGAAGTCGTGTGTTTGGAAGGTGCTGCCGAAGAAGCCTTGGCGAGTTGCTGCAGTGCATCTTGTAGATGGTACACACTGCAGCCACGGTACGCCGGTGGTGGAGGGAGTGAATGTTTAAGGTGGTGGATGGGGTGCCAATCAAGCAGGCTGCTTTGTCCTGGATGGTGTCGAGCTTCTTGAGTGTTGTTGGAGCTGCACTCATCCAGGCAAGTGGAGAGTATTCCATCACACTCCTTACTTGTGCCTTGTAGATGGTGGAAAGGCTTTGGGGAGTCAGGAGGTGAGACACTCGCTGCAGAATACCTAGCCTCTGACCTGCTTTTGTTGCCACAGTATTTATGTGGCTGGTCCAGTTAAGTTTCTGGTTAATGGTGAACTCCAGGATGTTGATAGTGGGGGATTCGGCAATGGAAATGCCATTGAATGTCAAGGGGAGGTGATTAGACTCTCGCTTGTTGGAGATAGTCATTGCCTGGCACTTCTGTGGCGTGAATGTTACCTGCCACTTATCAGCCCAAGCCTGAACGTCGTTCAGGTCTTGTTGCATGCGGGCATGGACTGCTTCATTATCTGAGGAGTTGTGAATGGTACTGAACACTGTGCAGTCATCAGCGAACATCCCCATTTCTAACTTTATGTTGGAGGGAAGGTCATTTATGAAGCAGCTGAAGATGGTTGGGCCTAGGACACTGCCCTGAGGAACTCCTGCAGTGATGTCCTGGGGCTGTGATGATTGACCTTCAACCACCACAACCATTTTCCTTTGTGCTAGATATGACTCCAGCCAGTGGAGCGTTTTCCCCCTGATTCCCATTGACTTCAGTTTTACTAGGACTCCTTGATGCCAGACTCGGTCAAATGCTGCCTTGATGTCAAGGGCAGTCACTCTCACCTCACCTCTGGAATTCAGCTCCTTTGTCCATGTTTGGACCAAGGCTGTAATGAGGCCGGGAGCCGAGTGGCCTTGGCGGAACCCAAACTGGGCATCAGTGAGCAGGTTATTGGTGAGTAAGTGCCGCTTGATAGCATTGTCGATGACACCTTCCATCACTTTGCTGATGATTGAGAGTAGACTGATGGGGCGGTAATTGGTCAGGTTGGATTTGTCCTGCTTTTGTGGACAAGACATACCTAAGGAAGGATATACTTGTCATAGAGGGAGTGCAATGAAGGTTCGCCAGACTGATTCCTGGGATGGGGGGATTGTCCTATGAGGGGTGATTGAGTCGACTGGGCCTATATTCTCTTGAGTTTAGAAAAATGAGAGGTGATCTCATTGAAACATACAAAATTCTTACAGGGCTTGACAGGGTAGATGCGGGGAGGATGTTTCCCCTGGCTGGGGAATCTAGAACCAGGGGTCACAGTCTCAGAATAAGGGGTCAGCCATTTAGGACTGAGATGAGGAGAAATGTCTTCACTCAGAGGGTGGTGAATCTTTGAAATTCTCTACCCCCAGAGGGCTGTGGCGGCTCAGTCGTTGAGTATATTCAAGACAGAGATCGCTAGATATTTGAATATTAAGGGAATCAAGAGATATGGGGATAGTGCAGGAAAGTGGAGTTGAGGTAGAAGATCAGCCACGATCTTATTGAATGGCAGAGCAGACTCGAAAGGCCAAATGGCCTACTCCTGCTCCTATTTCTTATGTTCTTATGTTCTTTTTGTTAGACCATACTTGACTACTAACTTGTCATTAAAATTTCTTTCATTCATTTTCACTCATATTTTGTGAAGCTAATGTATCTCTAAAGTCCCACCAAATGTTTACGTGATGGTACAAGTTGAGTAAGTTACTTAAACTTCAAAGTTTATAGGAATGTTCTTTCACATCCAGTTAGCAACCAGTTACATATAATAGGATTAAGGCTGTTTCGTTAATCAGAGCTCACAGTATTATAGTTGTCACTACTTGTTCAGGGTGATCCACAGAGGATACTGTTACATTATCAGGGCAGGGGGCGGAGTAATTGTAGATTAAATAAGAGCATACTAAAGATAGGTTGAAAGAATAAGCAAAGTTTTTGTAAAGGACACTGCAGGATGACTTAATACAGCACCTGGTTTCCTAAAATGAGAATCTAATGGGTGACAAACCCCCACAAGTAGGGCTCGGGTGAGAACTGACTAAACTCCTCCAACAACAGCCTTCAGATCTGAGTACCAGGTACTACTGACACTGTTATCATGTTCAGTGAATGGCTTCTTACAGCTATGCTCCAGGAGTATCAAATCTGATGCAGAATTACTTTAAGCTTAATCTTAATGATTTTTAAAACTGAATATTGTTGCTTTGTATACATTTTTTGTTGAAAAAAGTTCTAAAATTGGCCAAACTTACAACACAAAATACATTCACATGAAATTTGAATAATGTGTGCTGTAATTGGTCAGACTGGTGAATCTGACATATGGTACAACTTACCAAGTTGTTACGTGACTGCTTCTTTCCTGTGTAAAATTATCATCATTACAGGAATCAAAAGTGGGTGGCCTGGTAGCCATTAATAATGTAGTGCTGAGCCCTTACTTAGAGGGTTGCTTGTGGGTTATGATTCCCACTGCCCAATGATGTTTGAATTCATCTGAGCACATTTTCTAGATTTTAGTCAGCCTGCTAAGGAACAAATCAAGGCACAAAGCCTCACACTAGTTAAAAATAAAATACGTTGGGTCCAGTGCTACCCTACAAGAATGCACATGCTACAAAACTTCACCTACCAATAGGAAAGTGGACTCACGGAAGCCCTGTACAAGGCCTGTGGTTCTGAAGATCCCATTTTTCCAGTTGAGGGATGAGGTGAATTAGGAGGGGACCGACAAATTACATTGAACCATGGGTGTTAAAAAATGACAGAAACTACGGTCGCGAAATTCGACACCGTGGCGCCGGCAGTAAAGGCCGGTTTTGAGAAAAAAATGTCAGCCACCTCGCTTCCACCCACTTTCGGCACGGCTGGTGCTGGTCACCATCTTGGTGAGGGCGATAGCACAGGCGGGACATGCATATGCCGGCAGTATGCAGAGTAGGTGGATTGTGAAGTCAGTCGGCATATAAATCTGATTTGACGCACGACCTGCCATTTTCGACATCGCCGTTCGAAACAACGCCCTCTCCTAAACATGCACAGCTGCACGTGTGTTCAGCTACATGAGGGACATGCGCACCCTCTCCCCCCACCCCACCCCACCCCCACACCAGCAGAATTCAAAGGGATGCACCCAACTTGCAGGTAAGTTGATTATTTCTCTTGTACTGGCTCTTGCAGAGTTTGTATGAATACTCAGTTGCTGGAACATATTTAAAACATTGGGGCAGTAATTCCTCCCCAAACGCGTGAGTACGGAAGGGGTACTCACGCGTCTGGCCGGAGGAAATGCCGGTTTTCAGCATGCACAGCGCATGCGCTGAAAACCGGCATTTCCTCTCCTCTAACCCAAGAGGTGAAGAGGCTAGCGCGTGCGCTGTAGGGGTCAGCACGTGCGTCTTGGATTTCCTCTGTTTTGGGGGATTTGCGCATGTGTAAAGGCCTCCGGTCTTTACGCTTGTAAAAAGCACACGTAAGTATTTATTTTTACAGGTAAGTGGTGTTTTAGTGCAATTTAGAAAAAAAATTTCCACAGGTTTATTATTTTAAAGAATCTACAATAAGGTAAGTTTAGTTTTAGACCCTTTTTATTAAAAATTTATTTTTTTTCAAAAAACAAAATTATTGTTTAAATTTTTTTTTTAACTTATTTATACTTAATTTAATGATTGGGATGTTTTTTAAAATTTTATTTAAAGTTTAAGTAGTGTTTTGGGGTGCAGTACTTCTCATGAGTTTGACAGTTCTTACTCTCAAACTTATGAATGAAGTTTCCCCTCCCCTGATTGGCTGAACAGTGCTCACCTGATCCCAGCCGGCACATCGCACTAACTACGCCGCTGGGTCAGGTTAGCACAGCGCGCCGACATCAGAACCGGGCCACTGACAGGAAATCCACTGCGGGCCAGGTTTCAGATGTCGGCGCGCAGGGCGATTGCACATCGGGGGCTTGCACGCGCGGCAAGCCCCCGACACCAAGTTCTGGGCCATTGTTAATGTGTGCAGGGAGTGCTGCTGGATGTTGGGAAGGTGTTGGCTGCTACTGGAAGGCCTCTGACTGCCCCACTTGCTCCCAGTCATGGGGGCTGTAATCACAGTCCCCCTCGCACTGCAGCATGACAGGGAGATGGAGCAGAGGCAGCAAAGACAAGCTGCCTGTAGAGGGAGGAGGAGGAGGGGCAGGAGGACTCTCAGCAGGAGGCCTTACCCACCTAAGGTCTTCAGTGAGCACTGCTCTTACCTGCACCTAAGCCAGGAGCAGTGTGTTCAGTGGTTCCGTTTCACCAAGGAAGGAGGTCACAGAACTCTGCCACCTCTCGGAACCAGACCTGCAGCCTCAGAGCATGGTGACGACGGTGCTGCCAGTTGCTCTCAAGGTGACCGTGGCCCTCAATGTTTTTGCCAAAGGATCCTTCCAGTCTGGAGCAGGCAACATAGCTAACATCTCCCAGTTCACCGTCCATCGCTACATCCGGGGGGTCACAGAGGTTCTGTACCCCAGGAGAAAGGACTTCATTGTCTTCTCTCTGAACGGAGAGAAGCAGGAGGAGCACGCATGTGGCTTTGCCAGAATAGCGGGCTTCCCCGTGGTGCAGGGTGCTATCGACTGCACACACATGGCTTTGCGGGTGCCACATATCAACGCTGAGATGTTCCGCAAATGCAAAGCCTACCACTCACTTAATGTGCAGTTGGTGTGCGACTACACCCAGCACATCATGATGGTGAATGCCCGGGATCCTGGCAGCAGTCATGATGCCTTAATCATGCACCAGTCTGGTGTGCCAGTAATTTTCCAGCCACCAGATCGAACCCGAGGGTGGCTGCTCGGAGTCAAATTCTATCCGCTCCATACCTGGCTAATGACTCCCCTCTGCAACCCCACCATTCGTAGTCAGCAATCATATAATGCCAGCCATGCTGCCACAAGGAACCTCATTGAGCAGACCATCGGGGTGCTCAAGCACAGTTCCGCTGCCTTGACCGCTTGGGTGGAGCCCTCCAGTATTCACTGGAGCAGGTGTCCCAATTTGTGGTGGACTGCTGCATCTTCCACAAATTGGCCATCATGAGGGTGCAGCCCTTGCCACCACGGGTTCCACGACCACCTCAGGTGGAGGAAGAGGAGGAGAACGAAGAGGAGGAAGAGGAAGAGTAGGAGGAGGAGGAGGAGGATGGGAGAAGGCAGCCTGTAAATTCCTGTTCCAGATGGACTGTCCATGAGCACATCATCAGACTCTGGTTCCCCTGAATGAAACCCCAGATCATCGTAGCTCAACACTTCCCCACCTTACCATCCCTCTGTCACAGAACATCACAATGTCCTCATGGCCACAACACTGAAATGAAGGTCACCACAAAACAAACATTTCAAACATAATTTATAGATGATTAATTCCAATATTGCATAACAAAGTCAACTAATCACCCTACTATGACCGGAAAGCCCTGCAGCGGGTAGTCAAAACTGCCCAACGCATTACCGGCACCCGGCTACCGACCATAGAGCACATATACCAGAAACACTGTTTACGGAGATCACGGACCATCATCAAAGACCCTACCCACCCCAGCCACAGTCTGTTCGCCCTCCTGCCATCTGGGAGACGCTACAGATGCATTCGCACCCGAACGACCAGATTTAGGAACAGCTTCTTTCCCAGGGCTGTCATCCTACTGAACTCCACAAATAAACTCTAAAGCCTGCACATCTGCCAATGCACTTTATTATGGTTATGTTTATGTTAATGTATTACAAGCCAAATGAATGTTGAATGTTTAAATGTCTTAATCTAAATGTACACTCTCGGGAGCCACAAGCCTACATTTCGTTGTACTGCACTTGTGCACTAACAATGACAATAAAGTTGATTATGATTATGATTGTGCATTCCCTTAGTGTCTGTCTTTTGTGTGCCTTTGCCTATATTGTGTGTCTTTGCCGAACACCTCGAGTTTCTTCGCCGGGAGCAAGCGGAAGCCAAGTGCAGGCAGCGCAAGGAGCGCACGTCAACCCAAGCACCCCACCCACCCGCCCCTTCAACCACCGTCTGCCCCACCTGTGACAGAGACTGTAGGTCCCGCATTGGACTAATCAGTCACCTGCGAGCTCATTTTTAATGTGGAAGCAAGTCATCCTCGGTTCCGAGGGACTGCCTAAGAAGAAGAAGAAGAAGAGAAGAAGAAGACTCCTATGAAGTGCTGCCCCAGTGGCTGCAGCATGGCTGGTGGAAGGCTGCTGACTTACCATGGGGGACACTGCAGATGGCCTTGCAGGATGACCTTGAGCAGATCTGGGCCTAGAAGGCCCAGCTGGAGACTGCACCACCTCGGCATAGGGGGCAGCAGTCTGGGCTGGCTGGCTGACAGGCAATTGCAATGGCACTGGTGGAGTGGCAGTGGTGGAAGTACGAGTGCTTTTTCCTGAGAGAGGACAGCAGGTTCTTGCTCCACGGAGCCACTGCCACTTGCCCGGGGTGGCACCTCAGCATTCCTAGCCATTTGTTGAAGGACAGATTGCTGGACTGCTGTGAAACCCTGCAAGCCCCTTTCCACACTCGTAAACCCAGCCACAATGGCAGCAGCCTGATCTTGCATTGCAGCAAGCTGAGACTGCATGAGGTCAGTCTGAGTTTACGTGGCACCAGTCTGAGCTTTCACTGCAGCACTCAGACATTGGGTCACTTCTGTTTGTGCTCCAATGGAAGCTGCAACATCGCCCATCAGACCCTGCATTATGGTTGGGTCCACAAGTTCTGTAATGGAGTTGCCCATCGCTTGTTCCCTGGAAATCATGGGCTCCAAGCTCCGAGCAAAGCCCTGTGCAATGTTGGAGCCGGACTCCTCCATGCTCCTTGACACTGAAAAGAGGCTCCCTGGCAGGCCTGCCATTACACCAGGCATTTCTGTGTGCATGCCCATCACCCTTCTTCTGCAGGTTGCCCATCGAAGTCCTCATCTGAGTCCTGTGCAGCAGAACTCATGTGCGACCTCGCCCTACAGGGAGCTGGCACCTGTGCTCCCCTTTCCCCCGGGCCTGGCTGCAGGCCACTCATGCCCGGTGTCTCACCACATGCAGATCCCGCCTCTAAAGTCTGCCAGTGAGTGTGGTGCAATATGTTTGGGTGATGTGCCTGTCATGGTTGAATAGCTGGCATTGTGTGCAAGGTGTTAGATGTGGGTGTGAGGCTTGCAACAGTGGTAAGTGTGTGAGGCTGAGGGTGAAGCTATGAATGTGAGGTATAAGTCGTAATTGCTAGAGATTGTTGGTAGGTGAGTAATGGGGGTGTGGTGCATTGAGCAGTGTGTGAGGCTACTGGTGCAGTTGGTGGGATATGGCATTTGAAGATGCATTCGCTCACCTTGACTACTCATGTGAGGTCATTAAACTTCTTTCGGCACTGGATCCAGGTCCTGGGGAAAGACTGGTGGTACTGACCGATTCGGCAATCTCCATCCACTCCTTTAAACAGTGTGTCTGGAAGGCCTCCTATGGACCCCCCTGCACCAAGGCCTTCAGTGCTGCATCAGAGAACCGAGGTGCCCTTTCTCTGCCCTGTTGTGACATTGCTAACTTCCAGCTCCAGTCAGAAAGAGGTACTTCTCTCACAAAGCACCTCCCCTTTAAGATGTGCAGAGAGCCTTTCACTCTGCAGGCAACCTTTAAATACAGAGCAGACTTCCCATGAAACTGGGCATCTGTTGAGCACTGAGCCAATCAGCAGCGTGTTTAGCGTTGGGCTCAGTGCTTCAATCATGTTAAACGAATTTTGCGTGCAGCCTGCAATACTTTCAACGGGCGCGGGCAGATTCCACGTCGCGATCCCTGTGCCTATTTTCAGGCCTTATCCAATTTAGCCCCCTGCATATGTAATAAATAATTAGAAAAACTACGCTATGTGTATCCACAAGTTGAAAACAAGTGTTTAAGCTGCATTGATGTACATCGTCTAGATTTAAGTGTGCTTAAGTTAGAGCTCAAACAGCAGAGGTCCCCATTATCTGCACGCAACTCCAGCAAGACAAAGGGATAAATAGCACTTAAGCCATCTAGCTACAGAAGGTCATTACTGCAGCTGTCGGTGCCATGACGCGACTTCAGATTTGGAGTTCTACCATAAATACTTTTTTTTAACCTGAGTTATGTGAAAACACTGCTGTTTAGAGGTTTTTTTAAGTTAGGATTAAATGGTGAAAAATTGTCATTTTCAACTAGTTTTTGAAGTGCTCTAATGCAGTTAAAGTCTAGTTTGACTAGGCTAAGATAAAGTAATGTTGTAAAAGAAGCTCTGCAACCAATTGACCACCAGCTTCGAAGAACATGTCAGGATCACTGCAAAAATAACTATTCAAACTGCAAAGCCTTAGAAATCTGTTGTAAGATGCCACACAAACACAAACTGTGAAAGGTAACAGTCTGATGTTTTGTACTTCTGATTTTGGGGTGCCACTAATTACAAACTAATATTCCCGCAACTGTTTCTTGCCAAGGAATTGTGACCCTATAGTCTTTGACATATGAAAATTCACAACTTTATTTCTTAGAGCCTGGAAGTAACTTATTGCAGTTCACTCACTTTCCCGCCATACTTCATTTTCGGTGTAATAGTTGATTCTTATCGTAGAATTCTCTGAAATTAGCTGAGGCTGCGTTTATACTTTAGCCACCAGTCTGAGATTGGTAACTGCTGAATGGATTCTAGTCTGGAGGTGCCTGATTTATACAGCCTGCAAACCAAGCAGTTATGGAACTCTGCACATGTATCTGGATTATAAATTTTAAATATTTTAAGAGCGCAGACAGGAGCGTTCACTTTCTCAGATAATTTTTTTTAAACTCTACACAGTTCCCAGGAGGTCCTAGGGAACCCCTCACCACTGTTTAAGCCAGGTTTGACACTGCACTAGCGTTCTACTGAACACAGTGTCAAATCCAAAACAGACCCCACAAGAGGGCCTCATACCGTTCCACTCCAGAGCCACATCAGCACCTGACTCTAGAGTTAAAGGGGGTACTTTTAATCCACATAAACGTGTGGGTTGGCCATTTGAATATTATAATGAGGCTGGGAGCCTCACATTTAACCTATTTTACAGGTTTAACCCTGGTTGGCCGAGTTTTCCAGGCCTCAGGAAACCTGGCATCTCAAGGGAGGTGAGGACAGTGTCGGGAAAAGGGTAAGTGACTTTACAGCACTGCTTGTGGGCCAAGAGGAGCAGGAGTGCTTCCCCCCCCAGCTCACCGAGCTTACCTTCTTCCTGCCATCGAACTCCCCCTGCCATCAGACCCACCCCCATCCAAAGATCCCGGGAATCAGTCAGAGCCCCCCCCCCACCCCGCCCCCCGGATCAGAGCCCCTCCCAGGGTCGGTGATTGGACCGCCCCACTGTCAGGCCCACGCCGGGGTCAAGGATCGTACCCCCCCACGCTCCCACTGACACAGCTGCAGGCTCCCTCCCTGCTCCTGCGGCCTCCTCTGGAGTGCTCCCCACCTGACAGGGAGCCAAGCCTGTCAATTAGGCTGATTTCTGTTAAGTCTGTGTGTTCTAGTTGTAATTACTAACACAGACTACAAGATTAAAGTTCAACAGGTCTTTACTGGTTGGAGGTCAGGACTATACTAAAATACAATATTACTACACAGTGCTTATATACCGGTGGTCACCACCGGTATTACGTACACAGCAGCCAGAGAAAGTAGTACATCTCTTAAGGTGGAACAGGCTTAAGTTCTCTTAAGGTGGAACAGGTTACATACACCACAATCCTCCCTTTTTAGCTTAACAGCCATATCCCCATTTAACATAACATATATAACTTCAGGTATAAACAGTTCAAAGGTTCAGTCTCTCAGGAGTCCTTCTGATTCGGTTTGGATAACGCCTTTCAGTGGTCTCTGATTCCTGTTGCTGAGGTGACTCCTCTAGTTGGTCTCCCATGCATTGGGTGTTATCATCCTCAGGTACATTCCCTGCCGAGGTAGATGCTTCAGGTTCATTAACGTCTTCCACAGTTGTCTCTGTCGCAACCATGGGTTCGACCCTTGCTCTCGATTCTACCAGTTGATCCGCATGACGCCTTATCACATTGTTACCAATATCTACTGTGTACATTAGAGGTCCTTGTCTGGCCCGAATTGTTCCGGACTGCCATTTTTCGTTTCCATAGCCCCTTGCCAACACTGGTTGTCCTACGTCGAAACTTCGAGTGGTCTTGTTATTAATATGCCGGAACTGTTTGTTTTCCACTTCCCTCCGCACATTTGGTTTTAACAAGTCCAACCTGGACCGCAACCTCCTGTTATAAAACATCATGGCAGGACTTTGGTTAGTCACTGCATGAGCGGCGTTTCGCTATGCCATTAGGAAATTGTCCACCTTGTGCTGTAGCGGAATCTGATCATCGTTCATGGCCTTTATTGCCTTTTTGAATGTTTGGACAAATCTCTCGGCCAACCCGTTTGTCGCCAGATGATATGGGGCAGAGGTACAATGTTTCACCCCATTCTTCTTTAAGAATTTTTGGAATTCTTCCGACCCGAACTGTGGTCCGTTGTCCGAACAGATCTGTTCTGGCAATCCGTTCCTTGCGAATATTGTTCTTAACACCGCAATTGTCTTTTCTGAAGTAGTGGTATTCATCTTGATCACTTCTGGCCATTTGGAATGTGCGTCCACCGCAATTAGGAACATGGAGTCCATGAATGGACCAGCAAAGTCAATATGTACGCATTGCCATGGGGCTGAAGGCCATTCCCATGGGTGTAGTGGTGCGATCGGAGGTGCATTTTGCACTTTTTGGCACCCAGCGCAGCTTTTCGGCAACTCCTCTATCTGTTGGTCAATACCCGGCCACCATACATACGCCCTAGCAAGACTTTTCATCTTAACTCCCCCCAGATGACCTTCATGCAGTTCTTTTAGAACTCTTTCCCTTAACTTGGGAGGAATAATCACTCTTGTCCCGTACATCAAAGTACCATGGCAGACGGACAGCTGGTCTCGCCTTGCCGAGAATGCCGGTAACAGAGGATCACCACGTGTTGGCCATCCTTTCACTGTCACCTCGTAGACTCTGGACAGTGTCGGGTCGTTCCTGGTTTCTCTTTCAATACTTGCATTGGTGACTGGTAAACACTCGATGATGGTCGAATGAAATAACTCAACAGGGTCAACTTTCGTCATTTCTTCTTCTTCAGGTAGTGGCAGGCGCAACAGCCCATCAGCATTGCCATGCTGCTTCGTACCTTTGAATTCTATTTGATATTGATGTGCCCCTAGGAAAAGGGACCATCTCTGGAGACACTGTGCTGTCATCACTGAAACACCCTTCT
This sequence comes from Somniosus microcephalus, assembly GCF_052327205.1. Lineage (NCBI taxonomy): Eukaryota > Metazoa > Chordata > Chondrichthyes > Squaliformes > Somniosidae > Somniosus > Somniosus microcephalus. The sequence goes on from NC_140998.1 coordinate 119,558,282, forward strand.
TAGGGTTAAAAATGGATACCAACGGCTGATGGTCTGTCAGAAGTGTGAATTTTTGGCCCTGCAGGTAATGATTAAACTTCTTCACTCCCCATACAAGGCTGAGAGCCTCCCTATCGATCTGCGCATAGTTGCGCTCAGCGGAGGTCAATGATCTGGATGCAAACGCGACTGGCCTTTCCGTGCCATTTGGCAACTTGTGTGAGAGTACTGCCCCAATACCATATGGAGAAGCATCACAAGCCAACCGAATAGGCAGTGTCGGGTTGAAGTGAGCCAACACTTCCTCTGAGGTGATCAATTCTTTGCTTTTGCGAAATGCCTTCTTACAGTTTTCGCTCCATTCCCATGGTATCCCCTTCTGTAAAAGAGCGTTTAGCGGGTGCAGTACCATGGATAGATTTGGTAGAAATTTATGGTAATAGTTAATCAATCCTAGAAACGACCTCAACTGAGAGACATTATCCGGAGCGGGAGCCTTTACAACTGCCTCTATCTTGTCAGGAGACTTATGAAGCCCCTCCCGGTCAATGACATGACCACAGTACGAGATCCGCTTCTGGAAGAACTCACATTTCTGCCGATTAACTCTAAGTCCATACTCTTTCAGTCTGTTGAGCACCAGTTCCAAGTTTGCGAGGTGTTCTTCATCACCATCACCTGTAATCAGAATATCGTCCAGGTAACATTGTGTGCCTGGAATTCCCTGTAATACCTGCTCCATGGCCCTCTGCCAAATTGCTGGAGCCGATGCCACTCCAAAAACCAGCCTATTGTACCGGTACAAACCTCGATGCGTGTTGATCGTGAGGTATTGGCGTGACTCTTCTTCAACCTCCATCTGCAAGTACGCCTGCGCCAGGTCTATCTTGGTGAAGTGTTTCCCGGCAGACAATGAAGCAAAAATATCCTCAATCCGCGGAAGCGGATGCTGCACCGTGTGAAGCACCGGATTAACGGTGATTTTGAAATCTCCACAGATGCGAACCTTCCCTGGTTCTCCTGGCTTGTTGCTCGAAGGACGTTTCATAACGGGAACAATGGGCATAGCCCACTCACTCGAATCTACCTTAGACAGTACACCTGAACGTTCTAGCGCTTCCAGTTCCGCTTCTACAGTAGGTCGTATTGCATAGGGTACCAGTCTGGCTTTAAAAAATTTTGGGTGTGCATGTTCATCAATCTTGATGTTTGCCGTAATTCCTCTCAGTGTTCCCAGTCCCTGCTGGAACACCTCTTTAGCATCATCCAATATTTTGGACAATCGTTTAGGTTTGACATCTGTTTCCCCGGAATCTACCGTTAGTGCCTTCAAGGAGTGCCAGTCCATATTCATTTTTCTAATCCACTCCCATCCCAGTAGTGGTGGACCTCCTTCAGGTAGCACATATAAGTCCATTACTTGGCTTTCTTCGCCCTTGTGGACCACTTTTACCTCTATCTTTCCGATGGGGTACACTCTTTGCCCCGTGTATGTATTCAATATAATCTCCGTATCCCGTAAGGGAATATGTTGGAATAACCTTTTGTAATTTTTCTTATTCATGACCGTCAATGCCGATCCAGTGTCCAATTCCATCTTTACTTGGACTCCTGCTATCTGAAGGGTGACCCAAATTGTCTGGAGATCTGCATCCTTACCAACGTTGTGTACTCTTAAGCTACCCAGTTCATTACTGCTAGCGTCTGAATCTGACTTCTGTTCGGTCGAACTGTTCTTTGTCACCTTGTGTACCTTTATGTATTTTCCTTGCGGTGACTTTTTGTTGCTGGTCTTCTTTCCTGACCGGCATACTTTAGCTATGTGGCCAAGCCTGCCACACGTTCTGCATTCTTGGTTTTTAAACCAACACTGGTTCTGATCGTGCGTTGTCTTTCCACAACGATAACATTTTACTGTACTCAAGACCATTTGATTGGTGCTGAGTTCCGGTGACCGTAGCTGCATTACTGCTGTGCCGCTCGCTGCGGCTTCGTGTGCTGCTGCCATAGTGACCGCTTTCTCAAGCGTCAGCTCATTCTCCTCGAGCAGTCGCTTTTGTGTATCTTCTTTTAATAAACCACACACAAATTTATCTCGTAGCGCCTCTGTCAGTCTCGTTCCAAACTGACAGTACTTTGCTAGCTTACGCAATTCCATTAAATATTCAGCATTGCTTTCATCCTTCAGCTGCCTTCTGCTGTAAAATTTAAATCGTTCCGCTAGCATCAGCGGCGTGGGGTTTAGATGATTTTTCAGGACAGTAACAATCTCCTCGAACGTCTTATCCGCCGGTTCACCTGGTGATAAAAGGTGTTTCAATTGCCCGTATGTCTTCGCACCCATTAAGTTTAATAATGTTAGTGCTTTCTCTTCATCTGGAATTTTATTTGCTTTACAATAATTTTGTATGCGTTCTACATACATGGCCCAATCTTCGATGTCGCTATCAAAGGTATTAATGTTCCCATGTTTAGGCATCGTTGCAATTTAATTTATTTTTATTTTTATCCAAGATGGCGGCTTCCCGCTCTTGTCTTCGTCCTCCGCCTACAAAATGGCGGTTTTCCCACGCTTGGCGGTCTTCACCCGTCCCCCGACGCTGTCTCCGCTTCACCGCGGCTCTCGCGCCTTCAGTTGCCCCAGACGCTGTGCCTTTTTAGCCCGAATGCGGCCCGGCCCTTATCACCAGCCGCGATCGATGTCCCCGCGCTGCGCCTTTCGGCCCGAATGCGGCCCGGCCCTTATCTCCGGTCGCATCGATCTCACCGCTCTTATTCCTCCGTCTTCCCTCCCCGTCTGTACAGCCAACGCGGCCGACTTTCTGGTCGCGTCGCTGCCCGGCTTACCCACCACCGAGGAAGAAAGAAGATAGCTGACAGCCGCTGATGGAGGCTTTGAGTTCAGGATGCCTTCTGCACTCTGGTTTCTCGATGTCTGCCACGCGCCGTGTCTTCCAGCAGGGTGATGAGGGTGGAAGCCTCTCTTCGACGTCCGTTCTGTGGACGAAGCCGCCGTGGATATAAACTGCCGCAGGGTAAGAATCGGACTCGTCGCCACTGTTAAGTCTGTGTGTTCTAGTTGTAATTACTAACACAGACTACAAGATTAAAGTTCAACAGGTCTTTACTGGTTGGAGGTCAGGACTATACTAAAATATAATATTACTGCACAGTGCTTATATACCGGTGGTATTACGTATACAGCAGCCAGAGAAAGTAGTACATCTCTTAAGGTGGAACAGGCTTAAGTTCTCTTAAGGTGGAACAGGTTACATACACCACAATTTCCAGGCAGGGAAACTGTCAAGAAGAAAAGACACACGCTGTGGAGTCACAATGAGTTTATTTTTAATCAGTCAAAATAGTTTGTAGAAAATTAAGTGGAATTTGCACACCATGCAGTACACGTCAGTAGAAAATTCTGCTGAATATCTGATCGAGATGGGGAACATTTTATCTTGCTCAATTCTTGCATAGATGCTTGTTCGTTGTAAGTGTTTTAGCAAATTTGAACCACAGGAAAAAAAGTCTACTGCGGTACAGTCTGCTCCTCATAATTCAAAGTTACATTTTGCGCTAAAAATGTTAGTTGTCCAATAATTAAAGCGAGTGATGTAAATAGTACAGCAAAGTGGGAATTTAGCACCAAAAATTGAATTATCAGAAAATTTGAATTAAGCAACTTTGAATTAAGAGCAGACCGTAGTTTCATGTTTTACCATTTTTAAAGAAAATTATTAAAATATAGAATTGACTTACCGCCCCATTCCAGCTGTAATTGCACTGGCCGCCATTTAAACTGCTCACTGCATTGAAGTGGCTGAGGTGCCCGCCGGAAGCAAGCAGGTGCCTCATTAATACATGCAAATCAGGGTTCTATGATGTAATTGGCAGCCCAACGCGATTTTAACTGTGAGGGTCAGAAACCCCACCCCGCGGCCAACCCGCTGAGCAAAACCTCGTGGAATTGACTTCAGGCTGACTGACTGGAAGCACTATTAAAAGGGGTTCTCCACTCTAGGCATTCAGATCATAGGGATCTATGTGCTATTGTGCTCAGTGGATTTCCAAGGGATTTTCGAACGTGGATTGTTACCATTTTTTTTTTGCCTTACTCTGATTAAGCTCTCACAGCTTATCATAGGTGCCATCTTTTCTTAATTGCTTTGAATGAAGGAAACGTTGGAGGAAGAGGAGCAGCAGCCTCAACGACCAGGTTGAGCAGCAGGGGGGCGCTGTTAGAAGACAGCAGGTAAGGAGACTGTCCATAGGAGGCTTTACCCAGCCCACGGGGTCTCTAGGCAAAGATGTACATTCCTGCATATGACTGAGGAGCCCTGCATCAGGAGGCTGTGCTTCACCAGGCAGACTGTCACTGATTTATGCAGCCTCCTGCATCAGGACCTGCTGACTCCGGCCCAGCTGACCATACTTTGCCAGTGGCAGTCAAAGTTGTAGTGTATGTGCTTTAAGTCAGAACTACTTTTTACAGCTCCTGTATACTGTAGTACCAGCAGTAACCACACCGGTATATATGCTGTGCGCATGCCTCTGTACTCCAGTCTAGAGATGACCCTCCTCCAGTAAAGACCTGTTGTTTGCTGAAGTACAGCATCCGTGTAATTCTTTATCCACTGAACCACGGATCTAACAGTGGCGACGAGTGTTGATGCGAATCTACCTGCAACATTAAAATTTAAAAAAATTAAAAAAATAGTCGAGTCCAGGAACACTGGCGTCGACCGCGAGCAACCGCCCAGCAGTCAGGCAGAGATCCAACTTCACTGGGGAGGCTGTGGAGAGTCGGGCTTGGTTCCCCAGCCACAACGAGCAGTAAGAGACCAACGACAGGTCCTGAGCAGACCCTTCCCGAGCAGCGGCGGCTGGAGCCGACCGACGGCAGAGAGAGAGAGCCGGGCAGCATCGACGGGGTAAGAAAAAGGGTGAAGAGAGCAGGGCGCAGCCGGGGGTTGATCACCGAGCGGCGTCGTGGAAAAATACTGCAAAACCAGAGAGAGAGAGGGTAAGAAACAGCCGGGTTCTAGACTGAGCGGCGTCGACAAATATCAAGAGAAGAACGCGCAGAGCACAGCCAGGGATCATGGGCTGATCAGGGTCCACGGGGCTAAGCAAGGGGAGACGCCGAGCTGCGGAGAAGCAGGGAGAGCGCGGGAGGCGCCATTGAGCCGCAGAGAAGAAGGAAGAGCGCGGGAGACGCCATTTTGTGAAGCCGCAGCGGAGAAGACGGGCGAGCGCGGGAAGGAAGGAAAGCGCGGGAGACGCCATTTTGTGCCAGCGGAGAAGAAGGGGAAGCGCAGGAGGCGCCATTGGTGATAGTTAACGCACAACCAAGGATGCCGAAGAGTGGCAGTATCTCTACGTTCGACAATTAAGTCGAAGATTGGGCAACATATGTGGAACGTATTGAGGTGTACTGCAGGGCGAATGAAGTGGCAGATGCTAATAAAGCACTGGTTCTGTTAAATTCCATGGGTGCAAAAACTTATGGGTTACTGCGAAATCTATTAACCCCAGAGAAGCCGGTAAACAAGAATTTTGAAAGCATAGTAGAAATCCTACAGGACCACTTAAACCCCACACGGCTGCTGATAGCCGAACGATTTAAGTTCCATAAAAGGAACCAACACAAAGACGAAAGCAATGCTGAGTACCTAACGGAACTAAGAACATAAGAGCATAAGAAATAGAAGCAGGAGTAGGCCAATCGGCCCCTCGAGCCTGCTCCACCATTCAATAAGATCATGGCTGATCTGATCCTAACCTCAAATCTTCTATCACTCTGCATCCACCCGAACCCATGTGATCTCCCGGGAGAGGCGAAAAACCAGATAAAGACCCAATGGCCAATTTGGGAGAAAAAAATCTGGGAAATTCCTCTCCGACCCATCTAGGCGATCGAAATTCTTCCAGGAGATCACTCTGTCCCTATATTTTCTACAGTACTTACCTTCTGTAAAGGCGATCTCCACCCCAGCCAGGAACAGGAATAAAACCATCTCCTGAAATCTAACAGAATTAGAACACAGTAGGAGCAGAACAAGGCTACACAGCCCCTGGGCCCACTCCACTACCCACAGGGCCATGACCATTCCGAACCTAGACTCATGTCCAATTTCCTGCCCGCTCCCCGTAACCCTTAATTCCCTTTACTTCTAGGAAACTATCTATTTCTGTTTTAAATTTATTTAATGATGTAGCTTCCACAGCTTTCTGGGGCAGCAAATTCCACAAACCTACCACCCTCTGAGTGAAGAAGTTTCTCCTCATCTCAGTTTTGAATGAGCAGCCCCTTATTTTAAGATTATGCCCCCTAGTTCTAGTTTCACCCATCATTGGGAACATCCTCACCGCATCCACCCGATCAAGCCCCTTCACAATCTTATATGTTTCAATAAGATCGCCTCTCATTCTTCTGAACTCCAATGAGTAGAGTCCCAATCTACTCAACCTCTCCTCATATGACCACCCCCTCATCCCCGGGATTAACCGAGTGAACCTTCTTTGTACTGACTCGAGAGCAAGTATGTCTTTTCTTAAGTATGGACACCAAAACTGTATGCAGTATTCCAGGTGCGGCCTCACCAATACCTTGTACAACTGCAGCAATACCTCCCTGTTTTTATATTCCAACCCCCTAGCAATAAAAGCCAACATTCCATTGGCCTTCTTAATCACTTGCTGCACCTGCATACTAACCTTTTGAGTTTCGTGCACCAGGACCCCCAGATCCCTTTGTACTACAGTACTTTCCAGTTTCTTGCCATTAAGATAATAACTTGCTCTATGATTTTTCCTGCCAAAGTGCATAACCTCACACTTTCCAGTATTGTATTCCATCTGCCAAATCTCTGCCCACTTACTTAGCCTGTCTATGTCCCTTTGCAGGTTTTTTATGTCCTCCTCACTCACTACTTTCCGTCCCATCTTTGTATCATCTGCAAACTTTGATATGTTACACTCGGTCCCCTCCTCCAAATCGTTAATATAGATTGTAAAGAGTTGGGGACCCAGCACTGACCCCTGCGGAACACCACTAGTTATTGGTTGCCAATCTGAGAACGAACCATTTATCCCAACTCTCTGCTTTCTGTTAGAGAGCCAATCCTCCACCCACGCCAGAATATTACCCCCAATCCCGTGATTTTTTATCTTGAGCAATAATCTTTTGTGTGGCACCTTGTCAAATGCCTTTTGGAAGTCTAAATACACTACGTCCACTGGTTCCCCTTTATCCACCCTGTATGTTACTTCCTCAAAGAACTCAAGCAAATTTGTTAAACATGACTTCCCCTTCATGAAACCATGCTGAGTTTGCCCTATTAAATTATGTTTATCCAAATGTCCCGTTACTGTCTCCTTAATAATGGACTCTAACATTTTACCAACCACAGATGTTAGGCTAACAGGTCTATAGTTTCCAGCCTTCTGCCTACTACCCTTTTTAAATAAGGGTGTTACATTAGCAGTTTTCCAATCTGCCGGGACCTTTGCTGAGTCCAGTGAGTTTTGGAAAATTATTACCAATGCATCCACAATCCCTACCGCTACTTCCCTCAAGACCCTAGGATGCAAGCCATCAGGTCCAGGGGATTTATCCGCCTTGAGTCCCATTATTTTACCAAGTACCACTTCCTTAGTGATTTTAATTGTATTTAGTTCCTCCCCCCCTAGAGCCCCCTGTTTGTCCAGTGTTGGGATATTCTTAGTGTCCTCTACTGTAAAGACTGATACAAAATAATTGTTCAGTGTTTTTGCCATCTCCATGTTTCCCACCATTAATTTCCCAGTCTCATCCTCTAAGGGACCAACATTTACTTTAGCCACCCTTTTTCTTTTTATATAACTATAGAAACTTTTACTGTCTGTTTTTATATTTTTTGCTAATTTACTTTCATAATCTATCTTCCCTTTCTTAATCAATCTTTTTGTTATTTTTTGCTGTCTTTTAAAGACTTCCCAATCTTCCATCCTCCCACTAGATTTGGCTACCTTATATGCCCTTGTTTTTAGTCGGATACTATCCTTAATTATTTTACTTAGCCACGGATGGCTATCTTTTCTTTTACACCCTTTTTTCCTCAGTGGAATATATTTTTTTTGGAAGTTGTAAAATAACTCCTTAAATGTACACCACTGGTCATGTACCGTCTTACCCTTTAATCTATTTTCCCAGTCCACTCTAATTAATTCTGCTCTCATACCTTCATAGTCTCCTTTATTCAAGCTCAGCACGCTTGTTTGAGATCCAACCTTCTCACCCTCTAATTGAATATGGAACTCAACCATGTTATGGTCACTCATTCCAAGGGGATCCTTTACTAGGACATTTTTAATTAATCCTGTCTCATTACACAGGACCAAATCTAAGGTTGCTTGCCCCCTGGTCGGTTCAGTTACATACTGCTCAAGAAACCCATCCCTAATACACTCAATGAACTCTTCCTCAAGGCTGCTCTGCCCAATTTCATTTGTCCAGTTAATATAATAATTAAAATCCCCCATAATTATAGCTGTTCCCTTATTACAAGCCTCAACTATTTCCTGATTAATACTCCGTCCAACAGAGTTGCAACTGTTCGGAGGCCTATAGACTACACCCACTAGTGTTTTTTTCCCCTTATTATTCCTTACCTCCACCCAAACTGTTTCACTATCCTGCTCCTTTGACCCAATATCATTTCTCTGTATTAAAGTGATTCCTTCCTTTATTAACATAGCCACCCCACCTCCTCTCCCTTCCTGCCTGTCCTTCCTGATTGTTAAATAACCTGGTATGTTCAATTCCCAGTCATGGTCACCCTGCAGCCATGTTTCTGTAATGGCCACAAGATCATACCCATATGTCATTATTTGTGCCGTTAACTCATTCATTTTGTTACGAATGCTACGTGCATTCAGATAAAGAACTTTCAAATATGTTTTGTAACACTTAGTTCCTGTTTTTTCCCTTTTTAGTACTTTACTTTTTACTCCATACCTTCTGTCCCTTCCTGACACATTCTGTTTTTTAATTCCCCCACTGCTACCTAAGTCTATGACCTTCTCTGTTGTCATTTCTATTATTTGCTCTCTAGAAACCTCCCCCCCACTAAGCTATCGAAACACTGCCAGTTTGGAGCGGGACTAGCAGACACGTTAAGGGACAAGTTTGTGTGTAGGCTACAAAGTGAAGGAACCCAGAAACGGCTTCTATCAGAAAAGGACCTTACGCTGGACAAAGCTTTCAGTATGGCAGTATCACACGAAGCAGCCGCAAGGGGCGCTGCAGAGATACAACGGAGACCGCAAGAATGCTGCACCAACGAAATGACCTATGGAACAGGGAAGTGCTATCACTGTGGCAGAACAACACATGACCAGAAAGATTGTTGGTTCAAGGACCAAGTGTGCAGACAGTGTGGGAAAGCAGGACACATAGCAAGGGTCTGCAGGTCTGGGAAGAAAACCAACAGTAAGAAATCTCCACAGGAGAAGTACAAAAAGGTACACCAGGTGATGGACAGTGGTTCAGACGAACAGAAAAGTGACACAGACTCCGGAAGCAAGGAGCTGGGTTGTCTGAAACTACATAATGTAACTGAAATAGAGGATCACCAGACTATCTGGGTTACACTCAAGATAGACGGAGTCCAAGTGGAAATGGAATTGGACACAGGGTCAGCTCTAACAGTCATAAATCAAAGAGACTACAAGCGGCTATTTTCACACATACCCTTGAAAGCTACAGAGATTGTCTTGAAGATGTATACGGGGCAAAAAGTCTACCCCAAAGGAAAAATAAGGGTGAAAGTGACATATAAAGGTCAGGAAATACCTAAAATTGATATATATGTATTGCCAAATGGAGCACCACCACTGCTAGGACGTGAGTGGATCCGGAAGATACATTTAGATTGGCATTCCATACAGGCACTGAAGGTTGAGGCCAAAAAGGATGACGACGTCACACCTGGACGACTGTCAAAAATGCTAACTGATGCAAAAGAAGTGTTCCAGGAGGGACTAGGAACACGAAAAGGAATAACAGCAACAATTAAAATAGAGTATAATGCAAGCCCAAAGTTTCTGAAGGCCAGACCAGTGCCTTATGCGATCAGACCAGTGGTTGAAGCAGAGCTGGAAGGGTTGGAATGTTCAGGAGTACTGTCCAAAGTGGACTGGAGCGAGTGGGCTACACCCATCGTCCCTGTAATGAAGAGGTCGTTGAGTAATACGCCTGGGGAACCAAAGAAGATCCGCATCTGTGGGGATTTTAAGGTGACAGTGAACCCAGTCCTTCACACGGTGCAATATACGCTTCCACGAATTGAGGATATTTTCGCCTCGCTATCTGGTGGTAAACGCTTCACCAAAATTGATCTAGCCCAGTCGTACTTGCAGATGGAGGTATAAGAAGCTTCGAAACATTACCTTACGATCAACACCCATAAAGGTCTCTATCAATACAACCGGCTGGTGTTTGGAGTAGCCTCGGCTCCGGCTATCTGGCAAAGGGCGATGGATCAGGTCCTGCAAGGGATTCCAGGGACCCAGTGTTATTTGGACGACATCTTGGTCACAGGCAAAAATGACGGTGATCACCTCGCTAACTTGGAGAAGGTACTCGCCAGATTAAAGGAATATGGGCTACGAGCTAATCGCCACAAGTGCGAGTTTTTCTAGAAACAGATCTCGTATTGCGGCCACATCATCGATGAAGAGGGGTTACATAAGTCCCCTGACAAGATTGAGGCAGTAGTCAAGGCTCCAGCACCAGAAAATGTGTCACAACTGAGGTCGTTCCTCGGGCTGGTAAACTATTACCACAAGTTCTTACCAAGTTTGTCTACGGTACTACACCCGCTGAACACCCTACTGCAAACGGGTACCATGGAAGTGGGATGATGAACGTAGACGAGCTTTCCAGAAGTGTAAAGAATTGATCACATCAAAAGAGGTGTTGGCCCATTTCAACCCAGCACTACCAATTCGTTTGGCATGTGATGCATCACCCTACGGCATTGGAGCCGTGCTGTCGCACAAATTCCCAGACGGGTTGGAGAGGCCAGTGGCCTTTGCGTCTCGGTCACTAACCTCAGCCGAGCGCAACTACGCCCAGATTGACAGGGAGGCCCTCAGCCTAGTATGGGGAGTAAAAAAATTCAACCATTATCTGCATGGGCAGAAGTTCACCTTGCTGACTGACCACCAACCACTTGTCTCCATCTTCAATCCTAAGAAGGGCGTGCCAGTAATGACTGCACAGCGGTTACAAAGATGGTCCCTGTTTCTAGGGGTGAATCAATATGAAATAGAATATAAAGGCACGAAACAGCATGGGAACGCTGATGGGCTATCGCGCCTGCCACTGCCTACGGTGGAGGAAGCACCAGCAGTGGACCCTATCGAAATATTATATTCGTCGATAATTGAACGATTGCCAGTAACAAATGCGGATATAGAGAAGGAGACCCGCAATGATCCAACGCTGTCACGGGTATATGAATTGACGGTGAGGGGATGGCCAACACATGGCGACTCACTGTTGCCTGCATTCTCATCCAGAAGAGAACAGCTGTCAGTATGCCAGGGGACAGTGATGTGTGGATCCAGAGTGGTGATTCCACCCAAGTTAAGGGAGAGAGTGCTAAAGGAGCTATATGAAGGTCATCTGGGGGGAGTGAAAATGAAAAGCCTTGCTAGGGCTTATGTGTGGTGGCCGGGAATCGATCAACAAATCGAAGACCTAACTAAGAGCTGCTTAGGATGCCAGAAGGTCCAAAATGCACCACCACATGCCCCTCTACACCCATGGGAGTGGCCCTCCTCTCCATGGCAACGGGTGCATATTGATTTCGCTGGTCCATTCATGGACTCAATGTTCTTAATAGCAGTGGATCCTCATTCAAAGTGGCCTGAGGTGATAAAGATGTCTTCAACCACTACAGAGAAAACGATTGCAGTCCTACGGACCATATTTGCCAGAAACGGTTTGCCAGAGCAGATCTGCTCTGATAATGGACCACAGTTTGTGTCCGACGAGTTCCAAAAATTCATGAAAAGGAATGGGGTAAGGCATTACACATCCGCCCCGTATCATCCAGCCACCAATGGATTGGCTGAGAGGTTCGTACAAACCTTTAAGAAGGCGATAAAGGCCATGTGCGACGAGGAAATTCCACTACAGCATAAGATGGACAATTTCTTATTAGCCTACCGAAACGCGACACATGCAGTTACCAACCAGACCCCGGCCATGATGTTCTTTAACAGAAGGTTGAGGTCTCGTCTGGATTTGCTCAGACCAAATGTGCGAAGAAATGTTGAGGACAAACAATTCCAGCACATCAACGAGAAGCCGACAAGGTGCTTCAATATAGGGCAACCAGTCTTGGCCCGTGACTATCGAACAGAGAAGTGGCAACCCGGAACGATATGTACAAGGCAGGGGCCATTAATGTACACAGTGGATGTCGGGGAGAACATTGTGAGACGCCATGTCGATCAGATCTTAGCGTCACAGGAAGGCGTCAACCCCATGTCTCGAGTACCTGGGGATGAACCCGACATACCGGTAGCATCTACTTCAGACCCAGTAGCAGTGGAACCCGATGAACTACCCGATGAAAAGGGGTCAGAATCGCCTCTGCACCAAGAACAAGAACCTCCGGAAAGGCACTATCCCGAAAGGGTCAGGAAGCCGCCCCAAAGACTGAATCTGTAAATGGACTTTTTGTTATTGAATGTAAATGTATAAATGTAATTGTTATTTGAATATTAAGGGGGTATTATTAATCTAAAAAGGGAGGAATTGTAGTGTATGTGCTTTAAGTCAGAACTAATTGTAGTGGCGCTTCTTAGTTTCCAAACAGGCAGGCCACTGGGCTGTGGGGCTTTTAACATCGAGTAGATGCGTGTCGAAATAAAACGTTCCCAAACGTAGCTTTGTCTTTTAAACGGTTTACTATAACACTTAACAAACAGAATTACAAAGCAAACACGTATAAACGAACACGGTCAAAAACTGTACTGCTCCAAACCTCACAGCTTCTGCCTCTTTCACCACGTGCAGTTTAAAACTGTAAGATGGCTGCACCCATGTGTGGCTTAGGGACTGTTCCATTGTGGCAAGAATGAAGGGGGTGTCGGACTATACTACTGGAGCAAGAAAATAGGGGGTTTCTTAATACAATAAGTCGTTCAGGTAAATTAACTGTATTATGCCATTTAGCCACTATTTTAAAGTATTTTCTTAAGCTTTTATGGCTCTTACATTCCGGCCCCTAATTGACTAGGCACATGAAGCATATCAATTACTCAAACATTAAGAGTCATAAACTAATGAGTTCAACATATTTACAATACAAGTGTCCACTTTTTTCTTTCGTTCAGGAGCTTTTCACGCTGCTTCTTGTAGCGGGCAGAGCTTTGTGATCGGTCTCTCCAGGGTACTGGTCTTGGTTTGCAAACAGACGCGACGAACGACGCCTCTGGAGTCTGGCATGGTCTTAATTATTTTTCCCATCAACCAAGAATTTCTAGGGGCTGAATCATCCACAATTAAGACAATGTCTCCGATGAAGTTCCTCTTTATTTTGGACCATTTTTGACACTCCTGTAGCAGGGGTAAGTATTCTCTTGTCCATCTGGTCCAGAAGAGGTCTGACATATACTGAACTTGCCTCCACTTCCGACGGGCATACAGATCTTCCTTTTTGAAGACTCCCGGGGGCATGGCTGGCTGTGTTTTCAACAACAACAGGTGGTTCGGAGTCAGGGCTTCGAGGTCATTGGGATCATCTGATGTCTTAGTTATCGGTCGGTCATTAATGATGGCTTCGACCTCGCACAAAACGGTTTGGAGTCCCTCGTCGTCCAGCGCTTGCTGCTTCAGTACAGAACTGAGTAGTTTTCTTACGGTGCGTATCTGTCTTTCCCAGACACCTCCGTGGTGGGATGCAGCCGGAGGATTGAAGATCCACTTAATTCCTGTTTGCATCATGGCTTCCTGTATTTTAAGCTGATTCCAACCTTCAATAGCTTCCCGTAGTTCTCTCTCCGCGCCGACGAAATTAGTGCCATTATCAGAACGCATAATGGACACCTGTCCTCTTCTACAGACAAAGCGCCGCAAGGCGTTAATACAGGAATCAGTGTCAAGCGTGTGTGCCACCTCAATATGAACTGCTCTGATGGTCAAACAAGTGAAAAGCACACCATATCTCTTGACAAGGCTCCGTCCTCGCTTTACCTCGAAAGGCCCGAAATAGTCCACCCCTACGTTTGTAAATGGGGGCTTGTCTGGTAACAAACGGTCTTCAGGCAAGTCTGCCATTTTCTGCTCCCCAGCTCTAGCGTGTAACCGTCTGCAAACAATACATTCAGAGAGTATTTTTCTTATTACGGAATTAGCTCCTGGAATCCAGTATCTTTGTCTTAGCTTCGCAAGCACGTGATTCCTCCCACTGTGTCCAATACTCTGGTGTATATGCTGAAGAATGAGAGTAGCAACCCGGAGGTCCTTAGAAAGGATAGCAGGATGCTTGGCCTCCTCTGGCATAGCAGATTTGTTTAGTCTCCCTCCCACCCTCAGTACTCCATCTTGCAGTGTAGGGTCCAGCTTGTAGATATGACTACCTTTCTTGATTGGAGTATTTTGCTGTAGAGCTTCGGTTTCTTCTGGGTATCTTTGTCTTTGACTGAAGCAAACTATCTCCTTCTCAGCCTTGGCCAAATCCTCCACGGTCAATGAATTCTTGCTCAATGTGGTCTTGTGCTGATGCATATACTGCTGTAGAAGCATTCTCTGCTTATCAGGGTTACTTTCAGACTGACTGATAGTGGCTCGGTACTCTTTTCTCTTACCGCTCAGGTGTAGCAGCAACTCTTTCAACCTTAGAAACCATGCAACTGCTTTCCTCAACTGGTGCCATCCTGAGAAATGGTTAACAAGCTTGTTCACTGTGTCAAAGTTCTCTTTCGTAGTTATGAAATTTACTGTGACTGATCTCTTGACTTCGACGTCGTCTTCAGTAATCTGACTTGGCATATCTGGTCTTTCTGGCCATGATCTCTCTGTTTCCGGCAGATAACTTGGGCCTTGTATCCAAGTTTCACTCCTCATGAAGTTTTCAGCCTTCAATCCCCGTGAGGCTTGATCTGCTGGGTTTAATGAGGTGTTTACATACCTCCATTGAGATGGTTGTGTAGCTTCTCTAATGGATGAGATTCTGTTTGCTACGAAGGTCTTGAAGCGTATCTTCTCATTCTCTATATACTTCAGCACCGTCGTGCTATCCGTCCAGAAGACAGATTCTTCTAGTGGGAGCTGTAACTCTTTACGCATCACCTGGTCAACTTTAACTGCAACAACCGCTGCCGTCAATTCCAGTCTCGGGATGGTGACCTGCTTCAGCGGAGCCACCCTGGATTTTCCCATGAGGAAGGCACAATGTTTCTGGCCCTGTTGATTTGTCAGCAAGAGGTAGGTAGCCGTGCCATAGCCGTCCTCACTGGCGTCCGAGAAATGATGTAGTTGAGCCGTCTTTGTAACTCCAAAACTCGCGGGCTTGATGCATCTACTGACGTTGAAGCTAGAAAGTTGTTGCAAATCTGTCAGCCATCTGTGCCATCTCTGAGCTTGACCTTCTGGGATATCTTCATCCCATCCTCTCTTGTCTCTACACAGCTCTCGTAGCATCAGCTTCACCGGCAGAATGAGTGGTGCCAGGAATCCGAGAGGGTCGTAGATGGAACTGACCACGGAGAGAATCCCTCGTCTTGTGGATGGTCTTTCGTTCACCATTATCCTGAAGTTGAACGTGTCTGACTCGATGCACCATTGTACACCAAGAGCTCTCTCGATAGGAAGGACATCGTGGCTCAGGTCCAGATCTTTGACTTCAGTGGCTCTTTCCTTTTCTGGGATAGAAGCTAGAACTGCTCTGCTGTTGCTTATCCACTTAGTCAGATGGAATCCTCCATTCGAACACAGAGTTCTAAGGTCTCTTGACAGTGCGATGGCATCGTCTTCTGTTGACACGGACTTCAGACAGTCATCGACATAAAAGTTTCTGAAGATTGTCTCCACAGCCTCGGATGGTGCTTTGCCCTTGCCATCTTCTGCAGTTTTTCTGAGAGCGTAGCTTGCACAGCTGGGAGATGATGTGGCTCCAAACAGGTGTACGGCCATTCTACATTCCACCATCGCTTCACTAACGTCGCCATCTGGCCACCAAAGGAAATGCAGAAGATCAGCATCTTCGTCAGGGATTCTGACTTGGTAGAACATTGATTCTATGTCTGCCATCATGGCAACGAGCTCTTGTCTAAACCTAGTCAAGACGCCAATGAGGGTATTAGTAAGATCGGGACCTTGAAGCAGCTGGTCATTCAATGAAGTTCCTCTGAATGAGGCGGCGCAGTCAAACACTACACGGATCTTTTTCTTCTTTGGGTGATACACCCCGTGATGAGGAATGTACCAGACCCTTCCATCGTCTCTGTTCAACTGTTCTTCGGGCACTTTTACAGCATAGCCTTTCGCTATGATGTTTCTCATGAAGTCTTTGTAGTCTTCGTGAAAGTCGGGGTTCTTGTTCAGCTTTCTCTTTAGACTGATGGCGCGTTGCTCTGCTATGCAGCGATTGTTCGGCATCTTCGCGGTCTGTCTTCTCAGTGGTAAACCAATGTGATAGTGGCCGTCAATGAACTGTGTAGACCTTGTCATCAAACCCATGAACTGATGGTCTTCTTGTGACATCTCTGTCTTTTCCTCACAGCTGCGTTCTGAGAAGTCTGCGTTGAACTGCTGTATCAACAGCTCTTCAATGCTTGCGATAGAGATGCGATTAACTGTGACGTTTTGTCGTTCCTCCTTGTTCGACTTGTGGCCATCATCTCTCCTTACCGGTCCATTGATTACCCATCCAAGGGCTGTCCTGACGGCGTAGGGTCCGTCATCCTTGCTGTTTATCACCTGCCATGGCTCCATAGTTTTGTAGGCATTGGTTCCAATTAATAGGCCAATTTCTGCTTCAATGTATGGGAGACGCACCTTTTCTAGGTAAGGCCATCTATCCACATCCTTCTGCAGGGCTAGGTTCCCTATTCTAACAGGAATCTCCCTCTGTGTGAAAACATTAGGCAGGTCTATGAAGTCCTTCTCTTCAAGTCCACACACTTCTAGGTCTGACAGGATATAACTTTGCATTGACTTCTCATGACCCATGGAGCGTAATAGGATTTCTGTTCTTCTGCCTCTAACGTTCAGCTGTCGCATGAGTGATTCTGTGCAGAACGTTGCTGAACTACCTGGATCCATGAAGGCGTAAGTCTCCACAACCTTCTCACTCCTCTTAGACTTGATCCTTACTGGTACGATGGCAAGAATACAGTCACTGTCACCGGCCCCAGTGAGTCCACAAGTCTCTGGTTCTAGCGACACCAGAGCACTTGAAACAACCTTCTCGTCGGTATTGTTTTCTTCACTCTTCTTAGGGACTTGTTCTTCTTTATGGATATGCAGCAGACTGGGATGTTTCCGAGTGCACTCTCTGCATGTTGTTCTTTGCTTACAGTTTCTACTCAGGTGCCCCTGAGAGAGACATCCAAAACATAGGCCGTTGTGCTTCAGGAATTCGATTCTGTCCTTATGTGGCTGTGCTTTGATGTCGCTGCAGAAATCCAATGTATGATTCTTCTGGCAGAATAAGCATGGCTTCTGAAAGGCATTAGCAGGCGTCACTGTGCTGCTCTTTTTGGGAGATGAGTTCTGGGGCCTTTCTTCCTCGGCCTGAGTGACGATAGTTGCAAAGCTGCTTCCCCTGGAACCACCTTTCCTGAGAGTCTTTGATTCAGCAGGCTTGGCTTTCACTCTTCCATCGGTGGTCGGGCTGACATCCTGGATGTTTCCAAACAATGGGTCCCCAGCAATTTTAGCCTGTTTGTCTATGAAATTCACTAAGTCTGCAAACCTGGCTCTACTTTTCCGTCTCTCCATTATCTCAAAGGCTGTTCTTCTCCATTGTTCTCTCATCCTGTAAGGAAGCTTAGAGATGACGATTCTCATAGTCGTAGGATTGTCCATCTCTTCCATGAATTCAACATCCTCCATGGTGTTGCGACATCCTATGAGGAAGAGAACATATGCGTTCAATGCCTCTCCGTCTTCCGATCTGATCTGTGGCCACTTGGTAGCCTTTTCGATATATGCAGTGGCTATCTTCAGCTCATTACCATAGTGCTCCTGCAGCAACTTCCTGGCTTCTATGTATCCCCGGTCCGGTCTCATGTGTTCACAGCTTCTGACCAGGTCTTGTGGTTTACCACTGGTGTACTGTCCCAGGTAGTACAACTTATCACTGCTGCTCTCTGTCTTGGAGTCAATGGCTTGTTCAAAGGATCTGATGAAGGGCTTATACTTGAGTGGGTCGCCTTGGAACACTGGTATGTCTCTTTGAGGGAGTCGAAACAGATTCTGTTGTTTTACAAGCATCTCTGTAATTTCGTTCTGACGTTGCATCACTCGGTATAGGCTTCTCCCTGTGTCTTCAGGCCTCTGGTGGTCATCAGCAGGGTCTAGTCTAGACCGTCTGACGTCTGGGGTAGCATCACGTGCTCCTGTTAGTGGAGAGGCCACTCTTCCACGCTGTAATGCCGGGGAATTGCTTTCGGGCTCTGTTGTAACTCTTGAAGGTGCCCTGGATCCAACTCTATGTGGCAACGTTGACTGGCAGTGGCTCCCGCCGTCCCGTGAGCCTTCATAATCTTCGTACGCACTCAACCTGGCATCTGAGACCTCGATAGCTGTTTTCATCTCCAGCCGTTCTTTCTTTGCCTGCACCTGGGCCCGCTGGGCCTGCACTTGGGCCTGTTGGGCCTGCACTTGGGCCTGCAGTTGGGCCTGTTGGGCCTGCAGTTGGGCCTGCAGTTGGGCCTCTTGGACCTGCAGTTGGGCCTCTTCCCGTTCAAGAGCTTGCTTCTCATGTAAAGATGCTGCGCGCGCCATCAACGCCGCCCGTTCAGCCTCCGCTCTCATGCGTCGCGCCGAGCTTGTGGTAGAAGCGACTGACCTGCGTCCAGAAACAGAGCTACCTTCTTTTCGATTTTTGCTCGGTCTGGCGGAAGTCTCTGAAATGCTATCGTCTGGTCCGACTTCATCGTCAACCTTATCTTTCTCTGCTGTATCAGCATCTTGACGAATTTTTAACATCCACTGCTCCGTGGCCTTGATATAGTCCTTAATGCTGGTTGATTTAAGATCAAACCAGTCGTGCTGATCAGTGTTTCCCTCTTCTTCAGACAGAAGTGCTAATACATCTTCATTGAGTATATTAAATTCTTCATGCAGCTTGGAGAAATCATAATACATCATGTCTTCAGCTTTCTTAATATTAGCATTATCTTCCATGAGACGATCAATTATCTTCATTTTTCCAGTTATCTGAACTAATTTAGCCTTCCTTGCACCTATGCTTCTATGTAACTTCTCTTCCCTTGCCTTTGGGGTGAGCTTTATTTCCCTCTTTTGGCCAGCAATCCTTCTGGCTGGGGGAAGCTCCTGGCTCCGTAAGGCCTCGGCCATTTTACCCGCAGCTCTTATTTAGCTTCTCAACAGAATGAACAAAGCAAGTAACAGTCACTGTACCTTCGCTTTCTTAAATTGTCGTCTGGCTCCGTGACCATTCATGTATACGTTCGCCAACGATTCCGTCCCTTCCTTCTTAGGGAGCTAGTTTTTGACTAATGTAGTGGCGCTTCTTAGTTTCCAAACAGGCAGGCCACTGGGCTGTGGGGCTTTTAACATCGAGTAGACGCGTGTTGAAATAAAACGTTCCCAAACGTAGCTTTGTCTTTTAAACGGTTTACTATAACACTTAACAAACAGAATTACAAAGCAAACACGTATAAACGAACACGGTCAAAAACTGTACTGCTCCAAACCTCACAGCTTCTGCCTCTTTCACCACGTGCAGTTTAAACTGTAAGATGGCTGCACCCATGTGTGGCTTAGGGACTGTTCCATTGTGGCAAGAATGAAGGGGGTGTCGGACTATACTACTGGAGCAAGAAAATAGGGGGTTTCTTAATACAATAAGTCGTTCAGGTAAATTAACTGTATTATGCCATTTAGCCACTATTTTAAAGTATTTTCTTAAGCTTTTATGGCTCTTACACTAATTTTTACAGCTCCTGTATACTCTAGTACCGGCAGTAACCACACCGGTATATAAGCTGTGCGCATGCCTCTGTACTCCAGTCTAGAGATGACCCTCCTCCAGTAAAGACCTGTTGTTTGTTTAAGTACAGCATCCGTGTAATTCTTTATCCACTGAACCATGGATCTAACAAAAGTCACCACCGCCCTTAATATTGTTGCCTCAGGCTCCTTCCAGGCGGTTACAGGGGACATCACCCACATCTCCCAGTCTGCAGTGCACGGCTTCATCAAGCAGTTCACCAATGCCCTATTTGTCATGGCCAACCAATTCCCATGGATGCCAGCACTCAAAATGAAAGAGCTCCAGGATTTGCAGCAGTGGTTTGCTTTCCTCATGTCCAGGGCGTCATAGACTGAAGGTGGGTCAACAGCTTTTGTTAAAAAGGACTATCACACAATTAATGTCCTGCTGGTATGCGATCAAAAAAGAAAAAATACTTACATTTATATAATGCCTTTCATGACCTCAGGACGTCCCAAAGCGCCTTACAGCCAATTAAGTATTTTTTGAAGTGTAGCCACTGTTGTAATGTAGGAAACACGACAGCCAATTTGTGCACAGCAAGCTCCCACAAACAGCAATGTGATAATGACCAGATAATTTGTTTTTTAGTGATGTTCATTGAGGGATAAATATTGGCAAAAACACCGGGAAGAACTTCCCTGCTCTTCTTCGAAATAGTACCACCTGAGGGAACAGACACGGCTTCAGTTTAACCCGGCATCTGAAAGACGGTACCTCTGACAGTGCAGCAATGGCTCAGTACTGCACTAGAGTGTCAGTCTAGACTTTTGTGCACAAGTCCATGGATTGGGACTTGAGCCCACAACCTTCTGACTCAAAGACGAGAGTTTTACCAACTGAGCCATGGCTGGCACAGAAGGATAGTGCAAGCCTGTGCCAGTTTTGCAGGAAGTTGTTACAACATCTTCATCCTGCGACACTCATCCATCCCCCCACTATCCACCCTTCCAAGAACGTAAGAGGATGGATGCTTGGGGACAAAGGCCACCCCCTGCACACATGGCTGATGACCTCTCTGGAATCCCACCACACCTGAACAGCTCAGCTACAATCAGTACCATGGAACCACCAGGAATATCACTGAGCAGACTATTGGGCTATTGAGGCAAAAGCTCAGATGCCGGGATAGGTATGGTGGCTCCTGATAATATGTTCCACACAAAGTCTGTTGCATCATTATAGTGTGCTGCACATTGCCCAATATGGAAATACAGAAGGATTGCAGTTGGAGAAGGCAGAGAAACTGGAAGAGCCATCATCTAATGAGGAAGAATTGGTTGACGGTGAGGGAGAAGCAAAAGGAGAGTGAGCACAATGCACTGCAACCAGAGAGGCCAGGGATCAGTTGATAGAAAAGCATTTCCAGTGACCTGCTCATTCCATCCCCTGAAAAGTTATACAAAACCCCTCTGCATTAATAGTGCTTGTTACCTCCTTCACCACTCCCTTGATCCTGTATTAAAGAACACTGAAACCATTCAGCCAACTTTAATATCAATGACATACTGACAATGCAGACTCAGAAGCTGCTATGAAAGTGCCAAATATGATAAAGATGTTTAATTTAATGCCAAGCGCAATAATTACCTTGAATTCATCTCTCATCCAAGTGTCGATCCACATAGTGTTTTTCTTAAAAGATGGTTTATTAACTCAACAATTCGAATGAGGTGCTCCCCAGTGGCTTAAGCAAAACTGGTGGAAGGCTTCTGTTGCTCATGTTGGGACTCTTAAAATGCTCATGGCCACCATCTTCTGGGTGTTCAACCCTGTGAGGGTCTGACTGCAGATTACTGGGCCTAGAAATTCGGCCACACCCATTTTATGCAGAAGTAATCGGCGGGGTTTAGGAGGGTAGTAGTGGCCCACATTCTTTAAATGTGAGGTCAGGAGGAGCACTTTCCTTCTTTGTTGCAGGTGATCCCTAGGGCTGGTTTCCCAGAGTGCAGCCCATGATGGTGCCAAAAGGTGGCCAGAAGAGCATTGGAAAGGTCAAGCTTACAGTCTATAAAGGCGTGGATGGGTGTGTTGGTGTGAGGTAGGGAGGGTGAAAGCCAATGTTTGTGAGAAGGAATGAACAGTCTTGGTGATGTACTCAACCTGGGGTTTGACATTTAGCTCAAGATTGAGAAGATTGTATTCTGCTGGGGGTTGAGCCTGAACAATCAGCCAAGGGAAGGTGTAAAATAGGGGCAAGGGTGAAAAGTTTCTGGTGAGAACCAAACAGGATGGCTTCAGTCTTATCAATGGACATGTTCTGGCTCATCCTTAAATTGATGGTGGATGGACAATCAGACAGCATAGCGACAGTCACAGAATAGAGTAGGATAACAGAAACATAAAGCTGGATGTGCTGAGCATATATATAGAAGCTGGCCTGTTAACTTTGTTCAGAGGCAGCATGTACATGAAGAGTTAGAGGGTTCCAAGGGTGGAACCTTGGGTCACAGCAAAGGTGACTGTGCATAAGTAGCAAAAGCAACTTTGCAGAAATCAAGCTGGCTGTGCTACCATGAAAGGGCTGTGTCATGGAGTTGGACCACAGAGGAGAGCCACTGGAATAGGATGAAGTGGTCAACCATATCGAAAGCTATGGAAATGTAAAGCAGGGATAACACTCTACAGTTGCATAGGATATTGTTGATCGATTCCTGGGATGGGAGAATTGTCCTATGATGAGAGATTGAGTAGAATGGGCTTATATTCTCTGGAGTTTAGATGAATGAGAGGTGATCTCATTGAAACGTATAAAATTAGAGGCTTGACAGGCTCGATGCTGAGCAGCTGTTTCCCTTGGCTCGAGAGTCCAGAACTAGGGGGCATAGTCTCAGGATAAGGGGTCGGCCATTTAGGACGGAGATAAAGAGGAATTTCTTCACTTAGAGGATTGTGAATCTTTGGAATTCTCTACCCCAGAGGGCTGTGGATGCTCAGTCATTGAGCATATTCAAGGCTGAGATAGATAGATTTTTGAGCACTAAGGGAATCAAGGGATATGGGGATATGGCAGGAAAGTAGAGTTGATGTAGAAGTTCAGCCATGATCTTATTGAATGGCAGAGCAGGCTCAAGGGGCCATATGGCCTTCTCCTGCTCCTATTTCTTATGTTCTTATGAATTTGGCCAGGTCAGTTTAAGCACAGTGAGCAGATAGAAACCAGACTGAAGGAATTCACATGGAAGTTGGGTAGTGATGGGTTGTTCAAGGAACTTTGAAAGAAAGGGGAAGATAGAAATGAAGAAAGAGGGTTTCAGGTTTGGCTTCTTAAGTGGGAGTAGTCTGGACACAACCAAAATAAAATCTTCAGCATGCAACGAGCATATTATGTCCTGTACAGCATTGCTAATGTGTGTGAAATAGACCCTGACTTTCAATTAACATAAGACACTAAGCAGGTATGGATGGCATGGTCCTTTGAACTCTAATAGTCCAGCCACAAAGCAGGTTCGCAACATCAGGGAATAGGTACTGTATAAAATGTTCATATAATAATATAATGTGGCAAGCATACAACAATGACAAATGTAGAAATAAAGGATTGAAGCAGATCGATAAAATGTTAACAAAGCTTTTATTTTCTAGGTAGATCATCATTCACCTGTTCTATTCCATTTTATTCCCAGGTATCCTATCAGAGGATACTTACCTTTGGGAGGATAAATGCACAATCAAGAAATAAAAGACAAGAGTCAGAAAAAAATTGGCATTCTGATGTCTGTACCTCTTTCTCAATATCAATTGTCACGTTGCTAAATCACTATAGATGCCAATGGACAATGCTCATTTACTCGGAGCTGATGGAGAAGTTCAGCCATGATCTGCTCACCTTTTATTTATTTTATCACAGACCTTTCCACATTGCAGGAGCCATGTGATATCAAGATGTACCTGCTGGGGAAATATTCAATAGGGTTGATAATGTTAGTGGGTGTTAAGTAGATTGAAGGGACTACATGTTAAGCGGTGGTTTACAGAGGTTTTTGTAAAAGAAAAATAACTCAAGAACATCTGGTGGAAATAAAAGCAATAAATTCAAACCAAAATGCATTGATGAAAGATAGACGATTCCTAACAAATCTATTGACATTCTTTGATAATGTCTTGCAAATTGGTGGCTTAAGTTTAAGGTGGTGGGAAAGCATTTGATAAGGCCCTTCAGAGGAGGCTTGCAACTAGAGTTAAACATATTGAAATCCATGATAAAGTTGTAAATTGGATTCTTAATTGGCTAGATAATAGGAACCAGAGATTAGCTATCAATAGTAATTGTTCTAATTGGGCAACTGTGACCAGTGAAGTCTCCCAGGGATCAGTCCTGAGATCCCTGCTGTTTGCAATATTCATTAATGACTTGACTAAGATAGGGGAAGCAAAATTTCTTAGTTTCTGGATAATACAGTAGTCAAAAGTTGTAAGGAAATCAGGATACTCCTAGTAAATGAGCATTGTTCGTCAACATCTATAGTGATTTAGCAACATGACAATTAATATTGAGAAACAAAGATTACACAATAAAGAGTATATTTAACAATGTGATAGCAAAACAATTTGTGTATGGCATGTGACAGCAATTACTAAAGAAAGCTGAATGCAAAAATGTAGTAAGTATAATTCCAAGGAAGTTTTTTTTTCTCTTTTGGCGATGGACTCCACCGAGCCCCCGTCCTCCCGAGAGGTCGTCACCAGCGGCTCCAAGGAGGTTTTACCTACAATTTATGAAGCATTAATGATATCACACTTGGAGTGTTGTTTGGTTTGATCATTCATACACTTAATGAAGCATTCAAACAATGGTATAAGGTTATGTTGATAAGCTGTGAACTGAGGCTAAGCATTTCTTGTTTTGGGGAGGGGCAGAGTTCTTATCCGTGTCTTCAAAATCTTCACAATTGATTGGGTTGATGTGGACAAGTGTTTTGCCTACAAATAGAGGAGAACTAGGGAATATGATTATGTTTAAAAAACAAACTAAATGTATTTCAGGAGTAATTACTTTGCAGATTGTAAACTTATGAAATTGAGTACCACCTAACGCAGTAAACGAGGACTCTATTAAATCCTCCAAAATAAGGAAAGAATTTTGATTTAACAAAAGTGTATGGCACCAAGTTTGGCACCAAGGTAGCAGAGAAATCAAAATTGTATGAGTGTGTTCTGTATGTTTATGTAAACAAAAAGATAAGTGAAATAGGCTTAATGACCCTTTGTATTTCCTATTTTTGAAGCAACATTTTGGTATTTGATGTTTCCATCCTTTCTCCTCAAATGCTGACCATAGAAAGCCCAGGATCAATTTTACCACGCTTGAATGTCCATTAGATCATCTCTCTGCGTCGCTATTAGATATCCTTAAGTTTGCATGGAGTACTGTTGTGCAGTAAATCTTTCCCATTGATAGTAATGAGAGCAAGGCTCAGAGTGATTTTTTTTATGGAAACTGATGCTCGTCATTACGTGAATTCTGTTTGGGTTCTAACAACCACAGGCCATATCAAGAAGGTATCATTAAGACCTGGAGTAAGGCTCATGAGATGGCTCAGTAAGTAGTTGAGTTGTACAGGCCAAGAAGATCCTAGTCTCAATCCTTATTAAGTCACTCAATATCAGTCTGTCTGACAGTAGGGACATTATAACTGCTCTCAACTCCTCTGGGTTGGGCAAGGAAAATTGGCCATAGCTTCCAATCCTAGGCTAGATTTTCTGCTCATTGATTAAACAGCACATGTGAAAGTCAGATGAGGAAGTATGGATGATTACAGTAAACGAATACCTAATATCAACCAGCAGAATCTAAATCATTATACACAATAGTGATTTACGTATATCATAGTATCTCCATGTTAGCTGGGATTTGCTTAGTAACAGAACAAAACCCTGTTGCATTATGTCCAAGATTATGATACAGACTTGACTTACGATAAACTTATAATCTGTATTTAGTGTATCACTGGTAAGTTTCCTGTATTAAGCCTGTATGTATAAACATATATCCTTGTCCTTTGCAGTAGATTGGCTGATGTGACATTGAGCCTCTATCTTTGATACTCTGGTTTCATGTCTGCAGACATCTGTGGCATCGTCTGCGGTTGCTACCTTTTTTCTTCAGTTGTCTTTTCTTCCTCATGTACTAACCTTGCATGTATTATAATTCTCCTGTACTAAATTTTCTTTGCTTAGAAGTTTAAGTTATTAAATTAAATGTTGTAATACCTCTTTAGTGTTTACTTCTGTTTGGATAAACAGTTAAGCTATCTCAAACCTTCCAACTTCTGCTTTTAAACAACCTCTTAGGTTTCAAAGACCTGCTTCAAGAGTTGTTTATAACTTTAACAGTCATGTCCGGTCAAGATGATCAAGTCTCTCATATGGATCCTGTTGTGTCTGTGTATAATAAGACACAGACTGCAGGAGAAACGGTACAACAGGTGTTTACTCAACATGGCTCACAGTGGAACTGACTGTACAGATTACTACTCAGTGCTATATACAGGTGTGGTCACTGCCGGTACTACAGTATACATGAGCTGTAAAAAGTAGTTCCCCCCTTAAAGGTATATACATTACAATTCCTCCCCTTTTAGATTAACAGTACCATAACACTCATTTAACAATTAAATAGCAAACTAATTACAATTAACACTTTTAACATGCAACATTAGCTGAAAATAGTCTATTTATATATTCAGTCTTTGGGGAGGCTTCCTGATCCTTTCTGGATAGCGCCTTTCCCAAGTGTCTTGCTCTTGGTGCGGAGGCGATTCTGGCCCCCTGTCGTCGGTTGGTTCATCAGCTTCTGATGCTACTGTTTCTGAGGTAGATGCGACCTGTACGTCGGGTTCATCACCAGGTACATATGGGCGAGACATGGGGTTGACTTGTTCCTGTGACTCTAGGATCTGGTCAGCATGGCGTCTCATGATGCTCTCCCCAATGTCCACTGTGTACATTAGTGGGCCCTGCCGTGTGCAATCGTTCCTGGCTGCCATTTTTCTGTTCAGTAGTCGCGGGCCAAGACTGGTTGCCCTACATTGAAGCTCCTTGTTGGCTTCTCGTGGATGTGCTGGAATTGCTTACTCTCAACATCTCTTCGTACATTTGGTCTGAGCAAATCCAGGTGAGATCTTAACCTTCGGTTAAAGAACATCATGGCTGGGGCCTGGTTGGTGACTGCATGTGTCGCATTCCGGTAGGCGAACAGGAAATTGTCCACCTTGTGCTGCAGTGGAATGTTGTCATTGTACATAGCCTTTATTGCCTTCTTAAAGGTTTGTACGAACCTCTCAGCCAATCCAATTGTGGCTGGATGATACGGGGCAGATGTGTAATGCCTTACCCCATTCTTTTTCAAGAACCTCCGGAACTCTTCGGACACAAACTATGGTCCGTTGTCGGAGCAAATCTGTTCTGGCAAGCCATTCCTGGCAAAAATGGTCCGTAGGACTGCAATAGTTTTCTCCGTGGTGGTGGAGGACATTTTGATGACCTCAGGCCATTTCGAGTGCGCATCCACGGCTATTAAAAACATTGAGTCCATGAACGGACCAGCAAAATTTAAATGCACCCGCAGCCATGGAGATGAGTGCCACTCCCATGGGTGTAGAGGGGCCTGTGGTGGTGCATTTTGGACTTTCTGGCATCCTGAGCAGCTCTTGGTCAGGTCCTCGATTTGTTTTATCGATTCCCGGCCACCACACATAAGCCCTGGCTAGGCTTTTCATTTTTACCCATCCCAGATGACCCTCATGAAGCTCATTGAGCAGTCTATCCCTTAACTTGGGTGGAATTACCACTCGGGATCCACACATCAAGGTCCCCCGGCACACTGACAGCTGTTCTCTCCTTGTCGAGAATGCTGGCAACAGTGAGTCGCCATGTGCTGGCCATCCCTTCACCGTCAAATCATATACCCGAGACAGTGTCGGGTCATTTCGGGTTTCCTTTTCGATACAAGCGTTAGTCACCGGTAGGTATTCAACTATAGTCGAATGGAATATTTCGACAGGATCCACTGCTGGTGCTTCCTCCGCAGTAGGCAGTGGCAGGCGTGATAGCCCATCAACATTTCCATGCTGTTTCGTGCCCTTATATTCAATCTCATAGTGGTGCGCCCCTAGAAAAAGTGATCATCTTTGTAGTCATTGCGCATGTAGTGTATGTACCTTTAAGAGCCCCTGTGTACTGTAATACCGGTAGTGACCACTCGGATATATAAGCCTGTATAGTGTCTTGTATCTTTTAGTTCACCTCCAGACTTTGTTCAGTAAACACCTGTTAAACCAACTCCTGCATTCCGTGTCTCCATTAACACACGGATACAACAGTGGCGATTGAATTGGAAATGGACTTACCTGCAATTCGGCAGCACCTCAAGGAGATCGATTCCTCAGACGAAAGTCGAAGAAGAAAAAAAAAACTGTGGTTTTACCAGCTAGCCGGGTTGGTGGCAGGTACTAATCCTTCCTGGGGCTCGATCGGGTGGCTCTGCAGCGGGGCCGAGCAGCAAGTCGGAAGGCGGAGGCAAACAGAGACAAAGGGTGGAGCACTCAGGAGACGGCCGGCGCTGCAAAGCAGGTCGGCGTTCGGACCAAGCAGAGGGAGGGGAAAGTCCCAGAGAGTCCGGCAGGAAGGAGTCTCCAACTGTTAAAAATATCTGTGTAAATAAAAACCACGGCGAACAGCGTTGTCAGCAGCGGCAGCGGCAGGAAAGCGCGGGAGGCGCCATTTTTTATTGGCAGGGAAGAAAGGAAAGCGCGGGAGGCGCCATTTTTGATTTTCAGGATGCCTAAGACTAGCAATATTACTGCTTTCGATAGTAATATAGAGGATTGGACCACATATGTGGAAAGAGTGGAGGTATATTGCACAGCGAATGAAGTAAAGGATGATAAAAAGGCATCGGTACTTCTAAATCTGATGGGCGCAAGGACATACGGGCTGTTACGAAACTTAATCACTCCAGCCAAACCGATCGACAAGAATTTTAAGGAGATTGTTGATACCCTACAGGAGCACTTAAACCCAACACCGCTGCTGATAGCGGAATGATTCAAATTCTTCAGGAAGAATCAGCACAAGAATGAAAGTAACGCTGATTACCTCACCGAATTAAGAAAGCTGTCAAAGCACTGCCAATTCGAGGCAGGACTGGCAGATTCTCTACGAGACAAATTCGTCTGCGGTCTCCTAAGTGAAGGAACACAGAAAAGGCTACTTTCTGGGAAAGATTTGACACTGGACAAGGCTTTCAGTGTGGCTGTATCATACGAAGCAGCCGCAAGAGGAGCTGCAGAGATACAGCAAAAGCCACAGGACTTCGGCACCCATGAAATGACACGGGGTTTCGAGAGATATTATCGCTGCGGCAGATCCACCCATGACCAGAGGACTGCTGGTTCAAGGACAAAGCATGCAGGAAATGCGGAAAGATGGGACACATTGCACGTGTATGCCGATCTGGAAACAAAAAATCCACTGACAGAAAAAAAATCAATAAGGAAAATTACAGAAAGGTACAAATGATGACGGACAGCAGCTCCGAAGACCAGAAGAGCGATAGCGACTCCGGAAACAAGAGACTAAGCTGTCTCAAATTACATAATGTAATTGCCAAAGAAGATTACCAGACCATTTGGGTTACCCTCACGATAGCGGGGTCCCCAGTTAAAATGGAGCTAGATACAGGATCAGCTCTGACCGTCATAAGTCGACGGGATTACGAGCGGCTATTTCCGCATATAACTTTGAAAGACACATCCATTATCTTGAAGACACATACGGGGCAGAAGGTATACCCCAAAGGGAAAATAAGGGTGCCTGTTGTATACAACGGCAAGGAAATACAGAAGTTGTATTTATACGTTCTGCAAGATGGTGGTCCACCGCTGTTGGGACGTGAATGGATCAGGAAAATACGTTTAGACTGGCACTCCATTCAGGCACTGACGGTGACCAGTAAGAAAAAAAATGATGATGACGTCATACCTGAACGATTAAAAGACATCTTGGCCAACGCCAAAGAAGTGTTTCAACAGGAACTAGGAACCTTGAAAGGCATCACCGCCTCAATAAAAGTGGAAGATGCGGCAAGTCCCAAGTTTTTTAAGGCAAGGCCGGTGCCATACGCAATTCGTCCAGCAGTCGAGGCAGAGCTGGAGAATTTGGAAAAGGCAGGCGTGTTATCCAAGGTAGATTGGAGCGAGTGGGCAACACCCATCGTCCCGGTCATGAAGAAAACATTGAATAATGATAAATCTGAAGAACAGAGAAAAATTCGCATCTGTGGGGACTTTAAGGTGACTGTAAACCCGGTCCTTCACACGGTACAGTATCCTCTTCCGAGGATAGAAGATATTTTTGCCTCACTATCCGGAGGGAAACGTTTCACCAAAATTGACTTGGCACAGGCATATCTACAGATGGAGGTTGAGGAGGCCTCTAAAAAGTATCTCACGATAAACACACACAAAGGCCTGTACCAGTACAATCGACTGGTTTTCGGAGTAGCATCAGCTCCAGCTATCTGGCAAAGAGCTATGGAGCAAGTCCTGCAAGGGATTCCGGGAATTCAATGCTACCTAGACGACATCCTTGTAACAGGAGAAAACGACAACGAGCACCTTGCCAATTTGGAGCAGGTGCTCACTAGGCTGAGAGAACCGGACCTACGAGCAAATCGCCCCAAGTGCGAATTTTTCCAGAAACAAATATCATATTGTGGCCATATAATTAACGAAGAAGGGTTGCATAAGTCACCTGAAAAAATTGAAGCGGTCGTAAAAGCCCCAGCACCTGAAAATGTCTCACAATTAAGGTCGTTCCTGGGATTGATAAATTACTATCATAAATTTTTACCGAACTTGTCAACTGTTCTGCACCCTCTTAACGCACTGCTACAAACGGGAGTAATTTGGAAATGGAGCGAAAACTGTAAACGTGCCTTCCATAAATG
Organism: Somniosus microcephalus; assembly: GCF_052327205.1. Taxonomy (NCBI): domain Eukaryota; kingdom Metazoa; phylum Chordata; class Chondrichthyes; order Squaliformes; family Somniosidae; genus Somniosus; species Somniosus microcephalus. Next base: position 119,589,455 of record NC_140998.1, read on the forward strand.
CAAAGGCTTGTTCACGTCCAAGGAAGTGTTGGCTCATTACAACCCATCACTGCCAATCAGACTGGTGTGCGATGCATCCCCTTACGGCGTAGGAGCGGTATTATCGCATAGATTCCCTGATGGCTCGGAGCGGCCGATAGCTTTTCTGTCACGCTCATTGAACTCAGCTGAGCGTAACTATGCCCAGATCGACAGTGAAGCACTCAACCTGGTGTGGGGAGTGAAGAAATTCAACCATTACCTACACGGACAAAAATTTACCTTGTTGACTGACCATCAACCCCTCGTCTCCATATTCAACCCTAAAAAGGGCGTTCCCATTATGACAGCGCAAAGGCTACAGAGGTGGTCCCTTTTCCTAGGGGCACACCAATATGACATAGAATACAAAGGATCAAAACAGCATGGGAATGCTGACGGGTTATCGCGCCTACCGTTGCCAATGGTAGAAGAGGCACCTACAGTGGACCCAGTGGAGATGTTCCACTCAACCATAGTGGAATGTCTACCAGTAACAAATTCTACCATTGAAAAGGAAACGAGAAATGACCCGACTCTCTCACAAGTCTACGATTTAACAGTGAAGGGATGGCCAGCACATGACGAACCACTGTTGCCAGCATTCTCGCAAAGAAGAGAACAGCTGTCAGTGTGCCGAGGAACCTTGATGTGTGGATCCAGAGTGGTGATTCCACCCAAACTCCAGGATAAAGTGCTAAAGGAGCTTCACGAGGGGCATCTGGGTGGAGTGAAAATGAAGAACCTAGCTAGAGCGTTTGTGTGGTGGCCAGGTATCGATGGAGATATCGAAGAAATGACCAAGAGCTGCCTAGGATGCCAGATGGTCCAAAACGCCCCACCACAAGCCCCTCTACATCCAGGGGAGTGGCCCTCATCTCATAGAAACATAGAGGATAGGAGCAGGAGTAGGCCATTCGGCCCTTCGAGCCTGCTCCGCCATTCAATGTGATCATGGCTGATCATCCAAATTCAGTACCCTATCCCTGCCTTTTCCCCATATCCCTTGATCCCTTTAGCCTCAAGAAATATATCCAACTCTTTCTTGAATATATTTAATGAACTGGCCTCCACCGCCCTCTGTGGCAGAGAATTCCACAGGTTCACCACTCTCTGGGTGAAGAAATTCCTCCTCATTTCAGTCCTAAATGGCTTACCCCTTATCCTTAGACTATGACCCCTGGTTCTGGACTCCCCAGCCATCAGAAACATCCTTCTTGCATCTAGTCTGTCCAGACCTGACAGAATTTTATAGGTTTCGATGAGATCCCCTCTCAACCTTCTAAACTCCAGTGAGTATAAGCCCAATCGACACAATCTGTCCTCATACGTCATTCCTGCCATCCCAGGTATCAGCCTGGTGAATCTTCGCTGCACTCCCTCCATGGCGAGAACGTCCTTCCTCAGGTAAGGTTACCAAAACTGCACACAATACTCAAGGTGCGGTCTCACCAAGGCCCTGTACAACTGTAGCAAGACATCCTTGTTCCTGTACTCGAACCCTCTTGCTATGAAGGCCAACATACCATTTGCCTTCTTAACCGCCTGCTGCACCTGCATGCTTACCTTCAGCGACTGGTGCACAAGGACACCCAGGTCTCTTTGCACTTCCCCTTCTCCCAATCTATTGCCATTCAAATAATAATCTGCCTTCCTGTTTTTGCCACCAAAGTGGATAACCTCACATTTATCCACATTATAGTGCATTTGCCATGTTTCTGCCCAATCACCCAACCTGTCCAAATCGTACTGGATTTTCCCGACATCCTCCTCACAGCTTACCCTCCCGCCCAGCTTTGTGTCGTCTGCAAACTTGGAGATATTACATCCAATTCCCTCGTCCAGATCATTAATATATATTGTGAACAGCTGGCGTCCTAGGACCGAGCATTGCGGTACCCCACTAGTCACTGCCTGCCACTCGGAAAACGACCCATTTATTCCAACTCTTTGCTTTCTGTCCACCAACCAGTTCTCTATCCAAGTCAATACCTTGCCCCCAATCCCATGTGCCTTAATTTTGCACGCTAATCTCTTGTGTGGGACCTTATCGAAAGCCTTCTGAAAGTCCAAATACACCACATCCACTGGTTCTCCCTTATCTATTTTACCAGTTACATCCTCAAAAAATTCCAGTAGATTAGTCAAGCATGATTTACCTTTTGTAAATCCATGTTGACTTTGTCCGATCCTGTCACTGCTTTCCAAGTGCTCTGCTATTACATCTTTTATAATAGACTCTAGCATTTTCCCCACTACCGATGTCAGGCTTACCGGTCTATAATTCCCCGCTTTTTCTCTACCACCTTTTTTGAATAGTGGGGTAACATTAGCTACCTTCCAATCCATGGGTACCGTTCTAGAGTCTATCGAGTTCTGGAAGATGATCAGTAATGCATCTACTATCTCTAGGGCCACTTCCTTAAGTACCCTGGGATGTAGACCATCAGGCCCTGGGGATTTATTGGCCTTCAGTCCCATCAATTTTCCTAACACCATTTTCCTACAAATACTGATTTCTTTCCGTTCCTCTCTTTCATCAGACCCTATGTTCCCCGGCATCTCTGGGAGGTTATTTGTGTCCTCCTTTGTGAAGACAGAACCAAAGTATGCATTTAGTTGGTCTGCCATTTCCTTGTTTCCCATTATAAATTCCCCTGATTCTGACTGTAAGGGACCTACGCTTGACTTCACTAATCTTTTTCTCTTCACATATCTATAAAAGCTTTTACAGTTAGTTTTTATGTTCCCAGTTAGCTTACTCTCATATTCTATTTTCCCTTTCTTAATTAATCCCTTTGCCCTCCTTTGTTGACTCCTAAACTGCTCCCAATCCTCAGGATTATTGCTTTTTCTAGCCAATTTATATGTCCTCTCCTTGGATCTTATGCTATCCCTAATTTCCCTTGTTAGCCACGGTTGAGTCACCTTTTTTGTTTTATTTTTACGCCAAACTGGGATGAACAAATTCTGTAGCTCATCCATTCGGTCTTTGAATGTTTGCCATTGCCTATCCACCGTCAACCCTTTGAGCGCCATTCCCCACTCAATCCTACCCAACTCACTCCTCAGACCATCGTAGTTCCTTTATTTAAATTGAGGACCCTGTCTCTGAGTCAACTACTTCATTCTCCATCTTAATGAAGAATTCGATCATATTATAATCGCTCCGACCCAAGGGGCCTCGTCCAAAAAGATTGCTAATTAATCCTTTCTCGTTGCTTAATACCCAGTCTAAGATGGCCTGATCTCTGGTTGGTTCCTCGACATATTGGTCCACAAAACCATCCCGTAAACACTCCAGGAATTCCTCCTCCACAGTATTGTTACTAATTTGGTTGGCCCAATCTATATGTATCTCCATGGCAAAGGGTACATATCGACTTTGCTGGTCCATTTATGGACTCAATGTTCTTAATCGCGGTTGATGCACACTCCAAGTGGTCGGAGGTAATAAAGATGTCCTCCACCACCATGGAAAAAACCATCACAATATTAAGGACCATATTTGCCAGGAATGGGCTGCCTGAACAGATCTGTTCTGATAATGGACCGCAATTTGTGTCCGAAGAATTCAGGAAGTTCTTAAAAAACAATGGGGTTAAGCACTACACGTCCGCCCCATACCATCCCGCCATCAATGGATTAGCTGAAAGGTTTGTCCAGACCTTCAAGAAGGCCATAAAGGCCATGGGTAATGAAGACATAAATCTACAACATAAGGTAGATAACTTCTTGTTTGCGTACAGGAATGCAACACGTGGTTACAAACCAAACTCCCGCCATGATGTTTTTCAATAGAAGACTAAGATGCCGGCTGGATTTGATCAAGCCAAACATCAGAAGGAACGTAGAGAACCGGCAATTTCAAGGCATGAATGAAAGGCCAACTAGAACCTTCCAGATAGGTCAACAAGTTTTGGCCCGGGACTACCGTACTGAGAAATGGCAGCCTGGAACTATTTGCACATGACTAGGACCGCTAATGTATACTGTGGACATTGGTGAAAGCATAATAAGGTGTTATGCTGACCAGATCATAGAGTCATCCAAAAAGGGACAACCTACACCACAACTCTATATGCCTAATGATGAAGCAGAGATACCCATAGTATCTACCTCCGATCCGGTGATACTGGAACCAGATGAACCCGACACTGGCATTGAAGCTGAATCAACCTTGCCAAAAGAACCAACTACACCACCGAAAACTACTACACCACCGAGGCGTTATCCGGACCGAGTCAGGAAGCCTCCAGAGAGACTGACTTATAATTGATTAACTGCAGCAAATGTGTAGATTATTGTTCTTGTAAACATGTTAATTAATGATTACTTAAAATGTTATGTACTAATTATCTAAAAGGGGAGGAATTGTAGTGTATGTACCTTTAAGAGCCCCTGTGTACTGTAATACCGGTAGTGACCACTCGGGTATATAAGCCTGTATAGCGTCTTGTATCTTTTAGTTCACCTCCAGACTTTGTTCAGTAAACACCTGTTAAACCAACTCCTGCATTCCGTGTCTCCATTAATACATGGATACAACAGCGCAGTCATCACCGGAACGCCCTTCTTCGGATTAAAAATGGAGACAAGAGGCTGGTGATCAGTCAGCAAGGTGAATTTCTGCCCGTGCAGATAGTGATTGAACTTTTTCACTCCCCACACTAGGCTAAGGGCCTCCCTGTCAATCTGGGTGTAGTTACGCTCGGCTGAGGTTAGTGATCGTGACACAAAGGCTATTGGCCTCTCTGAGCTGTCTGAGAATTTGTGCGACAGCACCGCTCCAATTCCGTAGGGTGACGCATCACATGCCAACCAAATTGGTAATGCTGAGTTGTAATGGGCCAATACCTCTTTCGATGTGATTAGTGTTTTGCTCTTCTGAAAAGCTCGTTTACATTCGTCACTCCACTTCCATGGCACCCCAGTTTGCAGTAGGGTGTTCAGTGGGTGTAGTATTGTAGACAAATTTGGCAAGAACTTATGGTAGTAGTTTACCAGCCCGAGGAACGACCTCAGTTGTGACACATTTTCCGGTGCTGGAGCCTTGACTACTGCCTCAATCTTCTCTGGGGACTTATGTAACCCCTCTTTATCGATCACGTGGCCACAATACGAGATCTGTTTTCTAAAAAACTCGAATTTAGGGCAGTTAGCTCGGAGCCCATATTCCTGTAATCTAGTGAGCACCTGCTCCAGGTTGGCAAGGTGATCACTGTCATTTTCGCCCGTGACCAGGATATCGTCCAAATAACACTGGGTCCCTGGGATCCCTTGCAGGAATTGTTCCATTGCCCTCTGCCAAATAGCCGGAGCTGATGCTATCCCGAATACCAGCCGGTTGTATTGGTAGAGACCTTTGTGGGTGTTGATTGTGAGGTATTTTTTTGATGCTTCTTCTACCTCCATTTGCAGATACGCCTGGGCCAGATCAATCTTAGTGAAGCGTTTCCCTCCAGATAGCGAGGCGAAAATATCTTCAATCGGCGGAAGTCGATATTGTACGGTGTGAAGGACCGGGTTCACTGTTACCTTAAAGTCCCCACAGATGCGAACCTTCCTTGGTTCCCCAGGCGTGCTGCTCAACGACTTTTTCATCACAGGGACAATGGGTGTAGCCCACTCGCTCCAGTCTACCTTGGACAGTACACCTGAACGTTCCAGACTCTCCAGCTCTGCTTCGACGGCTGGGCGGATCGCATAAAAAATTTTGGACTTGCGTTTTCTTCAATTTTAATCGTCGCTGTCATGCCTTTTAGTGTTCCGAGTCCTTGCTGGAACACTTCTTTCGCGTCAGTTAGGATCTTTGACAGTCGCCCAGGTGTGATGTCATCATCCTTTTTGTCAGCCACAGTCAGTGCCTGTATGGAATGCCAATCCAGTTGTATTTTCCAGATCCATTCATGTCCCAGCAATGGTGGTTCTATATCTTGCAATACATACAAGTTTTGGTGTTTCCTTACCGTTATATATAACGGTCACCCTTATTTTTCCTTTGGGGTAGACTTTTTGCCCCGTGTACGTCTTCAAAATAATTTTTGTGTCTCTCAAGGGTATGTGTGAGAATAGCCGCTCGTAGTCCCATCGGTTTATGACTGTTAGGGCTGATCCTGTGTCCAAGTCCATCTTTACCTGGACTCTTGCTATCTTGAGAGTGACCCAAATGGTTCGGTGATCCTCAGTTGTGATCACATTATGTAGTTTCAGACAACTCAGTTCCCTGCTTTCGGAGTCGTTATCACTCTTTTGTTCGTCTGAACTATTCTCCGTCATCTTATGTACCTTCTTGTACTTTCCTTTGGTCGGTTTCTTATTGCTGGTTTTCTTTCCCAACCTGCAGACGCGTGCTGTGTGTCCTACTTTTCCACACTGTCTGCACACTTTGTCTTTGAACCAGCAATCATTCTGGTCGTGTGTTGTTCTGCCGCAGCGATAGCACTTCTCTGTTCCATATGACATTTCGTTTGTGCCATATTCTTGCGGTCTCTATTGTATCTCTGCATCGCCCCGTGCTGCTGCTTCATATGATACCGCAATGCTGGAAGCCTTTTTCAGCATAAGGTCCTTTTCAGATAAAAGCCGTTTCTGGGTTCCTTCACTTTGAAGCCCACACACAAACTTGTCCCTTAAGGTATCTGCCAGTCCCGCTCCAAACTGGCAGTGTTTCGATAGTTTGCACAGTTCTGTTAAATAATCAGCATTGCTTTCATCCTTATGCTGGTTCCGTTTGTGAAACTGGAATCTTTCTGCTATCAGCAACGGTGTGGGGTTTAAATGTCCCTGTAGTATCGTTACTAAGTCTTCAAAACTCTTTTCCATTGGCTTCATTGGGGTTACTAGATTTCGTAATAAACCATACGTCTTCGCACCCATTAAATTTAACAATACCGACGCTTTCTTGTCATCTGACACCTCATTTGCCTTGCAGTACACCTCTATTCGTTCGACATATGTAGTCCAATCTTCGACTTCATTATCAAATGCGGTGATACTGCCACTCTTCGGCATTTTGGGTGTGGTTTAAAATGGCGTCTCCCAATGGCTTTAAATGGCGCCTCCCGTGCTTTCCTTCCTCCCCCGCTGCTGCCAACGCCGCTCCCGGCGGTTCTCGTGGCAATGGCAGTGCCCTGTAGGTTTCGCGCGCTTCTCCTGCACTGCTGCCGACGCCACTCTCGGCGGTCCTCGTGGCAATGGCGGCGCCTCGCGGGTTTCTGCGCGTCTCTCTCTCCCTCTCTTCGACGCTGCTCGGCCCCTGAACACCGGCTGCGCCCTGTGCGCTCTGCCCTCTCTCTCTCTCCCCCGTTGACGCTGCTTGGCCCTTTGCTGTGCCGCTCGGTCGGGCTCTAGCCCGCCGCTGTCCAGGAAGGGTCTGCGCTCTACCTGTTGCCAGCCCGTTTCGCTGGACCACCTCGACTGGAAAGCCAAGCCTGGCTCTCGACAGCCTCCCCCGCAATTCTCGAGTCTCTGCTGGATGACTGGGCGGTTGCCCGTGGTCGACGCCCGAGTCTCTGGCCTTGACCTCCAATCCACTGATCTCCAGGAACGAATCCCCGGGAGGTGATGCAGAGTTGCAGGTAGGTTCGAACTTGCCTTGTCGCCAATGTTGTGTCTGTGTATAATAAGACACAGACTGCAGGAGAAACGGTACAACAGGTGTTTACTCAACGTGGCTCACAGTGGAACTGACTGTACAGATTACTGCTCAGTGCTATATACAGGTGTGGTCACTGCCGGTACTACAGTATACATGAGCTGTAAAAAGTAGTTCCCCCCTTAAAGGTATATACATTACAGATCCTTTTCCAATATGTCATTCAACTGAACAAATGTGTGAGGAACTACAATTGTTCAATTTTAATTAGTTTGATACAACTCAGACTTCTCATTAGCGGCTTCATTCCATTTCACTTTGCTGGTAACTAAATCATCATAAGGAGATACATTTCTGATATCGATTATTATTAACCTTATCTATTAAAGGACTCACCTCAGTCTGTTGGTCTACAATTTTGGTCAGGCCTAGTGCAAGCTGGCACCAGAGTCTTAATTGGAATACTAGGATGTCTAAATCCTTTATCTGTGTCAGAAGGATATCCCAGACCCTGTTTATTAAGCATATATTCCATGTAGTGTTCAGAATGTTTATATTGTTCTTACGAGTGGCAGACATTTCCTTGCTGGTACTCGCCAACAAAGAGTGTTTCATTTTGTTGATCTTCGAATTCTCTTCACAAATGACTATCAAGTTGATACAAACATACGTAGAAAAATGCTTTATCAACTGCAGCAATGCTTCAATGTGGGGACAACTTCATGTACCCACATCACTTATTGAACAGAAAACAACTATGGAAACAGTCTGATTATCAAACGTCTGGATAAATTGAATTTTACAGCTTGACACAGAAGCAAAAATAGAGGGGAAATCAGATATTTACCTTTGGTTTGCAACTTAAAGAATGAATTATGCCAGCTTTCAATTGACTGAAATGTCCATGAGAAATTAACTTTCCAGTTCAATGGCTGAAACCACTCAGTACTTCAGGAAATATGTAACCCAGTAACGTTTTTAAGATGTAGATCATTGGTCCATCCAACTTCACACAAAATTACCTTGATGCATTTCTAAATCTAATAACCTTGAATCCTATGTGCTGGCAGGAACTTGTCTGCTCACTTCTTGAACCCCATCATAACTTGTTATTCCACCATCTGTTCCACAGGCTTATCACCCTTTAACTGAAAAAATGTTTCAGAATTTCCCATTTGATTATATTCATCCTTAATTTGAAACTATTTGAATTTCATACATGGCAGAAAAACTTATCTGGATCCAAATTCACAAAACCCTTCATATTCTTAAGACTATTATTAAATCATCCCTCAAGTCTTCTTTAAAGGGAGGAAGACCCAAGGTAGCCAACCTCTCCTTCTGACTCTGTCCCCTCAGTATCCTTTTTTAAAACAGGGAGATCAAGACTGCTCAGTATTCTGCCATGGTCTTATTAAGGTCAGATATCATTTTAGAATTGATTCTCTCGACTTATAAAGTAAATCCTTTAGCTATACATCCCAACATTCTGTTTGCTTTTCTTACAGCCTGTGACTACTTTAACAACAGTTTTAGTGACCTATTTACCAAAATTCCAAGATCTTGTTGCATCACTTCCAGCACATTTCCATTTAGTACAGAATGCACACTATCCTTCCCTCTGCCAAATCTCATAAACTTTAAACTTCTTTACATTAAATTGTATCGGTCACGTCTCTGCCAACAGACCTAGCTTCTCTAGATCCTTTTCGATAATCATCATTTGCCACTGCTCCTAATTTGATGTCATATCAAAATATCTGCACTTATTACTTGTGCAATGATATTGCAATACCTGTGCCCAATAAGGGAATAAGGGTCCAACATACTTTGTCAGGTTTTTTTCTTCATTAATGCAACCACTTGGCTATGAGAAATATTCAATAATCTATCGTCCCTTCATGTTTTATATAGAACAAACCATCTCTTCCCTCCTGTTTTTAGACCTAAATATCTTAAAATGGAACAGCCCTTTATAGCTAGCTATTCGTTAAATTCCAATACCTGCCTACAATGGCTGCGCATTCAAAACATATTTTAGGTTTGCAAAAATAATCTGATTATTAAGACCTTATACAGTTGGCCGCACATTACAAATCCAGCTCCTTGATAACAGATAATTCCTAAATTACTGTCACGACTATCGGTTCCGTTATTAAAGTTTCTGGAAATTAAAACACCCAAAGCAGCCAATGAATTGATCTTTGCTCCCTACTCCTCCTGGCTACTTCTCTGTGCTGACGAGGTGTACTAAGGAATATCTACCAACTGATGGAGCATAGATATCTTGCAATATCCCTTGCTACCCCCATCCACCTCACCCCAGAAACTGTCATTAAAAGAGTGAGAACCTGGCATTCTATAACCATAAAACATGCCTAGAACCAACCATGGTAGAATAACTCTATTAACTAGTAATGGATAGATTACATACATCTAAACTATTACAGTACATACAGAACTCCCGGCAGAGAGCTGCTGCTGGATGCATCTGTGAAGCTTGTTCCTGGACAGCCTAGTGATATCTCCCACATTCCATTGGCATAGTCCTCTGAGGAGGAAGTTCCAGAGATCTGGTATGTGCTGCTGTCCTGAGAGACTTATGGTATCAGGCAGGTGCACTCCAGCCACCACCATCCTACTGGGCCCTAGATCCGTGACTCCACTGATCAGCAAGATGGCTGTTCTAATAATAACTATCAGATCCTGAAAGCCCTAAGAGATATCTTCAGGCATTGAAACTGCCCTGGATTGGAAGCTAGAATGCAAGTTACTGTCCATTCTCTCCCCTATTGCCACCAGAGCTGCAATTTGTGCTTCCGTGGAGTTGTAAGTACCGACTGGTCCCTGGCTGCTTCTTGTGTGGCGCCTGCAGAAGATTCCAATGAAGTTGATGCACTCCATTGGTGCCTGCAACAACGTAAAAGCTTCACTGATGTTACCACAAATGAGAGCTAGAGACTTGACTCACACCAGTCAGTTGCTACACATCTCTGGTGACTGTCAGAGTCTGTATATAGGTACAATGTTCCTCAAACATCCTTCTTTTCCGGTGAATATTTATGAGTTCTAGGTCACACAGCTCTGAAGTGCATGAGCAGACTTCTCCTCTGCCTCCATTGAAAAGCTAGAATATCTTCATCTGCTCCTCACTCCTCCAGCTTCCTCATGCTCTGTGAATCACCCGGTGCCACTTCCTCACTATCTATTTCCCCCAGGGGAAAGTGCCTGAGCTGTTGCACAGAAGTGAAGAGGCAATGCAGGGACTGAGTTTAAAGGGGTTAGAGCAAAGGAACATGGGGCAGGGTATCTCATCAGGAACCCATGGGTTGGCTTGATTCTGACTTCATCTCCTTCATCTCCAGGTTCATTATCATCCTCCTCTTCATCTTCTTCATCATTGTCATAGTTCACAAGGAAATAGTTGTGTCGCTCCTCCTTCTCCTTCTGCTGTGCCCCCCTCATTGTTGTGATGGATCGGCAGGAAAAGAGGGTACAAGCTATGAATGGTTGTGCATTACCCCCTCGAGATTAAAGGGGACAGAGAAGAGGGTAGAAACTTGTGGCTATGTGGTTCTTCACAAGGATGCCACAGTGACAATATACTGTTCAGTCACTAACCTGGCAATGGCAGTATGCCCCCCAACCTCACCATCCCCCAAGGTAAGAGCAGAGTGACTCCATGAGCTCCATGGCCTGAACCTTGTAGGATGTGAGCTGTTTCAGGTCTGGGATGCCCTCGCCGGTGGCTTGGGTCTCACAGGCATTTTGTGTCATTTTCTCCTGCAACAAAATTGAGTAACTTAGCTGAAGGCTAGCAATTGAAGAGTGTGTGCCAAGTGACAAGGGAGAGCTGAAGTAAGAGATGGTATCATCCTGTTAAAATAGAGGAAGGAGTTTTAGTGTTGTACATGCAAGTAATTGCTGTTAGGGAATAAAGGTAGCTTTAGTGTAAGCTCCCGATTTAGAGCACTCCTTAACTAGAGAGCATTGTGAAGGGTTAGTTGTGCAGCTGTTACTTTTGGATTATTAATAATGTGCTGTTGCCCAGGGTGCCCAAGGAAGAAAAGGAAGTGTGTAACCTTGCCTGCCCAATATTTATCCCTCAATCAACATCACTAAAAACAGATTATCTAGTAATTATCACTTTACTGTTTGTGGGAGCTTGCTGTGCACAAATTGGCTGCTGCGTTTCCAACATTACAACAGTGACTACACTTCAAAAGTACTTCATTGACTGTAAAGCACTTTGGGATGTCCCGAGGTCATGAAAAGCGTTATATAAATGTAAGTCTTTCTTTTTTCCCTGGCCAGTTCATTAAGCTTTTTCTAGCACTTGTCTGCAGTCCTGGGGGTGAGAGAGTTGGCACTTAATACCAGTGCCATCTCTCTTCACATAGCATGAGTGACCATTTTGGCAGGTTTGGGCGCCCAGCACTCTGTCTCGCCTGTGGACTATTTCATCTAGCAGGGTTTGCAGGTGAGACTCGTTGGCTGCGATTTTACTAACTTTGACAGGTCTGGGCCGGCGATGTCGGTGGTGGATCCCGACCCTGCTGCTGTCTCCATCCCGGCCTCTGAAGTGAATTTCCCTAGATTGGGCTTGTTAAGCCCGCCCAGCGCTTTTGCCGGCCAATTAGAGGAAGCAGATCTAGTGACATCATTTGATGACACGTCATCAGCCAGTTTCCTTAAAGGGATCATGGCCAACTTTATTTTGACATTTGTGATGTCAGTGTTTGACAGCATTGAGGTGCTGCAAACATGGGCAAGCACTGCATGGAGGTGCAGGGCTGCAACCAGGCTCTCCCATGAATCCCTCCATATGAAACCTCCCCAGGAGACCAGCACAGCCTGGTTGCACATTGCAGAGGAGGACACAAGCAGGGATGTTGTTAGGAGGACCAGGCTGCAGTGCCGCAAATGTTTCAATGATCTCAGTAGATCACGAAACATTAGCACAAAGCTACACTCAACCTCATCCTGCTGTGCCTCTCATCACATCCCCATCACTCTGCCTTCCCTACCCTACTCCTGCACATCCTTACTCACAACAACTTACCTTGCACCTCCACCCATCCCTCTACATTATCACATCCCCTTCTCACGAGCCACCCCTCAGACTCTCCCTCATCCTAGTCCAATCATACCAACTAACAACACACAAGGGTAAGCATTTGAGTGTTTTATGCAATGCTTATGCAAAGTTTCTGTTAATGTGCTGTCAAACATTGAAACCTTTATTTTCAACATTTTGCGTTCTTGGACAGATTTGTGTGCACCTTTGGAAGTGGCTTCGTGAGTTGCAGTGAATGGTGATACATAACGGTACCCCCCCCACCCCACCCCCCGCAATGGTGAGTGTGAAAGGAATGGCTTGGGCATTTTAGGGATGCTTTATGGTGTTGGTGTGGGGTGGTGCCAACCTGGCACTTCATGTGGCAGCCAGGGTGTACAGCATCAAGTTGAAGTAAATCTGGCCATGGTGTGGCCATCCCTGGCTTCCCGGGCAGCAATGCAGTTGGGTGCTGATGCCCTGTGCAGCATCAGGTGATTGCAGAAAAGGTTGGTGTTGTCATTGGTGCTGCTGGTATGCCTGGTGATGCTGGTGTTGGGGCTGATCGTGGTGGGATTCTGAGGACTAAGGTGAGAGAGTTTCAAGGGCACCCATGCTGATAGAATAGATGGCAGGTGAAGTAGAGATGACAGAAGCGATCTCTCAATGATGAGAGAGGTAATGAGGTCAGACTGGATGGAGACTTGTGTAAAGACTTGCAGCATGGTGAATTTGTTGTCGAAATGCAGTGAGGAAGAGTTTGTGGCTGAGGGAAGATATCTCTGTAAGGTGGGAGCTTTTACTGTACATTTGAAGCTGTCAACTCAACAGCTGATTCAATGGCCACTGAACCCCCGTCTCAACTTGACAGATGTGGTCCACGGCCAGCATGGATCCCGTGGGCGAGCTGTCAAATGCAGAAGGTGAGCTGAAATTCATTCTTAAGTGGCTCCATTCGATTCAAGATGGTGAACGAGGCGGTCCGGAGCTAAGCGCTCTCCTTCTTCGGACGGCCTGCACCCCCCGCCGCCCGCTCCCGATGCTGGAGCGATATGTTCGGCGAGTCGGGCGGAGGCAGCGCAGCAGCGGGAAGCGGCAGCAGCAGCCACGAAGACCCACTTCGGCACGTCGCCCGGCAGCTCCTCGTCGTGAATTTCTGTTTCAGACTAGGAGGAGGGGAGCCGGGCATGGCGGTTGGAGGCTGGACGTGAGCGTGAGAGGCAGGCCCCGGGCCGTTGCAAATTTGAACCGGTGACAGTGCGGGAAGCTCTCAGTTCGAGGAGAAGGAGGGAGAGCCGGGCATGGAGACCTGAGGCCAGACGGTGAGCGTGAGAAGAAGGACACCATATTTTGGAGCCAGCAACAGGGAGGAGGAGTCCGTGGAGACGGAGCGGCTGATGAACATCGCGTTCCCACTGCCATTGGGCGCAATTGAATTGACTTTTATTGAACATGGCGCTGTAGAATAGCGACGTGCCTCTGTGAGCTCCCATAGCCTATTGTGGAAGTGATCGGGGAGTAAAAACATTCCATTGTAGTAATACATATGGCAAATAAAATTTGATTTGATTTAAACAAACCACTAATTACCTGAATTGGGTCCCCCACTGTGAACCCGCCGCTGCATGTCAGGTCTGCTCAGCGCTGACAGACCCAGCATCGCGAAAAGGCGCGTGGTGGCGAATTCACAGTGGGGTCCAGACCCACTGGGGAAAAAAAACACTTTCCCACCCGACCCGCCACCGATCCCGCCCACTGACCCCCCGTAAAATCCAGCCCAGTGAAACTGTCTGCTTCTGCGTCATGCCCTGCTGCATCTATCACATTCTCCTGTGTTAGACATTCTTGTAGAGTGGTACAGAAACAGTCATAAGACATCCAATTCACTCAGCCAAACACTGTTCCTTGCCTATTTGCTAATCCCCCAGACTGCTGCTGCAATCTTCAGCCGTAAATGTTGTTTTAAAGGCTGCACTCCAATCTCCATGCAGCCCAACACATTACTCCCATTGTACACCAATCAGTATCTCAATGTATATGCAAATGATCTGACCCACGAAATTCTGGTGTAAATACCTCTCCAGACCATCGATGGGCACAACTCATTATCCACTGGCGTAAAAGTAATGCAACTCGGCACGTGGAATTTCAGGGCCCCCAATTCTATCATGGACCCTAATACTCATTCTAACTGAACAATAACTGGAGAAGTAAACCCTGCAGTCACAGAGCAGTTACCAATGTCTTAAATAAAAAGCTATATGGAGATTAAAACAGGTATCAAAATGGTCAATTTTCAGTCTATTTCAGAAATACGATCTTTAAATGAATATCAACACTAGCCTCTGCCTGGTAAAACAATGGCCACTTTTTACTCTTTGTCAAAATATCTTAAAATGTTGGTTTCATACTTTTGTGCTTAAAAAAGAAAAAGCACAAAGGAAAAAAATATAAGAAAACTGTTTAGGTAAAAACATAAGGAGGAAGCTTGAAGTCTGGAAGAAACTGTTCATGATCTGGAAGCAGTGGATGTGTCTCAAAACAAAAAATGATGATATTGGAACTCGGCAATCGCAATGGTTTAAGTTTATTAGTCCATTGTCTGTGGCAGATAATGGATTTATATTCATTGATCTCTAATAATTGAATGTTACAGTGAAGGTAAATAGAACTGACTACATTTATAAACAGTGCCAACATATTATACAAAGCAGTTAAATAATGGTTTAATTAATATATTATGACAGACAACATGATATAATATAAATCCAGGTGCATTTTAGTAATTTATGTGTTAATGAATATCATCAAGATGATCCAATAAACTCCACAAGGAAACCTCATCCTTCCATTGGTATTATAATAATAGACCAGTGGATATGAATTTAAACAGTTAGGGGGAAAAATTTGTCCCCTCAGCACCTCCCGTTAGCGCCAGCAGATGGCGCTACTTGGGTACTAGAGCATTATTGCTGGGGTGAGGCGAATCCAGCGGTGCATGCCAAATCCCCCCCACCCACCCGTAGCGTCGCCGGTAACAGTTATCACCGGGAGCTTCAACGCCAGGTGGATCGTGATGCCATTGAGTGTGCAATGCTCACTGAGCGCCTGATCTGTGAAATTGATTGTCGCCACCTACCTTAGCACCTGGAGTAAACAATGACAGGGAGAGCTGGCATGAAGCAACAGGAAGCTGGCTCCAGAAAAGTTATTTAAAAAAGTTATCAGTAATGACTCACAGCTGTCAGATTAGTGGAGTTTCAGTGGTTTCTTTTCAGTTTCACAAAGTACAACAGTTTCATTCAGTAATTTCAAGGTTATTTTGTATGAGGAGTGTTGTGGCAACTAAAAAGTAGCTACAATTATTCTTAAAAAAATCAAACTGCTACACTTGGTTATATTAATGGGGGCTGTACTGGCAGTCGACCTTGCCCTCCGGGATCTATGGCAGAGGGAGCGGAGGCAGCGAAAAAGACTGGAACTTGTGCCCAAAGGGAGGAGAAGGGCCATCAGGGCTCTCAACAGGAGGCCTTACCCTCCGAGAGTATTCCAAGAGCACTTCTCCTACCTCCAATTAAGCGAGGAGCAGTGTATTAGAAAGCTCCGCTTCACTAAGGAGGTAGTCACAGAACTCTGCCACCTCCTGCAACCAGACCTCCAGCCTCAGATCAGGGTGACCGTGGCTCTCTCAGTGCCAGTCAAGATCACCGTCACCCTCAATTTCTTTGCCAGCGGATCCTACCAGTCTGCAACAGGAGACATAGCTAGCATCTCATAGTTCGCCATCCATCGCTGCATCTGGGAGGTCACAGAGGCTCTCTACAGTTGGAGAAGGAACTCTATTTCATTCCCCAGCACCAGAGAGAAGCAGGATGAGCGTGCATGTGGCATTGCCAGGAAAGCAGGATTCCCCATGGTGTAGGGTGCCATTGACTGCACCCACGTGGCTTTGCAGGCGCCACATAACAATCCTGAGATCTTCCATAGCCACAAAAGCTACCACTCACTTAATGTACAGTTGGTGTGTGACCACACACAGCAAATCCTCAATGTCAATGCCCGCTATCCTGGCAGCAGCCACGATGCCTGCGCCAGACTGGTGTGTCAGCACTCTTCCAACCACCACGTCAAGCTCGCAGCTGGCTGATCAGAGACAAGGGGGTATCTGCTCTCTACCTGGCTCATGACTCCCCTCCACAACCCCAACACTCCTGCTCAGCACTCATATAATGAGAGCCATGCTGCCACCAGGAACATCATCAAGCAGACCATCAGGGTGCTCAAGCAATGGTTCCGGTGCCTTGACCACTCGGGAGGAGCCCTCCAGTACTCGCCGAAGCGGGTGTCCCATTTCATGGTGTTCTGCTGCATGCTCTACAATCTGGCCATCATGAGGGCCCAGCCCTTGCACCAGGGATTGCGGGACCACCTCAAGAGGAGGAGGAAGAGGAAGACGAGGAGGACGACGAAGGGGATGAGGAGGACGAGGAACAGAAGCAAGGGAGGAGGCAGGCACTCAATAGGCCTTCCGGAAGAGCGGTCTGTGACCATCCCATCAGACTGCAGTTCAATTAATTAAACCCCAGATCCCCGTTGCTCACCACATCCCCATCGTTCTATCACTGTCTCAGGCCATATCACAGCGCAAAGCTGAAATGAGACACACCACAAAAGAATCCAAACTGAATTAATACATTTTATCAAAAATCAGTGAACACATATTTACAACAAAAATATTAACTATTCACCCTTGTACAAACCCTTAGTGCCTCTCGTTACTGTGCCTTTGTGCACTCTAGTGCTCCTATGAAGTGTTGGCCCAGTGGCTGCAGCAGGGCTGGTGGAAGGCTGCTGAGTGTCCATGCAGAAGACTTCAGATGGCCTGGCAGGACGCCCTTGACCAGCTCTGGACCTAGAAGGCCTGGCTGTAGACTGCACCACCTCAGCATGGGCGGCAGCAGTCTGGGCTGGCTGGATGACAGGCAGCGACAAGAACAATGGCAGAGTGGCAGTGGTGGGAGCAGGAATGCTGTCATCCTGAGAGAGGACAGTAGCTTCCTGCTTCACTGACTTACTGCCACTCCCCCGGGGCAGCACCTCAGCATCCTTAGCAATCTGTTGGAGCACAGATAGCTGGCCTGTTGCGACACCATGAACGCCCCGGTCGACGGTGGTTGACCCAGCCCTGATGGCAGCAGTCAGAGCTTGCGTGGCATCAAGCTGAGACTGCATGAGAGCAGCCTGAAATTGGATGCCACCAAGCATAGACTGCATTTCAGCACTAAGACATTGCATCGCTTCCGCCTGTGCTGCAATGGATGCTGCCAGATCGCCCCTCACACGCGGCATCAGGTCTGGGTCACCACAGTTTCTCTGGGAGTCTACCATCCTTTGCAGACTGGAAATAATGGGCCCCATGGTGTGCGCAGAGCCTTGTGCAATGTTGGAGGCAGACTCCTCCACGCTCCTTACCATGCTCGGGCACCCTTGCCATTGCACCTATCGTGTGCATGCCCATCACCCTTCTTCTAAAGGCCACCCCATCGAGGTCCTCATCTGAGTCCTGTGTAGCAGAACTCATGCGCTAACTCGGCCTCCAGGGAGCTGGCCCCCGAGCTACCCTTTCCCCCTGGTCTTGCTGCAGCCCACTCGAGCCCGGTGCCTCACCCTGTGCAGATCCCGCTACTATACTAGCCTCTAAAGAACATGTAGTGCCAGTATCTGAGCTGGTGCCTGCCTCCTCCTCCTCTTCTCCCACCTCGCTCTCTACGGTGCCCTCAGGGATAGGCTGCTCAGGTGCTTGCTGATTATCTGAAAGCATAAAGGCACAAGAGTCGGGTTAAGGTGAGGGGAGGGGTCAGGAAGGGAACAATGCATGCATACAACATAATTAGCTGGAAACTGCAAAACACTTATGGGGTGAGGGGGAAGTGGGATGTGAGAAGAAGGAGTAGGGATGAACATACCACTGTTTTCCCCAAGGGGGTCAACGTTGCCAGTGGCCATGGCACCCACCATCTGGCGCCCAATAATCTGCAGCACTCTATTCTCCAACGCAGACAGTGGTTGGGTGTCGGCTTGTTCCCCCGCCTGTGCGCTCCTGCTCCCTCCTGTTCTGAGCCACCTTGGCCTGCAAGAGAAAGGAAAGTGTGTGAGTGAGTGTGGAGCATTGTGTTTGGGTGATGTGCCTGCAATAGTTGAATAGCTGTCATTGTGTGCAAGCTGTGAGATGTGGGTGTGAGTGTTGGTAGGTGGAGATTGTTGGTGGGTGAGTGCTGGGGGTGTGGTACTTTGGGCAGTGTGTGAAGACTGTGGTACAGATGGTGGTATGTAGCATTTGTTGAAGCATTCATTCACCCTGACCACCCGAGTGAGGTCGTTAAATTTCTTCCTGCACTGTGTGAGAGTCCTGGGGACCACAGTGCTGCCCGAGATGTGCTGCGCTACCTCCCTTCACCTGGTTCGAAAGACTTGCGACGAGGGTCTCCTGCCACTTGCCGGGTAGAGCACCGCCCTCCCTCTCTCCACAGCAAACACTAATGCCGCCAATGCTTGATCGCAGAATCTATGGGCTCGCTCCCTGGGGCGTGTATCTGCCATGAGTACAGCTGTTTCAGTCCTCCGGCTCCTTCTCCTTGTCCTGCTTCTGCTGTACTAGGCAGCTGCACAGCCAGCAATGCTGAGAATGAGGTTCTGCAGCATCAATGAACCTCCCTTTTAAGTACTGAAAAAAGCCTGTGCCAAGCATGACCTGCGATTAGACTGCATCCGATATTGGCCCACCCTTTGAGTGCAACACCAATGAGCTTGGGCTTTAAGACTTGAATTAGGACTCCAATCATTTTTTTGAGCAGTGCACAAATTTTGCGTGCAGTCTAAAGCATTAGCGCCTGGTGCTAATTCTCCAACTTTTCTACTGATACCGCCCATTTTGGACTATAATGAATTTCTAGCCCTTAATCTTCTATTTCACATTGATTATGAATTGTGGCCTGAATCAATGGTGTAGATATATTTAATTCGATCACCTTTTACAGTAAAAATGGAATGTTATTGTGATGGTTGATATCTTCTCTGTGCTCTACTTCATGGACCAGTAAATATTCCTATGCTGGAAGGATTTTAAAATGTATTTCACTGACTTGATAGTGGGTATTAAACCATGGTAACATTCCCCTTTGTAGAACAAAGTTGACTGGTAATGCTGAATAGTTGCATTAGAATTTAATTTTATTTGCCTAAAGATCATCTAAATATGTTTTATGAGAGTTGAGTGAGCAAATTTAAAGGAAATAAAAAGTAGAATGATACACCTGGGTCATTCATTATTAGCATGATAGTTAGCGGATACTCAGTGAGACTTTGTTAAATACAATGTTTGTATTTTCAGTTCCTAAAACAAAGCAACAGCCTTGAAGTGGAATAAAAATTATATTTAGCTTCATATGTGAGTTCTACTTGTATCTTGTAGATTTATAATATTCACAAATCTTCCATCTGCACACACTTCCTCTCTACAAAACTTTACTTCCTGTTGTCACTTTTTTGTCATAATTTTGTATCAACTTTTCCATTCAAAATGTGGGCATAGGCAATGGCAATGGCAATGGTAAATTCACTCCTGTCACTATGTACTAACAGGCTCTGACCAATAGGTGGTGCTGTATTATACTTTCGCCATAGAAATACTCAAAATGCTTTCTGAAACATTTTCAATTTCCACTTTTTTCCTCATTAACTAAAATTGCCAGTGTTCAAAGTAAGGTTTGGAGAATAATAAATTACAAAAAAATTACAAATTTCACAATCTGATGCAATGTATGAATTGAATGGTCTTTTATATATTTTAATACCTTTATTGAAGTTTTTAACCCAAAAGCCTGGGCATGGCCCAGATGTTGCTGTACTAATAACGGTGAGGCTGTCAGCTCTTGCAGTTATTACTGGGTAAAACTGACAGTTACTTCTAGCGTCTGTACATGCGCAGTTAATTGCAGAAATCCAGAAGTTGCTGTCCATGATACCCTGCTCCCCCACAGGCTGTGCTGTTGCAGTCTTCAGCGATAGAATCTGCACACAGGTCACTGTCATGGCATGGACTTAGGCTAATTATCCACTATTCTTGCTCTAAAGACAAATGAAAAATATAGGCCTTGTACATATAGGAGTAACTGAGTTTTTAATGGTGTAGTAATTGATCATTACTGCTGAACAACCTCTCTGGCCCTGAAAAATGTATTTTAGAAGTGTGGAATCTCATTTCTTCAGAAGAATTTTTTAAATAGTTTTTCTGGTTTGCTCCTTTATGTCTTTCCCTTAATCCCATGTGTATGTCACAATCTTTATTTCTATTCCTGCACAATGATTTAAGTGTAATTTATATTTCCTGTTTTATACTTCCTGCTTTGCAGCCTGCATGTCTCAGTGAGGATTTTCCAATCTGATTGGTTGAAAAGCTGCTGCTTGACCAGATACCACAGATCCCCTGGGTGCCAAATGCAAATAGACATCAGGGGCTGGATTTTCTCAATGGAGATGCGTTGGAGGTGGGACTGCTGCTTGTTGGGTCAATGTCCCGCCTCCATCATCTTCTGCCCGCCTCCTCGGGGCTGAGAAAATCCAGCCACGGATGTCTCCACTGACAAGCCCGCTAAAAGTCTGTGGGCAACTGTACATGAGGTGAACAGTGTAAGAAGAGAGCAAAATCTGGGACAATATTTTTGCCCAGAGCTGTGATGCTGTTAGTGGAATTTGATTGTGCAGTCAGAGCATGTGCAATGTACCTAATTCCTCATGTTGTATAGGACTGTCTAACACAGGAGAATGTGACAAAGACAGCAGTGCATGACACAGAGGCAGACAATTTCACTAATCTGACCATTCAGTCAGCAGTACTGATATAATATGAATTTTGCAGTCAACAGAATGCCTCTAATTATCTCACCTGTGTTTTGTTAACATTAGAAAATATAAATGTTCTAATTGATAACTCCAGTGAGATAGAGATTGTAATTGCTAACACTTATGTGAAATAAATAATTTTAACCCCCAATAATGGATGGGTTGGGGTCAGGTGAGAAGTTAAAACTTTAAAAATCTCAAACCCGACCTCAACCCGCCTCAACACGGCCACTTCCAGGTTTAACAGAGGCGGGACTAGGAATGGGCAGCCAACTCACTCCCAGGAGGCTGGCAGCCTCAGATTTAACCTGCTTTGCAGGTGTAACCCTGGCCAGCTGGGTTTCCCAGGCCTCGGGAAACCTGACAGCTGAGGGGAGGGGCAGATAGCTTTGGGGAGAAGGTGAGTGCCTTTAGAGCACTGCTTGTGGTCCAGGAGCAGCAGGTGCTTCTCTCCAACCCCCCTAGCTTAGCCCCTTGCCTTGGATCGGAGCCTCCCCCCATATAAAGACCCCCAGGGTCAGGGATTGGAAGACCCCTCACACACCCAGTAGCAGCTTCTGGCTTGCTACCTGGGGCTGTAGCCTGCTCCAGAGTGTGCTTGCCGCCTGACTGGAAGCTAAGCTTGTCAACCAGGCTGACTTCTGGGTGGGGATCCTGGCAAAAATAATGCACGCTGTGGAGTCAAAACTCCACCCCACCCACAACCCGACCTGCCTACGCAACCGCCCTTGTCAAGATCGGGGTTAAGGTTAAGGTTAGGGTTATTCCTCATTCTAATTTGATTTTTTTAAGGAATAATAACTTTAATTTTGAAAGTAAATAAAGGCTCTTTGAAGGAAAAGGATAAGAGAAGAGGGTAGGAACGAAACAGGGTAAGGGGGCCCTTGGCCCTTTGCCACCTGTCCTTGGGAGGGAGTAAGTTAGGAAAAGTAGCTAGAGGATTAAGGATGAGACGAATGACAACAGCATGAGGAGCATGAGAGGATACAGTGGTTGAGTGGGTGGTTCAAATAGGGGGAGGGGTAGTGATGGGATTTAGCGGGTAGTAGAAGGAGGAGGAGTAGGGGGCATGATGAGATTGAGGGGTTGGGCAGAGCATGAGGCTATGCAAAGTGAGTTACTGAAGGCCTCTTTTTTTCCCCACAAACCCACCAAAAATGTAGCCTGCATCCATTGACATCTCCTTTCCCTGACATACCATGATATGCTGTCACCACATCCCACCAGAAAGGAAAGAAAAAGAGAGACAAGTATGAAGGAGAGAGTGAAAGAGGACAAAAAAGCAAAATGGAGCCAACAACAACTTCGAAGATAAAGACCATGGCTGGGAAATTCGATAACAGAAGAAAACGGGTGCGGGCACTTTGATGCGAGGTTTGCCGCGCCTGTTCAAAAAGCACAGGCAGCACTTAAATTTGGTGCTGCCTGCTAATTTAAATGATTTTAGCGCACAGCCAAGCTCGCGCTGCTGACGGGCTGTGCGCTCAACAGGGGGCTCAAGTTTGCGGCACTGCCGTGATGCTGCCTTTCCGTAAAGCCAGGCTGTTAGTTTTCAAGACCGTCTCTAGTCCTTAAAGCTGAACTGCCTTCTGCGCATAAAAAAGCTAAAAGTGTTTCAGCACGAACATAAATGGCTCAACAGGCCAAGAAAAGGGCACTCAGTGTTGCCTCCAGGACCTGGCTCCAGTGCCCAAAGAAGTTTCATGACCTCAGACAAGTGGTCAAGGTCAGTGAATGCATCTTCAAAAGCCGTCTCCTACCAACTGTACCACTAGCCTCACACACTGCTCAATGCACAACACCCCACCCACCCTCCTCTATCACTCACCTACCAACAATCTCTACCAAACACGAGACTTCACCTCACCCCCTTGGCAGCGGTATGTCTGAGCCCTTGGCCAGTGGCAGGGCTGAAAGAATAGAAGATGGCGGTATGCTCATATGTAATCCTCTTTCTCACACCCCTCTTCCCTTCATCCCACAATTTGTTTTGATGTACAAGCTGCACATGGTGTAAGCATGCACCTCTTGCTTTACCCCCTCCACTCACCACAACCCTACCCTTATGCCTTCCTCATTTCAGACACCCAAGAAATCCAGCCTGCCCAGCCACTGGCTGACCAAGTAAATAGAGTTGGATTGGAAAGTTTGCTTTGTGGTAACTTATTTCAGCATTGTGGCCAAGAGGAAGCTGTGATGGTTAGCAACAGAGGGAAGGTAAAGTGTGGGACAAATGTTGAAAGGGAAATTGGGGTTTGTTCACTGGTACCACAGGTGGATGTTTCGATCCCGGATATCCTGGCAGAAAGGGGTTGACTAGATTGCCTCCTTCCTTTCGTTTCCTTCTCTTCTGCTCTTTCCTCATCTGCTTTCTCCTCTCCTGCTTCCTCCTCTTCCCTTTGCGAGCAGCTTGTCCCTTTTGTTGCCTCTGCTCCATCTTCATGTGATGCTGCAGCTTGAGTCCCCAGGACTGGGAGCAAGTGGTGTTCTCAGAGGCCTTCCTTTAATATCCAAAGCCTTGCAAACGTCCAGCAGCACTCCCGGCACACTTTAACAACTTTTTTAATGCATTGCACCAAGCCACTATTCCAATAAAATGTAAAAAAAAAGCCCAAAAGCTAAAATCTAAGCTTACCTGAAAGATGTGTATGTCCCTTTATGAAACACTGGCAGAGTCTCTGTAGTACTGCTGCACACACGTTCTTCCGTTCGTGGTTTGGAGAGGGCGGTATCCAGAGCGATGTGTCCAAAATCACAATCGTGCGACAACTCAGGCGTTGCACGTCGATTGACATTACGATCTGCATATTTACATGTGGGCGGCAAGCGCAGGCAACGGCAGTGCGAGCGACCTCCCCAAAATGGCAGCAG
Source organism: Somniosus microcephalus (assembly GCF_052327205.1). Classification (NCBI taxonomy): domain Eukaryota; kingdom Metazoa; phylum Chordata; class Chondrichthyes; order Squaliformes; family Somniosidae; genus Somniosus; species Somniosus microcephalus. The sequence continues at coordinate 119,613,898 of NC_140998.1, forward strand.
AAGCGAGGCAGCCACCATTTTTCAGCAAAACCGGCCTTAATGGCCGGCGCTCTACGTCCGACTTTCGCGGCCTACATACTTTTAACTTACCATTTGCAACAACATGGGAAAGCTACTGGGAATTATGTGTACCATGGTTCTAAGGACATTGCATTTTGGGGTTGAATTTCTTTTATTCCATTTATTTAGGTGGTATTTATATAAGTTTGTGGGTTGAATATGTGGTGGAACATGAGTGAGTTTTTTTGTACTGCTGGTGTAGAATACTTGTGGAAATGGAGTTGCCATGGTTACACCTGGTGGATACTGATGGTGACACTGAGCATCATGTGCTTTTTAAATGTTTTTAAATTTGTAAACTGCTGTGAGGAGAGTAGTTCTAGTCAGGTTATTATTTTGTATGTATTAGGTACTTAGTTTAAATGCATGCATGGGTTATGTACTGAGTATCATATAAGATGCATTTAAAAAAGCTTAATAAACCAGGCATGAAACAAAGATAACGGGGGGAAAATTGGGTTGCTTTGCGACTCCTGTTAGTGCCCTAAGAGGGCGCTAATGGGGCGCAAAGCAACTAGCGCCCGGGCACGGTGCCGCCCATGCCTCCTGCAAAATTCAGCAGGAGGTTAGCGGCGGCGCTAACCGGTAGCGCACTGCGGCGCTGTGCCACCGGCGATGACGTCATCGCCGTGCGCAGCACCCCGGCCGCAATCTTCGAGAGCACCCCCCCAATTACCGCCAGACGCTTTGTCCAACCGGGTCAGGGGGGCCTACCTGCGGCTGGGGAGGTGCAATTTAAACGCGAGGTGCGTGGCGGCCATTTTTGTTGCTGGCCGCCTGCCAGCACCTGCCTGCGCTCCCGCCCCCAGCCTCCTGAACAACCCCCCCCCCGCCGCCCCACCGCGTTGTGCCAGCTGCGTTCCAAGAGCCCGGCACTTCTCTTGAGTGCTGGGCTCTTTTGCCGGCACTCCCGATCCCCGGGGGCCCAGCTTCCAGTAGCGCCCCACTTCCCTCTTGGCGCTCAACTACTCAAGTTCCGGCGCGGGGGCCTCTCTGGCACCTGTAATGGCCATGTGTTATTGATGTTTCATGCTTTTTGGGACTCTTACTATGATATCTTGTTTATTTGCAAACTAGCTAAGTGAACACAAATCATTATGTAGATTTTTAATCAAGACAATGTTTTAAACAAAAGTACTGTATGTATTTCGATGAGGGGAGAAAAATGGAGACTTGACCCTATTGGAGGGTTTCCAGCTCAGTATTCACTCCTCCAGCTACCTGAATCTATATAAGATACCCATCTGGAAAATGCTGCTGCTGGCCTCTTCAGTATCTTATCTAATGTGATATGATAAAGTGGGACAAGCTGTGCTCTTGAGAACCTGCTTTCGTGTCAACAAATGACAGGTAGTATGGACAAGGCAATATTCCCTTTGGGTTGAGTGGGTACAGTAGCCTAATGGTTATGGTAGTGGACTAGCAATCCAAAGGGTAGAAATTCGGTATCACCCCGCTGGGGCGTAATTATCGGTCGGGCGCAATGTTTATCGCCTGGCGTTAATTATCACCTCCAACTGCAAACTTGGCTTCTATCGCCCCTGGGGGTGATTGGAGCGTTAAATCAGGCGCTACACACCTCTCTTAAAGCGCTAACGCCGAGGAGCGAGGCGCTACCTCAGAGCGCTGGCGAAGCTCATGTGATGTCAGTTAGCAATGGAACACAGACTCACTGGCTTGGCCAGTTCTTAAAGGGGAGGGTCGATCTTGCTCTCCAGCTACACCCTGCTCATTGCAGCCTTGAATCTCAGCCTGGAGAGACCTGTTACTCAATTCTGCTGGAAAGAAAAATGGAGAGGCCCAGGGAAAGAGCTCAGAATGCAGCCCCCATAGTCTCTTCTAAATCGATGCAAGGAAGGTCAAATCAAAATGAACCTGCAAAGTGCTGCTCAGTACCCAAAACTCCTTCACACAGCGTTGAATCTCTCCAGAAGTCTCTCTCTCTCTCTCTCTCTCTCTTTCTCAGAATGCGTGGTGTAAAAAGTCGCCAACAAAAAAAGGCAGGAAATGTCTGCCTTTAAATAGCGCTCCCCCAGTCCCTTCCCAACTGCAAAACGTTCCCCTCTATCTGGCATTGCTAGCGGCAGGCAGAAAGGCAGGGGGCGCCACACAATACCTGGTCCAGGGCGCTACCGGGGCGTTACACGCTCGACTGACATCACGATCTGCGGGCGCAGATCGTGGCGGTAGGGTTTAGCGCCGCCATAAAATGTCTGGTCAATTTTGCGAGCGGTGCAAACATCGCCGCGCCCAGGTGCTAGTTGCTTTGCGCCGCTCTTAGGGCGCTAACGGGAGGCGCTAATCAACCAAATCTTTCCCCACATGAGTTTAAATCCCAAAACAGCAAATCGTGAAATTTAATTCAATAAATCTGATAATTTGTGGGCTAACTTTAGAAGATGCAGGGTTGTTGTAAAGGGAAAGGAGCCTGGTCTAGCCAAAACGTGACTCCAGTCTCACACGATGTGGATGACTATTAATTGACTAACCAGTGACTTACTAAGTTAATAAATATTTCCTCGTCAGTATTGCCCACAGCCCAAGAACAAAAATGAAAATAAATGTATACAACTTGATGAGCAAAGTGCTTTGACTGACCACTAGGATATCCTGGAATGGGACCATCTAGCTTCCTCTGAACTCATGGGAGTATAATAGAAGTTCTCTACAACTCTGCACTACCATAAGTTTCACTATGCACTTGAGGTACAGACCCAGAAATCTGCAATAGTCAGCTGCTATCTAGATAGCTGATTCCTGCTTCTTTTCAGAAGCAGTCCAGCATTTTTTTTTACCTTAAATGATACTAACAAAAACCTTTGTCTCTCTGCAGAAACCAAAGAGATTACAATGCAGAAGAGTAAGGCACGGTGGCATAGTGGTTAGCACTGTTGCCTCACAGCGCCAGGGACCCGGGTTCGAATCCGGCCTCGGGTGACTGTCTGTGTGGAGTTTGCACATTCTCCCCGTGTTTGCGTGGGTTTCCTCCAGGTGCTCCGGTTTCCTCCCACAGTCCAAAGATGTGCGGGTTAGGTTGATTGGCTGTGATAAATTGACCCTTAGTGTTAGGGGGATTAAATACGCGGGGATAGGGTGGGATACGTGTTGGTGTAGGGGTTATGGGGATCGGGTGGGATTGGGATATGTGTCGGTGCAGGCTCGATGGGCCGAAATGGCCTCTATCTGCACTGTGGGGTTTCTGTGATTCTGTGATTCTCACTACTGCCAGTTCATTTGCAGATGGCAATTAGCACTTGGAGAGGTAAGAGGAGGAGGTATCAACAAAGGACACACTGGTCAAGTTGAGATGCCTGTGATCGAGTGTTTGGAAGCTAGTCCACCAAAGGCTGTACAAGTGACATGTAACGTGATGAAGACAAGTGATAGTAGTCCCAAATTGTCACTCATTCAAACTTCTGAAGAATATTGAACGATTTATTGAGGTGTCCCTGCTGATAGGTTTCCCTCTACTGGGGAATTGATGATTTCTCTCCAAGACTAAATATTATTTAATTTGCATAAACTGCAGCTATCTATAAACATATTGAGTAATTTCTGAAAATATGTGCCTCACTCACATTTTACAGTAATAATCGCTGGTATGTTTCAAAATATTATGGTATTCAGTAGGGTTTTTAATTTTATATAAGTTTAATGTAGATATTATGGATAGACATTTCTGATCGTATATTCAAGCCTACTTTTTGCAACAGCTAGATGATGAAAACTTACATACAGGTGTTTTTGCACGAAAATAACTGATCTTTGGTTCAGGAAACATTTAGAAATTCACTTGGGGGTATATTTTAACTCCAGGAATGGAACAGAGGCAGTGGATGGAAGTGGCGGAGTGAGACCCCAGCACGGTGGCATGGTGGTTAGCACTGTTGCCTCACAGCGCCAGGGACCCGGGTTCGAATCCGGCCTCGGGTGACTGTCTGTGTGGAGTTTGCACATTCTCCCCGTGTTTGCGTGGGTTTTCTCCGGGTGCTCCGGTTTCCTCCCACAGTCCAAAGATGTGCGGGTTAGGTTGATTGGCTATGATAAATTGACCCTTAGTGTTAGGGGGATTAAATACATGGGGTTACGGGGATAGGGTGGGATATGTGTTGGTGTAGGGGTTGCGGGGAATTGGGTGGGATATGTGTCGGTGCAGGCTCGATGGGCTGAAATGGCCTCTATCTGCACTGTGGGGTTTCTGTGATTCTGTGATTTAGAGGGCCTGGCCTTATTATCATGCTACCAGTGAGCTGCACGCCCCGACAGAAGTGCTGCTGCAGCTCGCCGGCTCCAGGCCAGTGATAATGGATGGTCTGGAGGCCAACCTGGCCGGTAGGTCTAGGGTGTCTGGGCGGGGGTTGGTTAAGGAGGAAACCAATCACGGAGGGGAGGAAGCTTGGGGTGACAGTGGCTTGCAGTATTCATGTGGAGCCTGCCTCCTGACCCCATAAAAATAATTCTGAGGCCTTTTGGGGCCTTTTCCACTTCATCCCAAGAGTGAAGAAGTTGAAAGACTGAGTAAAATATGGCTGGGAGTCTAGTTGAAGTTGCAACACAACCAAAGGATTCTGATTGACTGTGTGGAATTCTTTAAGCATTGCTGTCATGGTTTTATGATATCAGAAATTTCTTTGAAAATTGTCCTAGGGTAGATCAAAAATACAAGCTGCATAAAACATGGAGTGGTGGGATAAACAATTCCTATTAAAAACATAAGAAATAGGAGCAGGAGTAGGCCATTTGGCCCTTCGAGCCGGCTCCGCCATTCAATAAGATCAATGCTGATCTTCTACCTCAACTCCACTTTCTTGCACAATCCCCATATCCCTTGATTCACTTAATATTCAAAAATCTATCGATCTCGGTCTTGAATATACTCAACGATTGAGCCTCCACAGCCCTCTGGGGTAGAGAATTCCAAAGATTCACCACCCTCTGAGGGAAGAAATTTCTCCTCATCTCAGTCCTAAATGGCCGACCCCTTATTCTGAGACTGCGACCCCCGGTTCTAGACTCTGCAGCCAGGGGAAACATCCTCCCTGTCAAGCCCTGTAAGAATTTTGTATGTTGCAATGAGACCATCTCTCATTCTTCTAAACCCTAGAGGATATAGAAGATACGAGCAGGAGTAGGCCATTCGGCCCCTCTAGCCTGTTCCGCCATTTAATGAGATCATGGCTGATCATCCAAATTCAGTACCCTGCCCCTGCTTTCTCCCCTTATCCCTTGATCCCTTTAGCCTTAAGAAATATATCTAACTCCTTCTTGAATATATTTAATGAATTGGCCTCAACTGCCTTCTGTGGTAGAGAATTCCACAGGTTCACCACTCTCTGGGTGAAGAAATTCCTCCTCATCTCAGTCCAAAATGGCTTACCCCTTATCTTTAAACTGTGACCCCTGGTTCTGGACTCCCCCACCATCAGGAACATCCTTCCTGCATCTAGTCTGTCTAGATTTTATAAGTTTCAATGAGTTCCCCTCTTATTCTTCTAAACTCTAGCGAATATAAGCCTAATCGACCCAATCTCTCCTCATACGTCATTCCTGCCATCCCAGGTATCAGTCTGGTGAATCTTCGCTGCACTCTCTCCATGGCAAGAACATCCTTCCTCAGATAAGGTGACCAAAACTGCACACAATACTCAAGGTGTGGTCTCACCAAGGCCCTGTACAACTGCAGCAAGACAACCTTGCTCCTGTACTCGAATCCTCTCGCTATGAAGGCCAACATACCATTTGCCTTCTTAACCGCCTGCTGCACTTGCATGCTTACCTTCAGCGACTGGTGCACAAGGACACCCAGGTCTCATTGCACTTCCCCTTTTCCCAATCTATTGCCGTTCAGGTAATAATCTGTCTTCCTGTATTTGCCACCGAAGTGGATAACCTCACATTTATCCACATTATACTGCATTTGCCATGCATCTGCCCAATCACCCAACCTGTCCAAATCATACTGGAGTTTCTCGGCATCCTCCTCACAGCACACACGCCCACCCAACTTTGTGTCATCTGCAAACTTGGAGATATTACATCTAGTTCCCTCGTCTAGATCATTTATATATATTGTGAATAGCTGGGGTCCTAGCACCGATCCCTGCGATACCCCACTAGTCACTGCCTGCCACTCGGAAAAAGACCCGTTTATTCCAACTCTTTGCTTCCTGTCTGCCAACCAGTTCTCTATCCAAGACAGTGCCTTACCCCCAATCCCGTGTGCTTTAACTTTACACGCTAATCTCTTATGTGGGACCTTATCGAAAGCCTTCTGAAAGTCCAAATACACCACATCCACTGGTTCTCCCTTACCTATTCTACCTGTAGTGGCGCTTCTTAGTTTCCAAACAGGCAGCCACTGAGCTGTGGGGCTGTTAACAACGAGTAGACGCGTGTCGAAATAAAACGTTCCCAAACGTAGCTTTGTCTTTTGAACTGTTTACTATAACACTTCACAAACAGAATTACAAAGCAAACACGTATAAACGAACACGGTCAAAAACTGTATTGCTCCAAACCTCACAACTTCTGCCTCCTTCAGCCACGTGGAGTTTAAACTGTAAAATGGCTGCATACCATGTGTGGCTTAGGGACTGTACCATTGTGGCAAGAATGAAGGGGGTGTCTCGGACTATACTACTGGAGCAAGAAAATAGGGGGTTTCTTAATACAATAAGTCAATCAGGTAAATTAACTGTATTATGCTATTTAACCAATATTTTAAAGTATTTTCTTAAGCTTTTATGGCTCTTACATTCCGGCCCCTAATTGACTAGGCACATGAAGCGTATCAATTACTCAAACATTAAGAGTCATAAACTAATGAGTTCAACATATTTACAATATAAGTGTCCACTTTTTTCGTTCAGGAACTTTTCACGCTGCTTCTTGTAGCAGGCAGAGCTTTGTGATCGGTCTTTCCAGGGTACTGGTCTTGGTTTGCAAACAAACGCGACGAACGACGCCTCTGGAGTCTGGCATGGTCTTAATTATTTTTCCCATCAACCAAGAATTTCTAGGGGCTGAATCATCCACGATTAAGACAATGTCTCCGACAATGAAGTTCCTCTTTATTTTGGACCATTTTTGACGCTCCTGTAGCAGAGGTAAGTATTCTCTTGTCCATCTGGTCCAGAAAAGGTCTGACATATACTGAACTTGCCTCCACTTCCGACGCGCATACAGATCTTCCTTTTTGAAGACTCCCGGGGGCATGGCTGGCTGTGTTTTCAACAACAACAGGTGGTTCGGAGTCAGGGCTTCGAGGTCATTGGGATCATCTGATGTCTTAGTTATCGGTCGGTCATTAATGATAGCTTCGACCTCGCACAGAACGGTTTGGAGTCCCTCGTCGTCGAGCGCTTGCTGCTTCAGTACAGAACTGAGTAGTTTTCTTACGGTGCGTATCTGTCTTTCCCAGACACCTCCATGGTGGGATGCAGCCGGAGGATTGAAGATCCACTAAATTCCTGTTTGCATCATGGCTTCCTGTATTTTAAGCCGATTCCAACCTTCAATAGCTTCCCGTAGTTCTCTCTCCGCTCCGACGAAATTAGTGCCATTATCAGAACGCATAATGGACACCTGACCTCTTCTACAGACAAAGCGCCGCAAGGCGTTAATACAGGAATCTGTGTCAAGCGTGTGTGCCACCTCAATATGAACTGCTCTGATGGTCAAACAAGTGAAAAGCACACCATATCTCTTGACAAGGCTCCGTCCTTGCTTTACCTCGAAAGGCCCGAAATAGTCCACCCCTACGTTTGTAAATGGGGGCTTGTCTGGTAACAAACGGTCTTCAGGCAGGTCTGCCATTTTCTGCTCCCCAGCTCTAGCGTGTAACCGTCTGCAAACAATGCATTCAGAGAGTATTTTTCTTATTACAGAATTAGCTCCTGGAATCCAGTATCTTTGTCTTAGCTTCGCAAGCACGTGATTCCTCCCACTGTGTCCAATACTCTGGTGTATATGCTGAAGAATGAGAGTAGCAACCCGGAGGTCCTTAGAAAGGATAGCAGGATGCTTGGCCTCCTCTGGCATAGCAGATTTGTTTAGTCTCCCTCCCACCCTCAGTACTCCATCTTGCAGTGTAGGGTCCAGCTTGTAGATATGACTACCTTTCTTGATTGGAGTATTTCACTGTAAAGCTTCGATTTCTTCTGGGTATCTTTGTCTTTGACTGAAGCAAATTATCTCCATCTCAGCCTTGGCCAAATCCTCCACGGTCAATGAATTCTTACCCAATGTGGTCTTGTGCTGATGCATATACTGCTGTAGAAGCATTCTCTGCTTATCGGGGTTACTTTCAGACTGACTGATAGTGGCTCGGTACTCTTTTCTCTTACCGCTCAGGTGTAGCAGCAACTCTTTCAACCTTAGAAACCATGCAACTGCTTTCCTCAACTGGTGCCATCCTGAGAAATGGTTAACAAGCTTGTTCACTGTGTCAAAGTTCTCTTTCGTAGTTATGAGATTTACTGTGACTGATCTCTTGACTTCGACGTCGTCTTCAGCAATCTGACTTGGCATATCTGGTCTTTCTGGCCATGATCTCTCTGTTTCCGGCAGATAACTTGGGCCTTGTATCCAAGTTTCACTCCTCATGAAGTTTTCAGCCTTCAATCCCCGTGAGGCTTGATCTGCTGGGTTTAATGAGGTGTTTACATACCTCCATTGAGATGGTTGTGTAGCTTCTCTAATGGATGAGATTCTGTTTGCTACGAAGGTCTTGAAGCGTACCTTCTCATTCTCTATATACTTCAGCACCGTCGTGCTATCCGTCCAGAAGACAGATTCTTCTAGTGGGAGCTGTAACTCTTTCCGCATCGCCTGGTCAACTTTAACTGCAACAACCGCTGCTGTCAACTCCAGTCTCGGGATGGTGACCTGCTTCAGCGGAGCCACCCTGGATTTCCCCATGAGGAAGGCACAATGTTTCTGGCCCTGTTGATTTGTCAGCAAGAGGTAAGTAGCCGTGCCATAGCCGTCCTCACTGGCGTCCGAGAAATGATGTAGTTGAGCCGTCTTTGTAACTCCAAAACTCACGGGCTTGATGCATCTACTGACGTTGAAGCTAGAAAGTTGTTGCAAATCTGTCAACCATCTGTGCCATCTCTGAGCTCGACCTTCTGGGATACCTTCATCCCATCCTCTCTTGTCTCTACACAGCTCTCGTAGCATCAGCTTCACCGGCAGAATGAGTGGTGCCAGGAATCCAAGAGGGTCGTAGATGGAATTGACCACGGAGAGAATCCCTCGTCTTGTGGATGGTCTTTCGTTCACCATTATCCTGAAGTTGAACGTGTCTGACTCAATGCACCATTGTACACCAAGAGCTCTCTCGATAGGAAGGACATCATGGCTCAGGTCCAGATCTTTGACTTCAGTGGCTCTTTCCTTTTCTGGGATAGAAGCTAGAACTGCTCTGCTGTTGCTTATCCACTTAGTCAGATGGAATCCTCCATTCGAACACAGAGTTCTAAGGCCTCTTGACAGTGCGATGGCATCGTCTTCTGTTGACACGGACTTCAGACAGTCATCGACATAAAAGTTTCTGAAGATTGTCTCCACAGCCTCTGATGGTGCTTTGCCTTTGCCATCTTCTGCTGTTTTTCTGAGAGCGTAGCTTGCACAGCTGGGAGATGATGTGGCTCCGAACAAGTGTACGGCCATTCTACATTCCACCATCGCTTGACTAACGTCGCCATCTGGCCACCAAAGGAAATGCAGAAGATCAGCATCTTCATCAGGGATTCTGACTTGGTAGAACATTGATTCTATGTCTGCCATCATGGCAACGAGCTCTTGTCTAAACCTAGTCAAGACGCCAATGAGGGTATTAGTAAGATCAGGACCTTGAAGCAGCTGGTCATTCAGTGAAGTTCCTCTGAATGAGGCGGCGCAGTCAAACACTACACGGATCTTTTTCTTCTTTGGGTGATACACACCGTGATGAGGAATGTACCAGACCCTTCCATCGTCTCTGTTCAACTGTTCCTCGGGCACTTTTACAGCATAGCCTTTCGCTATGATTTTTCTCATGAAGCCTTTGTAGTCTTCGTGAAAGTCGGGGTTCTTGTTCAGCTTTCTCTTTAGACTGATGGCGCGTTGCTCTGCTATGCAGCGATTGTTCGGCATCTTCGCGGTCTGTCTTCTCAGTGGCAAACCAATGTGATAGTGGCCATCAATGAACTGTGTAGACCTTGTCATCAAATCCATGAACTGATGGTCTTCTTGTGACATCTCTGTCTTTTCCTCACAGCTGCGTTCTGAAAAGTCTGCGTTGAACTGCTGTATCAACAGCTCTTCAATGCTTGCGATAGAGATGCGATTAACTGTGACATTTTGTCGTTCTTCCTTGTTCGATTTGTTGCCATCATCTCTCCTTACCGGTCCATTGACTACCCATCCAAGGGCTGTCCTGACGGCGTAGGGTCCGTCATCCTTGCTGTTTATCACCTGCCATGGCTCCATAGTTTTGTAGGCATTGGTTCCAATTAATAGGCCAATTTCTGCTTCAATGTATGGGAGACGCACCTTTTCTAGGTAAGGCCATCTATCCACATCCTTCTGCAGGGCTAAGTTCCCTATTCTAACAGGAATCTCCCTCTGTGTGAAAACATTAGGCAGGTCTATGACGTCCTTCTCTTCAAGTCCACACACTTCTAAGTCTGACAGGATATAACTTTGCATTGACTTCTCATGACCCATGGTGCGTAATAGGATTTCTGTTCTTCTGCCTCTAATGTTCAGCTGTCGCATGAGTGATTCTGTGCAGAACGTTGCTGAACTACCTGGATCCATGAAGGCATAAGTCTCCACAAGCTTCTCGCTCCTCTTAGACTTGATCTTTACTGGTACGATGGCAAGAATACAATCACTGTCACCAGCCCCAGTGAGTCCACAAGTCTCTGGTTCTAGCGACACCAGAGCACTTGAAACAACCTTCTCGTCGGTATTGTTTTCTTCACTCTTCTTAGAGACTTGTTCTTCTTTATGGATATGCAGCAGACTGGGATGTTTCCGAGTGCACTCTCTGCATGTTGTTCTTTGCTTACAGTTTCTACTCAGGTGCCCCTGAGAGAGACATCCAAAACACAGGCCGTTGTACTTCAGGAATTCGATTCTGTCCTTACGTGGCTGTGCTTTGATGTCGCTGCAGAAATCCAATGTATGATTCTTCTGGCAGAATAAGCATGGCTTCTGAAAGGCATTAGCAGACGTCACTGTGCTGCTCTTTTTGGGAGATGAGTTCTGGGGCCTTTCTTCCTCGGCCTGAGTGACGATAGTTGCAAAGCTGCTTCCCCTGGAACCACCTTTCCTGAGAGTCTTTGATTCAACAGGCTTGGCTTTCACTCTTCCATCGGTGGTCGGGCTGGTGTCCTGGATGTTTCCAAACAATGGGTCCCTCGCAATTTTAGCCTGTTTGTCTATGAAATTCACTAAGTCTGCAAAGCTGGCTCTACTTTTCCATCTCTCCATTATCTCAAAGGCTGTTCTTCTCCATTGTTCTCTCATCCTGTAAGGAAGCTTAGAGATGATGATTCTCATAGTCATAGGATTGTCCATCTCTTCCATGAATTCAACATCCTCCATGGTGTTGCGACATCCTATGAGGAAAAGAACATATGCGTTCAATGCCTCTCCGTCCTCCGATCTGATCTGTGGCCACTTGGTAGCCTTTTCAATATATGCAGTGGCTATCTTCAGCTCATTACCATAGTGCTCCTGCAGCAACCTCCTGGCTTCTATGTATCCCCGGTCCGGTCTCATGTGTTCACAGCTTCTGACCAGGTCTTGTGGTTTACCACTGGTGTACTGTCCCAGGTAGTACAACTTATCACTGCTGCTCTCTGTTTTGGAGTCAATGGCTTGTTCAAAGGATCTGATGAAGGGCTTATACTTGAGTGGGTCGCCTTGGAACACTGGTATGTCTCTTTGAGGGAGTCGAAACAGATTCTGTTGTTTTACAAGCATCTCTGTAATTTCGTTCTGACGTTGCATCACTCGGTATAGGCTTCTCCCTGTGTCTTCAGGCCTCTGGTGGTCATCAGCAGGGTCTAGTCTAGACCGTCTGACATCTGGGGTAGCATCACATGCTCCTGTTAGTGGAGAGGCCACTCTTCCACGCTGTAATGCCAGGAGATGGCCTTCGGACTCTCTTGTAACTCTTGAAGGTGCCCTGGATCCAACTCTATGTGACAACATTGACTGGCAGTATTCGCTCCCGCCGTCCCGTGAGCCTTCATAATCTTCATACGCACTCAACCTGGCGTCTGAGACCGCGATAGCTGTTTTTATCTCCAGCTGTTCTTTCTTTGCCTGCACCTGGGCCTGTTGGGCCTGCAGTTGGGCCTGTTGGGCCTGCAGTTGGGCCTCTTCCCGTTCAAGAGCTTGCTTCTCCGCTAAAGATGCTGCGCACGCCATCAACGCCGCCCGTTCAACCTCCTCTCTCATGCGTCGCGACGAGCTTGTGGTAGAAGCGACAGACCTGCGTCCAGAAACAGAGCTACCTTCTTTTCGATTTTTGCTCAGTCTGGCGGAAATCTCTGAAATGCTATCGTCTGGTCCGACTTCATCGTCAACTTTATCTTTCTCTGCTGTATCAGCATCTTGACGAATCTTTAACATCCACTGTTCTGTGGCCTTGATATAGTCCTTAATGCTGGTTGATTTAAGATCAAACCAGTTGTGCTGATCAGAGTTTCCCTCTTCTTCAGACAGAAGTGCTAATACATCTTCATTGAGTACATTAAATTCTTCATGCAGCTTGGAGAAATCGTAATGCATTATGTCTTCAGCTTTCTTAATATTAGCATTATCTTCCATGAGACGATCAATTATCTTCATTTTTCCAGTTATGTGAGCTAATTTAGCCTTCCTTGCACCTATGCTTCTATGTAACTTCTCTTCCATTGCCTTTGGGGGGAGCTTTATTTCCCTCTTTTGGCCAGCAATCCTTCTGGCCGGGGGAAGCTCCTGGCTCCGTAAGGCCTCGGCCATTTTATCCGCAGCTTTCATTTAGCTTCTCAATAGAATGAACAAAGCAAGTAACAGTCACTGTACCTTCGCTTTCTTATATTGTCGTCTGGCTCCGTGACCATTCATGTATACGTTCGCCGACGATTCCGTCCTTTCCTTCTTAGGGAGCAAGTTTTTGACTAATGTAGTGGCGCTTCTTAGTTTCCAAACAGGCAGCCACTGAGCTGTGGGGCTGTTAACAACGAGTAGATGCGTGTCGAAATAAAACGTTCCCAAACGTAGCTTTGTCTTTTAAACTGTTTACTATAACACTTCACAAACGGAATTACAAAGCAAACACGTATAAACGAATACGGTCAAAAACTGTATTGCTCCAAACCTCACAACTTCTGCCTCCTTCAGCCACGTGGAGTTTAAACTGTAAAATGGCTGCATACCATGTGTGGCTTAGGGACTGTACCATTGTGGCAAGAATGAAGGGGGTGTCTCGGACTATACTACTGGAGCAAGAAAATAGGGGGTTTCTTAATACAATAAGTCAATCAGGTAAATTAACTATATTATGCTATTTAACCAATATTTTAAAGTATTTTCTTAAGCTTTTATGGCTCTTACACTACCAGTTACCTCAAAAAAATCCAGTAGATTATTCAAGCATGATTTACCTTTTGTAAATCCATGTTGACGTTGTCAGATCCTGTCACTGTTTTCCAAGAGCTCTGCTATTACATCTTTTATAATGGACTCTAGCATTTTCCCCACTGCCCATGTCAGACTTACCGGTCTATAATTCCCTGTTTTCTCTCTGCCACCTTATTTAAATAGTGAGGTTACCGTAAGGCTCATGGGATTAGTGGGCCTAATATTGGCCTAGGCTACTCAATCTCTCCTCAAAGGACAATCCCCCCATCCCAGGAGCCAGGCAAGTGAACTTTCATTGCACTCCCTCTATGGCAAGTATATCCTTCCTTAGGTAAGGAGACTAAAACTATACACAATACTCCAGGTGTGGTCTCACTAGGGCCCTATATAATTGCAGGGCCCTATATAATTGCAGTAAGAAGTCTTTACTCTTATATTCAAATCCCCTTGTAATAAAGGCCAACATAACCAATCCTCAAACCATGCTAATATATTACCCCCAATCCCATGAACTTAATTTTGTTTAATAACCTCTTGTGTGGCACCTTATCGAATGCCTTCTGAAAATCCAAATACACCACATCCACTGGTTCCCCCTTATCTATTCTGTTAGTTACAACCTCAAAAAATTCAAACATATTTGTCAAACACAATTTCCCTTTCATAAATCCATGTTGACTCTGCCCAATCCTATTATTATTTTCTAAGTGCCCTGTTACCATGTCCTCAATACTAGATTCTAGCATTTTCCCTACTACTGATGTCAGGCTAACTGGTCTGTAGTTCCCCGTTTTCTTTCTCCCTCCTTTCTTAAATAATGGGGTTACATTTGCTACCTTCCAATCCACGGGAACCGTTCTAGATTCTATGGAATTTTGGAAAATGACAACCAATGCATCCACTTTCAAAACCCTAGGATGTAGGCCATCAGGTCCAGGGGATTTAATGGCTTTCAGTCCCATTAATTTCTCCAGTACTATTTTTTTACTAATACTAATTTCACAAAGTAATTGTTTAATTTCTCTGCCATTTCCTTATTCCCCATTATAATTTCTCCTGTCTCAGCCTGTAAGGGACCCACATTTACTTTTGCTAATCTTTTCCTTTTTACATACCTATACAGCTTTTACAGTCTGTTTTTATGTCTATCGTGAGTTTACTCATGTTCTATTTTCCCTTTCCTTATCAATTTCTTGGTCCTCCTTTGTTGAATTCTAAAACCCTCCCAATCATCAGGCTTACTGCTCTTTTTGGCAACATTACAAACCTCTCCCTTTGATCTAATACTATCTTTAACTTCTCTTGTTAGCCATGGTTGGACCACTTTTCCTGTGGGGTTTTTCTGCCTTAAAGGAATGTATATTTGCTGTAAATTATGTATTAATTCTTTAAATGCTAGCCATTGCTTGTCTACCATCATACCTTTTTAACGTAGTTTCCCAATCTACCGTAGCCAACTCGCCCTTTATATCTACGTAGTTTGCTTTGTTTAGATTTAAGACCCTAGTTTCGGATTTAACTAAACCACTTTCAAATTCAATATAAAATTCTATCATATTATGGTCACTCTTCTCTAAAGGCCCCTTTACTACAAGGTTATTAATTAACCCTTTCTCATTGCACAATACTAGATCTAAAATAGCCTGTTCCTTAGTTGGTTCCTCAACATACTGATCTAGAAAACTATCTTGCATACATTCCATGAATTCGTCCTCCACACTATTACTGCAAATTTGGTTTACCCAGTCTATGTGTAGATTAAAGTCCCCCATGATTACTGTATTACCCTTGTTACATGCGCTTCTAATTTCCTGATTTATACTCTGCCCTACATTACAACTACTGTTTGGGGGCCTATAAACAATTCCCACCAATGTTTTCTGCCTTGCTGTTTCTTAGCTCCACCCAAACTGATTCTACTTCTTGATTTTCAGAGCTAAGATCTTTTCTCTCTACTGTCTTTATCCCATCCTTTATTACCAGGGCTACCGTTCCTCCTTTTCCATTTTGCCTGTCTCTTCTAAAAGTTAAGTATCCTGGAATATTTAGTTCTCAACATTGGCCATTTTGCAACCACGCCTCCGTTATGGCTATTAGATCAAACCTGTTAATTTCTATCTGTGCAATTAATTCTTCTATTATGTTGTGAATGCTTCATGCATTCTGATATATGCCTTTAGCTTTGACTTTTTTCTATTTTTCCCTGATGTCACCTTAGTCACTGATGCCTTATTACCTTTGTTACTCTCTCTCTGTCCCTTCCTGACCCAATCTGCTTATTTTTACCCAAAACTCTGCTCTAGAGCTTTGACATTTCACTCACTGCTTTTAAATTTACTCTTTCCTGAATCTTCCCAACCCCCCCTTCATTAGTTTAAAGCCCTGTCTGCTGCCCTACTTATTTGGTTCACCAGGACACTGGTCCCAGCAGAACAGCTCCCTCTTTCCCCAGTACTGGTGCCAGTGCCCCATGAACTGAAACCCCTTCCTCCCACACCACTCTTTGAACCACGCATTTAAACCTTTAATCTGTTTGTCCCTATGCCAATTTGTGCGTGGCTCAGGTAACAATTCAGACATTACCTTTGAGGTTCTGCTTTTTAATTTGGATCCTAGCTCCTCAAACTCCCTCAGCAGAACCTCATTCCTAGTTCTACCTATGTTGTTGGTTCCTACGTGGACCATGACAACCGGATCTTCCCCCTCCCACTCCAAGCTCTTCTCCAGCAGTGAGGAGATGTCTTTAACCCTGGCACCAGGCAGGCAACACAACCTTCGGAATTCTCAGTCACGGCTGCAAAGAACAGTATCTATCCCCCTGACTATACTGTCCCCTACCACAACTACATTCCATTTCACTCCCCCTACTTGAATGGCCTCCTGCACCATGGTGCCATGGTCAGCTTGCTCATCCATCCTGCAGGCTTTTCCCTCATCTGCACAGGCAGCAAGAACCTCGTACCTGCTGGACAAGGGCAAAGGCTGAGGCTCCTCCAACACTGCACCTGGGATCCCCTTACCTGCCTGAGTTGCAGTCACACCCTCCTGTCCCTGACCACTAACCAGACCTGTACCACTACCTAACCTAAGGGGTGTGACTGCCTCCTGGATCAAAGTGTCCAGGTAACTCTCCCCATCCCTGATGCCCCGCAATGTCTGCACCTCAGACTCCAGCTCAAAAACTCTGAGCTGAAGTTTCTCAAGATGAACTTACTGCAAACGTGGTTGTCCGGGATCACAATGCTCTCCACAAACTCCCACATGCTGCCGTTGTGGCACACCACCTGCACTGCCATCCCTATATGACCTTGTTTTATTTAATTTAATTTAATTTAATTTGTAATTAGGTAACTTAATTTACAGTGTAGTTTCTTGACGACTCACTTGATCTAGATTTAGTTAAGGGTACTGAAATTATATATCTACTTGTAACTCAAAGCACTACAACTAGTGTAGGTAAAAAGCAACAACTCCTTCCCCCTCTTCTCTGAATTTCCACTCTTTCCAAATTCCCAAATAAAACACTCTGTTCAAGTCCATTCCGTCTAGTCCCTCTCTGTGCAGACCACATTAAAAATGATATCTTTGCAATACTTTTTTCTGGAAATTCCCAGTTCATTTTGGCAAAATCCACTGTTCTGCAGTACAGCTTCCAAAATTCAAGTTTGCTTCAGTCTTGACAAGCCCTGCAGCATGTTTTAATTGTGGTGTAAAATGAGAATGGCAGCATTATGCATGTGATTAAATATGTGTTTCTGTTGCAAAAACCTGTGCAGTATATTTTCTGTATCTGTGCGTAAGGTAGCTAAGTGCAAGAATTTCAAGAAATCTCATGTAAGCAGAACACAATCCTTTCAATATTTCCACTGAATTAGTTGGACATAACTTGTAACAAAAAGCATTAAATATTAGAGCTAACATATTATCCAGATTTATTCCAACCATCATGTAGGCGAATCTATGGCACCTGCGTGCCTTTGATGATCAAATTACTCCATTATTGTTTAATTGACTGTTTAAAGCTCCAAAGAGGTCAAAAGGCCTCCTTATGAGAGGGTGATTATCCTTTCAATGCTGTTAAAATGATACTTTCCTGTGAATGGTAATCCTTCAGGTGTCTGACTGAGGATTACTAATATATCAAACATTTTACATCAAAAAGATTGCATGAGTAATACCAAAGATTAGCGAATAAAGGCTTGCCTCAGGTTTTTGGGAGATATATTGTTACACTGACTGAAAGGGAAAAGCCATGTTTTCAGAACAGTCACACATCTAGTGACATTAAGCCTTTTGCTCTTCAGGATTATTATGGAAGCAATACTGCTGAGATGAAAGATGCATGTGTCACCATCTTTTGCATATAACAGATAAGATGTGTTACCTGTGTCTGTGTCAGTGTCAATCGTGGCTCAGTGATACCACTCTCGGCACTGAGTCAGAAGGTTGTCCCACTCCAGAGACTTGAGCACATAATCTCGGTTAACACTCCAGTGCAGCGCTGAGTGAGTGCTGCACTGTCGCAGGTGCCTTCGGATGAGATGTTAAACCAAGGCCCCGTCTGCCCTCTCAGGTGGCTGTAAAAGATTTCATGTTACCATTCAAAGAGCAGAGGACTTCTCCCGGTATCCTGGCCAATATTTATCCCTCAATGAACATCAATAAAAAAACTGATGGTTTGCTCATTTTTCTTTCTTTCTATCTTTCTTTCTTTCTTTTTTTTCTTTCTTTCTCTTTCTTTCTCTTTCTTTTTCATCTTTCTTTCTTTCTTTCTTTCTTTCTTTCTTTCCACAGTTTATAATACTCCTTTGAACCCTGAGTTTAAACCTCATAACCTTGATTGATTGCTCGGTTGCTTTTTAGAAACATAGAAACATAGAAGATAGGAGCAGAAGTAGGCCATTCGGCCCTTCGAGCCTGCTCCGCCATTCAATGAGATCATGGCTGATCATCCCAATTCAGTACCCTGTCCCTGCCTTCTCCCCATATCCCTTGATCCCTTTAGCCTTAAGAAATATATCCAACTCTTTTTTGAATATATTTAATGAACTGGCCTCCACCGCCCTCTGTGGCAGAGAATTCCACAGGTTCACCACTCTCTGGGTGAAGAAATTCCTCCTCATTTCAGTCCTAAATGGCTTACCCCTTATCCTTAGACTATGACCCCTGGTTCTGGACTCCCCGACCATCATAAACATCCTTCCTGCATCTAGTCTGTCCAGGCCTGACAGAATTTTATAAGTTTCGACGAGATCCCCTCTCAATCTTCTAAACTCCAGTGAGTATAATCTCAATCGACACAATCTCTCCTCATATGTCATTCCTGCCATCCCAGGTATCAGCCTGGTGAATCTTCGCTGCACTCCTTCCATGGCAAGAACGTCCTTCCTCAGGTAAGGCGACCAAAACTGCACACAATACTCAAGGTGCGGTCTCACCAAGGCCCTGTACAACTGTAGCAAGACATCCTTGTTCCTGTACTCGAACCCTCTTGCTACGAAGGCCAACATACCATTTGCCTTCTTAACCGCCTGCTGCACCTGCATGCTTACCTTCAGCGACTGGTGCACAAGAACACCCAGGTCTCTTTGCACTTCCCCTTCTCCCAATCTATTGCCATTCAAATAATAATCTGCCTTCCTGTTTTTGCCACCAAAGTGGATAACCTCACATTTATCCACATTATAGTGCATTTGCCATGTTTCTGCCCAATCACCCAATCTGTCCAAATCGTACTGGAGCTTCACGACATCCTCCTCACAGCTTACCCTCCCGCCCAGCTTTGTGTCGTCTGCAAACTTGGAGATATTACATCCAATTCCCTCGTCCAGATCATTAATATATATTGTGAACAGCTGGGGTCCTAGGACCGAGCATTGCGGTACCGCACTAGTCACTGCCTGCCACTCGGAAAACGACCCATTTATTCCAACTCTTTGCTTTCTGTCCGCCAACCAGTTCTCTATCCAAGTCAATAGCTTGCCCCCAATCCCATGTGCCTTAATTTTGCACGCTAATCTCTTGTGTGGGACCTTATCGAAAGCCTTCTGAAAGTCCAAATGCACCACATCCACTGGTTCTCCCTTATCTATTTTACCAGTTACATCCTCAAAAAATTCGAGTAGATTAGTCAAGCATGATTTACCTTTTGTAAATCCATGTTGACTTTGTCCGATCCTGTCACTGCTTACCAAGTGCTCTGCTATTACATCTTTTATAATAGATTCAACATTTTCCCCATTGCCGATGTCAGGCTTACCGGTCTATAATTCCCCGCTTTTTCTCTACCACCTTTTTTGAATAGTGGGGTAACATTAGCTACCCTCCAATCCATGGGTACTGTTCCAGAGTCTATCGAGTTCTGGAAGATGACCAGCAATGCATCTACTATTTCTAGGGCCACTTCCTTAAGTACCCTAGGATGTAGATTATCAGGCCCTGGGGATTTATCGTCCTTCAGTCCCATCAATTTTCCTAACACCATTTCCCTACAAATACTGATTTCTTTCAGTTCCACCCTTTCATCAGGCCCTATGTTCCCCGGCATCTCTGGGAGGTTATTTGTGTCCTCCTTTGTGAAGACAGAACCAAAGTATGAATTTAGTTGGTCTGCCATTTCTTTGTTTCCCATTATAAATTCCCCTGATTCTGACTGTAAGGGACCTATGCTTGACTTCACCAATCTTTTTCTCTTCACATATCTATAAAAGCTTTTACAGTCAGTTTTTATGTTCCCAGCTAGCTTACTCTCATATTCTATTTTCCCTTTCTTAATTAATCACGTTGTCCTCCTTTGTTTAATCCTAAACTGCTCCCAATCCTCAGGATTATTGCTTTTTCTGGCTAATTTATATGTCGTCTCCTTGGATCTTATGCTATCCCTAATTTTCCTTGTTAGCCACGGTTGAGTCACCTTTTTTGTTTTATTTTTATGCCATTTATCACCAGTTGAATTCGGGGAAGTGATGTTCCCAGCACAAACTCAGCTTTGTATTAGTTGATCTGTTTGAGAAATATTTAAACAGATTGATATAATTTCTGTTGGGTGTTTAAACATAACAACCATGGATTAGGGTGTTAAATGTGGCAGAAAACTAGGCAATATATAAAGTAGCAGCAACTCTTGCCCATAGCTGCTTTGGTTTCAAACACTGAATGGGAACTGTTATGTCTTCTAGCGCTCATAGGCCTAGAAATTCAGTATAGCCACGTTCGGGACGCTACAGTCGGGCGGCCGCTAAAGTTTGCGCCCGGCACAAGTTCGCGCCACCTTCGCCGATATTCAGTCGCATCGCCCCAAGAGGTTGCTGCTGCGCTAAAACAGGCGATGCACAACTATCATTAGGCGCTAAGCCGGCGGTCCGGGGCGATACCCCCGAGGGCGGGCACAGCGCAGGTGCGGCGAGTTGCTGATTGACGGCAGACACTCTGGCGCCGGTCAGCTCTTAAAGGGGGAGGGTGGACTTGTCTGGCTGCCATGCCCTGCGCACTGCAGCCCTGAAGCAAGGCCTGACCAATGCTGGTTCATCAGTTCTACGCCCTGGACCATGGGGAAGCCCGCTATTCTTCCAAATCCCATTGTACGCTCTTGCTGCTTGTCCAGGGTCATGGGGAAGGAGATGTACTGACGTCTCCTTCTGAAAAGGGCATTGTTCACCTGTCGGATGCAGCAATGTACCGCGAACTGGGAGATGTTGGCAATGTCCCCAGTAGCGGATTGGAAGGAGCCGGTGGCATAGAAGTTGAGAGCCACCGTCACCTTCACTGCCACCGACAGAGATGTCCTGCTCCTCAGCTGTGGCTGCAGATCTCTGCGAAGCAGGTGGCAGATCTCAGTGACCACCTCCCTTCTGAATCGCAGCCTCCGAACACACTGCTCCTCAGACATGTTCAGATATGAGAACTGCTGGCGGTATACCCTGGGTGGGTAAGGCCTCCTGTGCCGACACCTGTTGGCCCTTCTCCGTCTGGCCATGACTGGCACTCTCTCACGGCGTCTCTGATCCCTTTGAATGCAATGCAGAAAGCCAACGTTTCCACCCATTGTAGCCCCCATTACAGTATATGTGGCGACTCAAGGCTATGGCACTGAAAGTGAAATCCAAGTGCAAAGCTCTGGCCTGAAGCCAGAAGTACCTGTGCGAGCGCTGAGTCAAAGCAGAAAGCTCTCTGCCTTTGTCTCTCACACAGAAGGATTGGCACAAAATGGCTGTCACTTATAATGCAGGAGGAGTCCCCTTTAAATAGCGCCCCCCGCGCCCCGCAGCGACTGGGAACCGTTCCCCTCTACCAGTCGCTGGGGGCGCCGGGCGCAAAGAAGGGCGGCGCCACTGAAGTTCTGGTTTGGGGCGCACAAAGGGCGTTGCACGATGAAATGACGTCAGGATCTGCGCGCGCAGCTGAGCGCGCACAAAGACTTTGCGCCGACGCTAAATCTCTAGTGAAGTTGGGGAGAGGCGCAGATCGCGCTGCGCCCAGCCGCTAGCCGCCTAGCGCCCAACATCTCCTCCTCCTAAGGCGCTACCGGCTGGCGCAAGCAACTGAATTTCTAGGCCATGGTGCTTTGTAAAGACGCCTCTGGACTCGGTGGTATGTAATTATAAACTATTGTTTTATTTGAGTTGTAATGGCTGCCTGCCGCATGGTGCAGGGTGATATTTCCAAGTGCCCTGTGCGGCGCCTGCGCACTACTTTCCTAGCATCGTAGTGCTGCTACACTTGATTCGAGTGTTAGTACACTTGTACATTGTAGTCCCAACATAACTATGTAACATCCCTCTTTCCCAACAAAACTAATTACATCAATTTTTCTATTTTACAATGTTTCCAGTTGAATAACGTTAACAAAATACAGAACGTGAGCTTTCTTTGCTCAATTTATATACAGATATTTGTCCATGTTGTTTTACTGTTCTGTGCGAATTATAATTGTCTTTATAATTATTCGCGATACCGCTCAGGTGGTTGTATGTTACTCCTCCATCTTGTGGACTTGGCTGTAACTATTCCTTTCTGCGGTGTTTTGGTGTGTTCATTTCTTGTTGCCGGTGCTGTCATGTTTGGCTCTGGAGAGTGCATGTTTGCAGTTGTTGTATTTGAGGTGTTTGTTTCTGGTGTTATATTGTTTTCCGTGTCTGGTACCGTAACTGCTGTTAATGTTGTCCGCTGTTTGACAGCTTCAGGTGAGGGTCTGATATGGATCCTGTTTCGCCTGTATTGGTTTCCAGGTTCTGTCTCTACCAAGTAAGATCTTGGAGTATCAGCTTTTCCAATAACCTTGGCTGGACTCCACGTTCTCAACAACGGATCTTGTATATGCACTGATTGCCCATTTAGCAGCTCCGGTAGTGGTTTTGCATGCTTGTTATAATGTGTGCTCCCCGTAGCTTGTGTTTCCATCAGCTTCTGCCAAACATCCTCTTGGTCCTGGGGAGGATATATCTTTGCTGGTAGAGTTGTTTTGTATTTTCTACCGTTTAGTAGTTCTGCTGGTGATTTCGAGTCTGCTCTCAAAGGTGTCGATCTGATTGCCAAAAGGGCGAGGTCTTGGTCTTCTCCCATCTCCCTGCTTTTAATGAGAGCTCTTTTGACTGTTTGGACCTGTCTTTCAATAAATCCGTGTCCCCTTGGGTAATGTGGGGATGAGGTAATTATTTTAAATCCGTATTTTACAGCCAGTGCTCTGAATTCGCTGGAGGTGAATTGTGTCCCATTGTCGCAGATGACCTTCTCTGGGATGCCCTGTTCTGCAAATAAGTTTTTCGCAATTTTTGTGATTATTGTGGCTCTCGTGTCGTTTATCCTCCTGACAAAAGGAAATTTTGAGTAGTAGTCTGCTACTATGATGTACCACTCCTGGTTGCACAGGAACAGATCTGTTCTGACGTGTGCCATGGTCTCGGGGGTACTTCCATTTGAATCATCTCCTCCTTCTGCTGTGTGTTTCGGTATTTCTGGCATATGCAGCATGTGGAGACCATTTGTTCTATGCTTTTGTACATGCCTATCCAGTACACAGCTGATCTGGCTCTTAGTTTACATTTCTCCATCCCCATATGGCCTTGGTGTATTAAGCAGAGAAGTTCCGTTTGCATCGTTTTTGGTATTATGATTCTTGAGCCAGCAAGGAGAACACCGTCCTC
The DNA here is from genome assembly GCF_052327205.1 of Somniosus microcephalus. Lineage (NCBI taxonomy): Eukaryota > Metazoa > Chordata > Chondrichthyes > Squaliformes > Somniosidae > Somniosus > Somniosus microcephalus. Next base: position 119,637,723 of record NC_140998.1, read on the forward strand.
CACCGAGATGTCATCTCTGATTGTCCAGTACTGTCGGATTTGGTTTTGGACCTGCTGGATCTTCTCCGGCCACCCCTGTATTACCTGTTGCATGAGTAGCAGCAACTCCTCTTCTTTACCAGTCTCCTCTTGAATTTGGCTAAGCTTTGTGGGAGTAGCATTTACGAGGTGGTGTATTTTTACTGTCAGGCCCTTCATCTCATGTTTTTCGTGTGGTGACAATCGAGACAATGCATCTGCCAGTGCCATTTCTTTTCCTGGCCGGTATTTTAATTCGAAGTCGTAACTTTGGAGTCTTAACAGTAACCTTTGCAGTCTTGCTGGGGCCTTGCTTAGGTTTTTCTTGTAAATTTGTTCGAGTGGACGATGGTCACTCTCTACCTCGAATTTTCTTCCGTATAAGTAGGTGTGGAACTTTTCGCATCCGTATACTACTGCCAATAGCTCTCTTTCGATGTTTGCATATCTTGTCTCTGTTGATGTCAATGCCTTCGATGCGAAAGCTATTGGTTTTCCTTCCTGCACGAGGGCTGCCCCTAGCCCCCTGGTAGAGGCATCTACCTGTAGGGTGACAGTTTTTTTTTCTATCGTAATAAGACAGGCTGGTTTCTTTACATAATAATTCCTTTAGGTGTTTGAAGTTCCTCTCATGGGATTCTGACCATTGGTATTCGGCGTCTTCTTTTAGTAATTCTCTTAGGTTCGCTGTGTAGTCTGACATGTTTGGGGTGAAAGAGCTCATAAACTGGACCAAGCTGAGGTAGCTTCTCAGCTCCTTCTTGTCGTTTGGAGGTTTCATCTCTGCTATCGCCTCGACCTTTTCGGGATTAGGCTTGACACCCTCCGGTGTGTAGATCATGCCAAAAAATTTGCATTTCATACTTTTAACGATGCACTTCTCAGCGTTCAGCTTGATGCCAGCCATTCTGGTGCGTTCCATGGCCTCGTGCAAGTGCACGTCGTGGTCGCTTTCATTTGTTCCGTAAACTTGGATGTTATCAGCGATTCCAATGGCTCCTTCACAGCCTTTGTATGTTTCATCGATCTTTTGTTGGTAGATGTTTTGGCTGACTTTCAACCCGAATGGCAGCCGCAGGAATTTATAATGCCCCAATGGTGTATTAAAAGTCGTCAGGTTAGTTGATTCTTCGTCCAGTTTTATGTTCCAGTAGCCATTTCTGGCATCCAGTTTGGAGAAGACTTTGGCTCCTGCCAGTGCTGGTGTGACTTCTTCTAATGTTGGTGTAGGGTAGTGGTCCTGCTTTATTGCCTGGTTTAAGTCTTTGGGGTCCAGACAGATTCTGAGCCGTCGGTTCAGCTTTTCCCGTACCACAAGCGAGTTTACCCAGTCTGTGGGTTCAGTGACCTTTGCGATTATTTCTTTCTCTTCCATTTCTTTTAGTTCGGTGTATAATTTTTCTTTTAGCTCGATGGGTATTTTTCTTGGAGCGTGGATGACGGGTTTTACCTCTGGATGTATTGTTATATGGTACTTGAACTCCCCGAAGCATCCTACAGTGTCATCAAAACACTCTGGATACATGTCCATCAAATGTTTCGTGTCCATGATTTGTGGACGATTTTCCAGTGGGGTGTTGCTGTCAACTTTCAGTGATGTTTTTGTTAGTTCGTGGTTTACCGAGATTAACCACAGCTTCTCGCAGCTGTTTAATCCCAGGATTGCCGGTTCCTTTGGAGTTGGTCACATAGAACATGCAGTTGATGTTTCTGCTTTTGTGTGTTCCTTTTATATAGGTTGTTCCGAGTTGTCTGATCTCGCTCCCCCCATACGCTGTCAGCGTGACGTTGTTTGCTTTTAAACATCCTCTTTTCGGGTATCTATCTTAGCCCAAGTTTTCGGGGAAGATCCTCTGGTATAGCCTCAGTGGAAGGATGTTGCTCTGAGCTCCTGTGTCCAACTTTACTTTTAGATTGACGGTTGTGGGCTGTCCTTCGATCCTCTTTTTAATAGTGTGCCATTCTTTCTTTGGGGTGCTTTCCGCTCTGGATGTTTCGTGTAAGAGAACCTTTATGGTTTCAATGTTCAGAGCTTTGTCGTACCCGCAGTCTTCGTCATCTTGCTCACCCATGGTATGGATTTTTTTTTCTTTTGTTGGTTCTGCTGTCCACCTCTGCTTTTGGTGTGTAGCCCCTCTCTTTTAGCTCTGCACATCTTTTGCCAGTGGTTTGCTTTACCACACATGTTGCAGCTTGTTCCATACGCTGGGCATTTTCTTCTGTCTGTGTAGTCGTGTTGTCTTCCGCATTTTCTACACGTATTCTTCTCGCTGTCATATACTTGTTTTTGTGTGCTGTGCTTTTCGCGCACTGCATCTACTCTGTGATCCAGTTCGGGAGTTGTCCGCACGTCAGCCATATGAGTATTCAGCATTTTCATCTGTTGTTTCATGGCTTCGTGAGCCCTCGCTGTATCTATGGCTTCTGATATTCCGAGCTTTTCTTTTCCTATTAGTTCTTTTTGCACTTCTGTATGTGCTGATCCCCATATTAGTTGGTCTACCAGCCTTTCTTCTAGTTCCGTAAACTTGCATTTGCTGGCTTCGTTTTTTAATCTCGTCAGGAAATTGTCAGCTGTTTCACCAGGTTCCTGTCTTAAGCTTTGGAATTTATACCTGTGTATGCGGTGGTTTGATTTAGGCTCGAGATGGTTACTGAACTTTTCATAAATCTCCGTAGGGTTCATTTTATCCTCTTTGGATAAACTCCAGCTGTTATAGAGATCTAAGCCTTTTTCTCCTACCCACAGTAGAATGTAGCTGACTTTTTCCTCATCAGAGGAGCCTTTCAGGAAACTTTTAAATGTAAGCTCGCATTTTTGCTTAAATTTCCGGAAAGCTTCCACGATATCGTCAGCTTCCCAGTTCATGATGGGGAGCATATTTGCGGTCAGTGCATTGGACGCCGCCATTTTAGCTGCCCATACGATTCACGGTTAAAACGCTGCAGAGTTTACTTTTAAATCTCTTTCTTCAATCTGATATCGTTTTTATTTGCGTAAGTTTTACTCACTTATACCACTGCCACCATGCTATGTCTTCTAACGCTCGTAGTGCTTTGTAAAGATGCCTCTGGACTCGGTAGTTTGTAATTATAAACTACTGTTTTATTTGAGTTGTAATGGCTGCCTGCCGCATGGTGCAGGGTGATATTTCCAAGTGCCCTGTGCGGCGCCTGCGCACTACTTTCCTAGCATCGTAGTGCTGCTACACTTGATTCGAGTGTTAGTACACTTGTACAATGTAGTCCCAACATAACTATGTAACAGGAACATTAACAAAAAATCTAGAGATAGGTAAACATTTGTTTGCGAAGACCTTGTTAGTAATTTCTGACGTGAAATATGTGTATTTGGGTGAAATGCTGGGTGAAATAATCAAATAGGAAATATCTTGAACTCTAAGGTGGAGTAAATATAACTACAGGACAGCACATGAGAAGGTATTGGTGGGGAGTGACTTATGGGATTTGGGAAGTAAGATCAAATGCTCTTTTAGACTGTGTGGTAGTATGTTAGTACCATATCTGGGGAGTGACATAGCAGCACAAAATCACTTAGTCATGCTGCTTGGCATAGTTTGCTTTCTATCAGAAGAAATTTGGCTACTTTGACTTCATGGAGGAGCAGTGCTGGATGTGGGTCTGACTGACTAGGGCAACTGTGACCAAGTTGTGCCATCTGATGCACCAACTTCCACTAGAGGAATAACTAGCAGAATTAGGTTGAAAGGAATCACCAGTATTAAAATTGGTACTCTTCTTCTTCTTAGGCAGTCCCTCGGAGCCGAGGATGATTTGCTTCCACATTAAAAATGAGTTCGCAGGTGACTGATGAGCCCAATGCGGGACCTACAGTCTCTGTCACAGGTGGGGCAGACGGTGGTTGAAGGGGCGGGTGGGTGAGGTGCTTGGGTTGACGTGCGCTCCTTGCGCTGTTTGCGCTTAGCTTCCGCTTGCTCCCGGCGAAGAGACTCGAGGTGTTCGGCGCCTTCCCGGATGGTTCTCCTCCACTTTGTGCAGTCTTGGGCCAGGGATTCCCAGGTGTCGATGGGGATGTTACACTTTTTCAAGGATGCTTTGAGGGTGTCCTTGAAGCATTTCCTCTGCCCACTTGGGGCTCTCTTGCCGTGCCGGAGCTCCAAGTAGAGTGCTTGTTTTGGGAGTCTCGTATCGGGCATGCAGACAATGTGACCCGTCCATCGGAGCTGAATGAGCGTGGTCAAAGCTTCGATGCTGGGGATGTTGGCCTGAGCAAGAACACTGACGTTGGTGCGCCTATCCTGCCAATGGATTTGCAGGATCTTGCGGAGGCAGCGTTGATGGTACCTCTCCAGTGCTTTGAGGTGCCTGCTGTACATGGCCCATGTCTCTGAGGCATACAGCAGGGTGGGTATCACTGCTGCTCTGTAGACCATGAGCTTAGTGCCGGGTTTGAGGTCCTGGTCTTCAAACACTCTCTTCCTCAGGTGAGTGAAGGCTGCATTGGCACACTGAAGGCGGTGTTGGACTTCGTCGTCGATGTCTGCCCTTGTTGACAGTAGGCTCCCGAGGTATGGAAAGTGGTCCACGTTGTCCAAGGCCTTGTCGTGGATTTTGATAATCGGGGGGCAGTACTGTGTGGCGGGGGCAGGTTGGTAGAGGACCTTTGTCTTACGGATGTTTAGTGTAAGGCCCATGCTCTCGTATGCTTCGGTGAAGGTGTTGACGATGGTTTGGAGTTTGACCTCCGAGTTAGCACAGATGCAAGCATCGTCTGCATACTGTAATTCAACGACAGAGGATGGGACGACCTTGGATCTGGACTGGAGGCAACGGAGGTTGAACAGTTTCCCATTTGTTCTGTAAATTAGCTCCACTCCAGTGGGAAGCTTACAGAGGGTGAGATGGAGCATTGCAGCAAGGAAGATCGAGAAGAGCGTTGGTGCGATAATACAGCCTTGTTTGACCCCGGTTCGTACGTGAATTGGGTCTGTGGTGGAACCGTTGGTCAGGATCACAGCTTGCATGTCATCGTGAAGTAGGCGGAGGATGGTGACAAACTTTTGAGGGCAGCTGAATTTGAGGAGGACACTCCATAATCCCTCATGGTTGACAGTGGCGAAGGCCTTTGTGAGATCAAAGAAGGCCATGTACAGCGGTTGGTGCTGTTCCCTGCATTTCTTTTGTAATTGATATGTGGTGAAGATCATGTCCATTGTGCCCCTTAGTGGGCGGAATCCACATTGCGACTCTGGGAGGAGCTCTTCGGCCACTGGGAGAAGGCGATTGAGGAGGATTCTTGCGATGACTTTCCCTGTGGCAAACAGAATCACCAGCCTTAAAATTGATACTGGAATACGAAGGGCTACCATTCCATGAGCATATGAAATGTTCATGACAGACAGCAAAAAACCATGGATGGAAGCGATCAAGATGATATTCTGAAGCAGGCCAACCTTTAGGAGCTGGTTAAATAACATTTTATCAGATCTCTGGGAAATGTCTCAAAGTGCTTTACACAAACTAAGTTTGAAATGCAGTAATTATTATATAGGAAAACATGGCAGTTAATTTGCACACCATGAGGTCCCACACACAGCAATGTGTAATTCAAATCAACAGAGTATAGTGGTGATCCCCTAGTGCGAGTGGCTGTGACGTCAACAAGCTGTCTAAGCAGCCAATCAAAATGCAGAATTCTCATAGACAGCAAACAAGGAAGTGAGTAAGATCTTAAAATTATTACTTTTTAAAAATGTTAGAGAGAGCAAAACAAAGATAGGGGCTCTCACATGGGGAAAAGGCAAACCTGAAATAAAGATGAACAAACTTTAAACAACATTTTAAAGGTTTTTTTAATTTTCTTAAAATGTTTATTTTTTATTAGCATGGATAAATTTGCCACTGCACAAAATTAAAATTAGATTTTCAGGCCCATAACCTTTGTTTAGCAGCCAATACACTGTTAAAACCCCCGTTACACCTAATCCCTTTGGGTCTAACTTTGAACGGGGTATTTAACAGCGGTATTACCGCAGAAGAGCCGATGTTTTTGTCAGCTTCCCTAATTTGAGAGATTTCACTGATTGCCGGCTCTGGGGTGGGTGGGGGGAGCGGTTGCAGAACACAGCCTGTGGAGGAGCAGTGAATGACAGGCCGCAACTTCAATATTTCCGCATTAGGCTGTCCATGCGCTAAATCCTGAAGTTGCTTCAGTTTCAAAGGCGGAATGATGGCGAACGCAAATTCCGGGCCATTGTAGGCTGTGCAATATTGCTATGGATTTTAATGAGGAGCAGCAGTAAGCTGTAGCAGTGTGAGCAATGTGACATGGGTATATAACACCCAGCAGTTTGTGAGTTACCAATACAGGTGGAAGAGCGGCAGCATCAGTATTGAGTGTCTTCCAATGAGCTGGACATTTTGGTTTGGCGAAAGATCATTGCCCTGAATTGTTAACTCTGTTTTCTCTCTCCACTGTCTGACCTGCTGAGCATTTCCAGGATTTTCTGTTTTAATTTTGATATGTGGCTTGGTGTTGGATACATTCGGAGTGATTGCCATGTTTTCTGTCTTACCTGGAGTTTCAAGACAAACATTACCATCAGATTGCATGAGTTTCCTTGCAGCCATCTGTGGTTAACATAAAGAACATTGAGCTAATAGTATCTGAAATGCATGTAACATTTATTTCCTTCATAAATGTAAATTTTTATATAACCTCATCTGAGCCAATCTAAATGTCACACTGCCCATAATTATGTCTGGTTATATAACTGTCTCTACATGCACATCCATAACGGTATCTCCATCACTGCCTGGTGAAGTGTCTAAATACTGTACGTGTATGGCAGATCGCCTGTGTCAGTAATTATTTTGAATGTTTTCATTTGTGCTTTCATTTTCTTTCTCTTTCTTTTCTTTCTTTTTCTTTTTTTCTTTTTCTTTCTTTCTCTCTTTTTCTCTTTCATCTCATTGCTGTAGCCAATAATCCTCAGCCCTTCCAGTGGAAGGACCGCAAACTAGGCCAGGACCTGGATACATACAAGTGCAGACTCCACTTGTTCCTTTTTAATGCCAGTGATGCAGGTCACATAAAATGGAACCCTAAAATCTTTTATAAACATATAAAAAGTAAAAAGATAGTTAAAGGAATGGTGTGACTGAGGTACTGAATGAGTACTTTGCATTTGTCTTCACAAAAGAGGATGAAGTTAATGTCAGAGTAGAGGTGGAGGGAGCAGAGATATTGGATAGGGTAAAAATAGATAGAAAGGAGGTGCTAAACATGTTGGCATCACTCAAAGTTAACAAGTCACCCGATCCAGATGGGATGGGATATATCCTAGGTTGCTGAAGGAAGCTATGATGGCGATAGCAGAAGCTCTGACCACAATCTTTCAATTCTCTTTGGATATTGGAGTGGTGCCAGAGGACTGGAGGATCGCAAATGTTACACACCTGTTCAAAAAAGGGGAGAGGAATAAACCTTGTAACTACAGGCCAATCAGTCTAACGTCCATGGTGGAAAAACTACTAGATACCATTGTCAAGGACAAAATTAATTCTCACTTGGAATAGCATGGATTAAGAAGGGGCAGCCGGCATGAATTTGTTAAAGGCAAATCTTGTCTGACTAACCTGATTGAGATCTTTGATGAAGTAACAGAGAGGGTTGTTGAAGGTAGTGCAGTAGATGTTGTATATATAGGGGGAGAAATTCGGTATCGCCCCGTGTAAGAGCCATAAAAGCTTAAGAAAATACTTTAAAATATTGGTTAAATAGCATAATACAGTTAACTTACCTGATTGACTTATTGTATTAAGAAACCCCCTATTTTCTTGCTCCAGTAGTATAGTCCGAGACACCCCCTTCATTCTTGCCACAATGGTACAGTCCCTAAGCCACACATGGTATGCAGCCATTTTACAGTTTAAACTCCACGTGGCTGAAGGAGGCAGAAGTTGTGAGGTTTGGAGCAATACAGTTTTTGACCGTGTTCGTTTATACGTGTTTGCTTTGTAATTCTGTTCGTAAAGTGTTATAGTAAACAGTTTAAAAGACAAAGCTACGTTTGGGAACGTTTTATTTCGACACGCGTCTACTCATTGTTAAAAGCCCCACAGCTCAGTGGCTGCCTGTTTGGAAACTAAGAAGCGCCACTACATTAGTCAAAAACTTGCTCCCTAAGAAGGAAAGGACGGAATCGTCGGCGAACGTATACATGAATGGTCACGGAGCCAGACGACAATATAAGAAAGCGAAGGTACAGTGACTGTTACTTGCTTTGTTCATTCTATTGAGAAGCTAAATAAGAGCTGCGGGTAAAATGGCTGAGGCCTTACGGAGCCAGGAGCTTCCCCCGGCCAGAAGGATTGCTGGCCAAAAGAGGGAAATAAAGCTCCCCCCAAAGGCAATGGAAGAGAAGTTACATAGAAGCATAGGTGCAAGGAAGGCTAAATTAGCTCAGATAACTGGAAAAATGAAGATAATTAATCGTCTCATGGAAGATAATGCTAATATTAAGAAAGCTGAAGACATAATGTATTACGATTTCTCCAAGTTGCATGAAGAATTTAATGTACTCAATGAAGATGTATTAGCACTTCTGTCTGAAGAAGAGGGAAACGCTGATCAGCACAACTGGTTTGATCTTAAATCAACCAGCATTAAGGACTATATCAAGGCCACAGAACAGTGGATGTTAAAGATTCGTCAAGATGCTGATACAGCAGAGAAAGATAAAGTTGATGATGAAGTCGGACCAGACGATAGCATTTCAGAGACTTCCGCCAGACCAAGCAAAAATCGAAAAGAAGGTAGCTCTGTTTCTGGACGCAGGTCAGACGCTTCTACCACAAGCTCGTCGCGACGCATGAGAGAGGAGGTTGAACGGGCGGTGTTGATGGCGCGCGCAGCATCTTTAGCGGAGAAGCAAGCTCTTGAACGGGAAGAGGCCCAACTGCAGGCCCAACAGGCCCAACTGCAGGCCCAAGTGCAGGCCCAACAGGCCCAACTGCAGGCCCAACAGGCCCAGGTGCAGGCAAAGAAAGAACAGCTGGAGATAAAAACAGCTATCGCGGTCTCAGACGTCAGGTTGAGTGCGTATGAAGATTATGAAGGCTCACGGGACGGCGGGAGCGAATACTGCCAGTCAATGTTGTCACATAGAGTTGGATCCAGGGCACCTTCAAGAGTTACAAGAGAGTCCGAAGGCAATCCCCTGGCATTACAGCGTGGAAGAGTGGCCTCTCCACTAACAGGAGCACGTGATGCTACCCCAGACGTCAGACGGTCTAGACTAGACCCTGCTGATGACCACCAGAGGCCTGAAGACACAGGGAGAAGCCTATACCGAGTGATGCAACGTCAGAACGAAATTACAGAGATGCTTGTAAAACAACAGAATCTGTTTCGACTCCCTCAAAGAGACATACCAGTGTTCCAAGGCGACCCACTCAAGTATAAGCCCTTCATCAGATCCTTTGAACAAGCCATTGACTCCAAAACAGAGAGCAGCAGTGATAAGTTGTACTACCTGGGACAGTACACCAGTGGTAAACCACAAGACCTGGTCAGAAGCTGTGAACACATGAAACCGGACCGGGGATACATAGAAGCCAGGAAGTTGCTGCAGGAGCACTATGGTAACGAGCTGAAGATAGCCACTGCATATATTGAAAAGGCTACCAAGTGGCCACAGATCAGATCGGAGGACGGAGAGGCATTGAACGCATATGTTCTTTTCCTCATAGGATGTTGCAACTGATGTGCCTCAATAATTCCGAGACTCGAAGGTAGCAGAACAAAACAAGGCTTTTATTAACTTAGAACGAAACACGTAAGCGAGAGAGATGTCGTCCTTCTGGAGACTGGGGCTAGACTGAAGCTAGCTTACAAACGGGGCCAGGTATGGGCGGAGCCCTACACACAGCACATTCCAGCACATTCCAGTATACAATACAGCACATTCCAGTACACAATACAATGAGGCCTGGGGGAAGGGAAATGACACTGAAACCGATCTCAGTCACAGGCAGTGATGAATGGAAATATTTCATCACATTCACCCCTTCTATAGATTTAGTCTGTTCGGGGGTTTGATAGTCCTCTGCGACCGACGTGGCTGTTGCGGTGCCGCGGGTGTCGGCTGGGTGTCCCCGGTAGCCTCCTGGGTCTCTGCCGGGGGTGCCGCCAGGGTTGTTGAAGGGGTAGTTGGTGGGGGTGCCGTTGGTCGGTGTTCTTCCGGGGGTGATGAAAGAGTAGTGGGTGGGTAAGAGTTGCTGTGATCGTCATTGCCGCTATTGCCGTGGTTGTTGTTGATGCCGGCTGGGGCGACGTCTTTTATGGACACGGTGTCCTCCCTTCCGTCGGCGTGCCGGACATATGCGTATTGGGGGTTGGCGTGGAGTAGGTGTACTGGCTCCACGAGAGGGTCCGTCTTGTGGCCCCTCACATGCCTTCGCACGAGTACCGGACCTGGGGTGGAGAGCCATGACGGCATGGATACGCCTGAGGTGGATTTCCGGGGAAAGACAAACATTCGTTCATGAGGCGTGGTATTAGTGGCCGTACACAATAGCGACCGTATCGAATGGAGCACATCCGAGAGGACTTCCTGCCAGCGGGAGATAGGGAGGCCCTTGGTCCTTAGAGCTAGAGTGACTGCTTTCCATACTGTCCCGTTCTCTCGCTCCACTTGGCCGTTACCCCGGGGGTTGTAGCTGGTGGTACGGCTCGTGGCGATCCCCCTGGACAGCATGTACTGGCGTAGCTCTTCACTCATGAAGGACGCCCCCCTATCCGTATGGATGTAGCTCGGCATACCGAACAGGCAGAACAGGCTGTTGAGGCATTTAATGACCGTGGCGCTGGTCATGTCTGGGCAGGGGAAGGCGAATGGGAACCGGGAGTATTCGTCCACAATGTTCAGGAAGTAAACATTGCGGTCGACGGACGGGAGGGGGCCCTTGAAATCTAAGCTGAGCCGCTCAAAGGGCAGTGTAGCTTTGATTAAGTGGGCTCTATCTGGGCGGTAGAACCGAGGCTTGCACTTAGCGCAAGTGCGGCAGTTCCTGGTCAGGGACCGAACTTCCTCAATCGAGTAGGGTAAGTTACGGGACTTTATGAAGTGGAACAGCTGCGTGACCCCTGGGTGGCAGAGGTCGTTGTGGAGGGTCTGTAGCCGATCCCCGGTGGCGCTGGCACACATCCCTCGTGAGAGGGCGTCAGGGGATTCGTTAAGGGCCCCTGGCCGGTAAATGATGTCGTACTCGAAGGTGGAGAGCTCGATCCGCCACCTAAGAATCTTATCATTTTTAATCTTCCCCCTCTGTTTATTATTGAACATAAACGCTACCGACCGCTGGTCGGTAAGTAGGGTGAAGCGTTTGCCGGCTAGGTAGTGGCGCCAGTGGCGCACTGCCTCCACGATGGCTTGGGCCTCCTTTTCCACGGAGGAGTGTCTGATCTCGGGCCCTTGGAGGGTCCTCGAGAAGAAAGCTACGGGCCGCCCCGCCTGGTTGAGGGTGGCCGCCAAGGCGAAGTCAGACGCATCACTTTCCACTTGAAATGGAGTGTTCTCGTCCACTGCCTGTAGCGTGGCCCGCTCAATATCCTGCTTAATGCTTTTGAAGGCGGCGTGGGCCTCAGCAGAGAGCGGGAAAGAGGATGCTTTCAAGAGGGGGTGGGCTTTGTCGGAGTAGTTGGGGACCCATTGGGAATAATAAGAAAATAACCCCAGGCACCTTTTCAGGGCTTTGGGAGTGTTGGGCAGGGGCAGCTCCCGTAGGGGGCGCAATCGGTCGGGGTCTGGTCCGATTTCCCCATTCTCCACCACGCTGCCTAGTATGCAGAGGCGCGTGGTGTTGTAAACGCACTTGTCCTCGTTGTAGGTGAGGTTGAGTTTTTGTGCAGTTTTCAGGAACCTCTCGAGGTTCGAGTCGTGATCCTGCTGGTTGTGACCGCAGATGGTGACGTTGTCGAGGTAGGGGAAGGTTGCCTGCAAGTGGTGGTCATCGACCATGCGGTCCATCTCCCTCTGGAAGACCGAGACCCCATTCGTCACCCCAAAGGGGACTCTGAGGAATTGGTAGAGGCGTCCGTTCGCCTCGAAGGCGGTGTACGGGTGGTCCTCTGGTCTGATAGGGAGCTGGTGGTACGCTGACTTGAGGTCGATGGTGGAGAACACCCGGTATTGGGCGATTTGGTTCACCATTTCTGATATGCGGGGTAGCGGGTAGGCGTCTAGTAGGGTGTACCTGTTGATCGTTTGACTATAGTCGATCACCATCCGTTTCTTCTCGCTACCCCTTACCACTACCACTTGGGCGCGCCACGGGCTGTTGCTGCGTTCAATAATGCGCTCTTTCAGCAGCCTGTCTACCTCGGTCGCGATAAACCGCCTGTCCTCCCAGCTGTACCTCCTGCTTTTGGTCGCTATTGGCCGGCAGTTAGGGGTAAGGTTCGCGAATAGCGAAGGCGGCTTTACCTTCAGGGTAGCCAGACCGCACACTGTGAGGGGCGGCTGGGACCCACCGTACTTGAGCGTGATGCTTTGGTGGTTGCACTGGAAATCCAGGCCCAAGATCACGCTCGCACATAGGTTCTTCATGATTAATACTTTAAAATTATCATATACAGTTCCGTTAACGCACAATTGTACCGTGCAGTAACCCAGAATGGTCGATGTCTGGGTTTTGTCAGCCATAGAGATGGTACCCTGAGTAGGGACCACCTTTAGGGAGAGTTGTTGTGCCAGTTCTGGGTGGATAAAGCTCTCCGTGCTTCCACTGTCAATTAAGCATTTAACCCGGCACCCGTTTACCTCGATGTCCACCATTGATCTGGATAGCGGGTGCGGCCTGGTCTGGTCCACTGTGACCGATGCCACTGTAGGGCCCTGATCGATACAAGATGGCGTCCACGCTGTCTGCTCACAAGATGGCGGACCCCACGAGGTCGGGCAAGATGGCATCCAAGATGGCCGCTCCCACGGCGCACACGCGGCGGTGGCGGGTTTTCCAGCGGTTGGTTTTCCGGCGGGGTTCCCTCTGCACACCTTCCCGAAGTGCCCCTTCTTACCGCACTTAAAGCAGGTGGTGCCTTTCGCCGGGCACAGGTTTCTGGTGTGCTTTGGCTGCCCGCAGAAGTAGCAGTTGGGCCCCTGACGCGTCGCGGCTGTCATAGGGCTTCTGGGGGGAGAGCGGGGCCCAGCCGGTGTCGGGCTGTCGGGCGGGGAAGATGCCTTCCAAGATGGCGGCGCCCTCGGTGCACACGTGGCGGCGTGGACGGCGCGGGCTGAAGAGTAGGCGTCCGAGTTTCTCTGGGCCACATCCAGGGATCGCGCGGTGTCCGCAGCCTGTTTCAGGTCCAACCCCGTTTTTTCCAGCAGTCTTTGCCGGATGTAAGTGGAGCTGAGGCCTGTGATGAAGGCATCGCGAACAAGCTCGTCAGTGTACACTGCGGCTTTTACATCTCGGCACTTGCAGTCTTTGCCAAGCATTTTCAGGGTGCTTAGGAACTCCTCCACCGATTCCCCAGGTCGCTGTGCGCGGGTGGCGAGCAGGTGCCTAGCATACACCTCATTCGTAGGCTGCTGGTAATGCGCCTTTAAGATGTCGCAGGCGGCCAGGTACGTCTCGGTGTCTTGGATGAGGGGGTAAACCCGGTGGCTTACCCAATTCCGCAGAATTCCGAGTCTCATCCTTGCAGCGTCCGTAGCGCCTTTGACGGCTGCGGAATTGTCCAGGAAGAATTCCATACACTCAAACCAGTGTCCGAAGCGTGCTGATGCGTCCGGAGCATGTTGATCCAAATCCAAACGTTCGGGTTTCAGGAGTTGATCCATAGTGTTGAAAATAAGTTAATAAAATTGATGTGCCTCAATAATTCCGAGACTCGAAGTTAGCAGAACAAAACAAGGCTTTTATTAACTTAGAACGAAACACGTAAGCAAGAGAGATGTCGTCCTTCTGGAGACTGGGGCTAGACTGAATCTAGCTTACAAACGGGGCCAGGTATGGGCGGAGCCCTACACACAGCACATTCCAGCACATTCCAGTATACAATACAGCACATTCCAGTACACAATACAATGAGGTCTGGGGGAAGGGAAATGACACTGAAACCGATCTCAGTCACAGGCAGTGATGAATGGAAATATTTCATCACAGCAACACCATGGAGGATGTTGAATTCATGGAAGAGATGGACAATCCTACGACTATGAGAATCATCATCTCTAAGCTTCCTTACAGGATGAGAGAACAATGGAGAAGAACAGCCTTTGAGATAATGGAGAGACGGAAAAGTAGAGCCAGCTTTGCAGACTTAGTGAATTTCATAGACAAACAGGCTAAAATTGCTTGGGACCCATTGTTTGGAAACATCCAGGACGCCAGCCCGACCACCGATGGAAGAGTGAAAGCCAAGCCTATTGAATCAAAGACTCTCAGGAAAGGTGGTTCCAGGGGAAGCAGCTTTGCAACTATCGTCACTCAGGCCGAGGAAGAAAGGCCCCAGAACTCATCTCCCAAAAAGAGCAGCACAGTGACGTCTGCTAATGCCTTTCAGAAGCCATGCTTATTCTGCCAGAAGAATCATACATTGGATTTCTGCAGCGACATCAAAGCACAGCCACGTAAGGACAGAATCGAATTCCTGAAGTACAACGGCCTATGTTTTGGATGTCTCTCTCAGGGGCACCTGAGTAGAAACTGTAAGCAAAGAACAACATGCAGAGAGTGCACTCGGAAACATCCCAGTCTGCTGCATATCCATAAAGAAGAACAAGTCTCTAAGAAGAGTGAAGAAAACAATACCGACGAGAAGGTTGTTTCAAGTGCTCTGGTGTCGCTAGAACCAGAGACTTGTGGACTCACTGGGGCCGGTGACAGTGATTGTATTCTTGCCATCGTACCAGTAAAGATCAAGTCTAAGAGGAGCGAGAAGCTTGTGGAGACTTACGCCTTCATGGATCCAGGTAGTTCAGCAACGTTCTGCACAGAATCACTCATGCGACAGCTGAACGTTAGAGGCAGAAGAACAGAAATCCTATTACGCACCATGGGTCATGAGAAGTCAATGCAAAGTTATATCCTGTCAGACTTAGAAGTGTGTGGACTTGAAGAGAAGGACTTCATAGACCTGCCTAATGTTTTCACACAGAGGGAGATTCCTGTTAGAATAGGGAACCTAGCCCTGCAGAAGGATGTGGATAGATGGCCCTACCTAGAAAAGGTGCGTCTCCCATACATTGAAGCAGAAATTGGCCTATTAATTGGAACCAATGCCTACAAAACTATGGAGCCATGGCAGGTGATAAACAGCAAGGATGACAGACCCTACGCCATCAGGACAGCCCTTGGATGGGTAGTCAATGGACCGGTAAGGAGAGATGATGGCAACAAATCGAACAAGGAGGAACGACAAAATGTCACAGTTAATCGCATCTCTATCGCAAGCATTGAAGAGCTGTTGATACAGCAGTTCAACGCAGACTTTTCAGAACGCAGCTGTGAGGAAAAGACAGAGATGTCACAAGAAGACCATCAGTTCATGGATTTGATGACAAGGTCTACACAGTTCATTGATGGCCACTATCACATTGGTTTGCCACTGAGAAGACAGACCGCGAAGATGCCGAACAATCGCTGCATAGCAGAGCAACGCGCCATCAGTCTAAAGAGAAAGCTAAACAAGAACCCCGACTTTCACGAAGACTACAAAGGCTTCATGAGAAACATCATAGCGAAAGGCTATGCTGTAAAAGTGCCCGAGGAACAGTTGAACAGAGACGATGGAAGGGTCTGGTACATTCCTCATCACGGTGTGTATCACCCAAAGAAGAAAAAGATCCGTGTAGTGTTTGACTGCGCCGCCTCATTCAGAGGAACTTCACTGAATGACCAGCTGCTTCAAGGTCCTGATCTTACTAATACCCTCATTGGCGTCTTGACTAGGTTTAGACAAGAGCTCGTTGCCATGATGGCAGACATAGAATCA
Source organism: Somniosus microcephalus (assembly GCF_052327205.1). Lineage (NCBI taxonomy): Eukaryota > Metazoa > Chordata > Chondrichthyes > Squaliformes > Somniosidae > Somniosus > Somniosus microcephalus. The sequence continues at coordinate 119,653,726 of NC_140998.1, forward strand.
ATGTTCTACCAAGTCGGAATCCCTGATGAAGATGCTGATCTTCTGCATTTCCTTTGGTGGCCAGATGGCGACGTTAGTCAAGCGATGGTGGAATGTAGAATGGCCGTACACTTGTTCGGAGCCACATCATCTCCCAGCTGTGCAAGCTACGCTCTCAGAAAAACAGCAGAAGATGGCAAAGGCAAAGCACCATCAGAGGCTGTGGAGACAATCTTCAGAAACTTTTATGTCGATGACTGTCTGAAGTCCGTGTCAACAGAAGACGATGCCATCGCACTGTCAAGAGACCTTAGAACTCTGTGTTCGAATGGAGGATTCCATCTGACTAAGTGGATAAGCAACAGCAGAGCAGTTCTAGCTTCTATCCCAGAAAAGGAAAGAGCCACTGAAGTCAAAGATCTGGACCTGAGCCACGATGTCCTTCCTATCGAGAGAGCTCTTGGTGTACAATGGTGCATTGAGTCAGACACGTTCAACTTCAGGATAATGGTGAACGAAAGACCATCCACAAGACGAGGGATTCTCTCCGTGGTCAGTTCCATCTACGACCCTCTTGGATTCCTGGCACCACTCATTCTGCCGGTGAAGCTGATGCTACGAGAGCTGTGTAGAGACAAGAGAGGATGGGATGAAGATATCCCAGAAGGTCGAGCTCAGAGATGGCACAGATGGTTGACAGATTTGCAACAACTTTCTAGCTTCAACGTCAGTAGATGCATCAAGCCCGTGAGTTTTGGAGTTACAAAGACGGCTCAACTACATCATTTCTCGGACGCCAGTGAGGACGGCTATGGCACGGCTACTTACCTCTTGCTGACAAATCAACAGGGCCAGAAACATTGTGCCTTCCTCATGGGGAAATCCAGGGTGGCTCCGCTGAAGCAGGTCACCATCCCGAGACTGGAGTTGACGGCAGCGGTTGTTGCAGTTAAAGTTGACCAGGCGATGCGGAAAGAGTTACAGCTCCCACTAGAAGAATCTGTCTTCTGGACGGATAGCACGACGGTGCTGAAGTATATAGAGAATGAGAAGGTACGCTTCAAGACCTTCGTAGCAAACAGAATCTCATCCATTAGAGAAGCTACACAACCATCTCAATGGAGGTATGTAAACACCTCATTAAACCCAGCAGATCAAGCCTCACGGGGATTGAAGGCTGAAAACTTCATGAGGAGTGAAACTTGGATACAAGGCCCAAGTTATCTGCCGGAAACAGAGAGATCATGGCCAGAAAGACCAGATATGCCAAGTCAGATTGCTGAAGACGACGTCGAAGTCAAGAGATCAGTCACAGTAAATCTCATAACTACGAAAGAGAACTTTGACACAGTGAACAAGCTTGTTAACCATTTCTCAGGATGGCACCAGTTGAGGAAAGCAGTTGCATGGTTTCTAAGGTTGAAAGAGTTGCTGCTACACCTGAGCGGTAAGAGAAAAGAGTACCGAGCCACTATCAGTCAGTCTGAAAGTAACCCCGATAAGCAGAGAATGCTTCTACAGCAGTATATGCATCAGCACAAGACCACATTGGGTAAGAATTCATTGACCGTGGAGGATTTGGCCAAGGCTGAGATGGAGATAGTTTGCTTCAATCAAAGACAAAGATACCCAGAAGAAATCGAAGCTTTACAGCGAAATATTCCAATCAAGAAAGGTAGTCATATCTACAAGCTGGACCCTACACTGCAAGATGGAGTACTGAGGGTGGGAGGGAGACTAAACAAATCTGCTATGCCAGAGGAGGCCAAGCATCCTGCTATCCTTTCTAAGGACCTCCGGGTTGCTACTCTCATTCTTCAGCATATACACCAGAGTATTGGACGCAGTGGGGGGAATCATGTGCTTGCGAAGCTAAGACAAAGATACTGGATTCCAGGAGCTAATTCTGTAATAAGAAAAATACTCTCTGAATGCATTGTTTGCAGACGGTTACACGCTAGAGCTGGGGAGCAGAAAATGGCAGACCTGCCTGAAGACCGTTTGTTACCAGACAAGCCCCCATTTACAAACGTAGGGGTGGACTATTTCGGGCCTTTCGAGGTAAAGCGAGGACGGAGCCTTGTCATTAGATATGGTGTGCTTTTCTCTTGTTTGACCATCAGAGCAGTTCATATTGAGGTGGCACACACGCTTGACACTGATTCCTGTATTAACACCTTGCGGCGCTTTGTCTGTAGAAGAGGTCAGGTGTCCATTATGCGTTCTGATAATGGCACTAATTTCGTCGGAGTGGAGAGAGAACTACGGGAAGCTATTGAAGGTTGGAATCGGCTTAAAACACAGGAAGCCATGATGCAAACAGGAATTAAGTGGATCTTCAATCCTCCGGCTGCATCCCACCATGGAGGTGTCTGGGAAAGACAGATACGCACCGTAAGAAAACTACTCAGTTCTGTACTGAAGCAGCAAGCGCTCGACGACGAGGGACTCCAAACCGTTCTGTGCGAGGTCGAAGCCATCATTAATGACCGACCGATAACTAAGACATCAGATGATCCCAATGACCTCGAAGCCCTGACTCCGAACCACCTGTTGTTGTTGAAAACACAGCCAGCCATGCCCCCGGGAGTCTTCAAAAAGGAAGATCTGTATGCCCGTCGGAAGTGGAGGCAAGTTCAGTATATGTCAGACCTTTTCTGGACCAGATGGACAAGAGAATACTTACCTCTGCTACAGGAGCGTCAAAAATGGTCCAAAATAAAGAGGAACTTCATTGTCGGAGACATTGTCTTAATCGTGGATGATTCAGCCCCTAGAAATTCTTGGTTGATGGGAAAAATAATTAAGACCATGCCAGACTCCAGAGGCGTCGTTCGTCGCGTTTGTTTGCAAACCAAGACCAGTACCCTGGAAAGACCGATCACAAAGCTCTGCCTGCTACAAGAAGCAGCGTGAAAAGTTCCTGAACGAAAAAAGTGGACACTTATATTGTAAATATGTTGAACTCATTAGTTTATGACTCTTAATGTTTGAGTAATTGATACGCTTCATGTGCCTAGTCAATTAGGGGCCGGAATGTAAGAGCCATAAAAGCTTAAGAAAATACTTTAAAATATTGGTTAAATAGCATAATACAGTTAATTTACCTGATTGACTTATTGTATTAAGAAACCCCCTATTTTCTTGCTCCAGTAGTATAGTCCGAGACACCCCCTTCATTCTTGCCACAATGGTACAGTCCCTAAGCCACACATGGTATGCAGCCATTTTACAGTTTAAACTCCACGTGGCTGAAGGAGGCAGAAGTTGTGAGGTTTGGAGCAATACAGTTTTTGACCATGTTCGTTTATATGTGTTTGCTTTGTAATTCTGTTCGTAAAGTGTTATAGTAAACAGTTTAAAAGACAAAGCTACGTTTGGGAACGTTTTATTTCGACACGTGTCTACTCGTTGTTAAAAGCCCCACAGCTCAGTGGCTGCCTGTTTGGAAACTAAGAAGCGCCACTACACCCCGGTTGGGGCGCAATTATCGGCCGGTCGTAAAGTTTAGCGCCTGCTGCTAATTATCGCCTCCGACTGCAAACTTGGCTTCTATTGCCCCTGGAGGTGATTGGAGCGCTGAATCAGGCGCTACACACCTCTCTTAAGGCACTAATGCTGAGGAGCGAGGCACTACCTCAGAGCACTGGCAAAGCTCATGTGATGTCAGTCAGCAATGGAATATAGACACACTGGCGCCAGCCAGTTCTTAAAGGGGAGGGTCGATCTTGCACTCCATCCACAGCCTACTCATTGCAGCCTTGAATCGCGGCTTGGAGAGACCTGTACATCAAACCTGCTGGAAAGAACAATAGAGAGGCCCAGGGAATGAGCTCAGAGTGCAGCCCCCATAGTCTCTTCTAAATCGATGCAAGGAAGGTCAAATCAAAATGAACCTGCAAAGTGCTGCTCAGTACCCAAAACTCCTTCACACAGCGTTGAATCTTTCCAGAAGTCTCTCTCCCTCTCTCAGAATGCGTGGTGCAAAAATGTCACCGACAAAAAAGGGAAGGAAGCGGTCGCCTTTAAATAGCGCTCCCCCAGTCCCTTCCCGGCTGCAAAACGTTCCCCTCAACCTGTCGTTGCTAGCGACAGGCGGTAAGGCAGAAGGCATTACTCAATATCCGGTTCGGAGCACTACCGGGGCGTTACACGCTCGACTGACGTCACGATCGATGGGTGCAGGAGATCGTAGCAGTAGTGTTTAGCACCACCGCAAAATGTCTGGTCAATTTCACGAGCAGCGCAAACATCGGCGCGCCCGGGCGCTAGTCGCTTCGCGCCCCATTAGCGCCCTCTTAGGATGCTAAAGGGAGGTGCAAAGCAACTGAATTTTTCCCCCTATAGACTTTCAGAAGGCATTTGATAAAGTACCTCATAACAAACTTATTCAAAAAATATAAGCACATGGTATTAAAGGGACGGTGGTAACTCGGGTACAAAATTGGCTAAAGGTTAGGGCCTAGAAATTCAGTATAGCCACTTTTGGGGCGGTAAAGTCGGGCGGTCGCTAAAGTTAGCGCCCGCCGGAAAGTGCAGGTCACTTTGCCGAAATTCAGTAGATTTGGCCAAGAGTTTGGGCGAGCGCTGAAACTGACGTTGCACTCCTATCTTTAGGCGCTAAGCCGGCGGTGCGGACTGATAATGCCGAGGCCGGGCGCAGCGCAGGTGCGGTCATGTTTTGATTGACAGCAGACACCCTGACGCCGGCCAGCTCTTAAAGGGGGAAGGGTCGACTTGGTCTGCAGCCACGCCCTGGATAGTGGAGCCCTGCAGCTAGGCCTGAACACTGCTGGTGGACCCAAATAGCGCCTGAAGCCATGGAGAAGGCCCGTGAACGAGCACAGCGCTTCTCCCAGCATGCTTTGAGGGTGCTGGTTAGGGGGTTGGAAAGGTACAAAGAGATCTTGTGCCCGGACAGTGGCAAGAAGGCTCCCAGGAGGCAGTACAGGAGAGCCTGGAGGAAAATCGCCCACAGGGTGTCAGTCAACAGCGATGTCCCCAGGACTGGTGACCAATGCCGCAAGAAGTACAACGACCTCACTTGGATGGTCAAGGTGAGTACCCTTTCCAGTGTCCTCCTCATCCTTGCATGCGCACCTCACATTATGGGCAAAGGGACCTCAAAGGCCTAATGGCCAGCCCTCCTCCCGCAGCTATGGCACTGGCATGATCCTCAATAGCACTTTCTGCACTTAACACACTGGCCAAGCTATTCGACCATGGGAGGCAGTGCACACAACAGGCCACCACAATGTACTTAGAGGCTTTCCTTTCTCTTGCAGGCCAAGATGGCCCGGAATTTGAAGAGCCAGAATGTCACCGGGGGAGGCCGTGCCCAGTTCCAGGAGCTCAGTGAGCTGGAGGAGAGCGTGGCTCGACTCATGCGTGGCCGGGTGACTGGCCCTGTTGCCATTGGAGATGCCGACCCTGTGCTGCGACCCAATGGTAAGGACATGACCGTTTGGACCTCTCTCGTTCCCCTAGCGCATCAGATCTACATCCTTTGCCACTGTCCGACCAATGCGCTGAATGCCACCACTCATGCCTCCCTCGCTGACGCCCTGTCCTCGCTCTAAAGCTACTCTTGTGCCTTCCTGCTTTCAGCTGGTGAGGAGGAGGTCCTTGAAGCTGAGAGTGCCAGTCCCTCGGAAGAGGAGGACGACGAGGACCAACAGGAAGGCGGCACATCGGGGGAAGCCTCATCCGCGCCAGGGGATGGCAATGGAGGGGAGACGTCTTGCCTGGAGGAGAGCCAGGGGGAAGTGCTGCAGGGGGGTGTAGCTCCTGGGCCCAGTGGCGTCCAGGCACGTGGGAAGGGTCGGGCAGAACGGCGGCCTTCTCCCCAGAGGGGGCAAGTGTTGCAGGGGAGGCCAGTTGCTGGGCCCAGTGGCGTCCAGGCACGTGGGAAGGGTCGGGCAGAATGGCGGCCTTCTCCCCAGAGGGAGAGTCCGGCCTCCAGTCCAGAGACGGTCCTCGCCCAGGAGGTGCGCCTCCTAGATGAAATGTCCGCGGATTCTGAGCGCCGCCACAAGGAGTTCATGGGGGTTGTGGGACAGTTGCCTCAGGCCATTGAGTCCCTGGCTCATAGTGTGGCCGCTTTCGGGGACTCACAGGCCAGGGGTGTCGACCAACTCGCGGCAGCACAGGCCAGGGGTGTCGAACAACTCGCGGCAGCACAGGCCAGGGGTGTCGACCAACTCGCGGCAGCACAGGACAGGGGTGTCCATCAACTCGCGGCAGCGCAGGACGTGAGTCGCGAGTTCATGAGTGGTGCCGTGCAGACACTCACTGATCTGATGCAGGCACAGACCACGGCAGTTCGGGCACTCACTTCTGCCACACTCGCTGTGTCGCGGAAGCATCGCCAGGGCACCCACCGCCCTGCTGCAGCACAGCGGTCTGGCCTCCACCAGATTGCTGCGCTTGCTGCACTGCCAGCCTGGCCGAGTGCCAGTGTCTCTGGCGACCAGCGAGCGCCTGGCATCAGCCAGCTTGCCCCCATTGCTGCAGCCGCCACTGCAACTCCCCCAGCCAAGGTGCGACGAGCTGCTGCAGACACTGATGCTGCCCAGCCACAGCTGCAGCAGTCAGCAACCGGCCCCTCCAGGGCCGGACCTCGTCTAGGCCGGCCCCCAAGGGCATCTGCCGTCACGCATTCTGCCCCTCAGGAGCCTTCCCCCAGCCTTGCAACACCCACAGGGCCCAGGTTGAGGCGGAGCAACAGGTCGGGCAGGGGCCGCACAAGGACTCGCCCTCTCGGCACACCCAGTAGAGTGTGTTGGCAACGGTTTTTTTTATATGGGGGTGTTTGTGTTGTGGGGGGGGCTTCTTTTGGTAAGGCCGAGGATGAAGGCCAATTGGATGGGCAAGTTTTGTTATTCCTCCCCAGGTTGTGGGAGTGAGATATTTTTGTGACTGTTTTTTGGGGGTCTTGTCTGTTTTTCTGTTTCATGTGGGAAGGGCCCTGAGTTTGTTAAATAAAGCTTTTTATTTATTCAGCTTGTCCAGGTGTCATGTTTCCAGTGGTTGTTGCGTTAAGCGGCTGAGGGCTTGCGGAGCGGCTGCATTCAGGTGCGTTCATTGCCACAATCCATTCCCTGAGAGGGGGCCTAGAAGTGTTGTTCAATAAGCCGCCAGCGGACGGCTCTTGGACCTTGTGGCTCCCTCCTGGGCTGGTACTCCTCCTCCTCCTCCTCCTCCTCCTCATGGTCCTCCTGCGCGTCCTCCTGAGGTGGTGGTGCGGCGTCAGGTGGCAGTGCCTGAGTCCTGCGGGTAGCCAGGTTGTGCAGCATGCAGCAAACGACGACGAACTGGGAGACTCTATCCGGCGAATACTGTAGTGATCCGCCGGAGCGATCCAGGCAGCGGAACCGTTGCTTGAGGACGCCAATCGTTTGCTCTATGATGTTCCTTGTGGCTTGATGGCTTTCGTTGTATGCCTCCTCCGCAGGGGTCCTGGGCACGCGGAGCGGGGTCATGAGCCATGTACACAAAGGGTAGCCCTTGTCCCCAATAAGCCATCCCCTTGGTGGAGGCTGTGCCTCGAACATGTCAGCCACAGTAGTCTGGCGCAGGATAAATGCATCGTGGCTGCTTCCTGGAAAGCGGGCATTGACAGCTAGGATGCGCTGCCTGTGGTCACACACCAGCTGTACATTGAGGGAATGGTAGCCCTTCCGGTTGTGGTAATCCTCGGCATTGTCGATAGGTGCCCGCATAGCCACATGCGTGCAGTCAATGGCGCCCTGCACCATGGGGAAGTCGGCGATCCTGGCAAATCCGACTGCACGCTGCTCCTGCCTCTCTAGGGTCATGGGGAAGGAGATGAATTGGTGTCTCCTCGCGAAAAGGGCATCGGTGACCTGCCGGATGCAGCGATGCGCGGCGAACTGGGAGATGTTTGCTATGTCCCCAGCAGCGGCTTGGAAGGAGCCGCTTGCATAAAAGTTCAGAGCCACCGTGACCTTCACTTCCACCGAGAGAGATGTCCTGCACATCAGCTGTGGACGCAGATCTCTGTGAAGCAGCTGGCAGATCTCTGCAACCACCTCCCTTCTGAAGCGCAGCCTCTTAACACAATGCGTGGCAGTCATGGTGAGATAGGACACCTGCTGCCGGTATTCCCTGAGTGGGTAAGGCCTACGTTGCCGATGCCTGATGGCCCCTCTGTGTCTAGGCATGGCTGGCCCTCTCACACAGCGTCTGCGAGCCCTTCGCACATAATGCTGGAACTGAGGGTTGGAACCCCATACAGCCCCCATAATAAACTTGCAAACAGTGAAATCACAATGATTCAAATTTCCAAGCTCTGGCCAGAAGCCAAAAATACCTCTCCTATGTTGTCCCAAATCAGTAAGCTCTGTTCCTTGGTCTCTGTCCAGAAATCCAAAGCACTAAAGTCATTGCAGCAAAATGGCTGGGCTTTATAGGTCAGTGTAAGTGCCCTTTAATTAGCGCTCCCCGAGGCCCACAGGGCCTCTGTTGCGTTCCACTTCACAGTTCTTAACAGCGCCACGCCCACATTGGGCGGGCGCCACTGAATTTCCGGTTTGGGGCGCACAAACAGCGTTGCACGACAAAATGATGTCATAAGCTGCGCGCGCAGCTGTGCGGGCGCAAACACTTTGCGCCGGCGCTAAATGTCAACTGAAGTTGGGCGTAGGCGCAGATCGTTCTGCGCCCGGGCGCTAAGTGCCTAGCGCTGGAAATCTACCCCTCTTATGGCGTTAGCGGCTGGCGAACGCAACTGAATTTCTAGGCCTAGGAGTCAGATAGTGGTGAACGGATTTTTTTCTGACTGGCGAGAAGTACACAGTGGATTCCCCAGCGGTTGGTATTAGGACACTTGCTTTTCCTGTTATATATAAATGACTAGGACTTGGGTATAGGGAATACAATTTTGAATTTTGCAGATGATACAAAACTTGGCAACATAGTAAATAGTGAGCAGGATAGTAGCAGACTTCAGGAGGATATACACAGACTGGTGAAATTGACAGACCCATGGCAGATTTAATTTAATGCAGGTAATTGTGAAGTGATGCACTTTGGGAGAAACAACATGGACAGGTAATATAATCCAAATGATACTATTTTCAGGGAGGTGCAAGAACAGAGGGACCAGGGGGTGTATAATCTTTGAAAGTGGCAGGGCAAATTGAGAAGGCAGTTAAGAAAGCATACGGGATACTTGGCTTTGTAAATAGAGGCACTGAATACAGAAACAAGGAAGTCATGCTAAACTTTAGCAAATCTCTGGTTAGGCCTCAGTTGGAGTGTTGTGTACAATTCTGGGCACCACACTTTAGGAAGGATGTCAAGGCCCTGGAATGGATACAGAGGAGGTTTACCAGGGTGATATCAGGGATGTGAGAGTTCAGTTATGTGGAGAGATTAGTAAAGCTGGGATTGTTATCCTTAGAGCAGAGAAGGCAAAGGGGGGACCTAATAGAGGTATTCAAAATTATGAGGGGTTTTGATAAAACAAGTAGGGAGAAACTGTTTCCTCTGGCAAGTGGGTCGGTGACCGGAGGTCATAGATTTAAAATAATTCGGAAAAGACGCAGAGGGGAAATGAGAAATGTCTTCACACATAGGGTTAAGATCTTTAATGCACTACCTGAAAGGGTGGTGGAATCAGATTCCATAGGAACTTTTAAAAGGCAATTGGACATGTACTTGAAGTGGACTAATTTGCTGGGTTATGGGGAAAAACCTGGGGTGTGGGACTAAATTGGACAGCTCTTTCAAAGAGCCGGCACAGGTGTGATGAGCCAAATGGCCTCCTTCTGTGCTGTAAGACCCTAAGGTCACGATTTCCCCATCCTCGGCGTGTCCGGTGCGGCCGGGGTCGGTGGTGGGGTGTAACCTCGCTGCTGGCTCCAGCCCGCTGTCCAAAGTGATTTTGCGTTGATTGGGCTTGTTAAGCCCGCCCAGCGCACTTCCCACCAATTGAAGGAAGCGGTTTTAATGATGATGTCATTTGATGACGTGTCATCAGCCGGTTTCCTTAAAGGGACCATGGCCAACTTTCTTTTGACAGTTGTGCTGTCAGTGTTCTACAGCATTGAGGTGCTGCAAACACTGACAAGCACTGCATAGAGGTGTAGGGCTGCACCCAGGCTCTCCCATGACTCCCTCCATGTGTTTATGGAGGGAGTCACAGCACACAAGGAGGTTCTCTTCCCTTCCCATGGGTGGAAGAGACTGCCCCAGGAGATCAACACAGCCTGGTTGCACATAGCAGAGGAGGGCACAAGGCAGGGATGTGGTCAGGAGGACCTGAGTGCAGTGCCGCAAATGTTTCAATGATCTCAGTAGATCACGAAACATTAGTACAAAGCCACACTCAACCTCATCCTGCTGTGCCTCTCATCACATCCCCATCAATTCCTTAAGGGGACCATGCGCAAATTCATTTTGACAGTTGTGCTGTCCATGTTCTACAGCATTGAGGTGCTGCAAACACTGACAAGCACTGCACAGAGGTGCAAGGCTGCAGCCAGGCTCTCCCATGACTCCCTCTATATGGAGGGTGTCACAGCATGCAGGGAGGTCCTCTTCCCTTTTAATGGGCGGAAGAGACCTCCCCAGGAGATCAACGTAGCCTGTTTGCACATTGCACAGGTGGACATGAGCAGGGATGTGGTCAGAAGGACCAGACTGCAGTGGTGTAAACCTTTCAATGATCTCAGTAGATCACGAAACATTACTGCAAAGCCACTCTTAACCTCATCCTGCTGTGCCACTCATCACATCCCTACCCTACTCCTGCACATTCTTACTCACACCAATTTACCTTGCACCTCCACCCATCCCTCTCTCTATCTCCATTATCACTTCCCCATCTCACTAGCCACCCCTCACACTCACACTCATCCTAGTCCAATCATACTAACTAACAACACACAAGGGTAGGCACTTGGATGTTTTAGCCAATGTTCATGTGAAGTTTCTGTTAATGTGCTGTCAAACATTGAAATCTTTACTTTCTGCACCTTGCGTTCTTGGCCAGATTTATGTGCATCTTTGGAACTGACTTAGTGAGCTGCAGTGAATGGTGATACATAATGGTCCCCCCGCCCCGCCACCGCCCCCTCCCCAATGGTGATGAGTGTGAAAGAAATGGCTTGGGTATTGCAGGGATGCTTTGTGGTGTTGGTGTGGGGTGGTGCCAATCTGGCGCATCATGTGGCAGGGTGTACAGCATCAAGTGAAGTAAATCTGGCTATGGTGAAGCCATCCCGGGCAGCAATGTGGTCAGGTGCTGAAGCTCTTTGTCCTGTGCAGCATCAGTTGATTGCGGAGAAGGTTGGTGTTGATGTTGGTTCTGCTGGTGTGCCTGGTGCTGCTGGTGTTGGGGCTGATCGTGGTGGAATTCTGAGGACCAAGGTGAGATAGTTTCAAGGGCACTGATGCTGATGGAATAGATGGCAGGTGAAGTTGAGATGACAGGAGCGATCTGTCAATGGTGAGAGAGGTTGTTCCAATGAGGTGACAATGGATACAGAGTTTGCCCCAAACACTTGCAACCTGCATAAAGCTCAATCTGTCTTCCAAATGCAGTAAGCAACAGCTTCTGACCTTGGAAAGTCATCGTCATACGTGTCTTCACACTGTTCCCTTTGGGGAACTGTATGAAGTGGTGGAAGGATTTCTGGCCACGTTAATGCTCCTTCCGTGACCGTAACCATCTTCGTACCAGCCATTAGAACGGTTAGTCCTATGGCGGGAGGGTTTTACGGGCTCCCACAACCCATACGAGGGGGGGGACCGCCCACACCCACGGACGCAAGTATCCCGCTGGATGTCAACCCAGAATTTAGAGCCGGAGCTCCGACTCCACTTGCCGGGACTGTCTGGAGCGGGGTTCGAAACCCTACACCTTCTGGCCCAGCGGCGGGGATACTTACCGCTACGCCAAAGGCCCACTCCACCTTGGAAAGTGAACAGCTATGAGATGGGAGCTATTATTGCACATTTGCAGCTGTCAAGTAAAGAAATGATAACATGGTGACACAACTCCCGACCTACTTACCTGATGTGATCCCCGAGCAGCGGGGAACCCATGGGCAACCTCATAAAATTTAATGGTGAGCTTAAAATAGTTTTAAGTGCCTGTTAACAAGCTCTTAATCATCTAAATTGCCTCCCCCACCGCTTGCTGTTGGGTCTGTTCAGTGATGACAGACCCGACATCTGGGAAACTAGCATAGCGGCGGGTTGACAACAGGTTCCCTACGCGCTGTCAAAAAACATTTTTCCCACCTGACCCGCCACCAAACGTGCCCACTGACCCCCTGAAAAATTCCCCCCTATGATTCTATGCAGTAGAGGCAGGGACTCCCTGACGTAAGAAAACTACTAAGCACCTGGTTTGAGTATAAAACAAGGCTTTAATCAACTGTTTCACAACCATGAGCTCTAGTTACATCACTAGTTCTTGGTTACAAAAATGTCCTGAGCAAGCTGGGCCCACACCCGAGTATTTATACTTTCCTTGGACGGCGCCACCAGCTGGCCACCCATTGTTATCTCATGAGTCATTTCTACGTGAATGGTAAGATTCATGACACTCCCTACATTGGGAGACCCCACAAGCTTGGCCTTTGATGCTTGTTAGCACAATGACAGTTGCTTTGCTTAGTGAGAAGAGGTGTACCAATTGCTTAGTGGGGCCCACTGGGCAATACAATCCAGGGATATTATCGGCCTCCTTAAAAACAGAGTCAAAAATAATTCTTGCGGGGGGAATGTCTACACACCCTATTTGAACAGCAGCAGCCACTTGACTTTCCAGCTGGTAGGGGAAGGTGGACACCGAAGAGGCCCACCATGTGTCTTTAAATGACAGGACATCCTCCTGAACCTGCATACTCTGGTAGGGTTAGCAGTGGAGGTACCAGGCTGGCACAATCCCAGTATAATTGCTGGGATCATGGCCCATGCATTTTTAAGTCCTCTCTTATCTTGTTTCTTTCAACAACAAAAAATTCCAATGGAACAAGCTTCTGTTTCTAATATCTTCAAAATGTAATGGAAAATTCAAATCACCAATTATTTGGGGATACTGATATGGAATGATAATGCAAACTTTAAACATGACCCAGAAAACAGTAATATAACACTAATGGCTGTCTGTAAACCAATTCCCCCTAATCGGTTACCTGTATATTTAAGGATTTCTTATTCAATTTTCAGTGACATTAAAATGAAATTGAATTTTTAATGAAGTAAATGAGTTAAACTATTTGTTATTTTCCTATTTCTTCACTCCTCCATGAAGAGAGATGATCCAGACCACAAATGTCTCCATAGATCCCATCAGTGCTAAATCTTAATCAATTTCCCAAATGGACATTTCAGTGCTACGGCAAAAGACTTATGTCCCCATTTAAATTTCCTTCTAGAAACAGGGAAAAAGCTGTATAGAAAGCAGAATACCAATCACAACACAGATTCACATTTGGGCCTTTGCGCCCTTTTTAGATTTGGAGTTAGAGAGCTGCTCTTCATGACACAATTTTGAAGTACGTTGAAGTCCTGGTGTAGAGAAACTCAGAATACAAATGTTGAAATTCACTTCTTCAAAGACTGGCAGCATAAAGTGTGATTGAATCACAAGTGACACATCTGTTGTGCAGAGCAGTGCTACTGTGCAATTGCATGAAGTACTCTAATGGAAAATCAGTAAACTACAATCATATTGAAGGGCGGTTGAGCTGTGTTTAACAGGCTAATCTGACTTTCCAGTCCTTACAAACTATGCATGCTTGGATGAATCCTTTGTGTCACTTCAGATGAAACGACATGCCTGTATTAAACTGATTGACAATATGCGGACTGGTGTAAACGTTACCATTTTGCTAGCTTTCAGACTAGGTCAATGGCCCTGTGCCATGGTGCACATTTAAAGGAGTTGGATTTATTCATCACAATGAGAAAAACATGAACATAAATGCTTAAAACCATAAAAAGACAGTAGAATTTTGGTATTAGAAATAGGGGCAAGAGTAAAGAAGTAATTATGAATTCATTCAAAACATTGACTGCACCACAGTTAGAGTACTGTGTGCAGTTTTGGGTGCCCCATTATAGAAAGAATATTAAAGACATAGAGAGCATTCACCAGGATGATGACAGAGATAGGAACTATAGTTATAAGGAGAGTCATATTGAAGGGGGAGAAATTCGTGTTAACCAATAAAGTTGTCGGTGTCACCGGCAACTGGAGTTAATGGCTGCTGAAAATGGCCGCAACGTTAACGGGGCAAAATTCATCTGGGGGGCATGGAGATTGCTGGTGCGGCGCTTACCTGCCTTGCAACGCCGTCCTGGTGGTGTTGCTGGAGGCATCCGACCCGAGGTTTGTATGCAGGTGTGGCGTTGCAATTTCCCACAGCCTCTGGAAGCGAGGTTGTGCAGCTCGCAAGGAAATGTGGGTAATGAAGAGGTCTGAGAATTAAAGGGGTCATCCACACTGAAGCAATACAAATTAAAATGATATTTTCAGCTCTTTCTGCCTTTTAAAAATATATTTAACATTAAAAGAAGTCCCAAATGTGAATATTCAGCTCTTAAAGCTGAATTCCCTACCTAACCTCAAAAAATGGGAAAAATGCCTCAACACTAACACAAATAGCTTAGCAAGCCAGGGGAGGGGCACCCAGGGTCTCGCACGCAGCACTCCAGCTTTGTGCAGGAGGTCAACACTGCAAGAGCGGCCCTCTACCCACAGGGGCCAGGAGGCCCTCCAGAAAGAACGATGTGGGAGTACATCACCGAGGCCGTCACTGCCAGCAGTGTCGCCCCCATGACCTGGCTCCGGTGCCTAAAGAAGCTTCATGACCTCAGACCACTTCAAAAGCCATCTCCTACCAACTGGACCACTAGCCTCACATACTGCTCAATGTACGACCCCCACCCCCAATTACTCACCTACCAACAATCTGCACCAATCACAAGGCACATCTTCCATTCCTAGCCTCACCTCACCCCCTTGGAGGAGATGGTGCTGGATATTCTTGGCAGGAGCATGGCTGAGCCCTTGGCCAGCGGTGAGGCTGAAAGGGTACAAGATGCTGGTATCCTCATACGTCATCCTCCTTTTGGCATGCACCTCATGCTTTCTCGCCATCCCATCACCACAACTCCACCCTTGTGCCTTCCTCATTTAACACACCCAAGAAATACAGCCTGCCCAGCCAGTGGGTGACCAAGAAGAGGGAGAGGAGAGTGCAGAAAAAGAAGAGGAAAAAGAAGAAGAAACACCATCACTTGATTTCACACTCCCAGCCACCAGCTCCTCAAGGTCAACCAGCAAGGCCATTTGCAGTGTCCCCCACTGAAAGTCAGCAGCCTTCCACCAGCCATGATGCAGCCACTGGGGTAGCTCTGCGTGACATCAGTAGGATAGGCAAAGGCTCACACAAGACAGTCACTAAGAGAATGTATGAGGGTGATGAGTTTCTTGATGTCATATTGGATGGATAGATGTATATAGATTGGAAAGTTTGCTTTGTAGTGGCTTTTATTTCAGCATTGTGGCCAAGAGGACATTGTGATGGTTAGTAACAGATGGAAGTTAAGGTGTGGGACTAGCGTTGAAAGAGGAATTGGGGTTGTGGTCACTGGGACTGCAGGCAGATGATTCCATCCCAGTTATCCTGGCCACAAAGGTGCTGGCTGGGATGAATCATTCCATCTGATTCCTCCTCTTCTGCTTCCTTCTATTCCACTTCCTCCACTTCTGTGTCTTCCTCTTCCCTCAGCGAGTAGATGCTGTCTTCTTCTTCTTAGGCAGTCCCTTTGAACCGAGGATGACTTGCTTCCACACTAAAAATTTGTTCTCAGGTGACTGATGAGTCCAATGCTGGACCTACAGTCTCTGTCACAGGTGGGGCAGACGGTGGTTGAAGGGGCGGGTGGGTGGGGTGCTTGGGTTGACATGCACTCCTCCGCTGTTTGCACTTAGCTTCCGCTTGCTCCCGGCGAAGAGACTCGAGGTGTTTGGCGCCTCCCGGATGCTTCTCTTCCACTTTGTGCAGTCTTAGGCCAGGGATTCCCAGGTGTTGGTGGGGATGTTGCACTTTTTCAAGGAGGCTTTGAGGGTGTCCTTGAAGTGTTTCCTCTGCCCACCTGGGGCACTCTTGCCATGTCGGAGCTCTGAGTAGAGCGCTTGTTTTGGGAGTCTCGTATCGGGCATGCGGACGATGTGACCCGTCCATCGGAGCTGATCGAGCTTGGTCAAAGCTTTGATATTGGGGATGTTGGCCTGAGCGAGAACACTGACGTTGGTGCGCCTATCCTGCCAATGGATTCGCAGGATCTTGTGGAGGCAGCATTGGTGGTACCTCTCCAGTGCTTTGAGGTGCCTGCTGTACATGGTCCATGTCTCTGAAGCATACAGGAGGGCGGGAATCACTGCTGCTCTGTAGACCATGAGCTTGGTGCTGGGTTTGAGGTCCTGATCTTCAAACACTCTCTTCCTCAGGCGACCGAAGGCTGCACTGGCACACTAAAGGCGGTGCTGGACTTCGTCGTCGACGTCTGCCCTTGTTGACAGTAGGCCCCCGAGGTATGGAAAGTGGTCCATGTTGTCCAAGGCCTCATCATGGATTTTGATAATTGGGGGGCAGTACTTTGTGGCGGGGGCAGGTTAGTAGAGGAACTTTGTCTTACGGATGTTTAGTGTAAGGCCATGCTCTTGTATGCTTCGGTGAAGGTGTTGATGATGGTTTGGAGTTTGGCCTCTGAGTGAGCACAGACGCAAGCATCATCTGCATACTGTAATTCGATGACAGAGGATGGGACAACCTTGGATCTGGGCTGGAGGCGACAGAGGTTGAACAGTTTCCCGTTTGTTCTGTAAATTAGCTCCACTCCACACTCACTGGAAGGAGACACACCACGGGACACACTCACTAGAAGTAGACACCGCGGGAAACACACACTAGAAGGAGACACCACGGGACACACTCACTGGAAGGAGACACTGCGAGACACACTCACTAGAAGGTGACATCGTGGGACACACTCACTGGAAGGAGACACCGTGAGACACACTCACTAGAAGGAGACACCGCGGGACACACTCACTGGAAGGAGACACACCATAAGGAGGTTGAGGCCCAGGAGCGAGGTCGAGGCCCAGGAGCAAGGACGAGGCCCAGGAGCGAGGACGGGGCCCAGAGGCGAGGATGGGCCCAGGAGCGAGGACGGGGCCCAGAAGCGAGGACAGGGCCCAGGAGCGAGGTCAGGACCCAGGAGCGAGGACGAGGCCCAGGGGCGAGGACGAGCCCAGGTGTGAGGTCGATGCCCAGGTGTGGCGCAGCGTGGACCAGCAACGAGGTTGGAAGGACCACACTGCAGCCTATGAAACCCAGGCAGAGAGGACCTGCGGGAAGGAGGAAGGAGGACAGTAGTATGTTTGTGTGTGTGTGCTAGGCCGATGTTGGATCCCCTTGCCATTGGACCAAGACCTTGCTCTGTCAAGCCCGTGTGGTAGCTGGTGTGCAACGGCCACTCCACGTTACAAGAATTCATGCGCAGGCATCTTCCGCCCTTTAAAATTATGTTCGGGACCTGGAACATCAGGACCCTCATGGACAACCCCAACAGTGACAGACCGGAACGCCGTACTGCTATCATTGCTCGGGAGCTCAGACGTTTCGACATAGACATCATTGCCTTAAGCAAGACCCGGCAGGCAGGGGAAGGCCAGCTCAAGGAACAAGGCAGTGGTTACACCTTCTTCTGGATAAGCAAACCTGAAGAAGAACGCCACCTCCATGGAGTAGTCTTCGCCATAAAAAATGAGCTAGTTGAACGTCTCAAAGACTCCCCTTGTGGAATAAACGAACGCCTCATGACTCTACAGCTCACCCTAGCCCGGAACTAGTGCGCTACGGTCATCAGTGTGTACACCCCAACACTGGAAGCCACAGACAAGACCAAAGAGGAATTCTACTCCAGCCTCGAACAATCCCTGTCCCGAGTCCCAATGGGCGACAAGCTGATCCTCCTTGGCGACTTCAACGCCAGAGTTGGAAAGGACACAGACCTCTGGGGAGGAGTGATCGGCAGAGAGCGGGTAGGGAAAGCCAACTCCAATGGTACCCTCCTCCTGAAGAAATGCTTAGAACATGGCCTTGTCATAACCAACACCTTGTTCCATCAGAGAGACAAGTACAAGGCTTCATGGCAACACCCTTGCTCCAAGCACTGGCATCTGCTGGACTACATCATCGTCTGAGCGAGGGACCGCAAGGACGTTCGCATCACCCATGCCATGACAGGAGTTGACGACTGCTGGACAGACCACCGCCTAATCCGCTCTGTCATCTCCATCAATGTAGCCGCAAAACAGCGGCGGCAACAGAAGCAATGCTGCAGAGAAATCAACGCTGGAGCACTCAAAGTCCCTGCTAGGAAAGCCCTATTCAGCCTGCGCCTCACAACCAACCTGACAACTCCCAGTGATTCAGAGACACAGAGCGTCCACAGCGCCTGGTCTGCACTCAAGGCCTCCATAAACAGCACCTGTGAAGAGATGCTCGGTCTCTCGACCAGGAAACACCAAGACTGGTTCGACGAGAATGACCAGGAGATCCAGGAGCTAATAAGCCGCAAGCGCAAGGCATTCCTGATCTGGAAGCAGCAACAGAACCCGAGAGCAAGAAAGCAGCTCTACAGAAGCCTGAAGGCCGAGGTCCAACAAAAAACTTGCGACCTAAAGAACAGATGGTGGGTGGAGAAAGTGCAGGTGATCCAGCAGCTAGCCAACAACCATGACGTGCGTGGATTCTTTAGCGCAGCCTATCCGACAACTGAAGAACAACAAGGCCTCAGGAGCAGATGGAATCCCCGCCAAGGTGCTAAAACATAGTGGAGAAGCACTATTGGCGCAAATACATGGACTTCTTTCTCTTATTTGGAAGGAGAGCATGCCAAGGAATTTCAGAGACGCCGTAATCGTGACCATCTTCAAGAAAGGTGACAAGTCCGATTGTGGTAATTATAGAGGAGTCTCCCTGCTGTCTGCCACAGGGAAAGTCATCGCAAGAATTCTCCTCAATCGCCTTCTCCCAGTGGTTGAAGAGCTCCTCCCAGAGTCGCAATGCGGATTCCGCTCACTAAGGGGCACAATGGGCATGACTTCACAGCGCGTCAACTACAAGAGAATTGTAGGGAACAGCACCAACCGCTGTACATGGCCTGCTTTGACCTCACAAAGGCCTTCGACGCTGTCAACCGTGAGGGATTATGGAGTGTCCTCCTCAAATTCGGCAGCCCACAAAAGTTTGTCACTATCCTCCGCCTGCTTCACGATGACATGCAAGCCGTGATCCTGATCAACGGATCCACCACAGACCCAATTCACATATGGATCGGGGTCAAGCAAGGCTGTGTCATCGCACCAACTATCTTCTCGATCTTCCTGGCAGCAATGCTCCATCTCCCCCTCAGTATGTAGTGACCAGTGGGTGACCAAGAAGAGGGAGAGGAGAGTGAAGAAGAAGATGAAGAAGGAGAAGGAGAAGAGGAAGAAGAAGAAGAAACACCATCACTCGATTTCACACTCCCAGCCACCAGCTCCTCAAGGTCAACAGCAATGCTATTTGCAGTGTCCCCCACTGAAAGTCAGCAGCCTTCCACCAGCCATGATGCAGCCACTGGGTTAGCACTGCATGACATCAGTAGGATAGGCAAAGGCAGGCGCAAAACACACACTAAGAGAATGCATGAGGGTGATGAGCTTCTTGATGTCATATTGGATGGATAGATGTATATAGATTGGAAAGTTTGCTTTATAGTGGCTTTTATTTCAGCATTGTGGCTAAAAGGACATTGTGATGGTCAGTAACAGAGGGAAGGTAAGGTGTGGGACTAATGTTGAAAGAGGAATTGGGATTGTGGTCACTGGGACTGCAGGCAGATGATTCCATCCCAGTTATCCCGGCCACAAAGGGGCTGTCTGGGATGAATCATTCCATCTGATTCCTCCACTTCTGCTTCCTTCTCTTCCACTTCCTCCTCTTCTGTGTCTTCCTCTTCCCTCTGCGATCAGATGCTGTAAATGTGAAATGACGGCATAAAATGCTGGAAATAATCAGCTGGTCTGGCAGCATCACGACCTGAGACATGGGGCTGGATTTTGTCAATGGAGGCGACTTACATAAGAACATAAGAAGTAGGAGCAGGAGTAGGCTATACGGCCCCTCGGGCCTGCTCCGCCATTCAATAGGATCATGGCTGATCCGAATCTGGACTCACATCCACTTCCCTGCCCTCTCCCCGTAACCCCTAATTCCCTTATTTGCTAGGAAACTGTCTATCTCCATTTTAAATTTATTTAATGTTGCAGCTTCCGCAGCTCTCTGGGGTAGCAAATTCCATAGATTTACTACCCTCTGAGTGAAGAAGTTTCACCTCATCTCAGTTTTGAAAGGGCAGCCCCTTATTCTTAGATTATGCCCCCTAGTTCTAGTCTCACCCATCAGTGGAAACATCCTCACTGCATCCACCCGATCAAGCCCCCTCACAATCTTATATGTTTCGATAAGATCGCCTCTCATTCTTCTGAACTCCAATGAGTAGAGTCCCAACCTACTCAACCTTTCCTCATACGTCAACCCCCTCATCTCTGGAATCAACCGAGTGAACCTTCTCTGAACCGCCTCAAGAGCAAGTATATCTTTACTTAAATATGGAAACCAAAACTGCACGCAGTATTCCAGGTGTGGCCTCATCAATACCCTGTATAACTGCAGCAAGACTTCCCTGTTTTTATACTCCATCCCCCTTGCAATAAAAGCCAAGATTCCATTGGCCTTCCTGATCACCTGCTGCACCTGCATACTAACTTTTTGTGTTTCATGCACCAGGACCCCCAGATCCCTTTGTACTGTAGCACTTTGCAGTTTCTCTCCATTTAGATAATAACTTGCTCTTTGATTTTTTCTGCCAAAGTGCATAACCTCACACTTTCCAACATTATATTGCATCTGCCAAATCTCTGCCCACTCACTTAGCCTGTCTATGTCCTTTTGCAGGTTTTTTATGTCCTCCTCACTCACTGCTTTCCCTCCCATCTTTGTATCGTCGGCAAACTTGGATATGTTGCACTCGGTCCCTTCCTCCAAATCGTTAATATAGATTGTAAAGAGTTGGGGTCCCAGCACTGACCCCTGCAGAACACCACTAGTTACTGATTGCCAGCCCGAGAATGAACCATTTATCCCAACTCTTTGTTTTCTGTTAGATAGCCAATCTTCCACCCATGCCAGTATATTACACCCAATCCCGTGATTTCTTATCTTGATCAGTAATCTTTTGTGTGGAACCTTGTCAAATGCCTTTTGGAAGTCCAAATACACTACATCCTTTATCCACCCTGTATGTTACATCCTCAAAGAATTCGAGCAAATTTGTCAAACATGACTTCCCCTTCGTAAAACCATGCTGACTCTGCCCTATTAAATTATGTTGATCCAAATGCTCTGTTACTGTTTCCTTAATAATGGACTCCAACATTTTGCCAACCACAGACGTTAGGCTAACTGGTCTATAGTTTCCAGCTTTTTGTCTACTTCCCTTCTTAAATAAGGGTGTTACATTAGCAGTTTTCCAATCTGCCGGGACCTTTCCTGAGTCCAGGGAGTTCTGGAAAATAATCACCAATGCATCCACAATCCCTACCGCCACTTCTCTCAAGACCCTAGGATGTAGGCCATCAGGTCCAGGGGATTTATCCACCTTAAGTCCCATTATTTTACTGAGTACCATCTCCTTAGTGATTTTAATCGTGTTTAGCTCCTCCCCGCCCCCCCCCCCCCCATTGCCCCCTGTTTGTCCAGTGTTGGGATATTTTTAGTGTCCTCTACTGTAAAGACTGATACAAAATATTTGTTCAGCGTCTTTGCCATCTCCATGTTCCCCACCATTAGTTTCCCGGTCCCATCCTCTAAGGGACCAACGTTCACTTTAGCCACCCTTTTTCTTTTTATATAGCTGTAGAAACTCTTGCTATCTGTTTTTATGTTTTTTGCTAGTTTACTTTCATAATCTATCTTCCCTTTCTTAATTAATCTTTTAGTTATTGTTTGCTGGCTTTTAAATGCTTCCCAATCTTCTAGCCTCCCACTAGATTTGGCTACTTTATATGCCCTTGTTTTCAGTCAGATACTATCCTTTATTACTTTACTAAGCCACGGATGGCTGTCTTTTCTTTTATTTCCCTTTTTCCTCAGTGGAATATATTTATCTTGAAAGATGTGAAATATCTCCTTGAATGTAGACCACTGCTCTTGTACCGTCTTACACTTTAATCTGTTTTCCCAGTCCACTTTAGTCAATTCTACTCTCATACTTTCATAGTCTCCTTTATTTAAGCTCAGTACGCTGGTTTGAGATCCAACTCTCTCATCCTCAAACTGAATTTGGAATTCAACCATATTATGGTCACTCATTCCAAGGGGATCCTTTACTAGGACATTTTTTATTAATCCTGTCTCATTGCACAGGACCAGATCTAAGATTGCCTGCCCCCTGGTTGGTTCAGTTACATACTGCTCAAGGAACCCATCCCTAATACACTCTATGAACTCTTCCTCAAGGCTGCCATGCCCAATTTGATTAGTCCAGTCAATATGAAAGTTAAAATCCCCCATGATTATAGCTGTTCCCTTATTACAAGCTGTTAAGTCTGTGTGTTATAGTGAGAATTACTACACAGACCACAAGAGTAAATTCAACAGGTCTTTACTGGTTGGAGGTCGGACTATACTGAATACAATATTATTACACTGTGCTTATATACCGGTGTGGTCACCACCGGTATTACGTATACAGCAGCCAAAGAAAGTAGTACCTTTCTTAAGGTGGACCAGGCTTAAGTTCTCTTAAGGTGGAACAGGTTACATACACCACAATCCTCCCTTTTTAGCTTAACGGTCATATCCCCAAATAAACATAACATATATACATATATAACTTCAGGTATAACAGTTCAAAGGTTCAGTCTCTCAGGAGGCTTTCTGATTTGTCTTGGATAACGCCTTTCAGTGGTCTCTGATTCTTGTTGTTGAGGTGCCTCCTCTAGTTGGTTGCCAATGTATTGGGTGTCATCATCATCAAATACATTCTCGGCCGAGGTAGATGCTTTAGGTTCATGAACGTCTTCCACAGCTGTCTCTGTCACAACCATGGGTTCGACCCTTGCTCTCGACTCTACCAGTTGATCCGCATGACGCCTTATCACATTATGACCAATATCTACGGTGTACATCAGAGGTCCTTGTCTGGCCCGGATTGTTCCGGACTGCCATTTGTCGTTTCCATAGCCCCTTGCCATCACTGGTTGTCCTACGTCGAAAGTTCGAGTGGTCTTGCTGTTAATATGCCGAAACTGTTTGTTTTCCACTTCCCTCCGCACATTTGGTTTTAACAAGTCCAACTTGGACCGCAACCTCCTGTTATAAAACATCATAGCAGGACTTTGGTTAGTCACGGCATGATCGGCGTTTCTATATGACATCAGGAACTTATCGACCTTGTGTTGCAGCGGAATCTGATCATCATTCATGGCCTTAATAGCCTTTTTGAATGTCTGGACAAATCTTTCAGCCAACCCGTTTGTCGCCGGATGATATGGGGCAGAGGTATAATGTTTAACTCCATTCTTCTTTAAGAATTGTTGGAATTCTTCCGATACAAACTGTGGTCCGTTGTCCGAACAGATCTGTTCTGGCAATCCGTTCCTTGCGAATATTGTTCTTAACACCGCAATTGTCTTTTCTGAAGTAATGGTATTCATCTTGATGACTTCTGGCCATTTGGAATGTGCATCCACCGCGATTAGGAACATGGAGTCCATGAATGGACCAGCAAAGTCAATGTGTACGCGTTGCCATGGGGCTGAAGGCCATTCCCATGGGTGTAGCGGTGCTATCGGAGGTGCATTTTGCACTTTTTGACACCCAGCGCAGCTTTTCGTTAACTCCTCAATCTGTTGGTCAAAACCCGGCCACCATACGTAAGCCCTAGCAAGACTTTTCATTTTAACTCCCCCCAGATGACCTTCATGTAGTTCTTTTAAAACTCTTTCCCTTAACTTGGGAGGAATAATCACTCTTGTCCCGTACATCAAAGTACCATGGCAGACGGACAGCTGGTCTCGCCTTGCCGAGAATGCCGGTAACAGAGGATCACCCCGTGTTGGCCATCCTTTCACTGTCACCTCGTAGACTCTGGACAGTGTCGGGTCGTTCCTGGTTTCTCTTTCAATACTTGCGTTGGTGACAGGTAAACACTCGATAATGGTCGAATGAAATAACTCAACAGCGTCAACTTCCGTCATGTCTTCATCTTCAGGTAGTGGCAGGCGCCACAGGCCATCAGCATTGCCATGCTGTTTCATACCTTTGAATTCTATCTGATATTGATGTGCCCCTAAGAAAAGAGACCATCTCTGGAGACGCTGTGCTGTCATCACCGAAACACCCTTCTTAGGGTTAAAAATGGACACCAACGGTTGATGGTCCATCAGAAGTGTGAATTTTTGGCCATGCAGGTAATGATTAAACTTCTTCACTCCCCATACAAGACTAAGGGCCTCCCTATCGATCTGCGCATAGTTGCGCTCAGCGGAGGTCAATGATCTGGATGCAAACGCGACTGGCCTTTCCGTGCCATTTGGCAATTTATGTGAGAGTACTGCCCCAATACCATATGGAGAAGCATCACAAGCCAACCGAATAGGCAGTGTCGGGTTGAAGTGAGCCAACACTTCCTCTGAGGTGATCAATTCTTTGCTTTTGCGAAATGCCTTCTTACAGTTTTCGCCCCAGTCCCATGGTACCCCTTTCTGTAAAAGAGCATTCAACGGATGCAGCACCGTGGATAGATTTGGCAGAAATTTATGGTAGTAGTTAATTAATCCTAGAAACAACCTCAACTGAGAGACATTCTCCGGAGCAGGAGCCTTTACAACTGCCTCTATCTTGTCAGGAGACTTATGAAGCCCCTCCCGGTCAATGACATGACCACAGTACGAAATCCGCTTCTGGAAGAACTCACATTTCTGCCGATTTACCCTAAGTCCATACTCTTTCAGTCTGTTGAGCACCAGTTCCAAGTTAGCGAGATGCTGTTCATCACCATCACCTGTGATCAGAATGTCGTCCAGGTAACATTGTGTGCCTGGAATTCCCTGTAATACCTGCTCCATGGCCCTCTGCCAAATTGCTGGAGCCGATGCCACACCAAAAACCAGCCTATTGTATCGGTACAACCCTCGATGCGTGTTGATCGTGATGTATTGGCGTGACTCTTCTTCAACCTCCATCTGCAAGTACGCCTGCGCCAGGTCTATCTTGGTGAAGTGTTTCCCGCCAGACAGTGAAGCGAAAATATCCTCAATCCGTGGAAGCGGATACTGCACCGTGTGAAGCACCGGATTAACGGTGATCTTGAAATCTCCACAGATGCGAACCTTCCCTGGATCTCCTGGCTTATTGTTCGCAGGACGTTTCATAACGGGAACAATGGGCGTAGCCCACTCACTCCAATCTACTTTAGACAGTACCCCTGAACGTTCTAGTGCTTCCAGCTCCGCTTCAACCGCAGGTCGTATTGCATAGGGTACCGGTCTGGCTTTAAAAAATTTTGGTTGTGCATGTTCATCAATCTTGATGTGTGCTGTAATTCCTCTCAGTGTTCCCAGTCCCGGCTGGAACACCTCTTTAGCCTCATCCAATATTCTGGACAATCGTTTAGGTTTGACAGCTGTTTCCCCGGAATCTACCGTTAGTGCTTTCAAGGAGTGCCAGTCCATATTCATTTTCCTAATCCACTCCCGCCCTAGTAGTGGTGGACCTCCTTCAGGTAGCACATATAAGTCCATTACTTGGCTTCCTTCGCCCTTGTGGACCACTTCTACCTCTATTTTTCCGATGGGGTACACTCTTTGCCCCGTGTACGTTTTCAATATAATCTCCGTATCCTGTAAGGGAATATGTTGGAATAACCTTCTGTAATCTTTCTTATTCATGACCGTCAATGCCGATCCAGTGTCCAATTCCATTTTTACTTGGACTCCTGCTATCTTAAGAGTGACCCAAATTGTCTGGAGGTCTGTATCCTTACCAACGTTGTGTATTCTTAAGCTATCCAGTTCATTACTGCTAGCGTCTGAATCTGACTTCTGTTCAGTCAAACTGTTCTTTGTCACCTTGTGTACCTTTGCATATTTTCCTTGCGGTGACTTTTTATTGCTGGTCTTCTTTCCTGACCGGCATACTTTAGCTATGTGGCCAAACCTGCCACACGTTCTGCATTCTTGGTTTTTAAACCAACACTGGTTCTGATCGTGCGTTGTCTTTCCACAACGATAACATTTGACAGAACTCAAACCCAATTTGTTTGTACCGAGTTCCGGTGGCCGTAGCTGCATTACTGCCGTGCCTCTCGCTGCGGCCTCGTGTGCTGCTGCCATAGTGACCACCTTCTCGAGAGACAGCTCATTCTCCTCGAGCAGTCGCCTTTGTGTATCCTGTTTAAATAAACCACACACAAATCTATCTCGAAGTGCCTCTGTCAGTCCCGTTCCAAACTGACAATATTTTGCTAGCTTACGTAATTCCATCAAATACTCAGCATTGCTTTCATTTTGCCGCTGTCTTCTATCGTAAAATTTAAATCGTTCCGCTAGCATCAGCGGCGTGGGGCTAAGATGATTTTTTAGGACAGTAACAATCTGTTCGAATGTCTTATCCGCCGGTTCATCTGGTGATAACAGGTGTTTCAATTGCCCGTATGTCTTCGCACCCATTAAGTTTAGTAATGTTAGTGCTTTATCTGTCTCAGGAATTTTATTTGCCTTACAATAGTTTTGTATGCGTTCTACATACATAGCCCAGTCTTCTATATCACTGTCGAAGGCATTAATGTTCCCATGTTTAGGCATCGTAGCAATTTATCGTATTTTTAATGTTATCTAAGATGGCGGCTTCCCGCTCTTGCCGTCGTCCTCCGCCCACAAAATGGCAGTTTTCCCGCGCTTGGCGGTCTTCACCCGTCCCCTGACGCTGTCTCCGCTTCACCGCGGCTCTCGCGCCTTCAGTTTCTCCAGACGCTGCGCCTTTAGCCCGAATGCGGCCCTTATCTCCGGTCGCGATCGATGTCCCGCGCTGCGCCTCTCGCTCGAAAGCGGCCCGGCCCTTATCTCTGGTCGCGATCGACCTCACCGCCCTTATTCCTCCGTCTTCCCAGCCCCGTCTGTACAGCCAACGCGGTTGACTTTCTGTCGCGTCGCTGCCCGGCTTACCCACCACGAGGTAGTAGAAGAAGCTGACAGTCGCTGATGGAGGCTTCGAGGTCAGGATGTCTTCTGCACTCCGGTTGCTCGATGCCTGCCGCTCGACGTGTCTTCCCGTAGGTGATGAGGGTGGAAACCTCTCTTCGACGTCCTGTCTGTGGATGAAGTCGCCGTGGAAATTACTGCAGCAGGGTAAGAATCGGACTCGTCGCCACTGTTAAGTCTGTGTGTTATAGTGAGAATTACTACACAGACCACAAGAGTAAATTCAACAGGTCTTTACTGGTTGGAGGTCGGACTATACTGAATACAACATTATTACACTGTGCTTATATACCGGTGTGGTCACCACCGGTATTACGTATACAGCAGCCAAAGAAAGTAGTACCTTTCTTAAGGTGGACCAGGCTTAAGTTCTCTTAAGGTGGAACAGGTTACATACACCACACAAGCCCCAACTATTTCCTGATTTATACTCCGACCAACAGAGTTGCAACTGTTAGGAGGCCTATAGACTACGCCCACTAGTGACTTTTTCCCCTTATTATTCCTTATCCCCACCCAAACTATTTCACTATCCTGATCCTTTGACCCAATATCATTTCCGACTATTGCAGTGATTCCATCCTTGATTAACATAGCAACCCCACCTCCCTTTCCTTCCTGTCTGTCCTTCCTAATTGTCAAATACCCTTGTATGTTTAGTTCCCAGTCATGATTATCTTGCTGCTTGTTGTGTCAATGTCCCGCCTCCATCCTCGCCTGACATTCAGAGGGATTTTCCCCTGATTGAGCTTGTTGAGCCCGCCCTGCGGGCTCAGCAAGCCAATTAGGGAAGAAGTCACTGACAGCTCACGTCAACGTCAGACGTGCTATCTGTCAAGACTTCTTGAAAGAAGAAATGACAGCTTTTGACAGCTCTGTGAAGGTGTCAAACACTGACATTCTCTTGAGTTTGATTCATTTTTGTGGTGAGGACTGAAAAAACATTGTAAAAAAGTAAATTTCAGATGTCTGATGGATCGGAGGGTCCATCAGCCATTACCTGAAATTGACAAGGTGGATGTCCGCTCTCCTGATCCAGCATGGCTAAAGGCTACAGAAGTAAACAAAGGTAAGTGAACACTTTTTTAAACGAATCACTCACCTTGCATACTTACCACTCCATACTTGCACCCATCACTCACCTCTACACCTTACTTCCAGGTGCCTCCAACCGCCACAAACCTCCTCCATGTCTCCTCCAACCTGGCGGGGTTCTCCGAGGTTGGGAAGCCTTCACCTGTAAAGGTAAAATTGGCACTAATCCCTTTTTCTGCCTGTTAACTACCTGTTAACAGACAGTTAAAAGGATTAAAAGCCTTTCCCGCCTCCAGGAGACGGGACCCGAAGCTGCACATCCTCCCGCCTCCTGGTAAAAGGGTCCGGAGGTGGGATGGGGGCGGGTTTGCCACCCGCCCCCAATTTCTCCAATTTTACGTGCTGTCCCGCCTCCATGCCTGGAAAATCGAGCCCATGGACTCTATTTTTCTCTCCACAGATGTTGCCTGACCTGCTGAATATTTGCAGCATTTTCTGTCTTCTCAAAGACCTTCATTTACCATGAGTCCTTACAAGCATCCAGCAGCACTCACTACACACTTAAAAAACTTTTCACATCTATTGCAGGAAGCCACCACTTCAATAAAATAAAATAAAATTCCAAAATCTTAAATCCCAACTTACCTAGCGATGTGTGTGCCCCTTTAAGAGCTGCAGACATCGCCACTGTCAGCTTGCTTGCACGCCAGGTTAACTTGGCATGCTTAGGACCCAGCACTGAATTCAGCACTGGGGTCGAAGTTCACGCTTGCGACATAAAGTCAGCGTTGCATGTCAATTGATGTCACAACGCCGCCATTTTGTTGGGGATGGGGCTGCCAGTTACCAGCAGCGCAAAGGTAGGTACCAAACGGCGGCTGCCACAGGACCTACCACCAGCTAGCGAAAGAGCAATGGCCGCCGTTTTAGCGCTGTTAATGGCGCTACGGAGTGGTGCTAAGAGCACAAATTTCTCGCCCTGAGACTATTTCCACAGCAATGTCTAAGAGGGAATTTAATAGAGCTTTTTAATATTTTATGAAGTGTTTTGATAAAGTAGGGAAAGATTATTTCCTCTGCTTCATGAGTCAGTGACAAGGGGGTCATCAATTTTAAATTATCACCAAGAGATAGAGGAGAAAATTTTGGAGAGATTTCTTTACACAGGCTGTTGGAGCAGGGAATGCTTTTTGCAGAGCGTTCTTGTGAATATAGAAGTTTTTGAGAAGTGTGGAGACTTTCAAATGGACAACAGAAGGGTGGGGGTGTGGGGTGCGCCATGGCTGTTTGCGCAAAGACATCAGACAAGGAAGACAATCACCATTTTTGGCAGCAATGTCGTGCTGTGGTGGGATCTGCAGGTGCACAAGAGAGAACTGGAGCACAGAGTGGAGAAAAGCAGAGAGCAAAACAGAGTGGAGAACAGCAAAGAGGGGAGCAACAGAGTGGCCGATGTTGGAGGCACTGCCAATGTGAGAGGGTCTACAGACAGAGGCTCAGCTTCCTTGATCTATCTGAAGAGCAGTGCTTCTGCAGGCTCAGATTAGCATGGTAGGTGGTCACAGACATCTGCAGCAACCTTAAAGAAGAGCTGCTCCCTGCTGGACTTGGTGGCCACGCATTGCCTGTCACTGTGAAAGTTACCACTGCTCTCAATTTCTTTACCTCTGGTTCCTTCCAGTGCACCACTGGAGACATCTCAAGGATCTCTCAGTTGGCTGCACATAAATGTATAAGGCGGGTCACGGATGGATTGCTTGCTAGGACGTCGACTTATGTCAACTTCTCCTGCGACGACAATAGCCAGAATGAACGAACACTCGGATACGCTTCTCTGGCTGGGTTCCCACAGGTAGATGGTGCCATCGATTGCACGCACACAGCAATTCGAGGACCACCAGATCAACCAGAATGTTTTATCATCTGATGAAAAGAACATTGAAGAAGAAGAAGAGGAGGCGGTGGCGGAGGAGGACTATGAAGGTCGAGCTTCCATCGTCAGATCAGCAGTGTACATTGATGCCAGGGATGCTCAAATAGCTTGAAGGTTCAGCTAGTGGTGACTCACAGAGGAAAAAATATAAAATTAAATCCTCTGGCCCGCTCCCAACTAACTCTCTAACTGGACCCACCGAAGTGTGAGTATTTCCACTGGTACATGGCTGTACGTCCTGTAACGGTGCACCCTCAGAAGAAATGAGGCCCTCTGAGGAATCGTCCACATGGATCTCCACCGACTCTTGCTCTATGCATGAAGGCCCTGGAAGGCAAACGAAAGAGATATGAATTAGTCGTGATGATCTTGACAATTCCCATACTCAGGCTTCTCATAGTTCAGTCATTGATAAAATAAAAAGTCAGCATATGTGTCAGAAATATTGTTAATTCTGTCACCAGGCAACAGTGAGTTCCCAGTCTCTCCATCTCCGATGGAGAAGGGCGCAGATGGGCCACTTATCTCGAGGGCCTCCTCATCTGCATCTGCGAGCTGGATTGTTTGTGGTGGGCAACCGCCACTCCTCTCCCTCTCCCTTGCATTTTGCACTTTCTCTTCCTACAAAGGACAAAAGAACAGACGTGACTGAAGGTCACGTATTCACCCAATGGATGCAGTGCATTCGGTGAGGGTGACTATCAGACATATGCACCACATTGCATAAGGATTGGGGTGAGTGGCAGCAGTGGACAGATAAATGGGGAGATGATGAAGTGCATAGAAAGTGAAGGATGGGTGCTGCTGAGTGATGTGATGGAGGCAGAGTGAGCCGGGGGGGGGGGGGGGAGGTGGGGGGGTGGGGGGGTGTTGCACTGCAGGATGTAGGTGAATTATCAAATATAATCACTTTTCCTGACCTAGTTAAGTCATTAAACCACTTCCTGCACTTTATCCAAGAACAGGATACAATGCTCCTGCTGGTCACCTTCTTGGCCACTTCCAACCACGCCTTCTTGGTGACAGCTGCAGGTTTCTTCCTCCCATTGCTGGGGAAAGTATGTCCCTCCTGCTCCTGATAGCACCCAGCAGTAATTCAAGGGAAGCATCCTTGATTTTTGGGTGCTGGCCTTGCTCGTCGTGAATCCATGTTAAACACCTCCTCACTCCTCCAAATTCCATTTCTGCATTGGCCCTTTAAATAGTCGACTTATGATTGCAACATGTGGGTGTGCATCACTCCCAGTGCACAACTTGGGGACTCAAAACAAAGAAGGAAAAATTCAATGATTCAATCAAGTCAAAATCGGAGAATTCAACCCGCTAACTTTACTGATATTGCCACCATTTTGTTTGCTGCCTGCATCCACAGAGGATTTAATTCCCCTTGCAGGATTTGTCCAGTGGAGTGCTTTAAGAAAACATAGGGTAATAAATAAAGGTAACCCTGTATCAAGGCTCATCCTGGATCAAAACGTTTCGTCTGCCCCATTGTATCAGTGCCGCTCCACAAGCCACATAGGGGGAAAAATTGAGTCGTGCCCCCTTTGGGGCGCTAACTTCACCGGGGTGCTACTTTTAGCCCCCCCAAAAAATTAGCGCCCCCCCCCGCAGCCAAAATTCATCGGTAGCACCCCAAAAGGGAAGCGGGGCGCTACTGGACACGCCCCGCCTCCCTCTTGGGGCGCTGTGAGGGAATATGTTGCTACATGCAGGCCTTCCTCCCTTTCTTAAAGGGAAGGGGCCTTGTGCAGCGCGACCCGGGGCCCAGCTGGGCCACTAGGGATCAGAGTGCCGGGCTCACGGAGCGCAGCCGGCACTCCGCGGGGGCGCTGAAGAGGAAGCCGGGGACGGCAACGGGGGCAAGTGCTGGCAGGCGGCCAGCAACAAAAATGGCCACCCGGCACCTCGCCTTTAATTAGCGCCGCCCCGGCCACAGGTAGGCCCCCCTGACCCCGTTGGACATAGCGTCTGGCGGTAAATCGGGGGCGCTACCGAAGATTGCAGCCGGGGCGCGAATGGGTTGCTGCACACGCGATGATGTCATCGCCGGCGGCACAGCGCCACAGGGCACTAACGGTTACCACCATCGCTATTCTCCTGCTGAATTTCATGGGAGGCGTTGGCGATACCGTGCCCGGCACTAGTTGCTTTGCGCCATGTTAGCGCCCTAACTGGAGGCGCAAAGCAACCGAATTTTTCCCCCATAGAGTTTATCTTAGTGTAGACTATATTCCACATATTTAATCTCCTGAGATATAGTTCTGTATGGATATTCACCAATTCACAGATGTCATCAAGCAAAATCACAAAATATTTATCCATCCTGTTTAACTATTAATCTTTTCTGTATTAGTTTTCTGAATTGCCTATTAAATACCATCAGTTGCATCATATTAAAATTACAAGTATGTGCAATACTTAGTGCTAATAAATAAAACTCTATTAGAAATATTGAATTAAAAAATACACATTGTATTTTATCAATACCTTAAATTTCAATGTGTGAGTAATTCAGCCGGTGATTAATTAGAATGTGCAGTAATGCAGTACTCTGCATTTGTTTTTAATCATTACCCCTGGTCTGTTACTAAAGTACTTTTTGATAGCTATAACTTACAAAATTTAAATAAAATCTTTATCATCACTTCTTAAATTTATGGAAACAATCTTGTTTTAAGGCCTTTCAAAAGGTTTAACCTTTACTTTGGTGTGCAAGATTTATTATTTAAATGTCAATGCATTATCCAATCTGGCCACATATTGGCGCTAGAGATTCACTTTAGAATAAGGCAAATGGTTCCTTTCCTGAATACCTTTCTTGGAATATAACAATTAATAAAGTTGAAAGTATATAGGTTGAATTGAAAAGGCCAGATATTAATTGCTTCACACTAGTTGTATTAGGCGGCCATTACACTACCACTGTAGAGGTGCCAACCTCCCAGGGTTGTCCTGGAATCTCCAGGATTTGAAGATTAATCTCCAGGACACTACTGCAAGAAACCTGGGAGAAAAGTTACAGGGGCATTAAAAAAATTGTGCGGTTTCTTTCATTTTCTTTGAATACTTTAATTTATTAGTTCTAAAAATATTGGCAATGGGAAAAACGCTTGTTTCTGATTGCTTTCCGACTGGCGTGGGAAGGCGGTGTGCTGCGAGATCGGACATGTCAGACTACCGACGGCAGGAGTGTGGGGGTTGGGGTGGTTGGAGGCATGCGGCCATGTGATGAACCCTCCTGCAATATGTCCAACCAGAGTTGTCAACCCTATTTTTGTTCAAAGGCAGTTTGGCCTAGAATTTAGATAAGGCCCGAAAATGGGCGAGTGAATCGCGATGTGCGATCAACCCATGCCCGTTCCTTCCAGTGCAGGCACCATGCAAACTTCATGCTGTCTGCTAATTGAAATAATAGTAGCGTGCAGCCCAGCACTGAACACGCTGCTGAGTGGCTGCAGGCCTCAGCAGGGGGCCCAAATTTGTGCAAGACTAGCACCACTTAAAGCTAGCCTGCACTACTTAAAGGCAGCCTGCACCTCTTAAAGAGGAGGTGCATTCTGGCTGCAACAGGTGCTGGAAGTGGCTGGGGAACAGAGTCTGAGCAGGAATAACACTGAGCAGTGCCGCGACAGAGCATAGTGTGGGCTCCAAGGTTTTCTGACACAGCACTGAAGGGCCTTAGTGCAGGAGGTAGACAGGAGGAGACAGGTCCTGTATCCACAGGGGGCCAGGAGGCCATCCAGACAAACTCTGAGAAGGCAATGGCAGTAGATAGCTATCACGGTCAATGCCATCAGTGTAGCCCTGAGGACCTGGCTGCAGTGCTGCAAGACGTTTAATGACCTCACATGAGTGGTCAAGGTCAGTAACCATCTTCAAGTGCTATATCCTTACAACTGAACCACTGGCCTCAGACACTGCACAATTCACCACCCCCACTTCACTCACCTACCAACAATCTCTATCAATCACTGTGGCTCAGTTGGTAATACACTCGCCTCTGAGTCAGAAGGTTGTGGGTTCATAAACCCACTCCAGGGACTTGAGCACAAAAATCTAGGCTGACACTCCAGTGCAGAGCTGAGGGAGTGCTGCACTGTCAGAGATGCCGTCTTTTGGATGAGACGTTAAACCGAGGTCCCATCTGCTCACTCAGGTGGACGTAAAAGATCCCATGGCACTATTTCAAAGAAGAGCAAGAGAGTTATCCCCGGTGACCTGGCCAATATTTATCCCTCAACCAACATAACAAAAACAGATTATCTGGTCATTATCACTTTGCTGTTTGTGGGACCTTGCTGTGTGCAAATTGGCTGCCGCGTTTCAACAGTGACTCCACTTCAAAAAGTACTTCATTGACTGTAAAACGCTTTGAGACGTCCGGTG
Organism: Somniosus microcephalus; assembly: GCF_052327205.1. Taxonomy (NCBI): domain Eukaryota; kingdom Metazoa; phylum Chordata; class Chondrichthyes; order Squaliformes; family Somniosidae; genus Somniosus; species Somniosus microcephalus. The sequence continues at coordinate 119,688,426 of NC_140998.1, forward strand.
GTCGTGAAAGGCGCTATAGAAATGCAAGTCTTTCTTTCTTTCATATCTCACATTCGTAGCTTCACCTCACCCTCACACACTTAGCACTGCTGCAAGCCTCTCACCCACATCTCACAGCTTGCACACACTGCCAGCTATTCAACCAGGACAGGCACATCACCCAAACACATTGCACCATACTCACTGACACATTTCCTTCTCTCTTGCAGGGCAAGGTGTCTCATAACCAGAGGCAGCAGGGAGGGGCTACCCGCGGGAGACAGGTACACCTGCATGACCTTACCCCCATGGAGGAGGTGGTGCTGGAGAATATTGGGTGCCCCATCACTGACGCCGTGGCCAACATCGGGGCTGAAACAATCTAAGATGACGATATCCTCATACCTGATCCTCCTTCTCACATCCCACTTCTCCCTCATCCCACAATATCTTCTGATTTACAAGCTGCAGATGGTGTAAGCATGTACCTCTTGCTTTCCCCCCTTCTCCTCACTACAACCCTACCCTTGTGCCTCTCTCCTTTCAGATAGCCAAGAACTGCAACTTGGCCAGGCAGTGGTGGAACAGTAGGAACTGCAAGAGGAACAAGGCAGTGATACTGAAGACACAGCACCATCAATTGATTTCACACACGCAGGCACCAGCTCAGATACTGACACTGCACGTAATTTAGAGGGTAGAATAGAGGCAAGGTCTGCACATGCTGAGCCACTGGGCAGGAGTGGTTGCAGCCAGGGCAGGGGGAAAGGGTAGCACAGGTGCCAGCTCACCGGAGGGCAAGGTTGCACACAATTTCTGCTGCAGAGGACTCAGATGAGGACTTCGATGAAGTGGACTATAGAAGAAGGCTGATGGGTATGCACAATGAAATGCTTGGTGCATTGGCAGGCCTGCCAGAAAGCCTGAGTGCAAGTTCAAGGAGCATAGAGGAGTCCGGCACCAACCTTGCACAGGGCTTTGCACAGAGCTTGGAGCCCATCCTTTCCAGGATGGAAATAGTGGGCAACTCCATTAGCACACATGTGGACCCACCCACGATGCAGCGTCTGATGGCTGATGTCTCAGCTTCCATTGCAGCACAAGCAGAAGCCAGCCAATGTCCGAGTGCTGCAGTGGAAGCTCAGACTGAAATCATGCAAGCTCAGCTTTCTGCCGTGCAACCACAGACTGCTGTCATCATGGCTGGGTTTACCAGTGTTGAAACAGGCTTGCAGGGTGTCACAGCAGTCCAGAAATCTCTCCTCCAGCAGATTACTAGGATTGCTGCAGCACCGCCCGGGGAGGTGGATGTGGCTCCATGGAGCACGAACCTGCTGTCCTCGCTCAGGATGACAGCATTTGTCCTCCCACCACTGCCACTCCGCCAGTGCCCTTGCTGTTGTCTGTCAGCCAGCCCAGACTGCTGCCGGCCTTGCCAAGATGGTGCAGTCTGAAGCTGGGACTTCTAGGCCCAGAGCTGCTCGAGGTCACCTGCAGTCTCCCTCACTGAAAGTCAACAGCCTCCCACCAGCCATGCTGCAGCCAATGGGGTAGGCCTGCTTAGGAGCACTAGGACAGGCAAATGCACACGGAAGACAGGCACTAAGGTAATGCACAAGGGTGATTAGTTGACTTTGGTAAGTAATATTGGATGGTTTGATTTATAAATTTGGTTTGGAATGGTCAGTAACAGAGGGAAAGTAAGGTGTGGGACTGTTGGTGAATGGGGAACTGGGGTTGCATTCACTGGTACTGCAGTCAAATGAGTCAATCAAGGATAGCCCGGCCAGAAAGGGGCTGTGTTGATTGCCTCCTCCCTTCATCATCCCCCTCCTCTTCCTCTTCCTCCTCAGCTTTTCGCCATATATGTGGTGGCAAGGGCTGTGCCCTCATGATGGTGAGGTTGTGGAGCATGCAGCAGACCACGACGAATCTTGAGACGTGCTCTGGTGAGTACTGCAGGGCACCTCCAGAGCAGACCAGGCAGCAGAAGCGTTGTTTAAGCATGCCAATGGTCTGCTCTATCAGATTCCATGTGGCAGCATGGGTTTCGTTATATGCATGCTGACCACATGTGCTTGGGTTGTGCACCAGAGTCATGAGCCAGGTGGTCAGCGGATAGCCCTTGTCACCCAGTAGCCACCCTCTGGCTTGTCGTGGTGGCTCAAATGCTGATGGCACAATGGACTGCCGCAGAATGAAGGCAACATGACTGCTGCCAGGATACCGAGCATTGACCTGCGTGATGCACTGAGTATGGTCACACACCAGCTGGACTTTGAGGAAGTGGAATACCTCTGGTTACATCTCCAAATTCACATGTAGCACCCGCAAAGCGATGTGTATGCAGTCAATGGCATCTTGCACCATGAGGAAGCCTGCTATCCTGGCGAAACCACACAGTCGCTCCGCCTGCTTCTCTCTGGCAAGAGAGAATGAAATGTATTCAGCTCTCTTTGCATACAGAACCTCAGTGACCTCCCTTATGCAACAGTACACGGCAAACTGCATGGCTTGCTCCAGCCTGGAAGGGGCCCAACACATCAAAATTCATGGCCACGCTCACCTTCACAGCCAGTGGCAATATTGTCCTCGCCCTGCTCCGAGGCTGCAGTTCTGCCTTCAACAGGCGGCAGATTTCAGTGAGCACCTACTTAGTGAAGTGGAGACATTGCCTGCACTGTTCCTCGCTGAGGTTGAGGTAGGAGATTTGCTCCCTGAAGATCCTGGGTGGATATGGCCTCCTGTTGAGATCCCTTCTCCCCCTCACCCTGCCTCTTCGAGCAGCTTGTCCTCCTCTGTGTCGCCTCTGCTCATTCTCGCTGTCCTGCTACAGGCAAAGGGAGATACAAACTATCGCACCCATGTCCACGAGTAACTGGTCTGAGCATAATCCTTGAAGTAACCTGCCACACCACTCCCTGGAGAAACCACCAAACACTTCTACAAACTTATCAAGAGCTGGTAGAAATCAATCAGCAACTAACCTGAAAGCAGTTGATGATCCCTTTAAATAGTGCTGGTGGGGGGGTCTTTCCTACTGCTGAGCACATGTCCAGCTGTGTGTGTTTAAGAGAGGGCATTAGCTGAAGCATTGAAGTCGAAAATGGCAACTTAGGCATCAAATCAGCATTGCACGCTGATTGACATCCTGACCTACCCAAAATGGCATCTGGCCCAGCCCACACCAGACGTGTGCGTGCGCAGACACCATTTCCGACTCAAAACGCCACCCATTGCGCCGAAAAGCCAGGCGCTACACAGCCTGTTGGATCCGTGGTTCAGTGGATATGCTGTTATTAAATAATCGCACAGATGCTGTACATTAACAATAAACAGGTCTTTACTGGAGGAGGGTAGTCTCAAGACTGGGGGTACAGAGGCATGCGCAAAGCTTATATACAGGTGTGGTCACTGCCAGTACTACAGTATACAGGAGCTGTAAAAGTAGTTCTGACTTAAAGGCACATACACTACAATTCCTCCCCTTTTAGATTAGTAGTACCCCTAATATTCAAATAACAATTAACATTTCAACATGTACATTAAACAACAAAAGTCCATTTATAGATTCAGTCTTTGGGGCGGCTTCCTGACCCTTTCGGGATAGCGCCTTTCCGGAGGTTATTGTTCTTGGTGCAGAGGCGATTCTGAACCCTTTTCATTGGGTAGTTCATCGGGTTCCACTGCTACTGGGTCTGAGGTAGATGCCTCAGACCCAGTAGCAGTGGAGTATGTCGGGTTCATCCCAGGGTACTCGAGACATGGGGTTGACGTGTTCCTGTGACGCTAAGATCTGATCGACGTGGCGTCTCACAATGTTCTCCCCGACATCAACTGTGTACATTAATGGCCCCTGCCTTGTACATATCGTTCTGGGTTGCCATTTCTCTGTTCAATAGTCACGGGCCAAGACTGGTTGCCCTACATTGAAGCTCCTTGTCGGCTTCTCATTGATGTGCTGGAATTGTTTGTCCTCAACATTTCTTCGCACATTTCGTCTGAGCAAGTCCAGACGAGATCTCAACCTTCGGTTAAAGAACATCATGGCCAGGGTCTGGTTGGTAACCGCATGTGTCGCGTTTTGGTAGGCTAATATGAAATTGTCCATCTTATGCTGTAGTGGAATTTCATCGTCGCACATGGCCTTTATCGCCTTCTTAAAGGTTTGTACGAACCTCTCAGCCAATCCATTTGTGGCTGGATGATACGGGGCGGATGTGTAATGCCTTACCCCATTCCTTCTCACAAATTTTTGGAACTCATCGGACACAAACTGTGGTCCATTATCAGAGCAAATCTGCTCTGGCAAACCATTTCTGGCAAATATGGTCCGTAGGAGTGCAATCGTTTTCTCTGTAGTGGTTGAACACATTTTTATCACCTCAGGCCACTTTGAATGAGCATCCACTGCTATTAAGAACATTGAGTCCATGAATGGACCAGCGAAATCAATATGCACCCGTTGCCATGGAGAGGAGGGCCAGTCCCATGGGTGTAGAGGGGCATGTGGTGGTGCATTTTGGACCTTCTGGCATCCTAAGCAACTCTTAGTTAGGTCTTCGATTTGTTGATCGATTCCCGCCCACCACACATAAGCCCTAGCAAGGCTTTTCATTTTCACTCCCCCCAGATGACCTTCATGTAGCTCATTTAGCACTCTCTCCCTTAACTTGGGTGGAATCACCACTCTGGATCCACACATCACTGTCCCCTGGCATACTGACAGCTGTTCTCTTCTGGATGAGAATGCTGGCAACAGTGAGTCACCATGAGTTGGCCATCCCCTCACCGTCAAGTCATATACCCGTGACAGCGTCGGATCATTGCGGGTCTCCTTCTCTATATCCGCGTTCGTTACTGGCAAACGTTCAATTATTGATGAATAAAATATCTCGATAGGGTCCACTGCTGGTGCTTCCTCCACAGTAGGCAGTGGCAGGCGCGATAGCCCATCAGCGTTCCTATGCTGTTTCGTGCCTTTATATTCTATTTCATATTGATTCGCCCCTAGAAACAGGGACCATCATTGTAACCGCTGTGCAGTCATCACTGGAACGCCCTTCTTAGGATTAAAGATGGAGACAAGTGGTTGGTGGTCAGTCAGCAAGGTGAACTTCTGCACATGCAGATAGTGGTTGAATTTTTTTACTCCCCATACTAGGCTGGGGGCCTCCCTGTCAATCTGGGCGTAGTTGCGCTCGGCTGAGGTTAGTGACCGAGACGCAAAGGCTACTGGCATCTCCAACCCGTCAGGGAATTTGTGCGACAGCACCGCTCCAATACCATAGGGTGATGCATCACATGCCAAACGAATTGGTAGTGCTGGGTTGAAATGGGCCAACATCTCTTTTGATGTGATCAATTCTTTACACTTCTGGAAAGCTCATCTACGTTCGTCATCCCACTTCCATCGTACCCCTGTTTGCAGTAGGGTGTTCAGTGGGTGTAATACCGTAGACAAATTTGGTAAGAACTTGTGGTAGTAGTTTACCAGCCCGAGGAACGACCTCAGTTGTAACATATTTTCCGGTGCTGGAGCCTTGACTACTGCCTCAATCTTGTCAGGGGACTTATGTAACCCCTCTTCATCGATGCCGTGGCCACAATACGAGATCTGTTTCTGGAAAAACTCGCACTTGTGGCAATTAGCTCGTAGCCCATACTCCTTTAATCTGGTGAGCACCTTCTCCCAGTTGGCGAGGTGATCACTGTCATTTTTGCCCATGACCAAGATGTTGTCCAAATAACACTGGGTCCCTGGAATCCCTTGCAGGACCTGATCCATCGCCCTTTGCCAGATAGCCGGAGCTGAGGCTACTCCGAACACCAGCCGGTTGTATTGATCGAGACCTTTATGAGTGTTGATCGTAAGGTATTGTTTCGAAGCTTCTTCTACCTCCATTTGCAAGTACGCCTGGGCTAGATCAATTTTGGTGAAGCGTTTACCTCCAGATAGCGAGGCGAAAATATCCTCATTTCGTGGAAGTGGATATTGTACCGTGTGAAGGACTGGGTTCACTGTCACCTTAAAATCCCCACAGATGCGGACCTTCTTTGGTTCCCCAGGCGTATTACTCAACGACCTCTTCATTACAGGAACGATGGGTGTAGCCCACTCGCTCCAGTCCACTTTGGACAGTACTCCTGAACGTTCCAACCCTTCCAGCTCTGCTTCAACAGCTGGTCTGATCGCATAAGGCACTGGTCTGGCCTTCAGAAACTTTGGGCTTGCATTTTCCTCTATTTTAATCGTTGCTGTTATTCCTTTTAGTGTTCCTAGTCCCTCCTGGAACACTTCTTTTGCGTCAGTTAGCATTTTTGACAGTCGTCCAGGTGTGACGTCATCATCCTTTTTGGCCTCAACCTTCAGTGCCTGTATGGAATGCCAATCTAATTGTATCTTCCGGATCCATTCACGTCCTAGCAGTGGTGGTCCTCCATCTGGCAATACATATATATCCATTTTAGGTATTTCCTGGCCTTTATATGTCACTTTCACCCTTATTTTTCCTTTGGGGTAGACTTTTTGCCCCGTATACGTCTTCAAGACAATCTCTGTAGCTTTCAAGGGTATGTGTGAAAATAGCCACTTGTAGTCTCTTTGATTTATGACTGTTAGCGCTGACCCTGTGTCCAATTCCATTTTCACTTGGACTCCGTCTATCTTGAGTGTAACCCAGATAGTCTGGTGATCCTCCATTTCTGTTACCTTATGTAGTTTCAGACAACCCAGCTCCTTGATTCCGGAGTCTGTGTCACTTTTCTGTTCGTCTGAACCACTGTCCATCACCTGGTGTACCTTTTTGTACTTCTCCTGTGGAGATTTCTTACTGTTGGTTTTCTTCCCAGACCTGCAGACTCTTGCTATGTGTCCTGCTTTCCCACACTGTCTGCACACTTGGTCCTTGAACCAACAATCTTTCTGGTCATGTGTTGTTCTGCCGCAGCGATAGCACTTCCCTGTTCCATAGGACATTTCATTGGTGCCATATTCTTGCGGTCTCCGTTGTATCTCTGCAGCGCCCCTTGCGGCTGCTTCATGTGATACTGCCATACTGAAAGCTTTGTCCAGCGTAAGGTCCTTTTCTGATAGAAGCCGTTTCTGGGTTCCTTCACTTTGTAGCCCACACACAAACTTGTCCCTTAACATATCTGCTAGTCCCGCTCCAAACTGGCAGTGTTTCGATAGCTTGCACAGTTCCGTTAGGTACTCAGCATTGCTTTCTGTAGTGTATGTATCCGTCTACCTTTAAGAAAACCATTGTATGTAACCGTTCACCTTTAAGAGAACTATTTTAGGTGTGGCACTACTTTGTTGGCTTCTGTATACTGTAATACCGACGGTGACCACACCAGTATATAAGTGCTGTGTCAGGATTTATTTGGCAGATTCGCCCTGACCTTCGAATAGTAAAGTCTTGTTTTAAGTTACTCTGGTAGTCTGTGTATTAATTAACTAAACAACCCACAGACTTTACAGTGGCGACGAGTCCGATCGTACCCTGCGGCAACAATACTGCCGAAGCAGTTAACGAGCATTGAGAAGAGGCAACCGCCCTCGTCATTCTGCTGGGAGAAAACTCGAGTCTGCAGAGCTGGAAAGGAGGAAGAATTCAGAGACAAAGACTTCCATCAGCAACAGGCACTGACTGTCCCTTCTGCCACGGTGAGGAGTGAGCCGATCAGCATGAGGAGCAAGCCGGCCACGGTGACTGTGAGTAAGGGAAAAGTAAAAAGAATAACCGGAGGATAAGGGCGGTGCACTCGACCACGGTCGAGGGGGAAAGGAGCCGGACAGAAGTCGGGCCCAGAGGCGCTGAGACTGGGGCAGCGTGGAGCAAGGAAGCCGCGGTACAGACAGGCTGGGGACGCAACGGCGTCGTGAGACAGCTAGACCGCGACCGGTGAAAAAGGCCAGGCAGCGACCGAAGCCACGAAGCGCTGCGACCGGGAGCGTAGGCGCGGGAAGATATAAAAACTCAGCCGCAGCCGGGGAGGGAAGCACCGGACTGCGAGAGGGCTGGGAGGCGCGATTGGGAGCCGAGCGAGCAGGAGAGGCAGAGCCGACCAAGGGAGACTGAGCGAGAGCCAGTCCAGCGGCTGAAACTGTTCGCCGTCAACGGGGTGTACCCAGCGCCGGTAGAGCCGAGCGAGCGGGAGAGAGACAGAGCCCGAGCAAGGGGAACTGAGCGAGAGCCAGCCCAGTGGCTGAAACTGTTCGCCGTCAACGGGGTGTACCCAGCGCCGGTTGCCCTGCCGAGAAAAGGGAAAGCCCTGAAGCCGACGTGTAGGCTGTGAACCTGAAAGTCAGCGGCCGTCGCCCGTGGGGAAAGTGTACCCCTCCCGCTAGGGAAGAAACGCGGGAAGCCGCCATTAGGCGGGGAAGAAGACAGAAGTGGGAAACCGCCATTGAAGTGGGCGGGGAGAGAAGATAAGCGCGGGAAACCGCCATTTTCGCGGGAACCGCCATCTTGGAAAAAAATAAAAGAAAATTTAAAGAAATAATTCGTGGTGTTATCAGGAAGAGAGGAAGATGCCTAAGCGTGGTAACATCAACGATTTTAATTTCGAGGTAGAAGACTGGGCCACGTATGTGGAACGCATTGAGATCTATTGTGAGGCCAATAAAATAGAAGAAGATGACAAAGCTATAATCTTGCTAAACTCGATGGGCGCGAAGACATACGGGCTCTTGAAGCATCTACTAGCACCAGCTAAACCGGCAGATCAGACTTTCGATGATATTGTGACTGTTCTGAAGGATCACTTGAACCCCACACCGTTGATGTTGGCGGAACGATTCAAATTCTATGCGAGAACGCAAAGGAAAGACGAAAGCAACGCAGAATACTTGGTCAAACTGCGTAGACTAGCGAAACACTGCCAGTTTGGAGGGGATCTGACAGAGGCATTGCGAGACAAGTTCGTGTGCGGGTTGTCAAAGGAAGGAACGCAAAAGCGACTACTCGAAGAGAACGACCTTACACTTGACAGGGCTGTCCTTATTGCAGCATCGCACGAAGCCGCAGCGAAGGGAACTGCGGAAATGCATCTAAAGGCAGCGGCACTCAGTGTGGATCAAATTACCTCGAGTATAACAAAATGCTATCGTTGTGGGAAGACAACACACGACCAGAACCAATGTTGGTTTAAGAACCAGGAATGTAGGAAATGTGGCAAACTGGGTCACATAGCTAAGGTATGCCGGTCAGGGAAGAAGACCAACAACCAAAGGAAGCCATCACAGGAAAAGTACAACAAGGTACACAAGGTGGCTGAGAAGAGTTCAGACGAACAGAATTCGGACTCAGACCCAAACGGCCAGGAGCTGGGCAGTCTGAGAATTCACAATGTGAGTAAGGAAGCTGACCTACAAACTATCTGGGTCATGCTAAAAATAGCTGGAGTCCAAGTGAAAATGGAGTTGGACACTGGATCAGCTCTATCAGTCATAAATCGAAGGGATTACCACCGGCTATTCTCACATATACCCTTAAGAGATACCAAGTTCGTATTGCAGACATACACGGGGCATAAAGTATACCCCATGGGGAAAATAAGAGTCAAGGTGAGAGATGGGGGTAAAGAACACCCAAGAATGAACTTATACGTACTACCTGAGGGAGGACCACCACTTCTGGGACGGGAGTGAATCAAGAAAATAGACATGGAATGGCACTATCTAAAAGCCATAACGAGTGAGGACTCGGTGCAGACAATCAGCTCAGATTCTGAAACGGATGACGATAAGACCAACCCAAATATGAAAGACAAGGCTAAAATGGACTTGCCGACTAAGGTTGGAAGAACGAAGGCATGCATAAAGGCTTATGCTCCAGAGAAGAACAAAGTTTCAGAACAGAACTCCACCGAACAACGACAACATAGTTTGACAGAGAATTCTGAGTCTGTTCAGTTTACGGACGTATCTGTGATGAAATATTTCCATTCATCACTGCCTGTGACTGAGATCGGTTTCAGTGTCATTTCCCTTCCCCCAGACCTCATTGTATTGTGTACTGGAATGTGCTGTATTGTATACTGGAATGTGCTGGAATGTGCTGTGTGTAGGGCTCCGCCCATACCTGGCCCCGTTTGTAAGCTAACTCAGTCTGGCCTCAGTCTCCAGAAGGAAGACATCTCTCTCTCTTACGTGTTACGTTCTAAGTTAATAAAAGCCTTGTTTTGTTCTGCTAACTTCGAGTCTCGGAATTATTGAGGCACATCAATTTTATTAACTTATTTTTCAACACTATGGATCAACTCCTGAAACCCGAACGTTTGGATTTGGATCAACATGCTCTGGACGCATCAGCACGCTTCGGACACTGGTTTGAGTGTATGGAATTCTTCCTGGACAATTCTGCAGCCGTCAAAGACGCTACGGACGCTGCGAGGATGAGACTCAGAATTCTGCGGAATTGGGTAAGCCACCGGGTTTACCCCCTCATCCAAGACACCGAGACGTACCTGGCCGCCTGTGACATCTTAAAGGCGCATTACCAGCAGCCTACGAATGAGGTGTATGCTAGGCACCTGCTCGCCACCCGCGCACAGCGACCTGGGGAATCGGTGGAGGAGTTCCTAAGCACCCTGAAAATGCTTGGCAAAGACTGCAAGTGCCGAGATGTAAAAGCCGCAGTGTACACTGACGAGCTTGTTCGCGATGCCTTCATCACAGGCCTCAGCTCCACTTACATCTGGCAAAGACTGCTGGAAAAAACGGGGTTGGACCTGAAACAGGCTGCGGATACCGCGCGATCCCTGGATGTGGCCCAGAGAAACTCGGACGCCTACTCTTCAGCCCGCGCCGTCCACGCCGCCACGTGTGCACCTAGGGCGCCGCCATCTTGGAAGGCATCTTCCCCGCCCGACAGCCTGACACCGGCTGGGCCCCGCTCTCCCCCCAGAAGCCCTACGACGGCCGCGACGCGTCAGGGACCCAACTGCTACTTCTGCGGGCAGCCAAAGTACACCAGAAACCTGTGCCAGGCGAAAGGCACCACCTGCTTTAAGTGCGGTAAGAAGGGGCACTTTGGGAAGGTGTGCAGAGGGAACCCCGCCGGAAAACCAACCGCCGGAAAACCCGCCACCGCCGCGTGTGCGCCGTAGGAGCGGCCATCTTGGACGCCATCTTGCCCGACCTCGTGGGGTCCGCCATCTTGTGAGCAGACAGCGTGGACGCCATCTTGTATCGATCAGGGCCCTACAGTGGCATCGGTCACAGTGGACCAGACCAGGCCGCACCCGCTATCCAGATCAATGGTGGACATCGAGGTAAACGGGTGCCGGGTTAAATGCTTAATTGACAGTGGAAGCACGGAGAGCTTTATCCACCCAGAACTGGCACAACAACTCTCCCTAAAGGTGGTCCCTACTCAGGGTACCATCTCTATGGCTGACAAAACCCAGACATCGACCATTCTGGGTTACTGCACGGTACAATTGTGCGTTAACGGAACTGTATATGATAATTTTAAAGTATTAATCATGAAGAACCTATGTGCGAGTGTGATCTTGGGCCTGGATTTCCAGTGCAACCACCAAAGCATCACGCTCAAGTACGGTGGGTCCCAGCCGCCCCTCACAGTGTGCGGTCTGGCTACCCTGAAGGTAAAGCCGCCTTCGCTATTCGCGAACCTTACCCCTAACTGCCGGCCAATAGCGACCAAAAGCTGGAGGTACAGCTGGGAGGACAGGCGGTTTATCGCGACCGAGGTAGACAGGCTCCTGAAAGAGCGCATTATTGGACGCAGCAATAGCCCGTGGCGCGCCCAAGTGGTGGTGGTAAGGGGTAGCGAGAAGAAACGGATGGTGATCGACTATAGTCAAACGATCAACAGGTACACCCTACTAGACGCCTACCCGCTACCCCGCATATCCGAGATGGTGAACCAAATCGCCCAATACCGGGTGTTCTCCACCATCGACCTCAAGTCAGCGTACCACCAGCTCCCTATCAGACCAGAGGACCGCCCGTACACCGCCTTCGAGGCGAACGGACGCCTCTACCAATTCCTCAGAGTCCCCTTTGGGGTGACGAATGTGGTCTCGGTCTTCCAGAAGGAGATGGACCGCATGGTCGATGACCACCACTTGCAGGCAACCTTCCCCTACCTCGACAACATCACCATCTGCGGTCACAACCAGCAGGATCACGACTCGAACCTCGAGAGGTTCCTGAAAACCGCACAAAAACTCAACCTCACCTACAACGAGGACAAGTGCATTTACAACACCACGCGCCTCTGCATACTAGGCAGCGTGGTGGAGAATGGGGAAATCAGACCAGACCCCGACCGATTGCGCCCCCTACGGGAGCTGCCCCTGCCCAACACTCCCAAAGCCCTGAAAAGGTGCCTGGGGTTATTTTCTTATTATTCCCAATGGGTCCCCAACTACTCCGACAAAGCCCGCCCCCTCTTGAAAGCATCCTCTTTCCCGCTCTCTGCTGAGGCCCACGCCGCCTTCAAAAGCATTAAGCAGGATATTGAGCAGGCCACGCAACAGGCAGTGGACGAGAACACTCCATTTCAAGTGGAAAGTGATGCGTCTGACTTCGCCTTGGCGGCCACCCTCAACCAGGCGGGGCGGCCCGTAGCTTTCTTCTCGAGGACCCTCCAAGGGCCCGAGATCAGACACTCCTCCGTGGAAAAGGAGGCCCAAGCCATCGTGGAGGCAGTGCGCCACTGGCGCCACTACCTAGCCGGCAAACGCTTCACCCTACTTACCGACCAGCGGTCGGTAGCATTTATGTTCAATAATAAACAGAGGGGGAAGATTAAAAATGATAAGATTCTTAGGTGGCGGATCGAGCTCTCCACCTTTGAGTACGACATCATTTACCGGCCAGGGGCCCTTAACGAATCCCCTGACGCCCTCTCACGAGGGATGTGTGCCAGCACCACCGGGGATCGGCTACAGACCCTCCACAACGACCTCTGCCACCCAGGGGTCACGCGGCTGTTCCACTTCATAAAGTCCCGTAACTTACCCTACTCGATTGAGGAAGTTCGGTCCCTGACCAGGAACTGCCGGACTTGCGCTCAGTGCAAGCCTCGGTTCTACCGCCCAGATAGAGCCCACTTAATCAAAGCTACACGGCCCTTTGAGCGGCTCAGCTTAGATTTCAAGGGCCCCCTCCCGTCCGTCGACCGCAATGTTTACTTCCTGAACATTGTGGACGAATACTCCCGCCCATTCGCCTTCCCCTGCCCAGACATGACCAGCGCCACGGTCATTAAATGCCTCAACAGCCTGTTCTGCCCGTTCGGTATGCCGAGCTACATCCATACGGATAGGGGGGCGTCCTTCATGAGTGAAGAGCTACGCCAGTACATGCTGTCCAGGGGGATCGCCACAAGCCATACCACCAGCAACAACCCCCGGGGTAACGGCCAAGTGGAGCGAGAGAACGGGACAGTATGGAAAGCAGTCACTCTAGCTCTAAGGACCAAGGGCCTCCCTATCTCCCGCTGGCAGGAAGTCCTCTCGGATGTGCTCCATTCGATACGGTCGCTATTGTGTACGGCCACTAATACCACGCCTCATGAACGAATGTTTGTCTTTCCCCGGAAATCCACCTCAGGCGTATCCATGCCGTCATGGCTCTCCACCCCAGGTCCGGTACTCGTGCGAAGGCATGTGAGGGGCCACAAGACGGACCCTCTCGTGGAGCCAGTACACCTACTCCACGCCAACCCCCAATACGCATATGTCCGGCACGCCGACGGAAGGGAGGACACCGTGTCCATAAAAGACGTCGCCCCAGCTGGCATCGACAACAACCACGGCAATAGCGGCAACGACGATCACAGCAACTCTTACCCACCCACTACTCTTTCATCACCCCCGGAAGAACACCGACCAACGGCACCCCCACCAACTACCCCTTCAACAACCCTGGCGGCACCCCCGGCAGAGACCCAGGAGGCTACCGGGGACACCCAGCCGACACCCGCGGCACCGCAACAGCCACGTCGGTCGCAGAGGACTATCAAACCCCCGAACAGACTAAATCTATAGAAGGGGTGAATGTGATGAAATATTTCCATTCATCACTGCCTGTGACTGAGATCGGTTTCAGTGTCATTTCCCTTCCCCCAGACCTCATTGTATTGTGTACTGGAATGTGCTGTATTGTATACTGGAATGTGCTGGAATGTGCTGTGTGTAGGGCTCCGCCCATACCTGGCCCCGTTTGTAAGCTAACTCAGTCTGGCCTCAGTCTCCAGAAGGAAGACATCTCTCTCTCTTACGTGTTACGTTCTAAGTTAATAAAAGCCTTGTTTTGTTCTGCTAACTTCGAGTCTCGGAATTATTGAGGCACATCAATTATTGAGGCACATCAATATCCATGACTGACGAACACCGAGCTCGGACTCAACTTTATTTCAAATTACGACAGCAAGTAGAACAAGTGAGTTACCGTCTCGAACAAGAGATGAAAACAATGAAAAAGTTCTATGACACCGAATGGGAGAATCTGGAAAGACAACAGAAGCAGCTAGCTCAAGCAGAGAGCGACCATAGAGCCATTGTGACCAATTACCGATCACATCTCCCTTATGCTGTTCAGGAGTTAGAATATTTGCAGGAAGGAGCAAATGAAGAGGAATCTTCAGGAAGCCAGGATTTTATTCCCGTTCTTCTCTACGACTCCTTACAAGCAGAGTTTGAGAAGTTGAAGGAACAGTATGAGCAGGCCCAGGCTACAATCCTGGAGGGGATTAACTCGGCAACCTCCGAAAAGCTAGTTTCAGTCGAAGCATATGAGCAACTAAAGGTTGAACATGAGCAAGAAGTCCAAAGGCTGCAGGAAATTCTTGATGAGCTCAAGGCCAAGACAGACTTATCGGTAGAAGTTCCATCCATAGATGAGAAATTAGAGGTGAAAGACATGGCAGAACATGAAAGACAAGATGTCCAAGAACTCATAAAAATATTGAAAGAAACCCAAGACAAAAATGAGGCGGCAATGACCGAGGTTCAACAACTTGAAGAACAGATTCAACTGGGAATCCTTTCAGTGGAAGAAAAGGAAACTGTAAGAAACACAGAGACTGTAAGAATGGCCCCTGAACATGAGCTAGAGAGCATCAAGGCGTAACTTCTCCGAGCACTGAAAGCCAAAGTACAAGAGGAAAAGAAGGTGAAAGCATTGGAGGAAAAGGTGGATGAAATGGAGAAGACTCTGATCCACAGTGTTCCCGTGGAAGAGTTAACAGTCAGCCAACTCCTTCATATGCTGAGGGACAAGACTCTGCAATGGGAACAATCTGAACACGAGCTTCAATCTTCAAAGGGAAGGAGTTCGGAGCTCTCAAAAGTTATGGAAATAGCTGAGGTTGCAACACAGATTTTACTGGGATGCCAAAAGTACGCTGAATCACGTCTATGTGAACAACAGAATGTTGAAACAGCTGCTCCAGTAGAAGGATTGAATAGCCCGATCAATCAATCCCCGATGGAAGGGGAAGTTTTGAAATCACAAATGAGGTCATTAGTGAAGGATTTGCAGGAAACCCAGGAAGAGCGGGATGAATATGAACGCATGAAGAAGTCTCTTCAGGAAAGATGTCTAGGGAGGGAACAACAGTCGGCTAACGTCCAGTTGGGTAAGGAAGAAGTAGCAGGCCCTCTCGCTAGACTAGTTCAGGACGACACCGAATATTACCATGACCTGTTGAGTGACACGGAATATTACGAGGACTTGGTCTGCCCAGCTTGTGATGAAAACTCCCAAAGTGCAGAAATCAGGATGAAGCACTTAAAGTCTAAGGAACATAGGGAGATGGTGGCGCTACAGCTGGCAGCTGATAAGGGAGCCCCGAGAGTCTCCAAGAAGCAGAAAAGAAAAAGACAAAGCAGAAGGTGATAACCATCTAAATCATTATCACTTCTACCAGATCATGTACGTGGGCCCTACGAAGGGAGCCAAATCAGTTGGCAAGTAGGAAAAATTACCAAGGCAGTCCAGCTGTTTGTAAAAGTCAGCACTGCTGGTTCAGCAGGACAGAAGTTCAAGCTGTTAAGTCAAGGGAAAGACTATTGGATGAGTCACGCTAGCAATGTGAACCGGCTACACCACAGAGATGTTGTTCGGACCGAGTCAAGACCAGAGACTGAATCTGTGAACTGTTCCCACAGAGACTGAATCTGTAAACTGTTTCCCGCATAGATTATACCTGTGAATTGTTTTACATGAAGTTGAATATATGTTATGTTTAATGGGGGACTAAGTATGTTGTAAGCTAAAAAGGGAGGATTGTACTGTATGTATCCGTCTACCTTTAAGAAAACCATTGTATGTAACCGTTCACCTTTAAGAGAACTATTTTAGGTGTGGCACTACTTTGTTGGCTTCTGTATACTGTAATACCGACGGTGACCACACCGGTATATAAGTGCTGTGTCAGGATTTATTTGGCAGATTCGCCCTGACCTTCGAATAGTAAAGTCCTGTTTTAAGTTACTCTGGTAGTCTGTGTATTAATTAACTAAACAACCCACAGACTTTACACTTTCGTCTTTGTGTTGGTTCCTTTTATGGAACTTAAATCGTTCTGCTATCAGCAGCAGTGTGGGGTTTAAGTGGTCCTGTTGGATTTCTACTATGCTTTCAAAATTCTTGTTTACCGGCTTCTCTGGGGTTATTAGATTTCGCAGTAACCCATAAGTTTTTGCACCCATGGAATTTAACAGAACCAGTGCTTTATTAGCATCTGGCACTTCATTCGCCCTGCAGTACACCTCAATACGTTCCACATATGTCACCCAATCTTCGACTTCATTGTCGAATGTAGGGATACTGCCACTCTTCGGCATCCTTGGGTGTGAGTTAACTGTCAAAAATGTCGCCTCCCACGCTTCCCCTTCTTCTCCGCTGGCACAAAATGGCATCTCGCGCGCTTTCCTTCCTTCCCGCGCTCGCCCTTCTTCTCCGCTGCAGCTTCTAAAAATGGCGTCTCCCGCGCTCTTTCTTCTTCTCCGCGGCTCAATGGCATCTCCCGCGCTCCCCTTTCTTCGTCCCGCGGACCCTGTTCAGCCCGTGAGCCCTGGCTGTGCTCTGCGCGTTCTTCTTTTTATATTTTTCGACGCCGCTCAGTCTAGAACCCGGCTGTTTCTCTACCCTCTCTCTCTCCGGTTTGTTTTCTTTTTCTCGACGCCGCTCGGTGTTCAACCCCCGGCTGCGCCCTGCGCTCTTCACCCTCTGTCTTACCCCATCAACGCTGCTCGGCTTTCTCTCCGCCGTCGGTCGGCTCCAGCCGCTGCTGCTTGGGAAGGGTCTGCGCTGGACCTGTCATTGGTCTCTTGCTGCTCATCATGGCTGGGGAACCAAGCCCGGCTCTCCACAGCCTCCCCTGCGAAGTTCAATCTCTGCCTCACTGCTGGGCGGTTGCTCGTGGTCGACGCCCGTGTTCCTGGCCTCGACTATTTTTTTTTTTTTATGTTGCAGGTAGATTCGAATCGACACTCGTCGCCACTGTTGGATCCATGGTTCAGTGGATATGCTGTTATTAAATAATCACACGGATGCTGTGCATTAACAATAAACAGGTCTTTACTGGAGGAGGGTAGTCTCAAGACTGGGGGTACAGAGGCATGCGCAAAGCTTATATACAGGTGTGGTCACTGCCAGTACTACAGTATACAGGAGCTGTAAAAGTAGTTCTGACTTAAAGTCACATACACTACACAGCCGAATTTAGAGGCCTTTATGTCAGGAACCGAGTAAGTAATCTGACATCTGAGCCCCCTAAGCCAAAAAGTGAGAACACCTCTATTGCCGAGTTCCACACTGCTTGGGCTTTTCACTTAATGTAGTATCATTCCAGCTCTATTGTTGAATTCTAAATTATCCACTGAACCTCATGGGAATTTTCCAAACTTGCTTTTTACTTTTTTTAATGTTCTGAGGGAATCAATGCTCCCACCCACACTTTCGTAACATTAAAAATGACCTGCCCAGGGAGGAGAACTTTGCATATGTTTAAGCATGAGTACACAGGACTCCTTTGTTCACAAGTGAAGTCATCTGACTGGACATTGTAATATGTAGATATACTATCAGAGAACGGGAGAATTACATAGAATTTATGGCACAGAAGCAGGCCATTAGGCCCAGCAGGTCTCTGCTGGTGTTTATGAATCACATAAGCCTTCTCCCACCTTACTTCATCTCACCCTATCGTCATATCCTTCTATTCCTTTCTCTCTTGTATTTATCCAACTTCCCCTGAAATACATCTATGATATTCATCTCAACCACTCCCTGTGGTGACGAGTTCAACATTCTCACCACTCTCTTGGTAAAGATCTGTCATACAACAATGGTTTACGTCCGAATGCAACAATTACTAATAGGATTAGTTTACTGAGCTGCAATTTTTTTTGCATTCTTTACTTTTATAAAAATTATCTTTGTACCGCTACATTTTAATCTGCCAGACCTATTCTTGGCCCAGTCTTTCAATTTGCTAGGGCATGTGGACATTCAAATAAGTACAATTATTCTTTGCTCTACTGCCCCCATTATATTCTTTGAAATTTTTGTAACCAGCTGAATATCTTGGGCCGAGAAATTCATCTACTTACCGCCACTCCATAGCAACATGAAATGGTGCAAAAATGGCAGCCACCACTCTTTCGTCAGCTGGAGTTGGATCCCGCAGCGGCCGCCATTTTCCTCCCTCCCTTTGCGCTGCCAGTTACACCCTGGCAAAAAAATGCCAGCGTGGTGATGTCAATCAGCGTGCAATGTCAACTTAACGTCACCACTCCGAACTTTGACCCTAGCGCTGAATTCAGCACAGGGTCCTAAGCACACTAGCTAATCCTGGCATGCAAGCATGCTGACAGTGGCAATGTCAGCACCTCTCAAAGAGCCACACACATCTTTCAAGTAAGTTTGGATTTAAGCTTTTGGACTGTTTTTTTTTGATTTTATTGAAGTAGTGGCTTGCTGCAATAGATGTTAAAAGTGTTTTTAATTGTGCAGGGAGTGCTGCTGGATGCCTGCAAAGCCTCGGATGGTAAAGGAAGGTTAGGCAACATCTGTGGAGAGAGAAACAGAGTTCATGTCTCAGTTCGAGATGCTGCCTGATCAGCTGAGTATTTCCAGCATTTTATGCTGTCATTTCAGATTCACAACATCCGCTCGTAGAGGGAAGAGGAAGATACAGAAGAGGAAGAAGCCGAAGAGGAGGAAGCAGAAGGAAGGATGCAACCCAGACAGCCCCTTTCTGGCCGAGATATCTGGGATGGAATCATCCATCTGCGGTACCAGTGACCACAACCCCAATTCCCCTTTCCACGTTTCTCCCATTTTAAGAATGTACCTTTCAATTTGATATCATCGTTATGATTCAGGCTTCCTCTCAACACTTTTAACTTATAGTCACAGTGAAGAGGAAGTTTTCATAAACACCTTGGCCTAGAAATTGGTTCATTGCTGGTGCGAACTACGTGCAGGGACCGATCCCTGCACGTAGGGTAGGCCCATGGCTCACCCGATATTGGGCCTCGGCCCTCAATGACATGAGACTGACGGGCTGCAGGCGCCTGCTGGATGTCCCCAGACAGCTTGCCGGCAAAGAAGATTTCAATTTTGGGTTGCTGCGACGCCAGCAGCAGCCCTCGGGTAGATCCTGGGAGTGGGGGCGGGAATGATCAGGAGGGAAGTCAGGAGAGGAGGGTGGTGACTGGGATAGAGGAGACTGCGATCAGAAAAGTGAGGGAGCCAGGAATCATGAGAGGGAGGGAGGAAGCGATCAGGACAGAGGGGTCAAGTATCGGGACAGAGGGGCAAGTATCGGGGCAGAGGGGGAGGCGATCGGGACAGAGGGGCAAGTATTGGGACAGAGGGGGAAAGGATTGGGACAGAGGGGGAAAGGATTGGGACAGAGGGGGAAAGGATCGGGACAGAGGGAGAGGTGATCGGGACAGAGGGGGAAAGGATTGGGACAGAGGGGGAGGCAATCGGGACAGAGGGGGAAAGGATTGGGACAGAGGGGGAGGCGATTGGGACAGAGGGGGAAAGGATTGGGACAGTGGGGGAGGCGATTGGGACAGAGGGGGAAAGGATTGGGACAGAGGGGGAGGTGATTGGGACAGAGGGGGAAAGGATTGGGACAGAGGGGGAGGCAACCGGGAGGGAGCCAAGCAGAGGCCAGCAACGGTCTTCGGCACCGTGGAGGAGTCGGGAGGAGCACTCCTGCACTTCCCAGCTCCACAATCAAGTCAATAATTTTTTAAGGACCATTGGTTAGGCTGCATGTTGAACTGAAATTTAGAATGATTTATTTTATCTACAGGATACTACTGGACCGAGTTGCTGAGACTGCAATGGTTTGTGGTTAAACATGGATGTATGGTAAGTATTTAAAAACTCAAAGGGCTACATTACTGCTTGCTCTTCAGACTTGTTAATTAAGGCCTCTGTTACAAGTCAACATTAAATGGATATAGTTTTAATGCAGCTTAAACCACCCACTCCCAATGTCTGTCCTGTTTATTTTAATACAAAGGCAAAATACTGCGGATGCTGGAAATCTGAAATAAAAACTGAAAATACTGGAAATACTCAGCAGGTCAGGCCGCATCTGTGGAGAGAATTTGCTTCCAATTTCCACCCATCCCTCACCTTCACATGGTCCATCTCCGATTTTTCCCTTCCCCTCCTCGACTTCTCTTTCTCCATTTCTGAGGATAGGCTAGTGATAAACATCTACTATAAGCTCACTGACTCCCACAGCTACCTGGACTACACTTCCTCCCACCCTGCTTCCTGTAAGGACTTTATTCCATTCTCCCAGTTTCTCCATCTCCGTCGCATCTGCTCTGACGATGGCAACTTCCATACTAGTGCTTCTGATATGTCTTCCTTTTTCCTCAACCAAGGATTCCCCTCTACCGTGGTTGTCTTGACCCTCGACCGTGTCCATTCCATTTACCCCACTTCTGCTCTCACCCCTTCCCCTCTCTCCCAGAATCATGATAGGGTTCCCCTTGTCCTCACCTTTCACCCCACCAGCCTCCACATTCAACGAATCATCGGTCGTCATTTCTGCCACCTCCAGCGTGATCCCGCCACCAACCACTTCTTTCCCTCCCCTCCCCTTTCAGCATTCTGAAGGGACCATTCCCTCCGCGCCACCCTGGTCCACTCCTCAATCACCCCCAACACCCCCTTCACTTCCCATGGCACCTTCCCGTGCAAGCGCAGGAGATGCAACACCTGCCCTTTCACTTCCTCCCTTCCCACAGTCCAGGACACCAAACACTCCTTCCAGGTGAAACAGCGATTTACTTGCACTTCTTCTAATTTAGTATACTGTATTCGCTGCTCACGATGCAGTCTCCTCTACACTGGGCAGTCCAAATGCAGATTGGGTGACCGCTTTGCGGAACACCTCCATTCAGTCCGTAAGGGTGGCCCCGAGCTTCCGGTCGCCTGTCAGTTTAATTCTCTGCTCCACTCCCACTTTGGCCTCTCCATCCTCGGCCTCTTACACTGTTCCAACAAAGCTCAACGTAAGCTTAAGGAGCAGCACCTCATCTTTTGATTAGGCTCTTTACAGCCTACTGGACTCAACATCAAGTTCACCAATTTCAGACCATAACCTCTGCCCCTATTTTTTCAGACGGCAGCTGATGATTCTGCTATTCCCATTTACACCTCTTCTTGACTCATCTTTTGTTTCTTTACTTGTCCCATTACCATCTCCTTTTGCTTTGAACAATCATCCCTTTTGTCATTTAATCTCTCCTGCCTTCCACCCTGTCACAGACCTTCCCTTTTGTTCTTTCCTCCCCTCCCCCTTTCCCTGCACTTGCTTAAAATCTGTTATATCTCTAACTTTTTCCAGTACTGATGAAAGGTCATCGACCTGAAACGTTAACTCTGTTTCTCCCTTCACAGATGCTGCCTGACCTGCATTTTCTGTTTGTTTTAATGTGTATCATTGAAGAAAATCTTTTTGGGGAGGTTAAATTCACTTATATTTCTTTGCTGATTGTAGATGGCTTTACATGATAGCATTTGACATCCTCACACTCGATCTCCATCAGAATTGGCAAAAGAAAATTAAAAGTTGATTTAAACTCTGTTTAAAAAAAAATAACTCTAGTGTATGTACAATGGTGCAGGAGAAGTGAGGGTTCGGAGCGAATAAGCAGGCATTACATCCGACGCAATCAATGTTAGTTGGTTTTTGTTCAGCCAGGCCCTAATGCATATTTCTGTTTATTATCTCCTTGTAACTGCTAATAGCTACCCATGGAAAGTAAGTAATTTGTACAAACAGTTCAATGAATGACAGTCTTAACTGTACAGTGTCAGCGAACATCAATTGCTTTTGTCACTACAACTTATTTTCATACGATGTTTGCTTAATCTCTTTCAAGGAGACCAGCAGTATGGTTGGTAATGGAAATGGAAATGTCAGCCTGGTACTTCAGGAGGTGTTATACTGAAGTAACAAATAAGGCATGTTGTAAAGGCAGCATAGATAGTTAGTCAGGTGGAGGCTGTAAGTCATAGAATCATAGACATTTATGGCACAGAAGGAGGCCATTTAACCCATTGTGTCTGCACCAGCCTAATCCCACTTTCCTGCTCTTGGTCCGTAGCATTGTAGGTTATGGCACTTCAAGTGCATATCCAAGTACTTTTAAATGTAATGAGCATTTCTGCCTCTACCACCCTTTCAAGCAGTGAGTTCCAGACCCCCAATACACACTGGGTGAAAAAAGTTCTCCACAACTCCCCTCTAATCCTTCTACCAATTACTTTAAATCTATGCCCATTGGTTATTGACCCTTCTGCTAAGGGAAATAGGTCCTTCCTATCCACTCTATCTAGGCCCCTCATAATTTTGTACACCTCAATGAAGTCTGCCCTCAGCCTCCTCTGTTCCAAAGAAAACAACCCCAGCCTATCCAATCCTTCCTCATAGCTAAAATTCTCCAGTCCTGGCAACATCCTTGTAAATCTCCTCTGTACCCTCTCTAGTGCAATCACACCTTTCCTGTAATGTGATGTGGAGAAGCGGTGTTGGACTGGGATGGACAAATGTGAGAAGTCACACAACACCAGGTTATAGTCCAACAGCTTTATTTGAAATCACAAGCTTTCGGAGCACTGCTCCTTCATCGGGTGAAGTGAAGAGATGCATATAGACACAGCATATATAGTCACAGAACACTGCCAGATGATTACAGGTAATCTTTCTAACTGCCCTTTATCACATCTCAGCAGAGAGATAATCACAGCAATCAGAGGTGTGAATGGTGTCCAAACAGGTCAGTCAGGAAAAGATTACATCAAAGAACAATGAGGTGGGGTCACAAGGGGTCAAATGTTGCAGATGCTGGGGTCTGTATGAAAAACAAAGAACAAGCAAAATACAATATAAAAAATATTAAAAAAAATTTGCTGGAAATCACAGCAGTTCCGGCCGCATCTGTGTAGAGAGAACAAGCCAACGACGACTCGAATCTGGATGACTCTACGTCAGGTGGGGTTACATGTAGCGTGACATGAACCCAAGATCCCGGTTGAGGCCATCCTCATGAGTGCGGAACTTGGCTATCAGTTTCTGCTCGACGATTTTGCGTTGTCGTGTGTCTCGAAGGCCACCTTGGAGAATGCTTACCCAAAGAGCAGAGGCTGAATGTGCTTGACTGCTGAAGTGTTCCCCGACTGGGAGGGAACACTCCTGCCTGGCGATTGTTGTGTGGTGTCCGTTCATCCGTTGTCGCAGTGTCTGCATGATCTCACCGATGTACCATGCTCTGGGGCATCCTTTCCTGCAACATATGAGGTAGACAACGTTGGCCGAGTCACATGAGTATGTACCATGTACCTGGTGGGTGGTGTCCTCACGTGTGATGATGGTATCTGTGTTGATGATCTGGCATGTCTTGCAGAGGTTGCCGTGGCAGGGTTGTGTGGTGTCGTGGTCGCTGTTCTCCTGAAAGCTGGGTAATTTGCTGCGAACGATGGTCTGTTTGAGGTTAGGCGGCTGTTTGAAGGCGAGTAGTGGAGGCGTGGGGATGGCCTTAGCGAGGTGTTCATCGTCATCGATGACATGTTGAAGGCTGTGAAGAACATGGCGTAGTTTCTCCGCTCTGGGGAAGTATTAGATGATGAAGGGTACTCTGTTGGTTGTGTCCCGTGTTTGTCTCCTGAGGAGGTCGATGCGATTTTCCGCTGTGGCCCGTCAGAACTGTCGATCGACTATTCAAGCGTCATATCCCGTTCTTACGAGGGCGTCTTTCAGCGTCTGTAGGTGTCCATCGCGTTCCTCCTCATCTGAGCAGATCCTGTGTATTCGCAGGGCTTGTCCATAGGGGATGGCTTCTTTAACGTGGTTAGGGTGGAAGCTGGAGAAGTGGTGTTACGCCCGTGTATAATCAGACACAGACTGCGGAGAACGGTACAAACGGTGTTTACTCAACATGGCTCAGACTGCAACTGATCTGTACAGATTACTACTCAACGTTATATACAGGTGTGGTCACTGCCAGTACTACAGTATACATGAGCTTTAAAAAGTAGTTCCCCCCCTTAAAGGTACATACATTACAATTCCTCCCCTTTTAGATTAACAGTACCATAACACTCATTTAACAATTAAATATCAAACTAATTACAATTAACACTTTTAACATGCAACATTAGCTGAAAATAGTCTATTTATAAATTCAGTCTTTGGGGAGGCTTCCTGATCCTTTCTGGATAGCGCCTTGCCCGAGTGTCTTGCTCTTGGTGCGGAGGCGATTCTGGCCCCCTGTCGTCGGTTGGTTCATCAGCTTCCGATGCTACTGTTTCTGGGGTAGATGCTACCTGTACGTCGGGTTCATCACCAGGTATGTATGGGCGAGGCATGGGGTTGACTTGTTCCTGTGACTCTAGGATCTGGTCAGCATGGCATCTCACGATGCTCTCCCCAACGTCCACTGTGTACATTAGTGGGCCCTGCCGTGTGCATATCGTTCCTGGCTGCCATTTTTCTGTTCAGTAGTCGCGGGCCAAGACTGGTTGTCCTACATTGAAGCTCCTTGTTGGCTTCTCATGGATGTGCTGGAATTGCTTACTCTCAACATCTCTTCGTACGTTTGGTCTGAGCAAATCCAGGTGAGATCTTAACCTTCGGCTAAAGAACATCATGGCTGGGGCCTGGTTGGTGACAGCATGTGTCGCATTCTGGTAGGCGAACAGGAAATTGTCCACCTTGTGCTGCAGCGGAATGTTGTCATTGTACATAGCCTTTATTGCCTTCTTAAAGGTTTGTACGAACCTCTCAGCCAATCCATTTGTGGCTGGATGATACGGGGCGGATGTGTAATGCCTTACCCCATTCTTTTTCAAGAACCTCCGGAACTCTTCGAACACAAACTGTGGTCCGTTGTCAGAGCAAATCTGCTCTGGCAAGCCATTCCTGGCAAAAATGGTCCGTAGGACTGCAATAGTTTTCTCTGTGGTGGTGGAGGACATTTTGATGACCTCAGGCCATTTCGAGTGCGCATCCATGGCTATTAAAAACATTGAGTCCATGAATGGACCAGCAAAATCAATGTGCACCTGTTGCCATGGAGATGAGGGCCACTGCCATGGGTGTAGAGGGGCCTGTGGTGGTGCATTTTGGACTTTCTGGCATCCTGAGCAGCTCTTGGTCAGGTCCTCGATTTGTTTATCGATTCCCGGCCACCACACATAAGCCCTGGCTAGGCTTTTCATTTTTACCCCTCCCAGATGACCCTCATGAAGCTCATTGAGCACTCTACCCCTTAACTTGGGTGGAATTACCACTCGGGATCCACACATCAAGGTCCCCCGGCACACTGACAGCTGTTCTCTCCTTGTCGAGAATGCTGGCAACAGTGAGTCGCCATGTGCTGGCCATCCCTTCACCATCAAATCATATACCCGAGACACTGTCGGGTCATTTCGGGTTTCCTTTTCGATACAAGCGTTAGTTACCGGTAGGTATTTAACTATAGTCGAATGGAATATTTCGACAGGATCCACTGCTGGTGCTTCCTCCGCAGTAGACAGTGGCAGGCGTGATAGCCCATCAGCATTTCCATGCTGTTTCATGCCCTTATATTCAATCTCATAGTGGTGCGCCCCTAGAAAAAGTGACCATCTTTGTCGTCGTTGCGCAGTCATCACCGGAACGCCCTTCTTCAGATTAAAAATGGAGACAAGAGGCTGGTGATCAGTCAGCAAGGTGAATTTCTGCCCGTGCAGATAGTGATTGAACTTTTTCACTCCCCACACTAGGCTGAGGGCCTCCCTGTCAATCTGGGCGTAGTGATCATGACGCAAAGGCTATTGGCCTCTCTGAGCCGTCCGAGAATTTGTGCGACAGCACCGCTCCAATGCCATAGGGTGACGCATCACATGCCAACCGAATTGGTAATGCTGGGTTGTAATGGGCCAATACCTCTTTCGATGTGATTAGTGTTTTGCTCTTCTGGAAAGCTCATTTACATTCGTCACTCCACTTCCATGGCACCCCAGTTTGCAGAAGTGTGTTCAGTGGGTGTAGTACTGTAGACAAATTTGGCAAGAACTTTTGGTAGTAGTTTACCAGCCCGAGGACCGACCTCAGTTGTGACACATTTTCCGGTGCTGGAGTCTTGACTACTGCCTCAATCTTCTCTGGGGACTTATGTAACCCCTCTTTTTCGATCACGTGGCCACAATACGAGATCTGTTTTCTAAAAAACTCGCATTTGGGGCGGTTAGCTCGGAGCCCATATTCCTGCAATCTAGTGAGCACCTGCTCCAGGTTGGCAAGGTGAACACTGTCATTTCCGCCCGTGACCAGGATGTCGTCCAAATAACACTGGGTCCCTGGGATCCCTTGCAGGACTTGTTCCATTGCCCTCTGCCAAATAGCCGGAGCTGATGCTACCCCGAATACCAGCCGGTTGTATTGGTAGAGACCTTTATGGGTGTTGATTGTGAGGTATTTTTTGATGCTTCTTCTACATCCATTTGCAGATACGCCTGGGCCAGATCAATCTTAGTGAAGCGCTTCCCTCCAGATAGCGAGGCGAAAATATCTTCAATCCGCGGAAGTGGATGTTGTACGGTGTGAAGGACCGGGTTCACTGTTACCTTAAAGTCCCCACAGATGCGAACCTTCCTTGGTTCCCCAGGCGTGCTGCTCAACGACTTTTTCATCACAGGGACAATGGGTGTAGCCCACTCGCTCCAGTCTACCTTGGACAGTACACTTGAACATTCCAGACTCTCCAGCTCTGCTTCGACGGCTGGGCGGATCGCATAAGGTACCGGTCTGGCCTTAAAAAATTTTGGACTTGCGTTTTCTTCAATTTTAATCGTCGCTGTCATGCCTTTTAGTGTTCCGAGTCCTTGCTGGAACACTTCTTTCGCGTCAGTTAGGATCTTTGACAGTCGCCCAGGTGTGATGTCATCATCCTTTTTGTCAGCCACAGTCAGTGCCTGTATGGAATGCCAATCCAGTTGTATTTTCCAGATCCATTCATGTCCCAGCAATGGTGGTTCTATATCTTGCAATACATACAAGTTTTGGTGTTTCCTTACCGTTATATATAACGGTCACCCTTATTTTTCCTTTGGGGTAGACTTTTTGCCCCGTGTACGTCTTCAAAATAATTTTTGGATCTCTCAAGGTTATGTGTGAGAATAGCCGCTCATAGTCCCGTCGGTTTATGACTGTTAGGGCTGATCCTGTGTCCAATTCCATCTTTACCTGGACTCTTGCTATCTTGAGAGTGACCCAAATGGTTCGGTGATCCTCAGTTGTGATCACATTATGTAGTTTCAGACAACTCAGTTCCCTGCTTTTGGAGTCGTTATCACTCTTTTGTTCATCTGAACTATTCTCCGTCATCTTATGTACCTTCTTGTACTTTCCTTTGGTAGGTTTCTTATTGCTGGTTTTCTTTCCCGACCTGCTGACTCGTGCTATGTGTCCTACTTTTCCACACTGTCTGCACACTTTGTCCTTGAACCAGCAATCATTCTGGTCGTGTGTTGTTCTGCCGCAGCGATAGCACTTCTCTGTTCTATATGACATTTCGTTTGTGCCATATTCTTGCGGTCTCTGTTGTATCTCTGCATCGCCCCGTGCTGTTGCTTCATATGATACCGCAATGCTGAAAGCCTTTTTCAGCATAAGGTCCTTTTCAGATAAAAGCCGTTTCTGGGTTCCTTCACTTTGAAGCCCACACACAAACTTGTCCCTTAAGGTATCTGCCAGTCCCGCTCCAAACTGGCAGTGTTTCGATAGTTTGCACAGTTCTGTTAAATAATCAGCATTGCTTTCATCCTTATGCTGGTTCCGTTTGTGAAACTGGAATCTTTCTGCTATCAGCAGCAGTGTGGGGTTTAAATGTCCCTGTAGTATCGTTACTAAGCCTTCAAAACTCTTTTCCATTGGCTTCGTTGGGGTTACTAGATTTCGTAATAAACCATACGTCTTTGCACCCATTAAATTTAACAATACCGACGCTTTCTTGTCATCTGACACTTCATTTGCCTTGCAGTATACCTCTATTCGTTCGACATATGTAGTCCAATCTTCGACTTCATTGTCAAATGCGGTGATACGGCCACTCTTCGGCATTTTGGGTGTGGTTTAAAATGGCGTCTCCCAATGGCTTAAAATGGCGCCTCCCGCGCTTTCCTTCCTCCCCCGCTGCTGCCAACGCCGCTCCCGGCGGTTCTCGTGGCAATGGCAGCGCCCTGTAGTTTTCGCGCGCTTCTGCTGCACTGCTGCCAACGCCACTCTCGGCGGTTCTCGTGGCAATGGCGGCGCCTCGCGGGTTTCTGCGCGTCTCTCTCTCCCTCTCTTCGACGCTGCTCGGCCCCTGAACACCGGCTGCGCCCTGTGCGCTCTGCCCTCTCTCTCTCTCCCCCGTTGACGCTGCTTGGCCCTTTGCTGTGCCGCTCGGTCGGGCTCTAGCCCGCCGCTGTCCAGGAAGGGTCTGCGCTCTACCTGTTGCCAGCCCGTTTCGCTGGACCACCTCGACTGGAAAGCCAAGCCTGGCTCTCGACAGCCTCCCCCGCAATTCTCGAGTCTCTGCTGGATGACTGGGCGGTTGCCCGTGGTCGACGCCCGAGTCTCTGGCCTTGACCTCCAATCCACTGATCTCCAGGAACGAATCCCCGGGAGGTGATGCAGAGTTGCAGGTAGGTTCGAACTTGCCTTGTCGCCAATGTTGTGTCTGTGTATAATAAGACACAGACTGCAGGAGAAACGGTACAACAGGTGTTTACTCAACGTGGCTCACAGTGGAACTGACTGTACAGATTACTGCTCAGTGCTATATACAGGTGTGGTCACTGCCGGTACTACAGTATACATGAGCTGTAAAAAGTAGTTCCCCCCTTAAAGGTATATACATTACAGATCCTTTTCCAATATGTCATTCAACTGAACAAATGTGTGAGGAACTACAATTGTTCAATTTTAATTAGTTTGATACAACTCAGACTTCTCATTAGCGGCTTCATTCCATTTCACTTTGCTGGTAACTAAATCATCATAAGGAGATACATTTCTGATATCGATTATTATTAACCTTATCTATTAAAGGACTCACCTCAGTCTGTTGGTCTACAATTTTGGTCAGGCCTAGTGCAAGCTGGCACCAGAGTCTTAATTGGAATACTAGGATGTCTAAATCCTTTATCTGTGTCAGAAGGATATCCCAGACCCTGTTTATTAAGCATATATTCCATGTAGTGTTCAGAATGTTTATATTGTTCTTACGAGTGGCAGACATTTCCTTGCTGGTACTCGCCAACAAAGAGTGTTTCATTTTGTTGATCTTCGAATTCTCTTCACAAATGACTATCAAGTTGATACAAACATACGTAGAAAAATGCTTTATCAACTGCAGCAATGCTTCAATGTGGGGACAACTTCATGTACCCACATCACTTATTGAACAGAAAACAACTATGGAAACAGTCTGATTATCAAACGTCTGGATAAATTGAATTTTACAGCTTGACACAGAAGCAAAAATAGAGGGGAAATCAGATATTTACCTTTGGTTTGCAACTTAAAGAATGAATTATGCCAGCTTTCAATTGACTGAAATGTCCATGAGAAATTAACTTTCCAGTTCAATGGCTGAAACCACTCAGTACTTCAGGAAATATGTAACCCAGTAACGTTTTTAAGATGTAGATCATTGGTCCATCCAACTTCACACAAAATTACCTTGATGCATTTCTAAATCTAATAACCTTGAATCCTATGTGCTGGCAGGAGCTTGTCTGCTCACTTCTTGAACCCCATCATAACTTGTTATTCCACCATCTGTTCCACAGGCTTATCACCCTTTAACTGAAAAAATGTTTCAGAATTTCCCATTTGATTATATTCATCCTTAATTTGAAACTATTTGAATTTCATACATGGCAGAAAAACTTATCTGGATCCAAATTCACAAAACCCTTCATATTCTTAAGACTATTATTAAATCATCCCTCAAGTCTTCTTTAAAGGGAGGAAGACCCAAGGTAGCCAACCTCTCCTTCTGACTCTGTCCCCTCAGTATCCTTTTTTAAAACAGGGAGATCAAGACTGCTCAGTATTCTGCCATGGTCTTATTAAGGTCAGATATCATTTTA
Source organism: Somniosus microcephalus (assembly GCF_052327205.1). Classification (NCBI taxonomy): domain Eukaryota; kingdom Metazoa; phylum Chordata; class Chondrichthyes; order Squaliformes; family Somniosidae; genus Somniosus; species Somniosus microcephalus. The sequence continues at coordinate 119,719,054 of NC_140998.1, forward strand.
GAATTGATTCTCTCGACTTATAAAGTAAATCCTTTAGCTATACATCCCAACATTCTGTTTGCTTTTCTTACAGCCTGTGACTACTTTAACAACAGTTTTAGTGACCTATTTACCAAAATTCCAAGATCTTGTTGCATCACTTCCAGCACATTTCCATTTAGTACAGAATGCACACTATCCTTCCCTCTGCCAAATCTCATAAACTTTAAACTTCTTTACATTAAATTGTATCGGTCACGTCTCTGCCAACAGACCTAGCTTCTCTAGATCCTTTTCGATAATCATCATTTGCCACTGCTCCTAATTTGATGTCATATCAAAATATCTGCACTTATTACTTGTGCAATGATATTGCAATACCTGTGCCCAATAAGGGAATAAGGGTCCAACATACTTTGTCAGGTTTTTTTCTTCATTAATGCAACCACTTGGCTATGAGAAATATTCAATAATCTATCGTCCCTTCATGTTTTATATAGAACAAACCATCTCTTCCCTCCTGTTTTTAGACCTAAATATCTTAAAATGGAACAGCCCTTTATAGCTAGCTATTCGTTAAATTCCAATACCTGCCTACAATGGCTGCGCATTCAAAACATATTTTAGGTTTGCAAAAATAATCTGATTATTAAGACCTTATACAGTTGGCCGCACATTACAAATCCAGCTCCTTGATAACAGATAATTCCTAAATTACTGTCACGACTATCGGTTCCGTTATTAAAGTTTCTGGAAATTAAAACACCCAAAGCAGCCAATGAATTGATCTTTGCTCCCTACTCCTCCTGGCTACTTCTCTGTGCTGACGAGGTGTACTAAGGAATATCTACCAACTGATGGAGCATAGATATCTTGCAATATCCCTTGCTACCCCCATCCACCTCACCCCAGAAACTGTCATTAAAAGAGTGAGAACCTGGCATTCTATAACCATAAAACATGCCTAGAACCAACCATGGTAGAATAACTCTATTAACTAGTAATGGATAGATTACATACATCTAAACTATTACAGTACATATAGAACTCCCGGCAGAGAGCTGCTGCTGGATGCATCTGTGAAGCTTGTTCCTGGACAGCCTAGTGATATCTCCCACATTCCATTGGCATAGTCCTCTGAGGAGGAAGTTCCAGAGATCTGGTATGTGCTGCTGTCCTGAGAGACTTATGGTATCAGGCAGGTGCACTCCAGCCACCACCATCCTACTGGGCCCTAGATCCGTGACTCCACTGATCAGCAAGATGGCTGTTCTAATAATAACTATCAGATCCTGAAAGCCCTAAGAGATATCTTCAGGCATTGAAACTGCCCTGGATTGGAAGCTAGAATGCAAGTTACTGTCCATTCTCTCCCCTATTGCCACCAGAGCTGCAATTTGTGCTTCCGTGGAGTTGTAAGTACCGACTGGTCCCTGGCTGCTTCTTGTGTGGCGCCTGCAGAAGATTCCAATGAAGTTGATGCACTCCATTGGTGCCTGCAACAACGTAAAAGCTTCACTGATGTTACCACAAATGAGAGCTAGAGACTTGACTCACACCAGTCAGTTGCTACACATCTCTGGTGACTGTCAGAGTCTGTATATAGGTACAATGTTCCTCAAACATCCTTCTTTTCCGGTGAATATTTATGAGTTCTAGGTCACACAGCTCTGAAGTGCATGAGCAGACTTCTCCTCTGCCTCCATTGAAAAGCTAGAATATCTTCATCTGCTCCTCACTCCTCCAGCTTCCTCATGCTCTGTGAATCACCCGGTGCCACTTCCTCACTATCTATTTCCCCCAGGGGAAAGCGCCTGAGCTGTTGCACAGAAGTGAAGAGGCAATGCAGGGACTGAGTTTAAAGGGGTTAGAGCAAAGGAACATGGGGCAGGGTATCTCATCAGGAACCCATGGGTTGGCTTGATTCTGACTTCATCTCCTTCATCTCCAGGTTCATTATCATCCTCCTCTTCATCTTCTTCATCATTGTCATAGTTCACAAGGAAATAGTTGTGTCGCTCCTCCTTCTCCTTCTGCTGTGCCCCCCTCATTGTTGTGATGGATCGGCAGGAAAAGAGGGTACAAGCTATGAATGGTTATACATTACCCCCTCGAGATTAAAGGGGACAGAGAAGAGGGTAGAAACTTGTGGCTATGTGGTTCTTCACAAGGATGCCACAGTGACAATATACTGTTCAGTCACTAACCTGGCAATGGCAGTATGCCCCCCAACCTCACCATCCCCCAAGGTAAGAGCAGAGTGACTCCATGAGCTCCATGGCCTGCACCTTGTAGGATGTGAGCTGTTTCAGGTCTGGGATGCCCTCGCCGGTGGCTTGGGTCTCACAGGCATTTTGTGTCATTTTCTCCTGCAACAAAATTGAGTAACTTAGCTGAAGGCTAGCAATTGAAGAGTGTGTGCCAAGTGACAAGGGAGAGCTGAAGTAAGAGATGGTATCATCCTGTTAAAATAGAGGAAGGAGTTTTAGTGTTGTACATGCAAGTAATTGCTGTTAGGGAATAAAGGTAGCTTTAGTGTAAGCTCCCGATTTAGAGCACTCCTTAACTAGAGAGCATTGTGAAGGGTTAGTTGTGCAGCTGTTACTTTTGGATTATTAATAATGTGCTGTTGCCCAGGGTGCCCAAGGAAGAAAAGGAAGTGTGTAACCTTGCCTGCCCAATATTTATCCTTCAATCAACATGACTAAAAACTGATTATCTAGTAATTATCGCTTTGCTGTTTGTGGGAGCTTGCTGTGCACAAATTGGCTGCTGCGTTTCCAACGTTACAACAGTGACTACACTTCAAAAGTACTTCATTGACTGTAAAGCACTTTGGGATGTCCCGAGGTCATGAAAAGCATTATATAAATGTAAGTCTTTCTTTTTCCCCTGGCCAGCTCATTAAGCTTTTTCTTGCACTTGTCTGCAGTCCTGGGGGTGAGAGAGTTGGCACTTAATACCAGTGCCATCTCTCTTCACATAGCATGAGTGACCATTTTGGCAGGTTTGGGCGCCCAGCACTCTGTCTCGCCTGTGGACTATTTCATCTAGCAGGGTTTGCAGGTGAGACTCATTGGCTGTGATTTTACTAACTTTGACAGAATCTTTCTGCTATCAGCAGCGGTGTGGGGTTTAACTGTTCCTTTAGTATCGTTACTGTTGTGTATGTGCCTTTAAGAGAAGAACTGATTCTATACTGCAGTACCGGCAGTGACCACCCCTGTATATAAAGCCATAGCAGGCTTCTGTATTTCAGTCTTGATTTACTCCCTGTTCAATAAATAGCTGTTTTATTGTTCTCCTGCAGTCTGAGTATTATTGATCCTCGGACACTACAGTTACTATGTCTTCAAAACTCTTTTCCATTGGCTTCGTTGGGGTTACTAGATTTCGCAATAACCCATACGTCTTTGCACCCATTAAATTCAACAATACCGACGCTTTCTTGTCATCTAACACCTCATTTGCCTTGCAGTACACCTCTATTCGTTCGACATATGTAGTCCAATCTTCGACTTCATTGTCAAATGCGGTGATACTGCCACTCTTTGGCATTTTGGGTGTGGTTTAAAATGGCGTCTCCCAATGGCTTAAAATGGCGTCTCCCGTGCTTTCCTTCCTCCCCCGCTGCTGCCGGTTCTCGTGGCAATGGCGGCGCCGTGTAGGTTTCGCGCGCTTCTCCTGCGCTGCTGCCAACGCCGCTCTCGGCGGTCCTCGTGGCAATGGCAGCGCCTTGCGGGTTTCTGCGCGTCTCTCTCTCCCTCTCTCCGATGCTGCTCGGCCCCTGAACACCGGCTGCGCCCTGTGCGCTCTGCCCTCTCTCTCTCTCTCCCCCCCGTTGACGCTGCTCAGCCCTTTGCTGTGCCGCTCGGTCAGGCTCTAACCCGCCGCTGTCCGGGAAGGGTCTGCGCACTACCTGTTGCCAGCCCGTTTCGCTGGACCACCTCGACTGGAAAGCCAAGCCTGGCTCTCGACAGCCTCCCCCGCAATTTTCGAGTCTCTGCTGGATGACTGGGCAGTTGCCCGTGGTCGACGCCCGAGTCTCTGGCCTTGACCTCCAATCCACTGATCTTCAGGAACGAATCCCCGGGAGGTGATGCAGAGTTGCAGGTAGGTTCGAACCTGCCTCGTCGCCAATGTTACATCCGTGTATAATCAGACACAGACTGCGGAGAACGGTACAAATGGTGTTTACTCAACGTGGCTCAGACTGCAACTGATCTGTACAGATTACTACTCAACTTTATATACAGGTGTGGTCACTGCCGGTACTACAGTATACATGAGCTGTAAAAAGTAGTTCCCCCCCTTAAAGGTACATACATTACAAGTGGAGCATCGTGAGGTTGTCCGTGGGCTTGCTGTAGAGTGAAGTGCTGAGGTGTCCGTCTTTGATGGAGATTCGTGTGTCCAAGAATGAAACCAATTCTGAGGAGTAGTCCATGGTGAGTTTGATGGTGGAATGGAACTTGTTGATGTTATCGTGTAGTCTTTTCCGTGATTCTTCGCCGTGGGTCCATAGGAAGCAAATGTCGTTGATGTATCTGGTGTATAGCATTGGTTGGAGGTCATGTGCAGCGAAGAAGTCTTGCTCGAACTTGTGCATGAAGATGTTGGCGTATTGGGGCGCGAATTTGGTCCCCATGGCTGTTCCGTGTGTTTGGGTAAAGAACTGGTTGTCGAAGGTGAAGACATTGTGGTCAAGGATGAAGCGGATGAGTTGTAGGATGGCGTCTGGAGATTGGCTGTTGTTGGTGTTGAGTACTGAGGCTGTTGCAGCGATGCCGTTACTGTGGGGGATACTGGTGTAGAGTGCCGAGACATCCATCGTGGCGAGGAGTGTTCCTGGTTCAACTGGTCCGTGGGTGCTGAGTTTCTGTAAGAAGTCCTGTAATGTGGTGACCAGAACTGTACACAGTACCCTAGCTGTGGCCTAACTAGTGTTTTATACAGTTCAAGCATAACCTCCCCGCTCTTATATTCTATGCCTCAGCTAATGAAATAAAGTATCCCGTATGCCTTCCTAACCACCTTATCTACCTGTCCTGCTACCTTCAGGGATCTATGGACATGCACTCCAAGGTCCCTCTGTTCCACTACACTTCTCAGTATCCTACCATTTATTGTGTATTCCCTTGATTTGTTAGCCCTCCCCAAATACATTACCTCACACTTCTCCAGATTGAATTTGATTTGCCACTTATCTGCCCACCTGACCAGTCCATTGATATCTTCCTGCAGTCTACAGCTTTCTTCCTCACTGTCAACCACATGGCCAATTTTTGTACCATCTGTTATTCTTGATCCTGACTGCCTTAAAAAATAATCATGTGAAAAGATTTTGCGGATGATAGCCAGTAAAAGATTATAAGACTTGCATTCATAGAACGCCTTTCACAACCTCCAGACGTCCCAAAGTGCTTTCCAGCCAATGAAGTACTTTTGAAGAGTAGTCACTGGTGTAATGTAGGAAACGCGACAGCCATTTGCGCATAGCAAGCTCCCACAAGCAGCAATGTGATAATGACCAGATAATCTGTTCTTTTTGCGATTTTTAACAGTTAAAAATGTGAAAGCAAATAAATTGCATTCAAGTCATGTTAAGTCTGGCAAAGTATAAATGTTCACCTTTCTTCTGCATTGTACCTGAGGTGCAGTTGGATTGTCAGGAGGAGTTAAGGGGCAATCTCACTAAGATGCCATATCTGATAAGTGAACTTCTGAAGTTATAGTTAAGGCACAATGGGGCAGTACAGAGGGGACTTTATCTGTATCTGACCCTGGTATAACCAATCTGGGGGTGCTTGATGCTGACTGTCTGTTTATGATGGTGAAGTACAAACTAAGTGTTCCATTCCACTAATAACAGCCCTCAACTTGATTAGCCTCCCCCCACTTAAATAAAATTGTTGCACAAAGTAATTTCTCCACTCACACACAAGGTAAAAGACAGAGAAGGATGCATATTGCAATGTGATTGTGATACATCTCCACATAATGACTTTGCTTTACAGTATCTTTTTAAATGTTAACCACAAAGATCCTATACTGAGGATGTGTGCCAGAAGCCACAGTTTCCTCACCCTGAAACATGCACATCGAACCTAATCCTAACACATAATAAGCTTTGGAGGAACAAGGCTGTGAGAAATGCATGACATAATGTCTCTTTGGCTTGCAAGAACTACAGATATGAGTCAGTGATCACTTTAAATATAAAAGAGGAAGCTTTGCTGTTTTTTAGAGGTTTAGATAAACAGGCTGTAAGCAGAGTTAACAAATTGCTGTGATCCCAACATAAATTTTCAACATTTTCAGACAGACAAACAGACAATTATGAAATATGTTGCATTTTGCCCACTGTTCGTGGTACGATATTTTAGGGATGAATTTATAACCCAAGCTGACCAACATCGGGAGTTCTTGCAAACTTCACTCAGTTCAGTTCAATTTATTTTTCAACAAAAAAATCTATTACGTGTTCAATAAAAAAATTCTGTGTCACCGTGCCGACAGGAACTAAAGGGTCGATTTTACCCCAACCCATCCAGCAGAAACTGGACGGATGGGCAGTTAAAATTGGCCAGGTGACTTATCCGCTGATGTCCTGCACTGATCCTGCTGTCTTGAATTTTAACCTGCTCTTCTGAGCAGGCGACAAGGAGACCTGCCTGAAGCATGCAGGGTCCTTCATTAAATAAGCAGATCCAATGACATAAAGGGCCCCGACTGCAATTTTAACTATGGCCTGAATGGAGAAGCTGTTCTGGTTTTCCTGCCGGGTGAAAACAGTGGAAAGAGGATCTGAGGCCAGAAGTGGCCCAAACAGGTAGTTTTTTTTTAAACGTTCTTTATGAGGCCCAGAGGCGTACTCCTGAGAGTTTAGGCCTCCTCTGATCGGGGCTCCCCCTAGTTTCGGAACACGTGACCCTCCTGAAACCCCGTCCCTGTGACTTACTTGGGCATCGGTTTCTTTGGTGCCAGCTCCCGCCCACCATTTCAGGCAGGCAGCTCACCAAGAGCGTGCATGTGAGGCCCAAGCATTAGAATCAACCGGGCTTCACTCTTAAAAGGTATGGGGTTTTGGCCCTCACCTCACTCCCTGCCTGCCCAATTCTCGCTCTGAGTTAAAATCGGGGCTTAAGTGTCACCATGTATATCTGCTCCATTGTTTTCCATGTTCTTCTTTAAGCAACTTAATTATTATGCCAGCTGGTAGTCATAGCACCAAAAGTAGCTTTCAAAATAATATACGTTTGATTTGTTTATCTGTAGAAAATCCTGCGCGTGGACATCTTTTCTGGCTTTATATACTAATCAGGATGTATCCTGTGCAACTTGAATATTAATTGCCTCACTTGATTACTGGGTAACTGTATTACCCTGTGGATGATTTGAGCAGTAAACACCAAAAGGACCTTTGGTTCAATTCATCCTCTGTGCTGTGTGAGCTGGTCTCACCTGCTGTAATAAAGCAGCACTATTATTGCCCTCAGCACCCTTGGGCTAGGGAGGGGAAAAGTAGGCCACTCTTAGTGGTTATTGAGTTACTCCTCAAAAATACATATTTGTGAGCATTGGATGAGGACAGGCTTGGACTCAGCTCTGACATCCTCAATGGTCAAATGACCTGAATACATTCACTGTCTAGACTCATATATCAGGACTGCTCAGTTGGTTGAGCCACTGAAAGGTTAGCTGGGCCGCCATCTTACCTGAGGAGGCATGTTGGGGGCAGGACTGCTGGTTTCCGGGTTCTAGACCCGCCCCCAGCGACGTCTGATGAACAGATGCTATTTTCCCTTGATTGGCCTTGTTAAGCCCGCCTTGTGGGCTTGCCGACCAATTAAGGGAAAGCCGGTGTCCGATGACATCATCTGCCGGTTTTCTTAAAGGGACAGGCCCCATAATTTTTTGACAGATGAATTGTCAGTGTTTGACAGCATTCAGGTGCTCTCAAACACTGACAATCACTGTCCAAAGATGAGCCCTTGTACCCAGGCTCACCAATGACTCTCTCCTTAGGAGAAAGCAGATGGCAGCTGCATGTGAAATTGCAGAAGCCATCTGTCAATTTTCCCGATCAGTTGAGGCTTCACAGAAACACCAAATCTTATCACCTGCAGATACATATAAACAGAATAAAAATATTTCTCACTACATTCTCTCACCTGTCAAACTTACCTGTGCACTATTGCACCCATCACACTATCTCTGCAGCTGTCATTTGCACACTTACACTTCAGCAGACCTGCAGCTCGCCTCGCTGACCCTGGCGGGGTTTCCCATCAGCAGGCGGGAAATGATGAAAAGCCTCTTAACTGCCTGTTAACTACCTGTTAACAGGCAGTTAATTGGCTCTAATTCCCTTCATGCCACTAGGAGACAAGTCCCTGCGCGAATCGGGGACCCGCCTCCCGGGAAAATGGTTTGGAGGCGCTCCCAATTTTTCCCATTTTCCCAGCAGTCCCGCCTCCAAACCTGCCTCCTCAGGGCTGGTAAAATCCAGCCCCTGGAGTCTATGGAAGTGTATTCCAGCAAGACTTAGTTTACTCGAGAAAGGATGAGAGCAAATGGAGAAGGGGGATAGGATTTCAAGTCCTTTTACCTGCCAGCTTCAAAATCACCCATGACAACTCTCCTGACAGATGACTAGCATATCTGTGCACTGAGTTTTCCTTCTTTTAAATTCTTTCCCGCATACGGATCAGCCAAAGAGAACTGAACTGAGCACTGCAATGTCCCTTATGGCTCAGCTAGTTAAGCTTAGGAGTATCTGACCATAAAGACCACCAGTTGTGATCCAGGTTCAAACTCTGGTATGTGCAAGGAATAGTTAAGGTGAATAGCATAGATGCAGTTAAGGGGAAGCTAAATAACAACAACAACAACTTTTATTGATATAGTGCCTTTAACGTAGTAAAACGTCCCAAGGCACTTCACAGGAGTATTTGACACCGAGCCACATAAAGAGAAATTAGGGCAGGTGACCAAAAGCTTGGTCAAAGAGGTAGGTTTTAAAGAGCGTCTTAAAGAGATGGGTTTTAAGCTGGTTTCTAAACCAGGACAGAGAAGTGGGATTGGGGGCTTTTAAGGAGGGAATTCCAAGGGGTAGGGCCCAAGCAGCTGAAGGCTGTGCCACCAATGATGGGTGAAGGGAGGCATATACACAAGAGGCCAGATTCAGTAAAAAGGAGACTTCGGAGGGGATTTCAGACTTAGTAGGACAGAATATGTACAGCAGAGTTTTGGACAATTTGGAGTTGAAGTTCAAAAAGGCTGTCCCAGCAAGTACAGTCCTATCTAGGGAAATATAGATATTGTCTGTGATTAGTGACAGTTTTGGTAAAACATTTCATTCTAAAAATGAAACAGACTTAGGGCTGGATTTTGATACTGGAGGCGTGTAGGAGGCGGGACTACAACTTTCAGGGTTGTAGTCCCGCCTCCATCGAGTTGTGGCCAACCCACGCGATTTTCACTTGATTGACCTTGTTGAGCCCACCCAGTAGGCTCAGCAGGCCAATTAAGGGCCACCCGGCAACAGGTGACATCACAGATTGACATTTCATCTGTCAAGAGCTTTTGACAGATGAAATATCAGCGTTTGACAGCTCTTTGAAGCTGTCAAACACTGACAATCTGTACTCCAAGTTAATTCCTTCCTCTCAGGCTGATTTAGAGATCTCTCCAGAACAGAAAGCTGAATGCTGCAACTTTTGACAGCTCGCAGCCATTCTGCTTTCTGTGCCGGTGAGATGAGGGACTCCCAAGACCTGAAGGAAGGAAGGCTGTAAAGATAAGTAAACTTCTTTAAACACTTTACACAAACCAAACACACGTACCTCTGCACTCATGCACCCATCACTCACCTGAACACCGGACATCTCAAACCCTCCAAGCCCTTCAGCCCGACAGTCCGCCTCGCTAACTTGGCATGGTTTGGAGCCGTCGGGAACTCCACACTTCAGGAATAAAAATAGGGATTAGGCTAAAAACTGCCTGTTAACAGGCAGTTAATTGGCACTAATCCCCTTACCGCCTCGGGGAGGCGGGTCCCAGCACAGGTCGGGTATCCGCCTCCTTTGAAACTGGCATGGAGGCGGGTTGGGGGCGGGATGGGTTCGTGCCCCCCCGATTTCGAGATTTTAACCCCCCACATGCCTCCAATCCCAACGAAAATCCTGCCCTTAGACTTCAAAACCTTTTTCATTCAGTGACCAGTTATCATTTATTTAACCTTTAAATGTAGCAAGTATAGATATTCAAATTAGGGATTTTTGTTGCCACTTCACTTCTATTAAGAAGGAGACGACAGTATGCTTAAAAATTTTGAAGATCCTTGGTACTAAAGAAATATTGGCCCCAAAATTCCTGGGTGGCAGGATGGGTTAAGTCAGGATTTGCACCTTTGCAGGGATAGAAATTTCTGATGGGCTGATTTATTCCAGGGTTCCGCTGGAGAAGCAGAATAAATTCTGTTAACTATCAAAGTATGCTGAAGAAATGCCACCCTCTCAGTGGCAGGCATGTACAGATGACGGAGTTAGAATGGGATGATATCACTGGTCCTAAATTCAGGGCCTATTGTCTTCCAATCCATTCTTGGGAATGAGCACCATTATTTGAAAGGCCCAATTTGCCAGAACCAATTCATCAAGGCGGAACTACTTTGTTGCAGGGACACTGCTCACTGAGATTTCTTGTAGAGACTTTTGACTGTATCTTGGGACTTACTGCAGGTTTAACAAAAAAGCAATTCACTCTTATAATCAGGAAGCCTTATGCTACTTTCTGCATTACTCCTTTAAAACATTCTGTTTCAGGACAATTACTGAGCTTCGATCTGAGAGCCACACAATGGGCTTCCCAATGGGAATCCCACTTTACATGATCCAAATGCTAGAGGAAGAATCATAGAATCATAGAATTGTTACAGCACAGTAGGAGGCCATTCGGCCCGTCAAGCCCGTGCTGGCTCTCTGCAAGAGTATTTCAGCTAATCCCACTCCCCCGCCCTTTCCCTGTAGCCCTGCAATTTTTTTCCTCAGGTACTTATCCAATTCCCTTTTGAAAGCCATGATTTAATCTGCCTCCATCACCCTTTCAGGCAGTGCATTCCAGATCATAACCATTCGCTGCGTAAAAAAGTTTTCCTCATGTCGCTTTTGGATCTTCTGCCAATCACCTTAAATTTGTGTCCTCTGGTTCTCGACCCTTCCGCCAATGGGAACAGTTTCTCCCTATCTACTCTATCTCGACCCCTCATGATTTTCAACACCTCTATCAAATCGTCTCTCAACCTACTCTGCTCTAAGGAGAGCAACTGCAGCTTCTCCAGTCTATCCACGTAACTGAAGTCCCTCATCCCTGGAACCATTCTTGTAAATCTTTTCTGCACCCTCTCTAAGGCCTTCACATCCTTCCTAAAGCGGAGTAGCAGAAGGTAAGTCAGGCTAATCAGGCAGCATTAGAAGAGAGCCAGAGCATTCCAGCACTACCCATCCAGCAGGATGTATAGACTCGTGCAAGTTCATTCATCATGTCACTAGAGTAGAACTTCGTGATGTCACTGAAGGGGGTGGAGCATTCTATACCAAATAGCAGCAGCGGCGGACCTGCGAGGGAGCAGCGGCTGTGGGAAAAAATAAAGGTCGGTGATTTTCAGGCCCAGTCGAGCAGCGGCAGCAGCGGGAGCGGCGGACCTGTGAGGGAGCAGCGGCTGTGGGAGAAAATGAAGGTCGGTGATTTTCAGGCCCAGTCGCACAGCGGCAGCAGCGGAAGCGGCAGCAGAATTCGAGAGTGACGTCACAGTACAGAAAGTGAAAGGGGAAGAAGCTGATTGGTGAGTCGTGGGTAAGTGCTTTTTTTTCTTCAATTTTAAGTTTATTTCTTTTAAGGCAGTTCATAGTTAAGGTAGTTCGGGAGAGCGAGAATCCGAGAGTTTAAATTTGAGGTAAGAGTTTTTTAATTAAAAGTATGGCAGGGGACCTCAGTCCCGTGCGTTGCACAGCATGCAGCATGAGGGAATTACTAGACGCTTCTTGCAGTCAGGATGACCACATGTGCAGTAAGTGCCAACGGTTTCACCAACTTGAGATCCGGTTTTCGGAGCTCGAGCACCAGCTGGAGGCACTGCGGTGTATCCGCGAGGCTGAGAGTTACGTGGATAGCACGTTTTTAGATGTGGTCACCCCGCAGCTTAAGAAAGTGCAGTCAGAGAGGGAATGGGTGACCACCAGTCAGAAGAAGGGGGGCAGGCAGGTAGTCAGGAAAGCCCTAGAGTGCATCTCACTCAACAACCCTTTTTCTGTGTTGGAAAAAGGTGAAAGTGACGGTTCCTCTGGGGAGTGCAGCCAGAGCCAAGTTCACAGCACTTTGGGTGGCTCAGCTGCACAAGGGGGGAGGATCCTCGTAAGAGTGGAAGGGCAATAGTGGTAGGAGACTCAAGACGTGACTCCAGGATGGTATGTTGCCTCCCTGGTGCCAGGGTCAAGGATGTCACTGAACGGCTGCAGGGCATTCTGAAGGGGGAGGGCGAACATTCAGAGGTCGTGGTTCACATTGGTACCAATGACATAAGTAGAAAGAGGGATGAGGTCCTGCAACAAGAATTTAGGGAGCTAGGTAGCCGATTAAAAAGCAGGACCTCAAAGGTTGTAATCTCTGGATTACTCCTCGTGCCATGTGCTAGTGAGTATAGGAATAGGAGGATAGAGCAGATGAATGCGTGGCTAAAGAGTTGGTGCAAAAGGGAGGGCTTTAGTTTCCTGGATCACTGGGTCTGTTTCTGGGGAAGGTGGGACCTGTACAAGTCGGACCGGTTGCACCTGAACGAAATGGGACCAACATCCTTGCGGGGAGGTTTGCTAGTGCTGTTGCGGGGGGTTTAAACTAACTTGGCAGGGGGATGGGATACGGAGTGGAGCTATAGTAGGGGGTGATGCGCAGCTAAATATAGAGGAAAAAGCAAGTCAGTCTGGAACGCAGAGCAAATATGTAATGGCACAAGGGAGTATGGCAAGGCTGGATGGCATTTATTTTAATGCAAGGAGTTTTACGAGTAAGGCAGATGAATTGAAGGTGTTGATGAACACATGGGAGTATGATACTGTTGCTATCACAGAGACATGGTTGAGGGAGGGGCAGGACTGGCAGCTCAATATTCCGGGGTATAGAATCTTCAGGCGAGACAGAGGGGGGTGTAAAAGAGGAGGGGGTATTGCAATATTAATCAAGGAGTCAATTACTGCTGTAAGGAGGGATGATATCTTAGCAGGATCCTCTAATGAGGCCATATGGGTGGAACTTAAAAACAAAAAGGGGGCAAGCACTTTGCTGGGAGTGTACTATAGGCCCCCAAATAGTCAGGGGGAGATAGAGGAACAGGTATGTAGGCAAATCTCAGAGAAGTGTAGAAATAATAGGGTAATAATAGTAGGGGATTTCAACTTCCCCAATATTAACTGGGATAGTCAGAGTGTGAAAGGCTTAGAGGGTGCGGAATTCTTAAAGTGCATCCAGGAGAGCTTTTTGAGCCAGCATGTAGAAGTCCTGCAAGAGAGGGGGCGGTACTGGATCTAATTCTAGGGAATGTAGCCGGGAAAGTGGTAGAAGTGTCAGTAGGAGAGCATTTTGGTGACAGTGACCATAATTCGGTGAGATTTAAGGTAGTCATGGAAAAGGACAAAGATGGACCAGAAATAAAGGTTCTAAATTGGGGGAAGGCCAATTTTAATATGATAAGGCAGGATCTGGCCAAAGTGGACTGGGATCAGCTACTTGTAGGAAAATCCACATCAGAGCAGTGGAAGTCATTCAGAAAGGAAATAGAGAGAGTACAGCATCAACATGTTCCCATAAAGGTCAATAGTGGGACCAACAAGTCCAGGGAACCCTGGATGTCAAGAATGGATTAGGGAAAAAAGGGAGGCTTTTGGCAGATACAAAGGACTAAAAACAGTGGAAGCCCTAGAGGAGTATAGAAAGTGCAGAGGGGTACTTAAAAAAGAAATTAGGAGAGTGAAGAGGGGGCATGAAAAAACACTGGCGGGCAAAATAAAGGAAAATCCCAAGGTGTTTTATAAGTATATTAAGGGAAAGAGGTTAACCAGGGAAAGAGTAGGGCCCGTTAGAGACCAAAGTGGCAATCTGTGTGTAGAGCCAGAAGATGTAGGTGGGGTTTTAAATGAATAGTTTGCATCTGTGTTCACTGGAGAAGAATGATGTAGGCATAGAAATCAGGCAGAGGGATTGTGATATACTTGAACAAATTAGCATTGAGAAGGAGGAGGTACTAGCGGTTTTAGCGGGTTTAAAAGTGGATAAATCCCCAGGCCCAGACGAGATGTATCCCAGGCTGCTATGTGAGGCAAGGGAGGAGACTACAGGGGCTCTGACACAAATTTTCAGAACCTCTCTGGCCACAGGGGAGGTGCCAGAGGACTGGAGGACAGCTAACATAATACCATAATTCAAGAAGGGTAGTAGGGATAAACCAGGGAATTACAGGCCAGTGAGCCTAACATCAGTGGTAGGGAAATTATTGGAAAAAATTCTGAGGGACAGTATTAGTCTCCACTTGGAGAGGCAAGGATTAATCAAGGATAGTCAGTATGGCTTTGTCAGGGGGAGATCATGTCTAACCACTTTGATTGAATTTTTCGAGGGGGTGACTAGGTGTGTGGATGAGGGTAGTGCAGTTGATGTAGTCTACATGGACTTCAGTAAGGCTTTTAACAAAGTCCTGCATGGGAGACTGGTCAAGAAAGTAAGAGCCCATGGGATCCAGGGCAATTTGGCACATTGGATCCAAAATTGTCTTAGTGGCAGGAAGCAGAGGGTGATGGTCGAAGGTTGTTTTTGTGACTGGAAGCCTGTGTCCAGTGGTGTACGGTAGGGATCAGTGCTGGGTACCTTGCTGTTTGTAGTGTACATTAATGATTTAGATATGAATGTAGGAGGTATGATCAGTAAGTTCGCAGATGACACGAAAATTGGTGGAGTGGTAAATAGCGAGGAGGGAAGCCTCAGGCTACAGGACGATATACAGGAAACTTTGGCAAGGATTAATCAAGGATAGTCAGCATGGCTTTGTCAGGGGGAGATCATGTCTAACCACTTTGATTGAATTTTTCGAGGGGGTGACTAGGTGTGTGGATGAGGGTAGTGCAGTTGATGTAGTCTACCTGGACTTCAGTAGGGCTTTTGACAAAGTCCCGCATGGGAGACTGGTCAAGAAGGTAAGAAAGAGCCCATGGGATCCAGGTGATGGTCGAAGGTTGTTTTTGTGACTGAAAGCCTGTGTCCAGTGGTGTACCACAGGAATTGGTGCTGGGTCCCTTGCTGTTTGTAGTGTACATTAATGATTTAGATATGAATGTAGGAGGTATGATCAGTAAGTTCGCAGATGACATGAAAATTGGTGGAGTGGTAAATAGCGAGGAGGGAAGCCTCAGACTACAGGAGGATATAGACTGGTTGGTCAGATGGGCAGAACAGTGGCAAATGGAATTTAATGCAGAAAAGTGTGAGTTGATACATTTTGGGAGGACTAACAAGGCAAGGGAATACACAGTGAATGGTAGGATCCTAGGAAGGACAGAGGATCAGAGGGACCTTGGTGTGCAAGTACATAGATCCCTGAAGGCAGCAGGACAGGTAGATAAGGTGGTTAAGAAGGCATATGGGATACTTGCCTTCATTAGCCAAGGCATAGAATATAAGAGCAGGGAGGTTATGATGGAGCTGTACAAAATGCTAGTTAGGCCACAGCTGGAATACTGTGTGCAGTTCTGGTCGCCACACTATAGGAAGGATGTGATTGCATTAGAGTGGGTGCAGAGGAGATTCACCAGGATGTTACCTGGGCTGGAGCGTTTCAGCTATGAAGAGAGACTGGACAGGCTGGGGTTGTTTTCCTTAGAGCAGAGAAGGCTGAGGGGGGACATGATTGAGGTGTACAAAATTATGAGGGGCATAGATAGGGTAGACAGAAAGAAACGTTTCCCCTTAGTAGAGGGGTCAATAACCAGGGGGCATAGTTTAAGGTAAGGGGCAGGAGGTTTAGAGGGGATTTGAGGAAAAACTTTTTCACCCAGAGGGTGGTTGGAATCTGGAACTCACTGCCTGAAAGGGTGGTAGAGGCAGGAACCCTCACAACATTCAAGAAGCATTTAGATGAGCACTTGAAACGCCATAGCATATAAGGCAACGGACCAAGTGCTGGAAAATGAGATTAGAATAGATAGGGCTTGATGGCTGGTGCAGACACGATGGGCCGAAGGGCCTCTTTCTGTGCTGTATAACTCTATGACTCTATGGGGCTCGAATTTCCAAGCCCCGTGGAGGCGGGTCTGAAGGTGGGAGTAGTGGGAAAATTGCAGAATCAGGGGGCAGGAACCCATCCCGCCCCCAACCCACCTCCCAGGAGCCTGTAGGATTCGCAAAATTCCCACATTCCCCCAAGGTTATTAATAAAAGGGACCCTGCATGGACAATTTAAAAAAGGGTACCCAAAAGATGGTGTCCGCACCTCGTGACCAGAAGCCTGTAAGATTTTAAAAGCTTGGACTCTGCAGCACAAAGCAGGCAGTTTTGGGAAATCGAAACTTAAGATGCATTTCTGTGAAAAGGACTTTGTGTTTGAAAAGCCAGACAGCTAGGCAAACACTGAATATGCATTGCGTCAGATTGGAACAGATCAAACCCAGTTAGGCCTAAGCACGAGGCCATTAGTTTGTCCGCATAAATAATC
Organism: Somniosus microcephalus; assembly: GCF_052327205.1. Classification (NCBI taxonomy): domain Eukaryota; kingdom Metazoa; phylum Chordata; class Chondrichthyes; order Squaliformes; family Somniosidae; genus Somniosus; species Somniosus microcephalus. The sequence continues at coordinate 119,735,792 of NC_140998.1, forward strand.
GGAAACAGCTTAAGGAAGCCACCAAGGCTGGACAGGCCGATTAAAATGCATTAATGACAATACAACTCAGACATCGGGCCATCAGGTGCGATAAACAGCCATCTAAAGCCAGTTAGTTTAGATTGGTGTAATCATTTAAAACAGCCCGCCAAAAGTTAAACAATGGACTGACCTGATTTGGCGCACAGATTAGGGCCTTCGGAAGGAGTATAATTGTAGGCCCTCAGTAGCAATCGGCCTCTCTTGCTCTGCTCTCTCAACTCTGACCTCTTGGGCTGCTGCCGCTCGTACTCGTGCCCTTGCCTCGTGGCGGGTTCTCTTCTCACTCCCCGCATTGTATAACAACCAAGGACATCCATACCAATCGCGGAGAGGGGAACGAGACCTGAGTCCAAAGTCATACAGGACACATGGGCCATGAAAAGGGGCAGACGAAACGAGGCGAGACAAGGCGAGACGAAGAAAAAGGTAAAGACCCAACAAGAGCAGAGAAGGGCAGCAAAAGACGCATTGATAAAGACTGAGCGCCTAGTTATAAGCTGGCGCTTGGGGAAGAAAATATATACATGCACAGTGAGAATAAGTTGGCTATTGAACACTGCGAATGAGCTGGCGTTAAACGCAGGTGTCCACGCCGCAATGAATATACCGGCGTTCCAAGAATGGGTAGAAAAATCTAAGCAGTGAAGACTGCCAACCGTCCCACAAACGCAACGTCACCGCCGCCGACCGCCCGAGGGAGAAGAAGAAGAGAACCCATCACGACGAGACGACGGCTGTGGCTGAGGAGAGGAAAGGTGTGTCGCAGCAACAGCTCCAGCACCGCGTCCTGAGACCACGTGGCGACGGAGTACCCCAAAGGACAGGAGACCAAACCTCAAAACTCGCAACTGTTAAAGCAACAGGCTTTGGATTAAACATAGAAACATAGAAGATAGGAACAGGAGTAGGCCATTCGGCCCCTCGAACCTGCTCCACCATTCAATGCGATCATGGCTGATCTTGCAAGTTCAGTACCCAGTACCTGCCTTCTCCCCATACCCCTTGATCCCTTTAGCCTTAAGAAATATATCCAACTCCTTCTTGAATATATTTAATGAATTGGCCTCTACTGCCTTCTGTGGTAGAGAATTCCACAGGTTCACCACTCTCTGGGTGAAGAAATTCCTCCTCATTTCTGTCCTAAAAGGCCTACCCCTTATCCTTAGACTGTGGCCCCTGGTTCTGGATACACCGACCATCGGGAACATCCTCCCTGCATCCAGTCTGTCCAGTCCTGCCAGAATTTTATAAGTTTCAATGAGATCCCCTCTCATTCTTCTAAACTCCAGCGGGTACAAGCCCAATCGACCCAATCTCTCCTCATACGTCATTCCTGCCATCCCAGGTATCATGAATAATCATTGGTGAGCATGAATTCCTGGCCTCTCATAGCTTAATCTAGTTAGGTATAGGGGTGGGATAAGGATAAGGGGATTGTTACGGTAGTTGTTTTTCCCTCGATGTGCCGTGTGTTCCCCATTCCCTGTATAAGTGTAATAATCATTTGTTTATGCCTGTAATTGCATACCAGTAATTTCTCATCAGACTGTGTTTTATTTCTGTTTTAATAAAATCTTGTTTTTTTTCTTACACCAAACCACTTGTCTACTCGATTTTTCTGTATCGTCGCCTGCACCTAAGTCCGGTGTCTAGAACCCAGGAGCAATTAGAACCGCTCACAGGCAGTCAGGGGCATAACTGACTGGGTGCACCCGCCACCCCCTACAGGTGGGTATCCGACCTGTGCTGGGAGCTGCCTCCCCGAGGCGGGAAGGGGATTAGTGCCAATTAACTGCCTGTTAACAGGTAGTTAACAGGCAGTTTTTTGCCTAATCCTGATTTTTAGCCCTGAAGTGTGGGCTTCCCGATGGCGCCGAACCACGCCAAGTTAGCAAGGCGGACCGTTGGTCTGAAGGGGTTGGAGGGGTCGAGATATCCGTTGTGTCGGTGAGTGATGGGTGCATGTGTGCAGAGGTAAGTGTGTGAGGTAAGTGTAAAGTGTTTTAATAAGTTTTACTTACCTTTACCTTCTCCTGCAGGCTTCCGTCCTTCAGTTCTCGGGAGTCCCTCAGTTCACCGGCACAGAAAGCAGAATGGCCGCTGAACTGTCAAAAGCTGCAGCCTCTGCTTTCTGGTCTGGAGAGCTCTCTAACTGAGTCTGAGTAGAAGGACTCAAGTTAGAAGACAGATTGTCCGTGTTTGACCGCTTCACAGAGCTGTCAAACGCTGATTTTTCATCTGTCAAAAGCTCTTGACAGATGAAATGTCAATCGCTGACGTCACCAGTAACCAGGTGTCCCTTAATTGACCTGCTGAGCCCGCTGGGCAGGCTTAACAAGGTCAATCAAGGGAAAATAGCGTGGCCACAAGTCAATGGAGGCGGGACTACAACCGAAAAAGTGGGAGTCCCGCCTCCATCACGTCACCATTGACAAAATCCAGCCCATGACTCTAGTTACAAGAGCTGTCCTAGGAGCTCTATCTAATGAGGCTAAAATTTGGTCATGAAGCTTTGAAGGAGCTCAGTTCACTGCTGCAGCCAGATCTGCAACTATGATACATACAGGCAGCACAGAACATCCATTGTGTCTTATGTTCTGCTAGAATCCTTCTCTTCATGGCAGGATCCCTGAGATCATCATCCATTTGCTCTGCAGTTACATCTTACACCTCCGATCAACTGCAGATTCCACTTCCACTTCTGCATCCTCTGCTTCCTTGTGCTCTGCGTCTCACCGCTTGTCAATTCTTCATCTATACTATCTGTACCCCATTAGGTGAGTGTTTCTGGGCTGCTGAGTGCAAGGGAGAGTGTGATTAACCTGGTGGGAGAGTGGACGGCAGTGTTACCAGAGGTAGAAGAGACAGCAAGGTCTTAGTCTTCATCAATGTTCTCCACTGTTTCCTGGCTTGCAGTCTCTGAAGGAAAAAGAGTACTGTTAACTTTGGTGTGCTTGAGCAGCATTCTATCTTAATCAACTACTTTGTATATTTCTTTTGAGGAAAGTGGTAACTAGTGAAGAGATTAAAGAATACATAGAAAAATTAAGAAGAAAAGATACATGTTCCCATTAATCCACTGAAGGCACAAGACTCCCACATCTTCATTCCCAACTACCAGGCCAGGCTGGAAGCCAATTATGGCCATTGCATCCTCCTCATGTGGTGTTACATGTTGGATGTTGGCTTGTCCTCCTCCAGTAGCCTGGCATGCCCTGCCATTGTGTGTTATCTTCTCCTGTAAGAGGAATGCATAGTGTTAATTGATTGCTGCCGTTACCACATCCTGCAGACACAATCAGCCAGGATTCATGAACTATATGGTGGTATTGGTAGCTATCAGCAATCAAGGACCTAGGTTGTGAGACTTCATTATGTTAGCATGCATTACAGAATGTGAGACATTTAAAATGAGTGCTGCCAAGTGATTTTGCTTCTGGGACAAAGGACATGGTGCCACAAGATAGCTGAAAAGGCACTGCTTGACTATTGTTCGAGGGAGTGCCTATGTGCTTCTCTGTGATTCAATTATCTCGCCTGTTATTCATTGGAAAACATTCTTACATTTGCTGACTAGGAAGGTCATTAAGCTTCTTTTGACACTGCAAGGGGGTTCTTGGTTAGGAAGACATCCCACTTACAGCCACAGCCACTTCCTTCCACATGCCCCATGTTACTGCATGTGATAAGCCTCTTCCCTATTGCTCCAACAAGTGCATCCCTTCATTGTTTCATTGTTTATGAGCAGCAGTACCACATCAGCCTCTGAAAAGTTAGAAAATCACCTTTTTCCTTATTTAGCTCCAGGCAGTTCAGTCCCTCTTTAAAGAATCTGTTTAGCCCTTAAATTGCATCGAACCCTTTAAATAGGGAGGTTGGACCTTTGATCCAGCCCCTTCCTGAATGTCTCCTGCTCCCCTCGCATTTCTGGACTCCTGCGAATGGGATTACCACATTTGTCCTGCCGGTATTATTTAAGTTAGCTGATCCAGTATTTTCTGATGGTGCAGTCTCCTCTGAACTTGGCAAGATACCCCATGAATTTCCAGGTCATTGTTAAATCAACAACAACTTGGATTTATATAGCACCGTTAACGTAGTAAAATGTCCCAAGGAGCTTCACAGGAGTGTTACCATTCAAAATTTAATACTGAGCCACATAAGGAAGTATTAGGACAGGTGGCCAAAAACCTGGTCAAAGAGTTAGGTTTAAAGAATCATCTTAAAGGAGTAGAGAGAGGTAGAGAGGTTTAGAGAGCAAAGTCCAGTGCTTTTGAGCCTAGACAGATGAAAGCACTGCCGTCAACGGTGGAGCGATGGAAATTGGGGATGAACAAGAGGCCAGAATTGGAGCAATGCAGAGTTCCCAGATGGTTGTAGGGCTGGAGGAAGTTGCAAAAATAGGGAGAGGCAAGGCCAGGGAAGGATTTGAACACACAAATGATAATTTTAAATTAGAGGCATTGCTGGACCAGGGGCCAACGTAGGTCAGCGATTACAGAGGTGATGATAGAATGGGGCTTGGTGTGAGTTAGGATACGAGCTAAAGTTTCCGGAGGGTGGAAAATGGGAGGCTGGTTAGGAGAGCATTGGAATAGTCGAGCCTAGAGGCAACAAAGCCATGGATGAGGGTTTCAGCAGCAGATGAGCTGAGGCAGGGCCAGAGACAGGCAATATTATGGAGGTGGAAGTAAGCAATCATAGTGCTGGAGAAGATATGGGGTCCGATGCTCAGCTCAGGGTAAAATAGGATGCCAAGGTTGCGAACAGTCTGGTTCAGCCTCAGACAGTGGCCTGGGAGTGCGATGAAATCGGTGAGTAGGGAACAGAGCTTATGGCGGGGGCTGAAGACAATGGCTTTGGTCTTCCTAATATTTAATTGAAGGAAATTTGTGCTTATCCAATACTGGATGTCGGACAAATAGCATAACAAATCATAGGCAGTGCAGAGGTCGAGAGAGGTGGCGATAGGTAGAGCTGAGTGTTGTCAGCAACATGTGGAATCTGATGAGCTTTCACATAATTTTGCCCTGGGGCCGCATGTAGATGAGAAATAGGAGGAGGTCAAGGATGGATTCTTGGGGGCTCCAAAGGTAATGTTGTGGGAGCAGGAAGAGAAGCCAGTGCAGGAAATTCTCTGTCTGTGACTAGAATTGAACCAGGTGAGGGTAGTCCCACATATGTTAGCCATGGCTCAGTTGGTAGCATTCTCGCCTCTGAGTCACAAAGTTGTGGGTTCAAGTCCCACGCCAGAGACTTTGAGCACAAAAATCTAGGCTGACACTCCAGTGAGGTACTGAGGGAATGCTGCAGTGTCAGAGGTGACATCTTTCAGATGAGACGTTAAACCGAGGCCCTGTCTGCTTTCTAAGGTGGACATAAAAGATCCCATGGCACTAATTTGAAGAAGAGCAGGGGAGTTAACCCCAGTCTTCTGGCCAATGTTTATCCCTCAATCAACATCACAAAATAAAACAGATTATCTGGTCATTATCACATTGCTGTTTGTGGGAGCTTGCTGTGTGCAAATTGGCTGCCACGTTTCCTACATTACAACAGTGACTACACTTCAAAAAAGTAATTTATTGGCTGTAAAGCACTTTAGGACATCCTGAGGTCATGAAAGGCACTATATAAATGCAAGTCTTTCTTTCATTCAGCTGGACAACAGAGGCGAGTCATTGGAGGAGGATGGTGTGGTCAACCTTGTCAAAGACTGCACACAGGTTGAGAAAGATGAGGAGAGATAGTGCACCATGATCACAGTCACATAGGATGTCAATTGTGACTTTGATAATGATTGTTTCAGTGCTGTGGCGGTGTGGAAACCTGATTCGGGAGGTTCAAACATGGAGTTGTGGGAAAGGCAGGTGAGGAATTGGAGGTCGATAACACGTTCAAGCACTTTGGAGAGGAAAGGGAGGTTGGAGATGGGGAGGTAGTTTACAAGGACAGAAGGGTGGGTTTTTGAGGAGGGGGATGATGGCATCAGATTGGAAAGGGAGGGGGACAGTATCAGAGGAGAGGAAACCATTTACAAAATCAGCTAACAAGTGTGCCAAGAAGGGAAATTGCGCAGTCAACAATTTAACAGCTTAATAACTTGCAGGGTGATAGTAAATTCCTTCAGATGGCATCCCGGTGCTCAAGTATGATTTGTCTTACTGGCCAAATCATTTAGGGATGTCTCAAACATGTTTTGGATATTTTTATTCTTCACCAGCAGACTTTCAATAAGCCTCTGCTTTTACCATATTAAATTTACCTTGTTCCTTTTGCTTTTTAAAATTAATTGCTCTTCGTATGTTCATATATTATACTTGCATTAGCCAATCATTTCATTTCCATTCTTTCTAAATTTGGTTAAACATTTGAGACTTTGTGACATTTGAATGGAATTATGCCCAGGCTTTGATTTCTGTTGTGAAGCATTCTCATCAGTTAAATTGATTCTGATCATCAAAAGAATATTTATTGTCCAAACTCCCTAACTTGCAAAACATAAGCCCTGCAGTGGTGAATCTAGCAACTCCCTTACACTAAGATATTCTTTCAAGGCAATCTGATGGGATGAGATTTGGGACTAGGGATGTCAAGAGGTAAGTACTACAATAGATAAGTACTTACCCCAGAAGTGTCCCAAGTTGCTTTTATTTTATATATAAATTAGCTTTGCTGTCCCAGTTACAGGGCTCCTCTGTGGAGCCTTTTATAAATCCATCTAACAAGATCTGGAATGATGTAACGCAAGGAACATGCTGCGAGTGTGTTAGAAAGAAGAATGAAAGACTTGCATTTATATAGCATCTTTCATGATCACTGAACATCCCAAAGCGCTTTACAGCCAATGAAGTATTTTTCTGAAGTGTAGTCACTGTTGTAATGTAGGAAACGCGGCAGCCAATTTGCACACAGCAAGTTCCCACAAACAGCAATGTGATAATGACCAGATAATTTGGGTTTTTTTTGTGATGTTGATTGAGGGATAAACATTGGCCAAGACACCAGGGATAACTCCCCTGCTTTTCTTCAAAATAGCACCATGGGATCTTTTATGTCCACCTGAGAGAGCAGACAGGGCCTCGGTTTAACATCTCATCCAAAAGACAGCACCACCTCCGACAGTGCAGCACTCCCTCAGTACTGCACTTTATTATCAGTCTAGATTGTTGTACTCAAGTTTCTGGAGTGGGACTTGAACACACAACTATTCTTACTCAGAGTCAAGGGTGCTACCAACTGAGCCACAGCATTCACTGCACTATTAGTAGCAACAAGCTCATTTACAGACGGTATCTTTTTTTTTACTTTGTTTCATTTTTACTTGGAGGGAAGTAAGAATTCTCATTCTGTGGTGAATATTCAGATATGAATAAATACCAGAATAAAACACAGCTATCAAATTCACTCAATAAATTTGAATTAATGCATATATGCAGAGGAAATAACTTTATGAGGGATTTCTTAAAATTACCACCCCAGCGTGACTTTTAATTGAAGAAGAAATTCTTTGAAAGTTCTCCTGGCTGATGTTGTCTCATTGGTTGTGAAGTTTTTTTTATTCATTCACGGGATGTGGGTGTCGCTGGCAATGCCAGCATTTATTGCCCATCCCTAATTGCCCTTGAGAAGATGGTGGTGAGCCGCTGCAATCCGTGTGGTGAAGGTACTTCCACAGTGCTGTTAGGGAGGGAGTTCTAGGATTTTGGCCCAGCGGTGATTAAGGAACAGCGATATATTTCCAAGTAAGGATGCTGTGTGACTTAGAGGGGAACTTGGAGGTGGTGGGGTTCCCATGCACCTGCTGCCCTTCTCCTTCTGCTGGTAGAGGTCTCTGGTTTGGGAGGTGCTGTCGAAGAAGCTTTGGTGAGTTGCTGCAGTGCAGCTTGTAGATGGTACACACTGCAGACACAGTGCACCAGTGGTGGAGGGAGTGAATGTTTAAGGTGGTGGATGGGGCGCCAATTAAGCGGGCTGCTTTGTCCTGGATGGTGTTGAGCTTCTTGAGTGTTGTTGGAGCTGCACTCAGCCAGGCAAGTGGAGAGTATTCCATCACACTCCTTACTTGTGCCTTGTAGATGGTGGAAAGGATTTGGGGAGACACTCACTGCAGAATACACACCCTCTGACCTGCTGTTGTAGCCAGAGTATTTATGTGGCTGGTCCAGTTAAGTTTCTGCGACCCCCAGGATGTTAATGGTGGGGAATTCGACAATGATAATGCCATTGAATGTCAAGGGGAGGTGGTTAGACTTTCTCTTGTTGGAGATGGTCATTGCCTGGCACTTGTGTGGCGCGAATGTTACTTGCCACATATCAGCCCAAGCCTGAATGTTGTCCAGCTTGGCTGGAGGCACACCTAGTTCTGGAGCACAAGTCTTCAGCATTACAGCGGGCTGTTTTCGGGGCCCATAGCCTTTGTTGTATGCAGTGCGCTTAGCTGTTTCTTGATATCTCGTGAAGTGAATCAAATTGGCTGAAGACTAATTTCTGTGATGGTGGGAACCTCAGGAGGACGCCGAAATGGGTGATCCACTCGGCACTTCTAGCTGAAGATAGCTGCAAACGCTTCAGCCTAGTCTTCTGCACTCACACGCAAGCACTCATTGAAGTGATTGGGAGCACATATCAATTATTGGTGTCTCAGCCCATCTTTAAGCAGAAAAATGTTGGTTTGTATTAGGGTGACAGCCACAAGAAAGTAAACTTTTTTTTAAATCACCTGCATGCATTGGGTGTTTTTATTTTAAAAAGGTCACCAATTCATAGTTGAATGCACAGACAGTGACTGGCTAACTGGGTAAATGCACCTTTTGTGATATAGATTAGCGATTAATCACACAAATTAGGAATGCCCAGTTATCAGCCCTGTTCTATACTGAGGTAGCTGATTTCTAGCCGGTTAGTTATGGGGAACTACAATTGTCCTCTATGTTCTTCCATAGTTTTTATTTGTGATAACTATTTAGAGACCTATGCCAAAAGTGCATATTTGTGTAGGCACTGGGTGATGATAGGACTAGGCTTAACTGCAGTGCTGTGCACAGTTGAACAGCCCGTCAGTACTCATTGTATAAGCTCATACTTGAAGAATAACCTCTTTGGTGAGGCTCTGGAGAGGTCCTGGTGCCTATGAACTGTACTCAACATGAATGCCAGCTTCAAGAGAGATGGGGAAATTGGAAGGAGAGGGGGAGGAAAGAGAAGGGAAAGAACAGTGTTTGAGCAATAACAAAAGAGTTAATATTTTTATTATTGGGCTAAGTATTGTATAAGAAAACTATGATAACGACATTATAACATATATAAAGTTTCCTTTCACTCATTTAAGGGATTGAAATTCTAGCTTAAAATCCATATTGAAATGATGAAGTCCATAGCAGTGAACTACTATAAAATGTATGTTTCAGCACTGAATGATGCGTACTAATTGAATTTTTATAAGTCACTACTGCAGTTTGTCTGTCTGATCCTCTGCTTTATAAAGAACAGCTTGTGACTGAAATGTCATCCAGTACAACCAACGGAGTCGTGCTTCTGACAATATCTCCACATCTAATATGAGATGAAAGGCCAGCAATTGAGGCTAATCAGTATACTCCTTATACTTCCAATATTTAAATGAGAAAGTTAGAAACTTTCTATTTTAATCCGACATGTCCTCGAGGAGATTTTCAGATGGAACAAATATTTTAGAACAACTATGTTTAAAAATAAGCTTTCCTAGTTATTGAGGTCTGGAATTTATAGTTTACTGATCAAAACCGTTGAAACTATTTGTCTGCTGACATTTTAAAATTGCACTATTGAAGGGGACAGTGTCTGTATTCATGTCACTATTAGTAAGGAGCAGTAATTGGAAGATATTCATACACAGTCCAGTTCTGGGTTCATTGCTTTATTTTCTGCTTATGACACAAACCCATGAATTATTTCTTTGTAAGACGACTGAGATAGAATGGAAGCAAGCAATGGATAGGAACCAAGGAAATGTCTTTTAAAATGTATAAACATTTTAACAAGTCTTTCTTTTTCTGGACTTTGTTTTATTTCTGTACTAAACAATACAAACAGTTGGGCAATAGTAACAAAGATGTTGAAGTGGAAGTGTTCTTAGCAATATGTACAATTAGTTACATTGTGCACTCTGTTCCGAATACCACTTCACATTATGGTTAATGATATTAAACTCCTCTTTTAGATGCTAAGCATGAAATAGAATCCTGACATCCTTTTTTGGGGGGAGGTGGGGGGAGGCAGGTGACTTCATTTTCTCAACAAGTTGATAATTAGTCCCAGAATCGCTAAACATGCTTGTAACCTCCCACTGGAAGATACGCAAGAATGAGGAGCATGGGTTACTGGCCCTCAGCTGGGTTCCTCCCCTTGTTAGTCTAGTTGAGATTAGGCCAATTCCCTATGCCATAGCTATGACAGTAGGAAAATGTTTCTCACCAACTTATTGGGATTGATCACAATGCAGTAATACCACTGAAATATGGCCAACATCTGTATTTACTGTAATAAAATAAAAACAGAAAATGCTGGAAACCACGCAGCAGGTCAGGCAGCATCTCTGGAGAGAGAGACAGAGTTACTGTTTCAGGTCGATGACCTTCCATCAGAACTGGAAATAGTTAGAGATACAACAAGGTTTTAAGCAAGTACAGAGGCTAGGAAAGTGGGGGGGGGGAGTAAAAAACAAAAAGGGAAGGTCTGTGGTAGGGTGGAAGGCAGGAGTGATTAAATGACAAAACGGATGATGGTGCAAAGCAAAAGGGGTGGTACTGGGACAAGAAAAGAAACAAAAGATGGGTCTAGACATAGCATTTACTATTTTGTTGGGTACAGAATGCTCTCCAGATGATAGACTTAATGAAAATAAGTTGGTAGTATGATCAGGCTAATTCTGTCTCTCATTCAATATTTCTCTATTTTTCTTGTCATAACCATTGTAACTTTTTCTAGTTACACAAATAACTATTTAAGAAATACAGTGGCCCTTCTGAATTGAAATGATAAATTACAATGTTCAGAAATTTCATTAGTGAGTAATGTAATTTGAGAAAGGTCTTGTAGATCAATGTATTTCCTAAACCAACTTCAATATTTAATATTGACCAGTTGAAGAAAATGAATGTTTTTAAACCAAACATTTATTTTGAAATTTACAAATAATTTAGTGCTCAAATGATTAAAAAGAAGTAAATGTTAACTCTGGCTAGCTAAAGTGTTTCAAACTATTATGAGTCCCAGAAATAGCAAAAATTGTATAATTTGTCTTGCCTACTATTTCAGTATTCCTAGTGTAACATAACTGTTTCATTTGATTCATTCAGTTAAAAACTTCATAATAAAAACTCAAAGTAACATTAGCACCCGATGACTGTAGTCCAATACGATGTTGTCACATTTTGACCATTTTTAAACAGAAAAAATGTGGGAAAAGAGTTACTTTTAAATGTTGGCTTTTAAAAGCAAAATGTATTCACACATGTTTAGAAAGAAAAGCACCTAGACAAAAGATGGTTCATATACTAATGGGAGTTGTTTTCCCCAAAGACTGTAAACAATAAGCAATTTGTTAGCCTGTCTCATTAAACATCTCACACCCATTGTGTTGGGAAGTCTCTTAACCTAGGGGCCCGGCAGGGATTGTCTGCCAACTTTCTCTTCTGGCTGGGAACACAAGGAGATAAAAACAGAGTCAGAGGTGCAGGCAACCAGGCAGCTCCAGCACAGACTCCATAGTCGCTCAGGTTTTTAAAAGAGAAAGCTCCAATGGCAAACTTTGGCCAGGCTCAGAAGGAAATTGCAGTAGGATAGTTGTGGTTATTCTTTTCAAGGAAAGCAAGGTGACCCACTGATGGGAAATGTGGCATGTTCATTATTTTGCAGAATTATGTAAAGATATTTTGTACTGATTGAATTAAGTGTAAGACCGATAATAACTGTTGCTCTATATGTTCACTTACTGTGAAATAAAGCAACTTGATGATTCGTATCTGGCACCATCTTACCAGGTGTTTTCTTGGTCTACCTTCAAAGAGATTGGAGAAGCATTTGGAGACACATGGAAGAGACAGGAATATCCAGTTCAGATCAGAAGGGGGTACTATTATTACACCCCAGGGTTACCCTATCATATCATTAGTTATTGGGCAGTGTGAGGCCACTCCGGCCTATAAGGAGTGTGGGACCCTCTACAGAAGCAACTGACACCACTGAAGCCGAGAAATTATCGACAGCAGGCCTGAATTTGTAACAGGCATACTCTTACTGATCTCATAAGCTCCTTCCAATAAAAGAAAAATGTCACAAAAGTCACAACTACATAACTGAAAGAAAAATTTGTACTATCTCCATTGGCAGGCCAAACTATCAAATGAATATTACCACAGTATTACAAGTTCACAAATTCTCGACAAGATTTCAAAAAATAAATTAATTCCACTCTATAAAACTTGGAACAAATACAAAGAGAAGGAGGGGAGTTACAGTAGCAAGGATCAAAAGCAACAGATGAACTTAACATTCCAGGACAGTTTGACATTGATTAAACAATGAGTGTAGGTCAAAACGTGTCACAAAACCAGCAAATAAATTCCATGCAACAGTGTCACTGGGACTTAACACATCACAACAAAGACCAGTGTGTAGCATTACAATCACACAAATCTATCATTAAAGCAACTATCTTCATTTAAGTATATAATAGATAAATACTGACAAAAGAAATCTCATATAAAGTGATACAGCACTGCTGGAATCTAAATGAACAAGGTAAATCTATACCCATTTTACAAATAAATTCCACCTCAGCAATTATATTCAGAATGATCTTAGAAGCTGACTGATTTCTTATTTGTATTGTATCTGCATAAAACATGGCATATTTTGCCATTTAGAAGTAGAAATGAAGCTCATCATCTAGTTCAATCTGCTATTGATATACAGTCCAGGAAAAGGAGACCCCTCCAGAACAGAAAGCTAGATTCCTAAATTAGTGTCCTCATTCTATGTCTGTCCAATATAAGCTATTCTTTGAAATTAGGGAAGAGCAAGAAATTAGATTGACTGGAAACTGGGAGAATGGAGAAGGGCAAGTCAGAATGTTTAAAGCAAGACAGACACAGAGCAATAAAGAGTGTTCTGGACCGATGGACATTATGTGACATTCTGGACATTTTTACATGCAATAGCACCCTCTGGTGGTGGTTATTGTGTTAACAGTTTGTATGCTGGAAAGGTCATCTGATCTTTCTTCCTGTGTGAGGTAATTTGATCTTTGTTCCTTTCTTCCTGTGAGAGGTCATTTGACCTTCCTACCTTTCTTCCTGTTGACCCCAGGAAGCAGTTTTGCCAGGAAGAACCTGACTTGAGTAATGGAGAATCTGCCATGAGAGGTTCCATTTACAATCCAGTGTAATCTGATTTCATATGTTAGGCCAAGCACAATATCTGTGAGTATCTTTGGTTCTTAGCATAATAGCAATGTTGTCAAAGTAATATTTTGATAATACTATGTTTATAAAAGGTTAATATTTAATAGTTACAGAAGTTAGTTCAAATGTTAGTTAGTTATACAATTAGTCCATTCTACTGTTGTAAATATGTTTATATCTTATGTAATATCGAATGTATAGTACTCAGTTTATGTACAAAACATACTTTGTCTTTGTTTACAGTTTCACAAATTTGTTCAAGTAAAGCTTCAAAACAGCAAACGGCTTCAGAAGAATTATTTTGAATGAGTGTTTAACTTGCTGGATAACTAGATAGGAACACGTCTAGCGCGGCCAGTACAGTGAAAAGATAGCAATACGGCTAGCAGTGAAAAGATATCAGTGAAAAGATATCAGTGAAAAGATATCAGTGAAAAGATATCAGTGAAAAGATAGCAATACGGCTAGCTGTGAAGAGCGGAGCAGGAGGAGCCCAGAGTAAGCCTTAGCCTCGTAGAGCACATCTACCTCACATCAACATGTCAGAAGATAATAACGAAAATTCTTTGCAGCAAGTAGAAGACCTTAAACAGGCAGACAAAACTGTAGAACGTGACAATCGGTCTATAAGCACCGGTTACTACAGATCGCAAGTTGGTTCACGGTCATCGCGTGGTTCTAGAGTAAGCATAGCCATCGCCAAAGCACGGGCTAAACTAGTAGCAGCTCAAGCCAGAGCTGCGCATACGGACAGTGAAATAGAAATAAAAGTAGAACAGGCCCGACTCCAAGCTGAATCCCAAGCAGAACAGGCCCGGCTCCAAGCGGAACAGGCCCATCACCAAGTGGAACGCCAGGCTGAACAGGCCCGTCTCCAAGCCACATTAGAGGCTCTGCAGCAACAAAAAGAGATAGATGCTGCATTAGCCGAGACACAAGTATTCGAGGCAATTTTGGAGGGAGCTGATCCCGAGACAGCTTACAAACCTTTAATTCCCGTTCCGTGGCAGAGTCCACGACAGCGCACCATAGATTACGTGAGCGACCATGCCGACATACAGTTTACAGGAGAAAGGGATGGAGGCCCGCACATCTCTACAGACGCAAACACTTCGTATAACATGCCACAAGTTGCCAACCAAGGTCAAAGCAGACGGCGTGCCTCAAGCCGCAGAGTCTCCGCCAGCAGAACGGAAGACACGGTGCAAAGGAATAGGACGCCGAATAGAGAAAGTCGGAGGCAAATCCCCTCTCGGTCCCTTGAGACCCCCAACAGAGCCCCCAGCCAAGGCAACCCTGGCACAGGTCCCAGCACCTATGACCTTGCCAAATACCTTGCACGCACCCAGCTGGTGACTTCGGGGTTAATCAAGTTTGATGACAGGCCAAAGAATTATCGGGCTTGGAAGTCCTGCTTCCACGATACCACATCGGCCTTAGACCTGTCGGCAGGAGAAGAGCGCGGCCTCCTTATCAAAGAAGCCAAAGCCAGGAACGACCCCAGCTTCAACTTCTTCTCCTCCCACCCAGCACTTGCCAGAAGAGACAAGTTCGACAGACATGGAAAGACACCAATATCTGTCCACAAAATGCAAGTGTCCTCAACTGAGCACACAAAGGTCCAGAAGAAACCTGAGGATATGAGCAAACAATGCCCTATCCACAACAAGCCCCATCCTTTAAAGAAGTGCAGAGGCTTCAGGAAGATGTCCCTGGAAGATCGGAAACAATATCTTAAAGAGAACTCTACATGTTTCAGGTGCTGCTCTTCCACGAGCCATCTCGCCAAGAACTGCAAGGTATATGCAAAATGCACAGAAGGCGAAAGTGATCGGCACATTTCAGCACTACACCCAGGCCCAGCTCCTTGGAAGTCAGAGACGCCTCCTCCCGCATCAGAGCACGGCGGGGAGAGAGAGGGAGCTGCTGGTCCAGAGATTACATCCAGGTGCACCAAGGTGTGTGGAGAAGGAGTGAGCGCAAGAGCGTGCTCCAAGATATGCCTCGTTAATGTGTACCCTGCAGGATGTCGCCAAGAATCTGAGGAGAAGCCATCTCAGGTGAGCACACTCAAGACTTCCATCTTGGAGAATGGTCATCCAAGCTACCTTACCCCACGCAGTAGTCCGATCTGCGTGGTGTTTGACTCCAGTGCACCATATCAGGGCGTCTCTCTCAACGACGTACTCCTCACAGGGCCTGATCTTAACAACAGCCTCTTGGGAGTGCTCATGAGATTCAGGAAAGAGCCCGTCGCCATCACTGCCGATATCCAGCACATGTTTCATTGCTTCGTGGTGCGAGAAGACCACAGAGACTTCCTCCGCTTCCTGTGGTATCGGGACAATGACCCCAATAGAGACATTGTGGACTACAGAATGCGTGTCCATGTCTTTGGGAATAGCCCATCCCCTGCTGTCGCCATATACGGACTAAGGAGGGCTGCCAAGGAAGAAGACGACGACTTTGGCAGTGATGCGAGAGGGTTCATCGAACGAGAGTTCTACGTCGACGACGCACTGAAGTCATTCCCGACCGAAGCAGAGGCCATCAGTACCCTCGGACGAGCCCAGGAACTACTTGCACTATCCAACCTCAGGCTGCATAAGATAGCCTCTAACAGACCAGCAGTGATGGAGGCATTCCTCTCTGAAGATCGTGCTAAGGACATCAAGGACCTAGACCTCTTCACTGATGACCTCCCCCTACAGCGTAGCCTAGGGGTGTCCTGGAACATAGCAACAGACACATTCACGTTCCAAGTCCTAGACGCCAAGAAACCCTTCACACGTAGAGGAGTGCTCTCTACAGTCAACAGCCTATACGACCCTCTCGGCTTCTAAGCCCCTGTCACCATACAAGGCAGGCTGCTCCTCAGGGAACTCTCCACACACGCTGAAGAGATGGAAGCAGAGTGGGACAGATGGAGAGACTCACTCCAAGACTTACGGGAGATCCGAATACCTCACTGCTATTCGTCTTTCTCTCCCTTAAATGCCCAATTCAAAGAGCTTTGTGTCTTTGCAGACGCATCCGCTAAGGCCATTGCAAGTGTGGCTTATCTGAAGGTCACCACTCAAGAAGGACAAAGCAAAATCGGCTTCGTCTTTGATAGAGGCCAGTTGGCGCCCCAGCCAGACCTCACCATACCCAGGTAGGAACTGTACGTAGCAGAACGCAACCTACCCCCTCACAGCAGTCTACGGAAGCTGCATCCTATCATTGACACCAACGGACCGTCTCCGAAGTCGTTCTTCTTTTGTCGCCAGAGGACGCCAGTGTCAAGTAGAGCTCGGACTATGTGGAGTCGTTAATGACCCCAGACGGGGAGTGTTCTGGACCGATGGACATTATGTGACATTCTGGACATTTTTACATGCAATAGCACCCTCTGGTGGCGGTTATTGTGTTAACAGTTTGTATGCTGGAAAGGTCATCTGATCTTTCTTCCTGTGTGAGGTCATTTGACCTTTGTTCCTTTCTTCCTGTGAGAGGTCATTTGACCTTCCTACCTTTCTTCCTGTTGACCCCAGGAAGCAGTTTTGCCAGGAAGAACCTGACATGAGTAATGGAGAATCTGCCATGAGAGGTTCCATTTACAATCCAGTGTAATCTGATTTCATATGTTAGGCCAAGCACAATATCTGTGAGTATCTTTGGTTCTTAGCATAATAGCAATGTTGTCAAAGTAATATTTTGATAATACTATGTTTATAAAAGGTTAACATTTAATAGTTACAGAAGTTAGTTCAAATGTTAGTTAGTTATACAATTAGTCCATTCTACTGTTGTAAATATGTTTATATCTTATGTAATATCGAATGTATAGTACTCAGTTTATGTACAAAACATACTTTGTCTTTGTTTACAGTTTCACAAATTTGTTCAAGTAAAGCTTCAAAACAGCAAACGGCTTCAGGAGAATTATTTTGAATGAGTGTTTAACTTGCTGGATAACTAGATAGGAACATGTCTAGCGCGGCCAGTACAAAGAGGGTGGGGTAGAAGCTAACAGCTGGACCATTCAAATAAGGTCTCTGGCCTTAAATAGAGTGAGACAGCAACCTGTACCAATGTTCTGAGCCTCAGATGCATGCAAGTGCGACAATTTCTTACACATTTGCAACTGACAGGAGTCTGGGTACAATGACTAGGAAGTGAAAATCTCAAAGAAATGATTGGGTCTAGGTTGCAGGCAAACATTTTACAGGGATTCACTGATCTCAGTACATTTTGATTTGCTTTCCCACAGATTAGTTGCCATGCAGAGACATTGCCCAGCACTAGTGTCGTGGCAGGGATGGGCAGACATTGCTGCTATCTCGGGATGGCAGCACATTGAAGCCCTCCTGCCAGCCCCATCCAATGACTGTACATGTGACTGAAAGAGCTCGGAGCCTAGCAGCCCATGCACCCTGTAAAGTCCGTGCCTCAATAATACACGGACTTTGGGAGAACAGTTTAACAGGTACTTTACTGAACAGGAGGGCAACGTCAGACTGAAATACAGAAGCCTGCTAGGGCCTTTTATACAGGGGTGGTCACTGCCGGTACTGCAGTCTAAAACCAGTTCTTCCCTTAAAGGTACATACACAACACACCCCAGGTCTCTATGGCAGTATGCTGAGCATCCATAGACTAAGCAGAGGCTGCCTTTATGGTCTCTGTCATGGGGGCCTTCACTGAAGGTGTACCTTAATCTGCCACATGCGTTATGGTTGGATTCAATGAAATTAAACGACCATCTCTGTACCAGGTATGCAGGTAGTGGATACCCCACCTGGTATACCATCTCCCGCACAATGTCTGACATAGTCCACCAAAGTCCTGCAACCCTCCCACAGCACCTCCCAAACCTCTACCACCTAGAAGGACAAGGGCAGCAGGCGCATGGGAACACCACCACCTCCAAGTTCCCCTTCAAGTCACACACCAACCTGACTTGGAAATATATCGACGGTCCTTCATCATAGCTGGGCCAAAATCCTGGAACTCCTTACCTAACAGCACTGTGGGAGTACCTTCACCACACAGACTGCAGCGTTTTAAGAAGGCAGCTCACAACCATTTTCTCAAGGGCAATTAGGAGTGGACAATAAATGTTGGCTTTGCCAGTGAGACCCACATTCCATGAGTGAATAAATACATTTTTAAAAACCCTTCTTTTAAAATCAGCACCCATGAGGTTTCGATCTCCAAACTCTTCAGCCAAAGGGTAACATATCTTGACCCTCTGGCCAGTAACGTCTTCCTCCTCATGTTGCACCCACAACTGTTCATGGCTTGTACATCGCCCGCTGCACTCCACTTTAGCTCACCCTATATTTCTCCGCAGAATGGATGAGCCTGTCTCTGAGCTCATGCTTGGAAAGGATAGGGTGAGTGATGACTAATGCTCTGAAGCGCGGCCAGGGCTGGATATGTGGGCCTTGATTATTCTTCAGGAATATCTGGAGGATGAAAAGAGACAGAGGTGTTAGAACGACTTACTGAGGCATAGGGCTGGATTTTGTCACTGTGGCGGGCTGGGGTCATGTCATCCGCTTTTTGTGTTAGCCACCCAATTCCAAATCGATGTGGGAGAATGATGCGATTTTCACCTAATTGGGCAATTGAGTTCCAGCGTGTGGGAACCCATGGCCCAATTAATTTTTTCAGTCTGAAACTCACCTCCGATGACATTATCATTGCTGCTGCATTTAAGGTCTGCAAGAAGCCTTGCTTCTTCTGCAGACTGCCAACCTTTTGGCCTTTGCTGTGACAGGGACCTGGAGGCAGAATGAGCAGCGGGAAACCTAAGTCTGCTCCCAGATTTGATGACGTCGTCCTGCAAGCTTTGGCGGAGGGAGCAAGAGCTAATAAGGAGGTGCGCTTCCCTTCTTCAGGGAGGAAGAAGCCTCCCCAGCAGACGAAGGCTGTGTGGGTCCAGGTGGCCCAGGAGGTCAACTCGTTGTCGCTGATACGCAGAACCTGGCTTCAGTGCAGGAAGAGGTTTCATGACTGCCTGCGCACTGGAAAAGTGAGTATGACTTTCCCATCACCCTCAATCTGATCCCCATTGCCTCTCCTCACCAGCACTCAGCTTTAGCAACCTCTTCCTCCACACCCCACTTGACACTGACATCCATGCACCCTTACCCATTCCCTCTCTCTCTATGGTCACATTCACCTAACTATTCGACTATGCAGCCCTCACACTCCCTATCACTGTGGTGCTATGAAATCAACTTACAAAACACATGGAGGGCCCTTGGTCTTGCCACCTCACTCCATCTTTGTCTCCTTCTAAGCATCTATGCTATGGATTCTCTACACTCACTCCTTCATTCTCACTCAAACTCCACTTGTCTCCCTCATTGCAGGAAAAAAGAGCTCACAATAAGAGGGAAAGAGCAAGGGCAGGAGGAGGGCCACCCTCAGTAGCCCATCTCACCCCCTGGGAGGATGCGGTCCTGGAGGTCGTGGGAGTGGAGGACGATGCGCAAGTGGGGGACGGACAGACGGGTGCATCACAGCAAGCTGGTGACAGAATAGTTTTTCATCACTCTCATTGACATTGCATGAGTCGCTGATAATGATTCTGAAGCTCTAACAGATGGACTTATGATCATCTGCAATATGCAATGTGCATGTAACCTCGGCCTCACATCTCTGACACTTTCCTTTACTTCCCCACAGGGCCATCGCAAGCACCCATCCCCACTAGCCAGGAGGAAGAGCCTGAGCCTCAAGACTCCTCAGAGGAAGCTGCAACTTCTGAGGGCGCAGCGCCAGCAGAATTCAGCCAACCCAGCACCAGCGCAGACACTCACACCTCGGTGGGACCATCGTGAGATAGAGTAGTGTTGTCACCTGGTGTATCACAACTCATAAGTGAGCATCAGCAAATTGTGGAGACAGGGACAGTAGTGGAGAGTTCTCGTCGGAGGGCGCAGGATGCTCCCAGCTCGACTCCACTGCATGTCGACCCTGTGCCTCCAGGTCCATCCAGAAGAACAGCGGTGCTGGAACTCCAGAAACAGGTGCAGGAGTCTCTGGCAGGTTTTGTCTCTAGGGTCGCTGCGAGTGTGGAGCGAATGGAGGAGTCCCTCGCTAACATGAGCAGAGCCTTTGTGGAGGCGTTGGCGCAAGAACGCAGCACCACGGAAAGGATGGCAACCTCCGTGGAAAGGATGGCTACAGTAGAGGAGAGGATGGCTATGGCCATGGAGGAGCTAAGTCGCTAGAGTGTATAAAACATGGTCATTGTTCAGAATAGACTGATATCTCTGGAGGAGCGATGGTCAGCTATTGAACAGAGAAATCAGACCTTCATGCAAGTCCTTCTGAGTAGGACTACCAGTGCAGATACGGGTCCCCATGGCCCCCCTGATGTGCAGCAAGGTGCTCTCAAGCCACTTGCAAGTGCTGAGGTGGACCTGAACCATGAGAAGGATGTTGGTGGCAGAGAACAAGGAAGTGGGGGCTCCTCTCCAAGCGCTCACATGACCATGCCACTGCCAAGTCCTCAGTCAGAGCCCCACCAGAGTCCCCACCCAACTGAGATCGGCGTCTCAACCCCTGCACAGCCGCAGGAGCAGCAGACTGTTGACGAGCCCTCACAGGTTCGCAACCCCAGAAGACACCCGCCAAAGGTGTCGAGACACGAGCAGCAAGAGAGTGAGCAAGGGGCCTCCACATCTGCTGATGCCAAGGGGGAACCACCACGTAGGAGCATGCGTAAGAGAAAGATACTGCACAAATAGTCACAAGGGTAGTCACTTGGGTGAAATGTGATGTTTAATGTTGAAAATCCATCAGTTGGTTATTGTAAATAAAAATTCGGGTGGTAACTGTTGCAGTTGTAGCGTGTGTCATTTCGCTAATGGGACTTCCAAATTGAGGGCTTAGGATTACTTGCAATTGTCAGTATGTTGGACAGAGTGCTAGGAATCCGCTGGTTCTTGGCCATTGTCGATGCTCTGGTAAGAAGCTGCGAGGCAAAAGTGCTTGATTGTCTAGGCTAAGCAAATCTGGCCAAGATGATTGCGTTAACATGGAAACATAGAAACATAGAAGGTAGGAGCAGGAGTAGGCCATTCGGCCCCTCGAGCCTGCTCCGCCATTCAATGCGATCATGGCTGATCATCCAAGTTCAGTACCCGGTCCCTGCTTTCTCCCCATACCCCTTGATCCCTTTAGCCTTAAGAAATATATCCAACTCCTTCTTGAATATATTTAATGTATTGGCCTCTACTGCCTTCTGTGGTAGAGAAATCCATAGGTTCACCACTCTCTGGCTGAAGAAATTCCTCCTCATTTCTGTCCTAAAAGGCCTACCCCTTATCCTTAGACTGTGACCCCTGGTTCTGGACTCCCCGACCATCGGGAACATCCTCCCTGCATCTAGTCTGTCCAGTCCTGCCAGAATTTTATACGTTTCAATGAGATCCCCTCTCATTCTTCTAAACTCCAGCGAGTACAAGCCCAATCGTCCCAATCTCTCCTCATACGTCATTCCTGCCATCCCAGGTATCAGTCTGGTGAATCTTTGCTGAACTCCTTCCATGGCAAGAATATCCTTCCTCAGATGAGGCGACCAAAACTGCACACAATACTCAAGATGTGGTCTCACCAAGGCCCTGTACAACTGCAGCAAGACATCCTTGTTCCTGTACTCAAACCCTCTCGCTATGAAGGCCAACATACCATTTGCCTTCTTAACCGCCTGCTGCACCTGCATGCTTACCTTCAGTGACTGGTGCACAAGGACACCCAGGTCTCGTTGCACTTCCCCTTCTCCCAATCTATTGCCATTCAGATAATAATCTGCCTTCCTGTTTTTGCCACCAAAGTGGATAACCTCACATTTATCCACGTTATATTGCATCTGCCATGCTTCTGCCCAATCACCCAACCTGTCCAAATCATCCTGTAGTTTCTCAGCATCCTCCTCACAGCACACACGCCCACCCAGCTTTGTGTTGTCTGCAAATTTGGAGATATTACATCTAGTTCCCTTGTCTAGATCATTAATATATATTGTGAATAGCTGGGGTCCAAGGACCGATCCCTGCGGTACCCCACTAGTCACTGCCTGCCACTCGGAAAAAGACCCGTTTATTCCAACTCTTTGCTTTCAATCTGCCAACCAGTTCTCTATCCAAGTCAATACCTTGCCCCCAATCCCATGTGCCTTAACTTTACATGCTAATCTCTTATGTGGGACCTTATCGAAAGCCTTCTGAAAGTCCAAATACACCACATCCACTGGTTCTCCCTTATCTATTTTACTAGTTACATCCTCAAAAAATTCCAGTAGATTAGTCAAGCATGATTTACCTTTTGTAAATCCATGTTGACTTTGTCCGATCTTGTCACTGTTTTCCAAGTGCTCTGCTATTACATCTTTTATAATGGACTCTAGCATTTTGCCCACTACCGATGTCAGGCTTACTGGTCTATAATTCCCCGTTTTCTCTCTACCACCTTTTTTGAATAGTGGGGTAACATTAGCTACTCTCCAATCCATGGGTACTGTTCCAGATTCCACCGAATGTTGGAAGATGATCAGCAATGCATCTATTATTTCTAGAGCCACTTCCTTAAGTATCCTAGGATGTAAACCATCAGGCCCTGGGGATTTATCGGCCTTCAATCCCATCAATTTCCCTAACACCATTTCCCTACAAATACTGATTTCTTTCAGTTCCTCCCTTTCATTAAACCCTATGTTCCCCGACATCTCTGAGGGGTTATTTGTGTCCTCCTTTGTGAAGACAGAACCAAAATATGTATTTAATTGGTCTGCCATTTCTTTGTTCCCCATTATAAATTCCCCTGATTCTGACTGCAAGGGACCAATGCTTGACTTCACCAATCTTTTTCTCTTCACATATCTATAAAAGCTTTTACAGTCAGTTTTTATGTTCCCTGAAAGCTTACTCTCATATTCTATTTTCCCCCTCTTAATTCACCCCTTTGTCCTCCTTTGTTGAATCCTAAATTGCTCCCAATCCTCTGGATTACTGCTTTTTCTGGCCAATTTATATGTCCTCTCCTTGGATCTTCTGCTATCCCTAATTTCCCTCGTTAGCCACGGTTGAGTCACCTTTTTTGTTTTATTTTTATGCCAAACTGGGATGAACAAATTCTGTAGTTCATCCATGCAGTCTTTGAATGTTTACCATTGCCTATCCACCGTTAACCCTTTGAGTGACATTCCCCAATCAATCCTACCCAACTCGCACCTCAGACCATCGTAGTTTCCTTTATTTAAATTCAGGACCCTAGTCTCTGAGTCAACTACTTCATTCTCCATCTTAATGAAGAATTCGATCATATTATGATCGCTCCGACCCAAGGGGCCTCGTACAACAAGATTGCTAATTAATCCTTTCTCGTTACATAATACCCAGTCTAAGATGGCCTGATCTCTGGTTGGTTCCTCGACATATTGGTCCAGGAAACCATCCCGTAAACACTCCAGGAATTCCTCCTCCACGGTATTGTAACTAATTTGGTTGGCCCAATCTATATGTAGATTAAAGTCACCCATGATGACTGCTGTGCCCTTATTGCACACTTCTCTAATTTCCCTTTTAATGTTCCTTGCATCCCGGGCAGCAATGTTCTCATGTACTGCTGCCGCTGATTGATGGGCCTCTGCAAGATGTTCATTTTCTTTCTCCTCCTCCTCCTCCTCCTCATCTGAGGAGGATATGTGAGGAGCCACTTGGTCCTCAGGAATCTGCAAGCCACGACGCTGTGCCATGTTGTAAAGTGCACAGCAAACCATGACAATTCTGGAGACCCTGGTTGCTGAGTACTGCAGGGCTCCACCTGATCTATCCAGGCATCTGAAGTGCATTTTCAGCAAGCCAATCATTTGCTCAATTATGGATCTAGTGGAAATGTGGCTGTAGTTGTAGCTCTCCTCAGCTTTGTTGGATGGGCTCCTCAATGGCGTCATTAGCCACGTCTTCAGGGGATAGCCCTTGTCTCCAAGTAGCCATCCGTTAAGTTGGTCTGGCGGACTGAAGAGCGGAGGCACACTAGACTGGCGCAGGATGAAGGAATCATGGCAACTGCCAGGGTACTTGGCACAAACATGCAAAATTTCCTTCTTGTGGTCACACACCAGCTGCACATTGAGGGAGTGGAAGCCCTTGCGGTTGACAAAAATACCTGGATTGCAATGGGGTGCCTTAAGGGCCACATGTGTGTAGTCAACTACACCCTGCACCCTTGGAAAGCCTGCCAGATTAGCAAATCCAACCACACGTGCCGTGACACTTGCTTGATCCTTGGAGAAATGGATGTGACTGTGCGCGATGGCAAAGAGGGCACCAGTTACCTGCGTGATGCAAGTGTATGCGGCCTCCTGGGAGACGCCGCTGATGTCTGCTGCTGATCCCTGGAATGAGCCTGAGGCAAAAAAGTTGAGTGCGGTGGTGACTTTGATGGCCACTGGTAAGAGGTGTCCACCTGCTCCTCTGGGCTCCAGGTCTTGCTGCACCATTGCGCAGGTGTCACCCACTACTTCTTGCGAAAGTCGGAGCCGCCTTTGGCACTGCTGCTCAGTCATGTTGAGGTAGCAGATCCTCTGTCTGTAGACCCTGTTTGGGGGGTATCTCCTGCACTGACGGGCTTCCATGCGCTGGTGCTTCTGGCCTGTGCAGCTTCAGGTGGGTGAGCAGCAGCTTGGCACTCCTGTTGCTGCTGCTGCTGTTGGTGGTGCTGTTGTTCATGGTTCTGCTGCTGCTGCGGCTGGTCTTCATCCGAATCTGATGTCCAGGAGGAAAGCAAATAAATGGTTCCCATGCTTCTGGTATATGCCTCAGTTGAGGAAGCACTCAGTCAAGGTGGTGAGAGGGGTTTCCCAGGAGGTCACACTGGAGATGGGTGTCAGGCTCCAACTTCCACAGCTATTGTTATGCCTTCTAAAAGTTCCCCCAGACCTGAGACAACAAAGTTCTGCCACCTGCAAATGATGACTGATCAAATCTCCTATTTAATGGTTGAGCTGCAGCTGATAGTCAGCAATCCAATTGTGCTACCGTCAGGTTTCACCATCATTTTTCAGAGGAGGCGTGCATCACATGGCAAAAGTGTTAAAATCAGAAAGGCCTCTCAAAATGGGATTATAGAGGCAATTCAGTGGTTGTTAAGGGCCTTAAGGGCCTATCCCGCCCGCCACTTTTTGCAATTTTAACACCCCACACGCCTCCATTCCCACCTCCTCGGGCCTGGCAAAATCGAGCCCATAGAGTTCATGTCATTTTCAGTAGAGGAGTGTCATCAATGTTTCATGATGTAATTTGATGACAGGTATTGCAGTGTATAGTAGGGTGAGAAGGAAGAGAAGCAAAATGTTATCACGCACTTTCAGCGTTCTCACCTGTGACCAGATCCTGAGAGTAGGTGAGGAAGAAATTTGCATTTCTCTGAAAGCTTGCTAAACTAAGTGTGCTCACACTTTGCTTAACTTTACAATGTTGCCTTACAGTGTAACTTAACAGCACTTCAGGCTGTGGCAGAGGGATAGGCTGATCCTTCTCTTGCAATTGGAGAGACTTTGCATAGCTGGAGCAGAGGGGTATAAAAACTCCTCCCATAGTTTTTAAGCAGGCAAATGTGCTGGTCTTACTTACATAAGCAAATCTGTATTACAACCCATTAACCAGGCCTGCTGAAAGAAGCTTTCCCTCCCCTTCTCCTATCTATGTAGTGAGTCTGTGCAATTTTCTTATCTGCACCTGGATTAGGGATGAGCATTTGATTGTTGTAAATAAACCATCAAATTTAAGGATTTGGGATTATTTTATTTCCTTCATGAAAAGGATTGGGGAACAAGTTATATTAAAATGTTATGTTTTAAAGGATATACCATTTTGAATACTGTTGGGGGGATGACTCATCAGGGGAAGGCAGCAGCAGCCAACTTCCTGTCACCATGGGTGGCTCTGCTGCACAGGCTGGGAGGAAAAAGAGTGGAAGAGCTATAGTGACAGGGGACTCAATTGTAAGGGGAATAGATAGGCGTTTTTGCGGCCGCAATCGAGACTCCAGGATGGTGTGTTGCCTCCCTGGTGCAAGGGTCAAGGACGTCTCGGAGCGGCTGCAGAGCATTTTGGAGGGGGAGGGGGAACAGCCAGTTGTCGTGGTGCACATAGGCACCAACGATATAGGTAAAAAACGGGATGAGGTCCTAAAAGCAGAATGTAGGGAGTTAGGAGGTAAATTAAAAAATAGGACCTCAAAGGTAGTAATCTCAGGATTGCTACCAGTGCCACATGCTAGTCAGAGTAGAAATAGGAGGATATTTCAAATGAATTCATGGCTAGAGGAATGGTGCAAGGAGGGGGGATTCAAATTCCTTGGACATTGGAACCGGTTCTTGGAGAGGTGGGACCAGTACAAACGGGACGGTTTGCACCTGGGCAGGGCCGGGACCGAGGTCCTAGGGGGAGTGTTTGCTAGTGCTGTTCGGGGGGTTTAAACTAAAATGGCAGGGGGTTGGGAACCTGAGCAGGGAGACAGAGGAAAGGAAAACAGGGATAAAAGCAAAAGATAGGAAGGAGAAAAACAAAAGTGGCAGTCAGAGAAATCAACGGTTTAAATCAAACGTGGCCACAGTAAATAATAATTCTAATAGGTCTAAGAGCGTTAAAAAAACAAGCCTGAAGGCTTTGTGTCTTAATGCGAGGAGCATTTGTAATAAGGTGGATGAATTGGTTGCGCAAATAGAGGTAAACGAATGTGATTTGGTTGGGATTACGGAAACGTGGCTCAAGGATGGCCAAGACTGGGAACTCAACATCCAGGGGTATTCGATATTCAGGAAAGATAGGCAAAAAGGAAAGGGAGGTGGGGTAGCATTACTGGTTAAAGAAGGGATTAATACAATTGTAATGAAGGATATTAGCTCTGATGATGTGGAATCAGTATGGGTAGAATTGAGAAACACTAAGGGGAAAAAAACATTAGTGGGAGTGGTATATAGACCTCCAAACAGTAAGGCGGAGGTTGGGGGTGGCATTAAAAGGGAAATTAAAGAAGCGTGCAATAAGGGCACGGCAGTCATCATGGGTGACTTTAATCTACATATAGATTGGGCCAACCAAATTAGTAACAATACTGTGGAGGAGGAATTCCTGGAGTGTTTACGGGATGGTTTCCTGGACCAATATGTCGAGGAACCAACCAGAGATCAGGCCATCTTAGACTGGGTATTATGTAACAAGAAAGGATTAATTAGCAATCTTGTTGTACGAGGCCCCTTAGGTCGGAGCGATCATTAAGATGGAGAATGAAGTAGTTGACTCAGAGACTAGGATCCTGAATTTAAATAAAGGAAACTACGGTGGTCTGAGGTGCGAGTTGGGTAGGATTGATTGGGGAATGGCACTCAAAGGGTTGACAGTGGATAGGCAATGGCAAACATTCAAAGACCGAATGGATGAGCT
The DNA here is from genome assembly GCF_052327205.1 of Somniosus microcephalus. Taxonomy (NCBI): domain Eukaryota; kingdom Metazoa; phylum Chordata; class Chondrichthyes; order Squaliformes; family Somniosidae; genus Somniosus; species Somniosus microcephalus. The sequence continues at coordinate 119,763,726 of NC_140998.1, forward strand.
ATAGAATTTGTTCATCCCAGTTTGGCATAAAAATAAAACAAAAAAGGTGACTCAACCATGGCTAACAAGGGAAATTAGGGATAGCATAAGATCCAAGGAGAGGACATATAAATTAGCTAGAAAAAGCAATAATCCTGAGGATTGGGAGCAGTTTAGGAGTCAACAAAGGAGGGCAAAGGGATTAATTAAGAAAAGGAAAATAGAATATGAGAGTAAGCTTTCAGGGAACATAAAAACTGACTGTAAAAGCTTTTATAGATATGTGAAGAGAAAAAGATTGGTGAAGTCAAGCGTAGGTCCCTTACAGTCAGAATCAGGGGAATTTATAATGGGAAACAAGGAAATGGCTGACCAACTAAATACATACTTTGGTTCTGTCTTCACAAAGGAGGACACAAAAAACCTCCCAGAGATGCCGGGGAACATAGGGTCTGATGAAAGGGAGGAACTGAAAGAAATCAGCATTTGTAGGGAAATGGTGTTAGGGAAGTTGATGGGACTGAAGGCCGATAAATCCCCAGGGCCTGAAGGTCTACATCCCAGGGTACTTAAGGAAGTGGCCCTAGAGATGGTAGATGCATTGCTGGTCATCTTCCAGAGCTCGATAGACTCTGGAACGGTATCCATGGATTGGAGGGTAGCTAATGTTACCCCACTATTCAAAAAAGGTGGAAGAGAAAAAGCAGGGAATTATAGACTGGTAAGCCTGACATCGGTAGTGGGGAAAATGCTAGAGTCTGTTATAAAAGATGTAATAGCAGAGCACTTGGAAAGCAGTGACAGGATCGGACAAAGTCAACATGGATTTACAAAAGGTAAATCATGCTTGACTAATCTACTGGAAGTGTTTGAGGATGTAACTGGTAAAATAGATAAGGGAGAACCAGTGGATGTGGTGTATTTGGACTTTCAGAAGGCTTTCGATAAGGTCCCACATAAGAGATTAGCGTTCAAAATTATGGCACATGGGATTGGGGGCAAGGTATTGACTTGGATAGAGAACTGGTTGGCGGACAGAAAGCAAAGAGTTGGAATAAATGGGTCGTTTTCTGAGTGGCAGGCAGTGACTAGTGGGGTACCGCAAGGATCGGTCCTAGGACTCCAGCTGTTCACAATATATATTAATGATCTGGACGAGGGAATTGGATGTAATATCTCCAAATTTGCAGATGACACAAAGCTGGGTGGGATGGTAAGCTGTGAGGAGGATGTCGTGAAACTCCAGTATGATTTGGACAGGTTGGGTGATTGGGCAGAAAAATGGCAAATGCACTATAATGTGGATAAATGTGAGGTTATCCACTTTGGTGGCAAAAACAGGAAGGCAGATTATTATCTGAATGGCAATAGATTGGGAGAAGGGAAGTGCAAAGAGACCTGGGTGTTATTGTGCACCAGTCGCTGAAGGTAAGCATGCAGGTGCAGCAGGCGGTTAAGAAGGCAAATGGTATGTTGGCCTTCGTAGCAAGAGGGTTCGAGTACAGGAACAAGGATGTCTTGCTACAGTTGTACAGGGCCTTGGTGAGACCGCACCTTGAGTATTGTGTGCAGTTTTGGTCACCTTACCTGAGGAAGGACGTTCTTGCCAGGGAGGGAGTGCAGTGAAGATTCACCAGGCTGATACCTGGGATTGCAGGAATGACGTATGAGGAGAGATTGTGTCGATTGGGCTTATACTCACTGGAGTTTAGAAGATTGAGAGGGGATCTCATCGAAACCTATAAAATTCTGTCAGGTCTGGACAGACTAGATGCAGGAAGGATGTTTCGGATGGCTGGGGAGTCCAGAACCAGGGGTCATAGTCTAAGGATAAGGGGTAAGCCATTTAGGACTGAAATGAGGAGGAATTTCTTCACCCAGAGAGTGGTGAACCTGTGGAATTCTCTGCCACAGAGGGCGGTGGAGGCCAGTTCATTAAATATATTCAAGAAAGAGTTGGATATATTTCTTGAGGCTAAAGGGATCAAGGGATATAGGGAGAAGGCAGGGACAGGGTACTGAATTTGGATGATCAGCCATGATCTCATTGAATGGCGGAGCAGGCTCGACAGGCCGAATGGCCTACTCCTGCTCCTATCTTCTATGTTTCTATGTTTCTATGCACCCTTGATTCTTGTGGTTCAGGAAAGGTCATTAATGTTAAGTCTGTGTGTTATATCGCGAATTACTACACAGACCACAAAAGTAAACTTTAACAGGTCTTTACTAGTTGAAGGTCAGGGCGGAACTGCCCAATAAATCATTACACAGCACTTATATACCGGTGTGGTCACCACCGGTATTACAGTATACAGCAGCCAAGATAAAGTAGTGCAACCCTTAAAGTAGTTCTCTTAAAGGTGGAACGGTTACATACACTACAATCCTCCCTTTTTAGGTTAACAGTATATCTTCCCATTAAACATAGCATCATAACATATATACACAATTAATGTAAAAACAGTTCACAGATTCAGTCTCTCTGGAGGCTTCCTGACTCGGTCCGGATAACGCCTCGGTGGTGTAGTAGTTTTCGGTGGTGTAGTAGGTTCTTTTGGCAAGGTCGATTCGGCTTGAATGTCAGTGTCGGGTTCATCTGGTTCCAGTATCACCGGATCGGAGGTAGATACTATGGGTATCTCTGCTTCATCATTAGGCGTATAGAGTTGTGGTGTAGGTTGTCCCTTTTCGGATGACGCTATGATCTGGTCAGCATGGCGCCTTATTATGCTTTCACCAATGTCCACGGTATACATCAGCGGTCCTAGTCGTGTGCAAATAGTTCCAGGCTGCCATTTCTTGGTACGGTAGTCCCGGGCCAAAACTTGTTGACCTATCTGGAAGGTTCTAGTTGGCCTTTCATTCATGCCTTGAAATTGCCGGTTCTCTACGTCCCTTCTGATGTTTGGCTTGATCAAATCCAGCCGGCATCTTAGTCTTCTATTGAAAAACATCATGGTGGGAGTTTGGTTTGTGACCGCATGTGTTGCATTCCTGTACGCCAACAAGAAGTTATCTACCTTATGTTGTAGATTTATGTCTTCATTACCCATGGCCTTTATGGCCTTCTTGAAGGTCTGGACAAACCTTTCAGCTAATCCATTGGTGGCGGGATGGTATGGGGCGGACGTGTAGTGCTTAACCCCATTGTTTTTTAAGAACTTCCTGAATTCTTCGGACACAAATTGCGGTCCAAAATCACAACAGATCTGTTCCGGCAGCCCATTCCTGGCAAATATGGTCCTCAATACTGTGATGGTTTTTTCCGTGGTGGTGGAGGACATCTTTATTACCTCCGGCCACTTGGAGTGTGCATCCACCGCGATTAAGAACATTGAGTCCATAAATGGACCAGCAAAGTCGATATGTACCCTTTGCCATGGAGATGAGGGCCACTCCCATGGGTGCAGAGGAGCTTGTGGTGGGGCGTTTTGGACCTTCTGGCATCCTAAACAGCTCTTGGTCATTTCTTCGATGTCTCCATCGATACCTGGCCACCACACGAACGCTCTGGCTAGGTTCTTCATTTTCACTCCACCCAGATGCCCCTCGTGAAGCTCCTTTAGCACTTTTTGCTGGAGTTTGGGTGGAATCACCACTCTGGATCCACACATCAAAGTTCCTCGGCACACTGACAGCTGTTCTCTTCTTTGCGAAAATGCTGGCAACAGTGGTTCGCCATGTGCTGGCCATCCCTTCACCGTTAAATCGTAGACTCGTGAGAGAGTCGGGTCATTTCTTGTTTCCTTTTCGATCGTAGAATTTATTACTGGTAGACATTCCACTATGGTTGAGTGGAACATCTCCACTGGGTCCACTGTAGGCGCCTCTCCTACCGTTGGCAACGGTAGGCGTGATAAACCGTCAGCATTCCCATGCTGCTTTGATCCTTTGTATTCTATGTCATATTGGTGTGCCCCTAGGAAAAGGGACCACCTCTGTAGCCTTTGCGCTGTCATAATGGAAACGCCCTTTTTAGGGTTGAATATGGATACCAACGGCTGGTGGTCTGTCAGCAGTGTAAACTTCTGGCCCTGCAGGTAATGATGAAAGACCGGAAGATTGGGGGCAGTACAGGATACAGCAGAAGAGGACAAAGGGATTAATCAGGAAGGGGAAAATAGAATACGAAAGTAAACTTGCAGCAAAAATAAAGACAGACTGCAAAAGCTTTTATCGGTATATCAGGAGGAAAAGACTGGTAAAATCCCAAGTCGGTCCCCTGCAGTCCGATTCGGGAGAATATATAATGGAGAATAAGGAAATGGCAGACCAATTAAACTCATACTTTGGTTCTGTATTCACAAAGGAGGACACAAATAACCTCCCAGGAATATCGGCAAACATAGGGACTAATGAGAGGGAGGAGCTGACAGAAATTAGTATCTCTAGGGATATGGTGTTGGGTAAGTTGAGGGGACTGAAGGCCGACAAATCCCCGGGGCCTGATAAACTACATCCTAGGGTACTTAAGGAGGTGGCCCTGGAGATAGCAGATGCTCTAAGGATCATCTTCCGGAACTCCATTGACTCGGGAACAGTACCCGTGGATTGGAGGGTAGCTAATGTTACCCCAATATTTAAAAAGGGGGGTAGAGAGAAAGCAGGGAATTATAGACCAGTAAGCCTTACATCGGTTGTGGGCAAAATGCTAGAGTCCATTATTAAGGATAAAATAGCGGAGCACTTGACAAATGGGGAAAGGATCGGACAGAGTCAACATGGATTTACAAAGGGTAAATCGTGTTTGACTAATCTGCTGGAATTTTTTGAGGAAGTAACTGGTAAAATAGATGGGGGAGAGCCAGTGGATGTGGTGTACCTTGACTTCCAGAAAGCCTTCGATAAGGTTCCACACAAAAGATTGTCATGCAAAATTAAGGCTCATGGGATTGGGGGCAAAGTATTAACGTGGATAGAGAACTGGCTGGCGGATAGAAAACAGAGAGTTGGAATAAACGGCTCGTTTTCAGAGTGGCAGGCAGTGACCAGCGGGGTGCCGCAAGGATCTGTCCTGGGACCCCAGCTGTTCACAATATATATAAATGATCTGGATCAGGGAATTGGATGCAATATTTCCAAATTCGCTGACGACACTAAACTAGGAGGAGGGGTGGGCTCTGATGAGGATGTCAGGAGGCTACAGTGCGATTTGGACAGGTTGGGGGAATGGGCGGATACGTGGCAGATGCACTATAATGTGGATAAATGCGAGGTTATCCACTTTGGGGGTAAAAACAGGAGGGTAGATTATTATCTAAATGGCAATAGATTGGGAGATGGGGAAGTGCAGAGGGACCTGGGTGTTCTTGTGCACCAGTCACTGAAGGAGAGCATGCAGGTGCAACAGGCGATTAAGAAGGCAAATGGTATGTTGGCCTTCATATCAAGGGGGTTCGAGTATAGGAATAGGGATACCTTACTACAGCTGTGCAAGGTGCTGGTGAGACCGCATCTGGAGTATTGTGTACAGTTTTGGTCGCCCCATCTGCGGAAGGATGTTCTTGCCATGGAAAGAGTGCAACGGCGATTCACCAGGCTGATACCTGGAATGGCGGGAATGACCTACGAAGAGAGATTAAATAGTTTGGGCTTGTACTCACTGGAGTTTAGAAGATTGAGAGGGGATCTCATCGAAACATATAAAATTATGGCAGGCCTGGACAGGCTGAATTCAGAGAGAATGTTTCCAATGGCCAGGGAGCACAGAACCAGGGGCCACAGTCTAAAAATAGCGGGCAAATCATTTAAAACAGAGATGAGGAAGAATTTCTTCACTCAAAGAGTGGTGAGCCTGTGGAATTCCCTGCCACAGAGGGCTGTGAAGGCTAATTCAATAAATATTTTCAAGAGAGAATTGGATATATTTCTGAAGGCTAAGGGGATTAAGGGTTACGGAGAAAAGGCGGGGACGGGGTACTGAACTGGTAAGATCAGCTATGATCTCAGACGAGGATCAGCCATGATCTCATTGAATGGCGGAGCAGGCTCGAAGGGCCGAATGGCCTACTCCTGTTCCTATCTCTATGTTACTATGAAACTTCTTTACTCCCCACACCAGGCTGAGAGCCTCCCTATCTATCTGAGCATAGTTGCGCTCAGCGGAGGTCAATGATCTGGATGCAAATGCGACTGGCCTTTCCGAGCCATTTGGCAACTTGTGTGAGAGTACTGCTCCAATACCATAAGGAGAAGCATCACAAGCTAAACGAATAGGTAGCGTTGGGTTGAAGTGAGCCAACACTTCCTCTGAGGTGATCAATGTCTTGCTTTTGCGAAAGGCCTTCTTACAGTCCTCGCTCCACTTCCATGGTACTTCTTTCTGCAAAAGAGCATTCAGCGGGTGCAGCACCATGGATAGATTTGGCAGAAACTTATGGTAATAGTTAATCAACCCTAGGAACGATCTCAACTGGGATACATTTTCCGGAGCGGGAGCCTTCACAACAGCTTCGATCTTGTCAGGTGACTTGTGCAGCCCCTCCTGGTCAATGACATGACCACAGTACGAGATCCGTTCCTGAAAGAACTCACATTTCTGGCGATTAACTCGAAGGCCATATTCCTTCAACCTGGTGAGCACCAGTTTCAAATTTGCAAGGTGTTCCTCATCGTCATCTCCTGTAATCAGGATATCGTCCAAGTAACATTGAGTGCTTGGAATTCCCTGTAATACCTGCTCCATGGCCCTCTGCCAAATTGCCGGAGCCGAAGCCACTCCAAAAACCAGTCTATTATATCGATACAAGCCTCTGTGCGTGCTGATTGTGAGATACTGGCGCGACTCTTCCTCAACTTCCATCTGTAAGTACGCTTGCGCCAGGTCTATCTTGGTGAAGCGTTTCCCGCCAGACAATGAAGCAAAGATATCCTCAATCCGCGGAAGCGGATATTGCACCGTGTGAAGCACCGGATTAACTGTGATCTTGAAGTCTCCACAGATGCGGACCTTCCCCGGTTCCCCTGGCTTGTTACTCGATGAACGCTTCATGACGGGAACAATGGACGTGGCCCACTCACTCCAGTCCACCTTAGATAGTACTCCTGAACATTCCAGCCCTTCCAGCTCAGCTTCCACAGCAGGTCGTATCGCATACGGTACCGGTCTGGCTTTGAAAAATTTTGGGTTTGCATGTTCTGCAATCTTGATTTTTGCCTTAATTCCTCTCAGTGTTCCCAGTCCCTGTTGGAACACCTCTTTAGCCTCATCCAATATTCTGGACAATCGTTCAGGTTTGACATCTTTCTTTCCGGAATCTACCGTTATTGCGTTTAGGGAGTGCCAGTCCATATTTATTTTCCTGCTCCACTCCCGTCCCAGAAGTGGTGCACCTCCCTCAGGTAGTACATATAAGTCCATTCCTTGGTGTTCTTTGCCCTTGTGTATCACCTTGACTTTTATCTTTCCGATGGGGTATACTTTTTGTCCCGTGTATGTCTGCAATACTATCTCCGTATCCCGTAGGGGAATATGTTTGAATAACTTTTTGTAATCTTGCTTATTCATGACCGTCAACGCCGATCCGGTGTCCAATTCCATCTTCACTTGGACTCCTGCTATCTGCAGTGTGACCCAGATAGTTTGTCAGTCAGCTTCCTTACTCACGTTGTGAATTCTCAGACTACCCAGTTCCTTGCTGTTGGAGTCTGAATCCGAATTCTGTTCATCTGAACTCTTCTCAGCCACCTTATGTACCTTTCTGCACTTTCCCTGTGGTGACTTTTTGTTGCTGGTCTTCTTTCCTGACCGGCATACTTTAGCTATGTGACCAAGCTTGCCACATTTTCTACATTCCTGGTTTTTAAACCAGCATTGGTTCTGATCGTGTGTTGTCTTCCCACAACGATAACATTTCGTTGTACCCGAAGCCATTTGATCTACGCTGAGTACCGCTGCCTTCAGCTGCATTTCCGCGGTGCCTCTCGCTGCGGCTTCGTGCGATGCTGCAATAGTGACAGCCTTATCAAGTGTAAGATCATTCTCTTCAAGCAACCGCTTTTGTGTTCCTTCTTTCGACAATCCACACACAAATTTGTCTCTCAGTGCCTCTGTCAGGCTTTCCCCAAACTGACAGTATTTCGCTAGCTTGCGCAGTTCAATTAAATACTCCGCGTTGCTTTCCTCTTTCAGTTGCGTTCTCGCATAAAATTTAAATCGTTCCGCTAACATCAGCGGTGTGGGGTTCAAATGATTCTTCAGGACAGCAACAATATTAGCGAAAGTCTGACCCGCCGGTTTAGCTGGTGATAGAAGATGCTTCAATAGCCCGTATGTCTTCGCACCCATTGAGTTTAATAAGGTTAGTGCTTTATCTTCATCTGATATTTTATTTGCCTTACAATATATCTCTATGCGTTCTACATACGTGGCCCAATCTTCAACATCGGGATCGAGATCGTTGATGTTACCACGCTTAGGCATCCTCGCGATCTTCTTGAGAAACAAAATAATTTTTATTTTTTTTCCTTTTACAAAATGGCGGTTTCCCGCGCTTGTCTTCTTCCCCCCCGCCTCCGAAAATGGCGGCTTCCCGCGTTTGCCTTTCTCCCCCGCTGGCTGTAATGGCGATTGCCGATTTGCTGCGTTCGCCCTCCCCCAGCAGTTTTCAAATCGTGCCTCCCAGCCCCTCTTGCAGTCCGGTCCTTTCCCCCCGGCTGCGGCTGAGTTCTCCGCGGTTTTTTAAATTTTCTCCCGCGCCTTACGCTGACCCGGTCGCTGCGCCTCGCGGCCTCGGTAGCTGCCCGGCCTTTTTCACTGGCCGCGGTCGAGCTCTCTCTCGACGCTGTTGCGTCTCCCAGCCCGCTTGCAGCCTGGTCTTTCGCACCGGCTGCGTTTGCATGCACCGCGGCTTCCGTGCCTTACGCTGCCCCAGTCTCAGCGCCTCTGGCCCCGACTTCTGTCCGGCTCCTTTCCCTGGCCGTGGTCGAGTTCTCCGCCCTTATATCCTCCGTTTTTTTTTTATTTTCTCCCCTACTCACAGTCAACGTGGCCAACTTGCTGCTCGTCGCTGATCGGCTTACCCACCACCGTGATAGAAGGGATGATCACTGCCTGTTGCTGATGGAAGGCTTCGTGTCAGAATTGTTCCTGTGCTCTGCAGACCCGAGTCTTCTCTCAGCAGAATGATGAGGGTGGATGCCTCCTCTCAACGCCCGTTCAACTGCCTTGGATGTATCTCTGCCGCAGGGTAAGATCGTACTCGTCGCCACTGTTAAGTCTGTGTGTTATATTGCGAATTACTACACAGACCACAAAAGTAAACTTTAACAGGTCTTTACTAGTTGAAGGTCAGGGCGGAACTGCCCAATAAATCATTACACAGCACTTATATACCGGTGTGGTCACCACCGGTATTACAGTATACAGCAGCCAAGATAAAGTAGTGCAACCCTTAAAATAGTTCTCTTAAAGGTGGAACGGTTACATACACTACAATTAATGCTCCACCTGGCCCCACAGAAATAATTTGCAAATTTTTCTTATCTTTTTTGAGCCGCCTTTAAGCATCACTGGTTAGGCCAATGGAAGGTGTTTGAACGGCATGTGCTTTGCCCATTGGTACTTGCATCAGCGTCAAATTGGTGTCATAGGAAGCTGATTTGCATGGGCTAATGAAGGTCCCAGCTGGGCTGTCCATTTCAAGGTCCCCACCAAAATGTCGGATATCTAGAAGTCAGTGGGAACAGGGCAGTAGGTGCTGCACTGCTATCTCAATCATATTACTGCCCCATTCTTGCCTGGCAGAGGGGATGAAAATTGGATCCATAGGAGGAGCGAGACACATGAGCAATCAGTCAGCCAGTTAGGTTTGGGGAGGAAACCTGACCTAGCGAGGAGAAGCTCACTCATACTTAAATTTAGAGCCAGTCAGCATCATACCTTGTGACAATTTTTTACAACAACAGCATAGGACCTCTTCCCTAGGTGTCAGCCGTGGCTCAGTTGGTAGCACTCTTGCCTCTGAGTCCAGACAGTTGTGGGTTCAAGCCCCACTCCAGAGACTTGAGCACATAATCTCAGCTGACATTTCAGTGCAGTACTCTGGGGGTGCTGCACTGTTGGAGGTGCTTGTCTTTTGGGTGAGATATTAAACCAAGGCCCTGTCTGCCCTCTTAAGTGGATGTAAAAGATCCTATGGCACTATTTAGAAGAAGTGCATGGGAATCCTCCCTAGTGTCCTGGCCAACATTTATTCCTCAACCAACATCACTAAAACAGATGTTCTGGTCACTATCACATTGCTATTTGTGGGAGCTTGCTGTGTGCAAATTGGCTGCCGTGTTTCCTACATCACAACATTGACTGCACTTCAATAGTACTTCATTGGCTGTAAAGCACTTTGGGACATCCTGAGGTCATCAATCAAAAATCAAATCAAATCAAATCAACTTTTATTGTCATTGTTAGTGCACAAGTGCAGTACAACGAAATGTAGGCTTGCGGCTCCCGAGAGTGTACATTTAGATTAAGACATTTAAACATTCAACATACATTTGGCTTGTAATACATTAACATAAACATAACCATAATAAAGTGCATTGGCAGATGTGCAGGCTTTAGAGTTTATTTGTGGAGTTCAGTAGGATGACAGCCCTGGGAAAGAAGCTGTCCCTAAATCTGGTCGTACGGGTGCGAATGCATCTGTAGCGTCTCCCAGATGGCAGGAGGGCGAACAGACTGTGGCTGGGGTGGGTAGGGTCTTTGATGATGGACCGTGACCTCCGTAAACAGCGTTTCTGGTATATGTGCTCTATGGTCGGTAGCCGGGTGCCGGTAATGCGTTGGGCAGTTTTGACTACCCGCTGCAGGGCTTTCCGGTCATAGTAGCTACAGCTGCCATACCATACTGTGTTACAGTTTGTCAGGATGCTCTCTATTGTGCAGCGGTAAAAGTTAGAGAGGATCAGGGGTGACAGGTTACATCCCTTCAGCCTCCTTAGGAAATATAGGCGCTGCTGGGCCTTCTTCACCAGGCGCTATATAAATGCAAGTCTTTCCTTCTTAACATACTTCAGTCCAGGTACAAATAAGAAAAATTGCACAGACTCATCACTTATTTGAGGGAAGGGGGTAAGGTGTCTGTCCAGGATAAAGTTAAGCGAGCCCACTAAGAGTGTGGCATATTATTATTATTCTTGTTCGCAAGGTAGTTTCTGCAGTTAGTTGAATCAAGTTAATTTTTGATTATGACTGTTGCTCTGTACGTTCATTTACTGTTTATAAAACAGAGAAGCTTAACAATTCATATCTGGCCTCACCTCACTAAAGTGTTTCAGATCACCTGCAGAAAGATTGGAGGACACATGCAAAAGATACAGGGGTAAATTTTTGCAGAGGTCCTCCTGTTCATCTACCGTAGATAGAAGAGCCGCAAGAACCCTGGGAAGTTACAGTGGACGACCAGGTGAACCTCCATGGAAATTCACCCTCCACAATATCCAGTTTAGATCATGAGGGGGTCCTTTTGTTGCATCCCTGGGTTTCACTATTGTATAATTAGATGCTGGGCTGGTTGGGTGCATGCCTGCAAGTAAGATGCTCAGACTGTTTACAGGAGTGACAAGCACCACTGTACCCAAGAGGATATCTAAGGCAGGCCAGAAACAACAACAACAACAACTTGTATTTATATAGCACCTTTAACATAGTAAAATGTCCCAAGCTGTTTCACAGGAGCATTATAAAACACAATTTGACACCGAGCCACATAAGGACATATTAGGGCAGATGACCTAAAGCTTGTTCAAACAGGTAGGTTTTAAGGAGCGTCTTAAAGGAGGAAAGAGAGGCAAAGAGGCGGAGAGGTTTAGGCAGGGAATTCCAGAGCCGAGGGCCTAGGCAACAGAAGGCGCGGCCACCAATGGTTGAGCGATTATAATCGGGGATACTCAAGAGGCCAGAATTAGAGGAGCACAAATATCTCGGAGGGTTGTGGGGCTGGAGGAGATTACAGAAATAGGGAGGGCCGAGGCCATGGTTGGGATTTGTTCATTTTTTTAAAAATCTGCTCTGTTGTTAATTGCTTTGCATCATCTAGATTTTGGAATGTGGAGTGAGGTTGGCATTAACGCCATCTCCAGTAAGTAGATCTCCTCCACTTATGCAAGCTAAATTTTAGACAAAAAAGGTTTCATTTTTGTCAGAAGCCCAATAAAATTATTTGCCACACAAAATAATGTTGTAACTGAAATTGCATTCTTTAAGTATGTGGTGTAACCATCACATTTAAAATGCATTATTTTATATTTAAGCCAGGATTTTCCCCATAAAAATAAAACTGCACGGTGCAAAATGGGGCAGCTTTAAAGTGAAAAAAATAGACAAGCAACTGCAATTTCATCGCCCAAAGTAGATCTATCTATATAAACACTTGTCAGACTCAGCCAAAAATGTGCAAACTTTATATCATTTCCATTGTGTTAAAACCACTGTTAGTAATGAGAAGGATTTTTTTTTTGTTAGCGGAAAATCAGAATCCAGTGTAATGAGGGTTACCCCTGTCATGCGGCTGATCTCTAGTGCTGGGTCTAAATTATGAGGAAAGACTTGGGGGAAAAATTGGGTTGCTTTGCGCCTCCCGTTAGCGCCCTAAGAGGGCAAAGAAACTAGCGCCCGGGCGTGGCGCCGCCCAAGCCTCCCGCAAAATTCAGTGGGAGGTTAGCGGCAGCACTAACCGGTAGCGCCCCATGGCGCTGCGCTGCCGGCAATGATGTAATTGCCGTGCACAGCGCCCCGCTCGCACCCCGGACGCGATCTTCGGGAGTGCCCCCTGACTTACCGCCGAACACTATGTCCGACGGGGTCAGGGGGGGCCTACCTGCGGCCGGGGAGGTGCTATTTAAAGGCAAGGTGCAGGGTGGCCATTTTTGCTGCTGGCCGCCTACCAGCACCTGCCTGCGCTCCCGTCCCCAGCCTCCTGAATGGTCCCCCCCCCCCCGCTGAGTGCCGGCTGCGCTCCAAGAGCCCAGCAGTTCTCTTGGGTGCCGGGCTCTTTTGCCAGCACTCCCGGTCCCCGGGGGCCCAGCTGGGCCCCGGGTCGCGCTGCACAAGGCCACTCCCCTTTAAGAAGTGCCGCGATATTGACTCGCAACGCCCCAAGAGGGATGCGGGGCGCTTCCAGTGGCACCCCGCTTCCCTCTTGGGGCGCAACCACTCAATTTCCGGTGCGGGTGCGCTTATTTTTCCGGGGCGCTTAAAGTAGCGCCCCAGCGAAGTTAGCGCCCCAAAATGGGCGCTACTCAATTTTTAGCCCTTGGGCTTTTCAGCTTTGAAAGAAGGCATCTGAGAGGTGATCTCATAAGGTAGTAAATGGTATGAAAAAAGTGAACCTGGAATATTACTTTAAATTAAACTGTGGGAGTAGGACAAGGGGACACAGATTTAAACTATTAAAAGGTAATTACAGGACTGATATGAGGAGGATTTTAACACACGCAGTGCAATCAACACTTGGGATGGACCTCCAAGCAGCGTGGTGGAAATGTGAAATCCTTGGAATCACTTAAGAAAGAATCAATGCAGCAATGGGGAAGTGCAGGATTCTTCTGGATGGTTTAATTAAGATCGGCCAAATGGCCTAACTCATAGAATAGAATCATAGAATGGTTACAGCACAGAAGGATTGGGAGGATTTTAGAATTCAGCAAAGGAGGACCAAGAAATTGATAAATAAATGGAAAATAGAATATGAGAGTAAACTAGCGAGAGACATAAAAACAGATTGTAAAAGCTTCTATAGGTATGTAAAAAGGAAAAGATTAGCAAAAGTAAATGTGGGTCCCTTACAGGCTGAGACAGGAGGAATTATAATGGGGAATAAGGAAATGACAGAGAAATTAAACAAATACTTTGGCCGGAATTTTGCCGGCGCTCAGGGGGCGGGCTTGGAGGCGGGACATCCGCCAAAATCGCAAAGATTGACAGCAGGTCGGCAACACGCTGTTATCCCGTCTCCAAACAATATTCCCAGGTGTCGGGTCCCCAATTTGTGCATGGACCCAACATCTAGCGGCGGGAAGAGGTTTATAGCCACTTAACTGCTTGTTAACTGCTTGTTAACAGGCAGTTAAGAGGCTTTTTGCAATTTTGACAGGTCTACTGCGGGCTTCCCAACGTCCGGACACCTCGCCAGGTAAGTGTGGCGTGCTGTGGGTCTACGGTAAGTTTCTGCATTGATGACAGCTGCAGAAGTGGTGTGAAGGATCCAATGGTACACTGGTGAGTTTCAGAGGTAAGAAAATGTTGGGAAAATCATTTTTATTGCATTTACACTTTTCTGTAGGTAACAAGTTTTGAATTGTATGTGTAGTCCCACCTCATTGGGAGAACCTCTCTCACCAGAGATAAATTGCTTCTGTAACCTCACCTGCAGCTGCCATCTATTCTAGCCTAGGCAGTCACTGGAGAGCCTGGGTGAAAGGGCTCACCTTTGTATAGTGAATGTCAGTGTTTGCAGCACGTCAATGCTGTCAAACACTGAAAAACCAGCTGTCAAGAAAAATTGTGTGTGGCCCCTTTAAGAAAACCGGCAGATGACGCGTCATCAACTGACGTCATCTGACACTGGCTTTCTCTTAATTGGCCGGCAAGCCCGCAGGGCGGGCTTAACAAGGCCAATTGAAGCAAAATCGCGCCTGTGCGTCAGACGTCGTGGGGGCGGGATTGGAACCCGGACGGCAGCTGACCCGCCCCAAGCCGCATCAAGAGGAAAAATTGCAGCCTTTGTGTCTGTCTTCATGGAAGAAGATGCAAAAAACTTCCCGGAAATAGTGGACAACCAAGGGTCTAGCGAGAATGAGGAACTGAAAGATATTAGTATTTGTAAAAAAGTAGTACTGGAGAAATTAATGGGACTGAAAGCCGATAAATCCCCTGGACCTGATGGCCTATATCCTAACGTTTTGAAAGAGTTGGCTATAGAGATAGTGGATGCATTAGTTGTCATTTTCCAAAATTCCATAGATTTCAGAACGGTTCCCGCAGATTGGAAGGTAGCAAATGTAAACCCACTATTTAAGAAAGGAGGGAGAGAGAAAACGGGGAACTACAGCACTCCATTCTCTTAGATCCAACCCTGACATTGTCATTAAACTCACTGACAAGGGTGGTGCTGTTGTTGTTTGGCGCACTGACCTCTACCTAGCAGAAGCTGAACGCCAACTCTCCGACACCTCCTCTTACCTCCCCCTGGACCATGACCCCACTACCGAACATCAAACCACCGTTTCCAAGACTGTCACTGACCTCATCTCCTCTGGAGATCTTCCCCCCGCTGCCACCAACCTCATAGTTCCCCAACCCCGCACAGCCCGCTTCTACCTCCTTCCCAAGATCCACAAACAGGACTGCCCTGGTAGACCCATCGTTTCAGCCTGTTCTTGCCCCATGGAACTTATCTCTTCCTATCTTGGCTCCATCTTTTCTCCCCTTGTCCAGTCTCTTCCCACCTACATCCGCGACTCTTCGGACGCCCTCCGCCACTTTCCAGTTTCCTGGCCCCAACCGCTTCCTTTTCACCATGGACGTACAATCCCTCTACACCTCCATCCCCCACCCGGATGGCTTGAGGGCTCTCCGCTTCTTCCTTGAAGAGAGGCCCGACCAGTCCCCATCCACCACTACCCTCCTCCGCCTGGCTGAACTTGTTCTCACATTGAACAACTTCTCCTTTAACTCCACTCATTTCCTCCAAATCAAAGGTGTTGCCATGGGTACCTGCATGGGTCCTAGCTATGCCTGCCTTTTCGTGGGCTATGTGGAACAATCTTTGTTCCAGTCCTACTCGGGTCCCCTCCCTCACCTCTTTTTCCGATACATTGATGACTGTATCGGTGCCGTTTCCTGCTCTCGTCCCGAACTTGACAATTTCATTCACTTTGCCTCCAATTTCCACCCTTCCCTCACCTTCACATGGTCCATCTCTGACTCTTCCCTTCCCTTCCTCGACTTCTCCGTCTCCATCTCTGGGGATAGGTTATTGACCAATATTCACTACAAGCCCACTGACTCCCACAGCTACCTGGACTACACTTCCTCCCATCCCGCTTCCTGTAAGGACTCTATTCCATTCTCCCAGTTTCTCCGTCTCCGCCGTATCTGCTCCGACGATGCCACCTTCCACACCAGTGCTTCAGACATGTCTTCCTTTTTCCGCAACCGAGGATTCCCCTCTACCGTGATTGACACTGCCCTCGACCGTGTCAGTTTTATCTCCTGCACTTCTGCCCTCACCCCTGCCCCTCCCTCACGGAACCACGATAAGGTTCCCCTTGTCCTCACCTTTCACCCCACCAGCCTCCACATTCAACGGATCATCCTCCGGCATTTCCGCTACCTCCAAAGTGATCCCACCACCAAACGTATCTTCCCCTCCCCTCCCCTTTCAGCATTCCGCAGGGACCGCTCCCTCCGAGACACCCTAGTCCACTCCTCCATCACCCCAAACAGCCCTTCCCCTTCGCCTGGCACCTTCCCGTGCAAGCGGAGGAGATGTAACACCTGCCCCTATACCTCCCCCCTTCCCACTGTCCAGGGCCCCAAACACCCCTTCCAGGTGAAACAGCGATTTACTTGTACTTCTCACAATCTAGTATACTGTATTCGCTGCTCACGATGCGGTCTCCTCTACACTGGGGAGACCAAACGCAGATTGGGTGACCGCTTTGCGGAACACCTCCGTTCAGTCCGTAAGGGTGACCCCGAGCTTCCGGTCGCCTGTCATTTTAATTCAACGCTCCATTCCCACTCGGACCTCACCCTCCTTGGCCTCTTGTATTGTTCCACAGAAGCTCAACGTAAACTCGAGGAACAGCACCTCATCTTCCGATTAGGCACTCTGCAGCCTTCCGGACTCAATATCGAGTTCAACAATTTCAGATCATAACCTCGGCCCCTATTTCATTTTTTCTTGTAATTTTTCCACTCCTTTCCCCACCCCCCCCACCCCCTTTCCTTTTGTTTCGCTCTCACACCTGGCAGCTATCCCTTGCCCTGCCAGTACACTTTACACCCAATCTCAGCCTATTACCATCTCGTCTAGCTTCTAACACCTTTCATTGTCTCTTTTTTACTTCTTTTGTTTCTTTTATTCTTTTGTCCGATCGCAGCCCTGCCTCCGATCCATCTTTTCTTTCCAGTTTTGAAAAAGGGTTCGACCCGAAACGTCAACTCAAATTTCTGTCCACGGATGTTGCCTGACCTGCTGAGTTTTTCCAGCATTTTCTGTTGTTATTTCGGATTTCCAACATCCGCAGTATTTTGCTATCGAACTACAGACCAGTTCACCTGACATCAATAGTAGGGAAATGCTAGAATCTATTATTAAGGATGTGGTAACAGGGCACTTAGAGAATAATAATAGGATTGGGCAGAGTCAACATGGATTTATGAAAGGGAAATTGTGTCTGACGAATCTGTTAGAGTTTTTTGAGGTTGTAACTAGCAGTATAGATAAGGGGAAACCAGTGGATATGGTGTATTTGGATTTTCAGAAGGCATTCCATAAGGTGCCACACAAGAGGTTATTAAACAAAATTAGGGCTCATGGGATTGGTGGTAATATATAAGCATGGATTGAGGATTGGTTAACGGACAGAAAACAGAGAGTAGGAATAAACGGGTCATTTTTGAGTTGGCAGGCTGTAACTAGTGGGGTACCAGAAGGATCAGTGCTTGGGCCTCAGCTATTCACAATTTACATCAATGATTTGGATGAGAGGACCAAATGTAATATATCCAAATTTGCTGATGATACAAAGCTAGGTGGGGATGTACGTTGTGATTAGGATGCAAGGAGGCTTCAAGGGGATATAGACAGGCTAAGTGAGTGGGCAAGAACATGGCAAATGGAATATAATGTGGAGAAATGTGAAGTTATCCACTTTCGTAGGAAAAATAGAAAAGCAGAGTATTCTTTAAATGGTGAGAGATTGGGAAATGTTGGTGTTCAGAGGGACCTGGGTATCCTTGTACACGAATCACTGAAAGTTAACATGCAGGTACAGCGAGCAATTAGGAAAGCAAATGGTATGTTGGCCTTTATTACAAGAGGATTTGAGTATAAGAGTAAAAACATCTTACTGCAATTATATAGGGCCCTGGTAAGACCACATCTGGAGTATTGTGTACAATTTTGGTCTCCTTACCTAAGGAAGGATATACTTGCCATAGAGGGAGTGCAACAAAGGTTCACCAGACTGGTTCCTGGAATGGGGGGATTGTCCTATGAAGACAGATTGAGTAGACTAGGCCTATATTCTGTAGAGTTTAGAAGAATGAGAGGTGATCTCATTGAAACATATAAAATACTTACAGGGCTTGATAGGGTAGATGCAGGGAGGATGTTTCCCCTGGCTGGGGAGTCTAGAACCAGGGGTCACAGTCTCAGAATAAGGGGTCGGCTATTTAGGACTGAGATGAGGAGAAATGACTTCACTTAGAGGGTGGTGAATCTTTGGAACTCTCTACCCAAGAGGAGGCTCAGTCGTTGAGGATATTCAAGACAGAGATCGATAGATTTTTAAATATTAAGGGAATCAAGGGTTATGGGGATAGTTCAGGAAAGTGGAGATGAGGTAGAAGATCAGCCATGATCTTATTGAATAGCGGAGCAGGCTCGAAAGGCCAAATAGCCTACTCCTGCTCCTATTTCTTATTTTCTTATGTTCTTATGTTCTAAGGAGGTCATTCGGCCCATCGAGCCCGTGCCAGCTCTCTGTAAGAGCACTTCAACTAGTCCCACTCCCCCGTCCTTTCCCCGTAGCCCTGCAAAAATTTTTCCTGCAGGTACTTATCCAATTCCCTTTTGAAAGCCATGATTAAATCTGCCTCCACCACCCTTTCAGGCAGTGCATTCCAGATCCTAACCACTCGCTGTTAAAAAAAAATTTCCTCATGTTACCTTTGGTTCTTCTGCCAATCATCTTAAATCTGTGTCCTCTGGTTCTCGACCCTTCCGCCAATGGGAACAGTATCATCTCTAAGTATGTTGTGAATATAGAACACTGCTCCAAATCATTTAAAAATCCTAGGTCACATTCTGTGCCCCTGTGCTGCCAGTGAGCATAGTGCTCTTATAGGACTTGGTCCTACTATCTCAACCTGTGGTGAAAAAAATAAGCTACTCCATTTGATCCAGTATAAAACCTTATGATACATTAGCACAAGGAGGGTTTGCACTGAGGTGAATATTTAGATTTTTTGATTATTGGTACATATAATGAAGGTCATTTTGACCATCTTAGTTCATTTTTCCACAACAAAAATAACTCACACTCTGCCTCTCCCCAGCACAAATGAATCGTGAATGAATCCCAAACTTTGACCTCTACTACCATACTTGGATGACCATTCCAAGTGTTGATCACTCTGCTTGAAGGATGTGTGCTCACACCTGTCCTAAAATAGCCTTTAGGAATATTCTTATTCCTTGATCTGGGTGTTTGGCTTACACTGAAATAGTGCTCAGGATTTTTCTTATCTACTCCATTTAAGATCTTGTATACTTCTATTAGATTCACTCTGGTCACCTCCTTTCAAAACTAAAGGCTAAACAGCCCACTTTTTTCAGTCTTTCCTTGTATCTCAATCATTTGACTCTTCTCTGTACCACCCCCAAGGATTAAATAGACTAGTTAATGTTTCAGGTGTGAACTCTTCTTCAAAACTGTTTAAAGAAGGGTCAGAGCCCAAAATATTAACAGGCCTGGTCTCTCTCCACAGGTGCTGCCTGATCTGCTGAGTGTTTTCAACATTTTCTGGTTTTGTTTCAGATTTACAGCATCTGCAGTGTTTTGCTTTTCCATGGATTGCCTTGTAGTTTTATGACCAAAACTGAACATAGTATCTACAGTGTAGGTTGGCAAGAGCATTGTACAGTTTTAATATGGCACCTTCTGATTTATACTCTGCTGATCTAGCTTGTATTTCCATTTGCTTTGTTTATTACTGCTCCAGAGTGACTTGACATGTTACTTGCTGAATCTACTATCATCCCACATCCTTTTCCACTTCACCTTTAGCTATTGCACATCATCCATAGTATATGTGTGAAACTCATTTTTCTTTCCAATTTGTAGTACATTGCACTTGTCTGCACTGAATTTCATTGCCACTGATTTGGTCATTTACAGATTTTATCTTTTTTTTACATCCTTAGCTGTTTCCTCTGACTCAACTTTCCTCCCACCCCCTCCAGTTTAGTATCATCTGCGAATTTGACTGGTTAGCTTTGGGGTTTCTGAATCCAAGTAGATTAGGAACGGTAAGAACCTGCGCGCCGATCCCTGTGGCACTCCACTCAGTACTCCCCTCTCCAACTTCACCTTACTCCCCTAACAAATACCCACTACCATCTTTCAGCCAATTGCTTTCCTATATCTAGGTTTTGCCTTGAATTCCCACTGCTTTCAATTTCAGTAACAGCCTTTTACAGATGGCTTTTTGGAAATCTAAGTACAGCACGTTATATAATTGCCAACATATTCTATACAACCATAAGGTCCCACTTAATGTTTTCCCCTCCATGGGGGAAAAAAAACTATAATTGGTTCCAACATTAAAATGAGATGTTACTCAAAATCATAAATGAAACAGGTTTCACTAATTGGTAATAAAAGTTCAAAAGGCATATATAACACTTTTGTACTGACTGCAGCTGGAAGATAAATATACAATTTCCTTAACAAAGTTATGAGTCCTAGATTAAATAGCCAAACCCAAGAATTTTGTTTGAAAAAAATGTCAGGGAAATACTATGGTCTCAATCATTCTGTTGCATAAGTAACTGCATCCCCTGATTAATGCAGACAGTTTTATAGTTGTACATAATAAAGTCATTTTCTAGCTGCCAATATTGTTCCACGTGTCTCCTAAAACATGCTGCAAAAAAGCAGCATTCGGACCAAAGATTCATTTTGATTCTGTTCTCATATGCCCACTGTTGTATCTGTGGGGCCTGCAAAATGTAACTGCTGCAGCACAAGGAACAAAGACACTATTCAGTATGGAGAAAAGCTTCCCTTCCGCACCACTGTGACCACAGAGTAGTCTGGTGCTACATGTTATCTGATCCACATAGATTCCCTGTCACAAAGCATTCGGTTTCATCATTATATCCAGTGTATTCTGCTTAAAAAGCATTGTTAGAATAAAGAACTCACAAGCTAGACTATCTGTTACTTTTGACTCTTAGGTATATTGTTTATATAAATGACCCTGTTATCTGAAAGACTACATTTATTTCTCCGCTGTTAAGCACCCTCCCCCAATCTTTGTATTAATGGTACGTGCCAGAGTTGCAGAAGTTGTATGAAGACATTGTCTCTAATCTGGCTGCTTTAAAAATCCCATCGCAAGGGTCATTTCCTGACTTTTGTGGGACTTTTCTACAGTGCCCACAAGATTCCTGTAACCTTGAGTGACTTTGCATAGGACACAGCAGCACTTTTTCATCTTGCAAAGTTAAAACGATCATTATTGAAAGTTGGACTGTAAATCTAAGCACACCATACATGGTCTGCATTTCCTTTCATTTCATAAATATATTAAGATCAGTTTGAACTGGTCTAATACTTGTTACTTTATTATTATAACTACATTTTGGTGTTTGAAATGTGAGGCATGTATTCTGCATTACTTATAGACTTGCAAAATGTTTTAAATATCTGTTTTGGATCTTTGAAAAAGTATACATACAAGAGCAGAACAATGTTAGAAATACATCTAGGCTGTGAGAAAATACTTCAAAAGTGATTCTCTCTTTGGTAAGCTGGGCTTTTCCTAAATTGCCTATTTACTTACCAAAATGTTCTAATTGATTATAACCTAAAGGCAAATGAACCCTAAAAAAAGTAAAATTTAATATAGATGAGTAGTTAGTTATTGTTATAGGGAAAAGACTAATAGGCCACAGTGGGACTGATGCATGAAAGAACAAAGATCAGTAATCATACTGGAGAGGCACTTGCAAACCAGCAAGTTGATTTATTTTTCAGCTTGTCAAAGTACCTCACCTTTCACTGCTGACTAGTTTGTATGCTAAGTTTTCTATTTGTATATGGATAAAGAAAAAATAGTATATTCTACAATCACCTACAATCTAAAACTAAACAATTATTGAAAATGTAGTGATTTTTTCATCACCATTGACTTAAGCGGTATACTGTATATTGTGAAAGTTAGAAATTGGCATATTGCAAACTATTGCAACCAACTTAAGTATGTGATAAACTACAAAATGGTGCATTGCCTTTGGACTTGAACTCTGTCGTATCCAAATAGGCATTAAATAAAGATTTTGTTAAACATGTGACAGTTGATACAAAAGACTTTTTAAAATTTATATTTTCAACAAAGACACTTCTGGTTTTGATGGAAAATGCTGGTGTTTGAACTTTTATTTTCCAATCCTTTCAACTTTGCTCTGTGTAAAACTGAAACAGTTTAAAATGTGTTACATCAACAGTCAGAAAACTCCAGTTGGCAGATGTAGGTTAAGGCTAGAACTTTCCCTTGTAGGATGCCTTATTTCTTAAGGATAGTTGGTCTTGCATAGTATTGAATGGAAGAGGGAGAGGGAGTATTGTTCGTGGGTTGATCATGCAAACCTCCTAGTTGCCCTGTCAGAGGGACATTGGTAAAGATCACCTGCCTGCACTCTCTAGTTGTATGACTGAGAAAACCATGAAACTCCTTCTTGACATGATTTTTTAAAAACTGAACAATGGTAATGTTGTAATTTTGAAGCCTTGTCTGATGTTGAACTTGAAGCTGAAATAATCTTAAAATTGTCAGCTTGCACCACATCCTGAAATCCAGAGTGCAATTCTTGTGAGATGTGTCTAAAGTTCAGGTGTAAAGTGCTGGTCTTCACATTTAAACATTGCTGTGTTAAGTTTTCTTGCAGTCAATTGAGTAGAATACTGTAAAGTATGTGTCTATACTTAATCCAATAATGAAGAGACAGCTTGGAAGATTCAACGTAGGTCTTTACTTAATACCAACAGGCGGGAACTGAGGGGAGATCAGTACCCACAGTACTATTTATACCCCTATGGCCAGGAATGGTTCTACGGTATCACTACGCCCTACAAAGTAGTGCTGCCCTGGCCATAGGTTTAAAGTAACATACCTATTACATACACAACAAATACAACGTGTCATTAATAGAATAAAAAGCTAATCTTCAGTTGACCTGCTTGATCTCAAGTCCTCTTGGTCAGAGATGCCATGTTTAATGTTTAGAGTAACTGTTAAGCATTGCCATGGTTTGGACCCTGCTCACAATATGCAGGAAAAATATCCAAGGCAGCAATTATGGTAGTAACAACAACCGTTTCCAACTTGTTCTCCACCCCACCCCAGAGCCACCCCCTCAATATGTCGTACCTGCTGGCCGGCACTGTGCCGAAGCTGGCTGATTTTCCGCAGTCGAAAACCGACGAGCCGCAACAGAGCATCCATGTGGTGCTCACAGCTCACTGGTAAAGTTCAACTGAGGCCTGAATCTGAAAATGGTTTGGGCCTTTTGACTGTGGCCTTGTGTGGGTGCCGTGGGTACACCGCAGACTTTGCACCTGTTTTGGGCCAAAGTTGAAATTCCTCTTCCAGTATGGGTGGGTATCTTAGGGTTGTTGGTAAACAAAGAAAGAAAAAGAAAGAACATGCATTTATATAGTGCCTTCATGACCTCAGGATGTCAAAAACCACTTTACAGTCAATGAAGTACTTTTTAAAATTGTAGTCATGGAGAAAATGTGGTAGCCTGTTGCGCACAGCAAGATCCCACAAACAACAATGTGATAATGATCAGATATTTGTTCAGATTTTGCGATCAGCAGCAAAGGAACTGTGCTCGCTATTCACCTCACTGACAACTGCCCACAAAGTTTTCACAGGCTTTAGAGTGGAGACTTGCTCTAATCCTGTGTCTGATCCAGCGCAGTGCCCTCTTCAGGGGATCTGTGGCATCTGTGAGAAGGACAAGAAACAGTGAGGTTCTTCAACCAATCAGAGTGAAGAATCCTCACTGAGACCTGCAGAGTCTAAACCAGGAAGTATAAAGCAGACTGTATAAATTAGATTTAAATCAAGTACAGAAAGTGAAATAACGATTGGGAAAGACATATGGGATTAAGAGAGAGAAATGAGACATACAAAAAAAGTTTTAAAAAAGTGTTTTTTTAAAAATCTCCAACACTAATTAACTTCTGAGGGAATGAGACTCCACACTTGTAAAATTAAATTTTCAGGGCCAGAGAGGCTGTTTGGCAGTAATTATCACTTGTCACACCATTAAAAATTAACTTTCTTCTGAATGTACCAGGCCTAACATTATCTATCGTCTTTCGTGTGGAACTAGTGGGCAAGTTCCCCAATTTCACACCATTGCATTCGTTTCAGTGCTGAGTCTATCAGTGAGGACTGCAACAGCGCACCCTGTGGAGGATCGAGGCTATCTCTGGCAGCAACTTCTGTATTTCTGCGTTTAACTGTCAGATTTACTCTGTTATAACAGTGAGCGCTGACAGCCTCACCATTACTAAACACGTAAAATCCAAACAAATCTGTTGTAGTGATGTTGGTTCAGGGATAAACACTGGGGAGAACACCCCTGCTCTTCTTCAAAAATTGGCCGTGGGATCTTTTACGTCCACCTGTGAGGCAAACCAGGCCTTGGTTTAACATCTCATCCTGAGCATTCGTCAAGCAACTATCTAATTGTCTTTTAAAAAATGTACAGAATCTGCTTCAACAAAAGACTTGCAAGATGTTACATATTATTGTATGTATATTAGAGACATTAAATAAGTATTACTGTGATATTTATACATGATTACAAATGACAACAAGCATTATTATATTGCTTTGGAGATTAAGCAACATTCTCTGAGTGGGAGATGTTCTTCTCCTCAACCCTTAGACTGAACAATTGTGCAGCCATCTTTGGAAATGTAACTTTTGGGTTTCTTGTTACGAAAGTGAAACTGCAACAGAACAGCTAAGGTTTCTTTGATGACAGTACTCTGAAAGACCAATTTGACTTTTTTTTAAAACAATTTTAATATTTAAAAAATGTCAGTATAGGGGTACAAAAAATTGCTGCCTACTTATTTCTCTAGTTCAAATTGTGAAACAATTATATTCAGGTTTCCACAGCCACCACTTGGCCTGTAATTTTGGTGATCACACAGTAATGATAAGTTACATAGCCAAAAATGTAGATCTAAGTCTAACTATGCCCAAGCATCTACAGCTAGCACTTGATGTGCAGCGCTAATATTTACCCAGTGCCAGGCTGCAGTACTACCTACAATGGAGAAAGAGATACATACACAAGGAATGCTAAATGAGGAAAGCTGGGAAGATAGAAAACTATAGTCAACTCTACAATGACCATATCCAGTTATTTCAGAGCAGCAATTAACAAATCAGACAGAATGCTGAGTTATATCACCAGATCAGCAGAGTTTAAGTCTGAAGATATCATGCTAAAGTTGTAATGTGCGCTGGCCAGGCCACACTATGAATATTGTATACAATAGGCACAAGGGAAACATTGCAAAAGCAAAAACAACAATGACAATTTGCATTTATATAGCGTCTTTAACATAGTAAAGTCCCAAGGCGCTTCACGGATCCATTATCAAACAAAATTTGACACCAAGCCACAAAAGGAGATATTAGGATAGGTGACCGAAAGCTTGGTCAAAGAGGCAGATTTTAAGGTACGTCTTAAAGAAGGAAAGAGAGGTAGAGAGGCAGAGAGGTTTAGGGAGAGAATTCCAGAGCTTAGGAACTAGACAGTCACTCCGCCAGTGCCCTTGCTGTTGCCTGTCAGCCAGCCAGCTCAGACTGCTGCAGCCCAGTCCGAAATGGTGCAGTCTGAAGCCGGACCTTCTCGGCCCAGAGCATGAAGGGAATGCACAAGGGTGATTAGTTTATTTTTGTATGCATTATGTCATGATTTAATTTATAAATTTGGATTGGAATGTGCATTTTCTGGTGGTTTTTATTTTTGTGTTGGAAAGAGGACGATGTGATGGGGTCAGTGATAGAGGAAAGGTAAGGAGCGTGGTACTGTTGGCGAATGGGGAGGTGTGGTTGAGGTTACTAATATTGCTCATTAATTATTTTATTACATATAGCCCGGGCACAAAGGGACTGTCTACATTGTAGCTCCCTTCCTCCCTTCCTTCTTCTGTTCCTCCACTTCCGGTTGCACTTCCTCCTCCTTCTCCTCCTCATATTCCTGTTCCTCAGCATCTCACCTAATCGTTGGTGGTAAGGGCTGTTCCCTCATAATGGTGAGGTTGTGCAGCATGCAGCATACTACAGTAAACTCTTGTTTAAACGGCACCTAATTATCCGGAATTCTCTAATAACCTGCAAAATTCAGGAGTAGGTTCAGGAACCCAAAGGTAAGTTTTACTGTATATTTGTGGCTGTGTAACCGGGGTTCTCATACCTTTTGCCGTGTAACCATGGCTGCTGCACCTTGGGTTGTGTAACCGGGTCCCCTGTACCTGTGGCTGTGTAACCGGGACTCCTGCACAAGTGGCCGTGTAACCGGGGCTCCTGTACCTGTGGTTGTGTAACCGGGACTCCTGCACCTGTGGCCGTGTAACCGGAACTCCTGCACAAGTGGCCGTGTAACCGGGACTCCTGTACCTGTGGCCATGTAACCGGGGCTCCTGTACCTGTGGCCGTGTAACCGGGGCTCCTGTACCTGTGGCCGTGTAACTGGGACTCCTGCACAAGTGGCCGTGTAACCGTGACTCCTGTACCTGTGGCCGTGTAACCGGGACTCCTGTACCTGTGGTTGTGTAACCGGGGCTCTTGTACCTGTGGCCGTGTAACCGGGACTCCTGCACAAGTGGCTGTGTAACCGGGACTCCTGTACCTGTGGCCGTGTAACCGGGACTCCTGTACCTGTGGCCGTGTAACCGGGACTCCTGCACAAGTGGCCGTGTAACCGGGACTCCTGTACCTGTGGCCGTGTAACCGGGACTCCTGCACAAGTGGCCATGTAACCGGGGCTCCTGCACAAGTGGCCGTGTAACCGGGGCTCCTGTACCTGTGGCCGTGTAACCGAGACTCCTACACAAGTGGCCGTGTAACCGGGGCTCCTGTACCTGTGGCCGTGTACCTGTGGCCGTGTAACCGCGGCTCCTGCACAAGTGGCCGTGTAACCGCGGCTCCTGTACCTGTGGCTGTGTAACAGGGACTCCTGTACCTGTGGCCGTGTAACCGCGGCTCCTGTACCTGTGGCCATGTAACCGCGGCTCCTGTACCTGTGGCCATGTAACCGCGGCTCCTGTACCTGTGGCCGTGTAACAGGGACTCCTGTACCTGTGGCCGTGTAACCGCGGCTCCTGTACCTGTGGCCGTGTAACCGCGGATCCTGTACCTGTGGCCATGTAACCGTGGCTCCTGTACCTGTGGCCATGTAACAGGGACTCCTGTACCTGTGGCCATGTAACCGCGGCTCCTGTACCTGTGGCCGTGTAACAGGGACTCCTGGATCTGTGGCCGTGTAACTGGGACTCCTGTACCTGTGGCCGTGTAACCGGGACTCCTGTACCTGTGGCTGTGTAACAGGGACTCCTGGATCTGTGGCCGTGTAACCGGGACTCCTGTACCTGTGGCCATGTAACAGGGACTCCTGGATCTGTGGCCATGTAACAGGGACTCCTGGATCTGTGGCCGTGTAACCGGGACTCCAGTACCTGTGGCCGTGTAACAGGGACTCCTGGATCTGTGGCCGTGTAACCGGAGCTCCTGGCTCTGTGGCTGTGTAACAGGGACTCCTGGATCTGTGGCCGTGTAACCGGGGCGCCTGCACCTGTGGCTGTGTAACGGGGCTCTCGTACCTTGGTAGGTATACCTCTCCGTTATCCGGAATTTTTAATCAACCGGCACCATCCCGGTCCCGTAGGTGCCAGATACGAAAGTGTTTACTGTACTAAAAATCTTGAAACCCACTCAGCTGAGTACTGCTGGGCTCCTCCAGAGTGGTCCAGGCAGCGGTAGTGTTGCTAGAGGATGCCGATGGTGTGCTCTATAATGTTCCTTGTGGCAGCATGGCTCTCATTGTAGGCCTCTTAGTGTGCACGTGTGTGTGGGTTCTGGACCAGAGTCATGAGCCATGTCACGAATGGATAACGTTCGTAGCCCAGTAGCCAGCCTTGGACTTGCCCTGATAGGTCAAACACATGTGGCACAGAGGACTACCACAGAATGAAGGAATCGTAACTGCTGCCAGGGTAACGGGCATTCACCTGCAAGGTGCACTGTCTGTGGTCACACACCAGCTGCACATTGAGGGAGTGAAATCCTTTTAGGTTCATGAAAATGGCCAAGTTCACATTAGGCGCACACAAGGCAATGTGTGTGCAGTCAGTGGCTCCTTGACCATGGGGAAGCCTGCAATCCATGCAAACCTCTGTGTTCACTCCACTTGCTTGTCTCTGGCAAGAGGGAATGAGATTATACTGCCTCTCTGAGTATAGAGAGCCTCAGTGACTTCCCTTATGCAGCAGTGTACTGTAAACTGCGAGATGTTGCTAATATCTCCAGCAGCAGCCTGGAAGGAGCCAGGTGTATAAAAGTTAAGAGCTACGGCCACCTCGACAGCCACAGGTAATGTGGTCCTTGCCCTGCTTTGAGGTTGCAGTTGTGGCTGCAACAGTTGGCAGATTACAGCCACGACCTCTTTAGTGAAGCAAAGATGTCTCAAGCGTTGGTTGTCGCTGAAGTTGAGGTAAGAGAATTGCTCCCTAAAGACCCGCAATGGATATGGCCTCCTTCTGAGCACATTTCTCCCCCTCCTCCTCCTCCCTCCTCTAGCAGCTTGTCCTGCTCTGCGTGGTCTCTCTTCATTCTCCCAGTCATGTTCAATTCCAAGAGGAAGGCCTTCCAGGCCACTCATGTCTGGAAGCAACTTGTTTCAGCACAAGCTTTTAAATCAACAAAAAGGTACTTCAGCAACAGCCAGACCGCTCCCTGTAAACCATTGAAACTTTAGACAAGTATAGGAAAGCTCCAAAAATGTGTAGAATTGCACCAGCAACCAGAAGAAATAAACCAACAATTAACCTGTAAGTAGTTCACGATCCCTTTAAGCAGCGCTGGTGGGCGATCATTCGTGCCGTTTAACGTCGTGTTCAGCTGTGCGAAGTTGAGACCGAGCATAGGCTGGAGCGTGGCATTCGAAAATGGGACTGCTGGTGTCAAATCAGTGTTACACACTGATTGACATCATAATGTGCCTGCTCTGCATGCTGCCGGTGGTCGTTAGGTGCCAGCACACAAACCCCTTTACCACGACGGTGTTCTGCGCACTTCCCATCAGAATTGTGCACGCGCATCGCAGACACCATTTTTGAGCATTAGGAGGTCACGTAGTGCCTAAAAAACGGGTGCTATACAGCCCAATTGCCCAATTTCTACCCCGTTGGGCCTAGATGTAACAAAGTCATGGTTGAGGGTTTCAGCAGCAAGATCGGAGACAGGTAATGAGTGGAGCAACGAGGCTGGTCCCTAGTGCCAGAGGACTGAATTATGAGAAGAAATTAGAAAAATATGGTCTTGTAAATTGGTTCGCACCCGACCACAGGCATAAACCCAGTGACAACCACGAACCGCCTAGCCGAAACTGATGAGCAAGAGGATCATGCAAAATTGGTCCTCTTGCACCATCAGGACACGACCATCATGCTGGGGATACCAGTTGCACCCAAAGGAACAGTGCACCGGTAGCAAAGAAGATGAAGATAGGCTGACAGGGATGCCAGCACCGGACCTACCATGAGTCCGGGGGCGGTGGGGGAGAAGATCGGGAGGGGAGTGAGCAGTGGCCAGCGGTGGCACACAGTTCTAATGTGGAGCCAGGAAAAACACTCCTGCTCCTTCTAGCTCCACATTTTTGGTGACAGGCTCCAGTGATCCCCGTAAAGACCGTTGGTTTGGCTGCTGCTATACGAACATATGAAAATGACAGGCAGGAAAAGATCAGCTGGTCCATCAGGCCTGCCCACACTCATGATGCCTGGAGTATAAGAACATAAGAAATAGGAGCAGCTGTAGGCCATTTGGCCCCTCAAGCCTGCCCCGCCTCAACTCCACTTTCCTGCATTATCCCCCTATCCCTTGATTCCCTTAATATCCAAAAATCTATCAATCTCTGTCTTGAATATACTCAACGACTGAGCCTCCACAGCCCTCTGGGGTAGAGAATTCCAAAGATTCACCACCCTCTGAGTGAAGAAATTTCTCCTCATCTCAGTCCTAAATTGCCGACCCCTTATTCTGAGACTGTGACCCTTGGTTCTAGACTCTCCAGCTAGGGGAAACATCCTCCCTGCATCTACCCTGTCAAGCCCTGTAAGAATTTTGTATGTTTCAATGAGATCACCTCTCATGCTTCTAAACTCCAGAGAATACAGGCCTAGTCTACTCAATCTTTCCTCATATACAATCCCCCCATCCCAGGAATCAGTCTGGCGAACCTTTGTTGCACTCCCTCTATGGCAAGTAAGTAAGGAGACCCAAACTGTACACAATACTCCAGGTGTGGTCTCACCAGGGCCCTATATAATTGCAGTAATACATCTTTACTCTTATACTCAAATCCTCTTGTAATAAAGGCCAACATACCATTTGCTTTCCTAATTGCTTGCTGTACCTGCATGTTAACTTTCAGTGATTCATGTACAAGGACACTCAGGTCCCTCTGAACACCAACATTTCCCAATCTCTCACTATTTAAAAAATACTCTGGTTTTCTATTTTTCATACCAAAGTGGATAACTTCACATTTCTCCACATTATATTCCATTTGCCACATTCTTGCCCACTCACTTAGCTTGTCTATATCCCCTTGAAGTCTCTTTGCATCCTCCTCACAACTTACATTCCCACACAGCTTTGTATCATCAGAAAACTTGGATATATTACATTTGGTCCCCTCATCCAAATAACTGATATAGATTGTGAATAGCTGAGGCTAGACTTCCTACCCCGCCTCCGCTTCGCACTCGTGTAATCTCCTGGGATTGACAACAAAACAGAAAAACAAAACAGGGCCAATAAGGGAAATAGAAATCTGGAAAGTTCCTCTCCGATCTCCTCAGGCAATTGAAACCAGTCCAGGAGATTAAATTGACCACGCATACGTTAACTTTTAATCCACTTACCTTCTATATGATGGGATCTCTGCCCCAGCCAAGAACCGGTCCAGCTCCCTTCTGGAGACATGCAGAGAGTCAGCACACACCGCATAAGCCAGCAATGTATTCCAACGGTTCACTACTCTCTAGGAAAAGAAGAATTGCCTAACATCTAGCCTATTCCTACTCTTGTGTAATTTAAATGCAGGTCCCCTGGTCCTCCCCAGTCTGTCAAATTGAAATAATCTATCAATAGATCTGTTCGCCTGAGAAAACTGACTGCAGTCAGTCATGATCCAACAATGGAAAGGGGCCTGAAATAGGCGTTCGGTCCTCGATTTGCACAGGGAGAGGGCCTAATGCCAGTTTTAGGCAGGTGCCCTGGACAACTACAGGGCGCTCCAAGTAATGTGACGTGTGTCTCTCCCTCTGCCTCACAGGTATTAGAATCTCTCTCACAGGTGACCCCACTCTGATGGCTGTCTCTCATCCTCTCTCTCTCTCTAATCCCAGTGTAAGCCTGTCTCTCTCACAGATATAAAAAATAATTAACCTTGACCTTTTCTAACTGGCAACGAAACACAGTTGGATAATTAGTTGTTTTCAAAATTCAACTGGTATTCTTTTTTAAAAATTGAACTAACATTAATATGAAGACTACCTCTCTCTTGCTGTCTCACCCTCAGGTCTTAATACACTTTCTGAAGTGTGTAGAACACAAAACAATAGCTACAACATGTTATGTATTGTGTGTTCTATTGTGTGTTCTCCTCCCACCTGTGGTGGCGCTGTCACAGGAGATAAATGGTTGGGTGTTCTCTGTTAAGTTTAGCTCTCTTTGTTCGGAACTTTCCAGAACTTCCTTTCCTTCCAATAAAGCACTTCATGTTTGAATCTCTGAGTTCTGAGTCCTAAATTGTGTCTAGGTACAAAGGTACCGACACAACAAGTGGCAACGAGGAGCGGATGAATCTGCATACATTACGGGTGCAGTGAGTAAACAGAGAATTTAATTTGAAACGTGAGATGGCTACTATATTAGGAAACATCGTTGATTTTGATGAAAATGTGGAGCAATGGAACGCTTATACAGAACATTTTGACTATTTTGTATTGGCGAATGTGGTGGCAAATGAGAAGGTCGTGCCTACCTTTGAGTGTAATTGGGCCGAAGACATTCAATTTACTTCGCAGCCTCGTGCAGCCAGATAAGCCAGGAACTAAAACATATAAGCAACTAGTGGAAATTCTTGGAGCACATTTTTCACCAAAACCTCTGGTTATTGCTGAGAGATTTAGATTTCACAAACGGAATCAAGAGGAGGGGGAATCAGTGACGATGTTTATTGCTGCTTTAAAAAGGTTGTCGGAACACTGCCAGTTCAAGGAGGTGCTGAATGACACCATTAGAGACAGACTTGTGTGTGGTCTGCAAAATGCAGCCACACAGAAGCGCCTTCTTACTGAGGACAACCTTACTCTTGAAAAGGCCATTGAAGTTAGTGTCTCCATGGAGATGGCGGAAAAGGAGGCTCACCAGTTCAGTTCCACAGGGAGAGTTCACAAGGTGTCGTCTGAGCCTAAAGGTGCGCGGAACGGCACATGTTACCATTGTGGGAAAACGGGCCATCACGCTAATGACTGCTGGTGTACGGAGCTGGAATGCCGAAATTGTGGCAAAAAGGGTCACATTGAACGCGCCTGTAGAGGTAAAAAAAAGAACAGACAGAGCTGGGAAGCATGGAAGCAAAATGTCTGTATTTGGACAAGAGAGGAAAAAGAGTGTTCATTCAGTGCAGTATGATGGAACAAGCAAAACAGAGGGGAGCGACACCTGAGGAGGAAGAGGTGCACATACTGATGGTTGCAGGTGAGTCAAATGGCTACTGGGTGTCACCACTGGTGGAGGGACAATCAGTGCGGATGGAGGTGGACACAGGCGCGGCTGTGTCCCTTGTTTCAGACACTGTCTACAACAAGATGCTAAAGCACCTTACCCTTCAGCCAACAAACATTGTGCTAAAGACGTATACCGGCGAACCTGTGGCCATGAGAGGCGTCATTGAGGTGACAGTTAAATTGAACGGACAGACTGCAAAACTGCCACTATATGTGGTAAAGGGAAATTACCCATCGCTACTGGGACGTGCGTGGCTAGAGAAAATCACGCTGGACTGGCCTGCAGTCCGCATGATGTCAAAAGGGGAGTCAGGTCTGACTGCAGTGTTAAACAAACATGCAGAACTCTTCAATGGGGAACTTGGGAGCATGAAAAAGATCAGCGTGAGACTGGACATTAAACCTGACAGCAAGCCGAAGTTTCACAAAGCCCGACCTGTACCCTATGCAATTAGGCCAAAAGTTGAGGCTAACTTGGAGGCCTTAGTCGAGAATGGAGTCCTGGAGCCTGTGAGCATGAGCAAATGGGCCACACCCATTGTTCCTGTCCTGAAAAAGGATGGATCTGTTCGAATCTGCGGGGATTTTAAAGTGACTATTAACCCGGTGTTGTCTGCGGAACAGTACCCTCTTCCCCTCATTGATGATCTTTTTATGGGCCTGGCCAGAGGGCAAAAGTCCAGCAAAATAGACTTATGCCAGGCTTATCTACAAATGCATGTCGATGACAAATCAAAGGAGCTGCTGACAATTGTGACACACAAGGGGCTATACAGGTACTGCCGCCTTCCGTTTGGAATTACGTCGGCCCCTGCTCTATTCCAAAGGGCAATGGATCAGATTTTGAGTGGACTGCCAGGAGTCCAGTGCTACCTGGACGACATCCTTGTCACTGGGACTGTCAGGGTTGGGGAGCCACGGGGCCGTATAAATAAGGGGCCGTGCTCTCCGGGCAAGGTAGGTTCTGGACCCAAGTGCAGAAACCAAACAAAAGACAAATATGCCATACTTTGTTTGAACTTTACTAGATTAACACATAACTAAGTTAACACAAAGGACACAGCAATATACATAAGAACTAGAGACAAGAGAACTCGAGACAGAAACACAACAAGCATACATAAGAACTAGAGACAAGTTACGAGACAGCTAGTCAAGATAGGAACTCCGGACAGCTTCCATGAGGAAGCCCACTTGTCTATACTGAGCTTGCGACAAGCTACCACAAGGGGCCAACGGCTTGCCGAGGCACAACTCCAGACAAGCTACCCCAAGGGTAATCGGCTTATCAATGCAAAGCTCAAGACAAGATCCCAACGGCTCCCACATAGCAACACGCTTGTCCAAACAGCACCTTACCAAGACAAGCAACTTAACAGAACAACAGACTTAAGAACATCTTAAATCCAGAAACAAGAACACAGACTTAGATACATAGCTCGAGAGAACTATGGCAGCCAGCTAATGAAGGCAAGCTGCCATAGAGAAAAGGCTAGTCACACAGAGCACCTAGTCAAGACAGAAGACATTGTCAAGACTAACTCCCTGGTCCACCCTAGTGAGGACTGAGCAAAGAGTGAAGCAACAACAGAACTTATATACCAAGAAACCAGGTGAAACCCATGAACAGCTAACAGGCCGTCAAGAATTAACACAGGGCTAGGAACAATTAACACAGGAAACTAACAAGTGAAGGTGCCATCTAAAGGTTAGGAAAGGGACTGACTGGCACCGCCACAGGGACAAATGAGGAGGATCATCTTCTGAACTTGGATGCGACACTACAACGACTGAAAGAGTACGGACTCAGAGTTCGTAAAGACAAATGTGAATGGTGTCCAACGCATCAGGTCTGCGCCCTATCATCCCTCTACTAACGGCCAGGCAGAAAGGTTTGTGCAAACTTTGAAGCACGCCTTGAAGGCATCGCAAGGTCAGGGCTCAATCCACCAATGTCTGAACAGCTTCCTGTTGTCCTACAGGAACGAGCCGCATGCCACAACCAAAACTTCCCCCGCTTCGCTCATGATGAAGAGGCAGTTGCAGACAAGTTTTGACTTACTCAAACCTCCAAGGGCAGAACAGGTTGTCCATTGACAACAACAAGCTCAAGTTGAAAAGAGAGAGAAAAGAGCCAAGGAGAGACGGTTTCACCCTGGAGAGCACGTCCTAGCTCGAAACTACAACACTGGACCGAAATGGGCTCCTGCTACGGTGATCGCGCAGACAGGCCCTGTGTCTTACATGGTTGAGACTGCTGAGGACGTCGTCTGGAGAAGACACACAGATCAACTGTTGCTAGGAGCAGAGACAGCCACAGAGGCTCCAACAGCTGGTTGGCCTGAACTGTTTCCGGATGATACCGCAAACCAGCATCCTTTGCCACAGTGCTCTTCTCCAACACAGGAAGTCAAAGAGACTGTTCCACCTGTGCAAACTCCTGACTTTCGACTGACACAGGCACCTTCTCCATCCAGGCCTGTGTCAATGCCTACTGCTGTGGAAGCCAGCGATGACCGCCGGTATCCTGTCAGAGAGCGGCGGCCTCCAAGACGCTTGGATCTGTAGGCTTAGTGACTTACCCACAAGACTGGGGCAGAATAAACCCCAGGGTAAAGTCAGGGTTTGAGGCAGTCTACCTCTACCCTAGGTTCGTTGAGTGCATTGAAAGTAACTTACCTGTTGAGGAATAATGTGGACCTTCCATTTAAGAGGGGAGGAAATGTTATGTATTGTGTGTTCTATTGTGTGTTCTCCTCCCACCTGTGGTGGCGCTGTCACAGGAGATAAATGGTTGGGTGTTCTCTGTTAAGTTTAGCTCTCTTTGTTCGGAACTTTCCAGAACTTCCTTTCCTTCCAATAAAGCACTTCATGTTTGAATCTCTGAGTTCTGAGTCCTAAATTGTGTCTAGGTACAAAGGTACCGACACAACACAACAGGGGGGCGATTTTCCCACTGGAGGCGGGTTGGAGGCGGGTTTTGGTTTGGGTGGCTTCCAAAGCTGCCTCCACTGATGGGGGAAAATCGCAATTTTTTCAAACCTGATTGGCCAGTTGATTTCAGAGGTGTGGGTTTCCCTTGGTCAATTACTGTTTTGGGACTGAAACTCGCCTCTGCTGATGTCACTTTTCCAGCCTCTTTTAAGGGCTGCTTGCTGCCTTGGCTCATTCCACTGGATTTCTGTCGATGCTGCACCACCTGCAACGTCTTTTGAGAAACCACTATGTCCAATTCCAAGCCAAGGGCCTCCCCGAGTTTCTCGGATGAAGCGCTGCAAATGATGGTTAAGGGGGGTGACAATTAGCATGGAGCTGCTCTTCTCCTCATCTGGGAGGAAGGGGCCTCCCAAAGAAACCAAGGCTGTGTGGGTCCAGCTGGCGAGGGATATAACCTCCAGATCTATGTGCAGATTGGGTGAATGTTTATGTGTATTGATGAAATGCCATCCCTGTTGGAAAGCATTAAAATGATTTGATGGCAAAATGTTGGCATTATGGCATCTGTTCTTTCGCCTTAGGCAGCTCCACATTGCGGGCTCTGCCACACTTGCGTTGTCAGGTTGGTGGCCTGAGTGAACGGAGGCCAGAGAGTCATGTCCATTGTCTATGATGTCTTAAGATGGAGCCAAGGACATGTGCCAACATGGGCAACCTATGCAAATCTGACCAGGATAAGTGCATCCCTTGCATCTCGGGCAGCCATGTGCTCGCATGCTGCCGGTGCTGCAGGTCGATAGACCGGCGCTCGGTCCTCCTCCTGCTCCTCCTCATGCTCCTCCTCCTCCTCATCCTCCTCCTCCTCATCCTCATCTGAGGAGGCCTGGAACTGAGTCACTTGCTCATCAGGAAGCTGCAAGCCACGGCACTGTGCCATGTTGTGCAGTGTACAGCAGACCACGAACATTCTGGAGACCCTGTATGGTGTATACTGCAGGGCTCCACCTGATCATTCAAGGCATCGGAAGCGCATCTTCAACAACCCAATGGTTTGCTCGATGATGGACCTGGTCGAAGTGTGGCTGGCGTTGTAGCGCTCTTCAGCCTCGTTAGCTGGCCTCCTGATCGGCGTCATTAGCCACTTCTTCAGGGGGTAGCCTTTGTCACCAAGGAGCCATCCGTTAAGTTGGTTTGGCGGATTGAAAAGCAGAGGAACACTAGAGTGCCACAGGATGAAAGAGTCATGGCAACTACCACAGAACTTGGCTCAAACATGCAAAAACTCCTTCTTGTGGTTACACACCAGCTGTACGTTGAGGGAGTGGAAGCCCTTGCGGTTGACAAAGATAGCTGGGTTGTGATGGGGTGCCCTAAGAGCCACATGTGTGCAGTCTATGACGCCCTGCACCATTGGCAAGCCTGCCATATTTGGAAAGTCAACCAAACACATGGTTAAACTCGCTTGATCCCTGGAGAACTGGATGTAATTGTGCGCCTTTGCGAAAAGGGCATTGGTAACCTGCGTGATGCAACTGTGAGTGGCCGACTGGGAGATGCCGCTGATGTTTGCTGATGATCCCTGGAAGGAGCCTGAGGCAAAAATGTTGAGTGCGGTGGTGACTTTGACAGCCACTGGTAATGGGTGTCCATGCGTTCTTCTGGGCACCAGGTCTTGCTGCAGCAGTCCGCAGATCTCTCGGACAACCTCTCACGAAAGTCTCAGCCTCCTTTGGCACTGCTGCTCACTCATGTTGAGGTAGCTCATCCTCTGTCTGTAAACCCTCTGTTGGGGGGTATCTCCTGCGGCGAGGTGCCTCGATGCGCTGGCGCCTTCTGCCCTGTGCAGCGTCAGGTGGCTGAGCAGGAGGTTGGGGCTCCTGCTGCTGTTGCTGCTGAGCTGCCTGGTTCTGCTGCTGCCGTGGATGCTCCTCATCTGAATCTGAGGTCCATGGTGAATGGTAATGAATGGTTCCCATGCTGCTTGCAGATGCCTCCGTTGGGGAAGCGCTCATTCCAAGCGGGGAGAGGGTCTTCTAAGGAGGTCCCACAGTTGATAGATAGAAGCTGCTGCACCTTCGACTTCGGAAGGCCTGCTAAAAGATCTGAAAGATGTTTTAAAGCAAAGTTCTGCCACCTGCAACTAATCCCTGATGAAAGCTCCATTTTAATGGTGGAGCTGCAGCTGTGAGGAGACCACCGACTTGTCAACCCACCAAGTTTAGCTGGCGTGGTTTAGGAGGGTCGTGAAACACACTGAAAATGTCGATAAATAACGAGGGCCTCTCAAAATAGGATTAGAGAGGCCCTTAATGCCCATTTAAGACTCTTAACAACCTCTCTGGCCTGCTGTAGGTGGGACCGTTTCCCACCTTGCAAAACCGGCACTGGCAAAAATGCGCGGAGGCGGGTTGGAGACGGGTTCCGAACCCGCTCTCATTTTTTGCGATTTTCCCACCTTTCCCGCCTCCAAACCCGCCTCCTCGGGGCTGAGAAAATCGCCCCCATAGTGTGGAATCAGAACGCTGATTTTTGTCTGTCTCTCACATGCGCACCCCACCCAAACACACGCACCACATCTACAGTGGTTCTCTGTTTTTTTTTAAACTCAATATAAATGTTACTGAAAAGCTTTTGAATTTTGTCTTTCTGTTTATCAACGTCATTTGAAGAAAAGCTACTGAGTATAAAGTGTTGGAACTTAAAGGAAAACATGTTATCAGTACAGTTGACTGGTACTGGTGCATCCTGGGACATTAAGCCCACAATCCAAATTCAGCTCACAGAGTCACACCTTGAAGCAGTGCCAATTGGGGACCGGGTGTAATTACAGTGTGTAAAGTTTACAGTCAGTGGCCGAGAAATTCAACTCAGGCGGGCGTGATCGGTTTGGCCGCCCGTTATACACAGCGCCTGAATATCAGGCATTGCATACAATGGGCGGTCGACCTGATACTGCTCGATTTGCGCCACTGCCCGAGACGAATTTCTAGGCCAGTTTCTTTTATTACTGTGGGCATAGGAGCTTCTAATGGACAGGAAATTGGCAGTAACCATGCACAGAGGTAAGATTTTTAATCTATATAGATGTAACATCACTCTTTTAGATCTAATGCTACTCTATTTGCTAGCAGCTGATTGAACCTTATAACCCGGTATAAGAGTTTGAGCAGCCAGTAGTACTAAAGCTTGCTAATTGTATGGATGATCATTAGGCCTTTCAGCACAATTCAATATACCTGTTATATGTATCCCCTTGTCAGAAAACTTGGTATAATCTTCATCTGTTAGCGTGCCCACTAGATCATTTATCAACAGAGCAAAAAAAAGTAAATGATCCAGAACAGATAAAACTGAGGCATAGGGCTGGATTTTGCGGGGGGTCAGTGGGCGCGATTGGTGGCTGGTCGGGTGGGAAAGTATTTTTTTCCCCCAGCGGGTTGGGACCCCGCTGTGAACCCGCCGCCACATGCCTTTCCCCGATGTCGGGTCTGTCAGCGCTGAGCAGACCTGACACTCAGCGGTGGGTTCACAGTGGGGGACCCAATTCAGGTAATTGGTGGCTTATTTAGAGCCACTTATGAATGAATTTGCGCTCATCTTCTACATTTGACAGCTCGCCCACAGGGTCCACGCTGGTCGTGGACCATGTCTGTCAAGCTGAGACGGGGGTTCAGTGGCCATTAAATCAGTTGTTGAGTTGACAGCTTCAAATGTACAGTAAAAGCTCCCACCTTACAGAGATGTCTTCCCTCAGCCACAAACTCTTCCTCATGGCATTTCCACAATAGATTCAACATGCTGCAAGTCTTTACACAAGTCTCCATCCAGTCTGACCTCATTACCTCTCTCACCATTGACAGATCGCTTCTATCATCTCTACTTCACCTGCCATCTGTTCCATCAGCATGGGTGCTATTTATACTCTCTCACTTTGGTCCTCAGAATCCCACAACAATCAGCCCCAACATCAGCAGCATCAGGCACACCAGCAGCACTAACAACAACACCACCAACCTTTTCAGCAATCACCTGATGCTGCACAGGACAGAGGGCATCAGCACCCAACCACATTGCTGCCCGAGAGCCAGGGATGGCCTCACCATGGCCAGATTTACTTCACTTGATGCTGTACACCCTGGTACGCCAGGTTGGCACCACCCCACAGCAACACCATAAAGCATCCCTACAATGCCCAAGCCATTCCTTTCATACTCATCACCATTGCGGGGGGAACCATTATGTCTCACCATTCACTGCAACTCACTAAGCCACTTCCAAAGGCGCACACAAATCTGTCCAAGAACGCAAAGTGTTGAAAATAAAAGTTTCAATGTTTGACACCACATTAACAGAAACTTTACATGAACATTGGATAAAACACCCAAGTGCCTACCCTTGTGTGTTGTTGGTTGGTATGATTGCACTAGGATGAGGGAGAGTGTGAGGGGTGGCTAGTGAGATGTGGAAGTGATAATGTAGATAGAGAGTGATGGGTGGAGGTGCAAGGTAAGTTGGTGTGAGTAAGGATGTGCAGGAGTAGGGTAGGGAAGGCAGAATGATGGGGGTGTGATGAGAGGCACAGCAGGATTAGGTTGAGTGTGGCTTTGTACTAACGTTTCGTGATCTACTGAGATCATTGAAATTTTTGCGGCACTGCACCCAGGTCCTCCTGACCACATCCCTGCTTGTGCCCTCCTCTGCTATGTGCAACCAGGTTGTGTTGATCTCCTGGGGAGGTCTCTTCCACCCATGGGAAGGGAAGAGAACCTCCTTGTGTGCTGTGACTCCCTCCATAAGCATATGGAGGGAGTCATGGGAGAGCCTGGGTGCAGCCCTGCACCTCTGTGCAGTGCTTGTCAGTGTTTGCAGCACCTCAATGCTGCAGAACACTGACAGCACAAATGTCAAAATAAAGTTGGCCATGGTCCCTTTAAGGAAACCGGCTGATGACACGTCATCAAATGACGTCACCAGACCCGCTTCCTCTAATTGGCCAACAAACGCGCTGGGCAGGCTTAACAATCCCAGTCTCGGGAAATTCATTCCAGAGGTCGGGATGGAGACAGCAGCAGGGTCGAGACCCGCCACCGACATCGCCCGTCACGGACCCACTGTGGTTCGTAAAATCGTGGCCCTAGACTATATGCCTACATTTTGTGTTCATCAGAGTGAGAATGGAACATTCTACTTTTTGAAACCAGAATCAATATCAAACAATTCCACAGCAGGTCAGACACAGGGTAAACCTCCTGTTTTGCTATCTCAACATGTACATGTATGTCTGCGAAACAAAATGACAAACAGGTATTTAGGCCTGTCATCCTTCATCACTGCATTCAATTTGACAGCTGCAACAATGGAAGCAAATCTGCCTTCTTACTGAATTTGAAATCTTTTGGTTAAGAAACAATTTTAAAATGAAAAAATTTGAGTACATCATGAAATTCTGCTTTTGACCTTTCAGAAAACAACCAGTCGATCATGGCTTTTATAGGAAGCATCACATCATAACACCACACAGGAAAAAGGTGGGATTAGCACTTTATAAATGCTTCTCTTTTTTTTGTTACGTTTTGTACATATGTAATGCTTTGAACAATTTGAAGTGTCTTCTAACTGCAAGATTACCGTGTAACTGGTTTATTCTTTCAATAATAGTTTTGGGCAGTGTCACATTTTTCATATTAATGAAAATGTATTTGTTCTTATTCTAGCATAGTGTACTAGTGATCCAGAGGCCTGGACTAATGATCCGGAGACGTGAGTTCAAATCCCACCACGGCAGCTGCGGAATTTAAATTCAGTTAATTAAATAAATCTTGAATAAAAAGCTAGTATCAGTAATGGTGACCATGAAACTATCGGATTGTCGTAAAAACCCATCTGGTTCACAAATGTCCTTTAGGGAAGGAAATCTGCCGTCCTTACCTGGTCTGGCCTAGATGTGACTCCGGACCCACAGAAATGTGGTTGACTCTTAACTGCCCTCTGAAATGACCTAGCAAGGTACTCAGTTATAACAAACCGCTACAAAAAGCAATAATAAGAATTAAACCAGATGGACCCGGCATCGACCTCGGCACTGGCTTCAGCCACGACAACGGCACACCCAGCCCAGTCGACCCTGCAAAGTCCTCCTCACGAACATCTGGGGACTTGTGCCAAAATTGGGAGAGCTGTTCCACAGACTAGTCAAGCAACAGCCTGACACAGTCATACTCACAGAATCATACCTTTCAGCCAATGTCCCAGGCTCCTCCATCACCACCCCTGGGTATGTCCTGTCCCACCGGCAGGACAGACCCACCAGAGGTGGCGGCACAGAGGTATACAGTCGGGAAGGAGTGGCCCTGGGAGTCCTCAACATTGACTCTGGACCCCATGAAGCCTCATGGCTTCAGGTAAAGCATGGGCAAGGAAACCTCCTGCTGATTACCTCCTACCGCCCTCCCTCAGCTGATGAATCAGTACTCCTCCATGTTGAACACCACTTGGAAGGAGCACTGAGAGTAGCAAGGGCACAGAATGTACTCTGGGTGGGGGACTTCAATGTCCATCACCAAGAGTGGCTCGGTAACACCACTAGTGACCGAGCTGGCCGAGACCTGAAGGACATAGCTGCCAGGCTGGGCCTGCGGCAGGTGGTGAGAAAACCAACATGAGGGAAAAACATACTTGACCTCATCCTCACTAATCTACCTGCCGTAGATGCATCTCTCCATGACAGCATTGGTAACAGTGACCACCGCACAGTCCTTGTGGAGACGAAGTCCCGTCTTCACATTGAGGACACCCTCCATCGTGTTGTGTGGCACTACCACCGTGCTAAATGGGATAGATTCAGAACAGATCTAGCAGCTCAAAACTGGGCATCCGTGAGGCGCTGTGGGCCATCAGCAGCAGCAGAATTGTATTCCACCATAATCTGTAACCTCATGACCCGGCATATCCCTCAATCTACCATTACCATCAAGCTAGGGGACCAACCCTGGTTCAATGAGGAGTGTAGAAGAGCATGCCAGGAGCAGCACCAGGCATACTTGAAAATGAGGTGCCAACCTGGGGAAGCTGCAACACAGGACTACATGCATGCTAAACAGCGGAAGCAGCATGCTATAGACAGGGCTAAGCAATCCCACAATCAACGGATCAGATCAAAGCTCTGCAGTCCTGCCACATCCAGTGGTAAATGGTGGTGGACAATTAAACAACTAATGGGAGGAGGAGGATCCAGGAATATCCCCATCCTGAATGATGGCAGAGCCCAGCACACGAGTGCAAAAGACAAGGCTGAAGCATTTGCAACCATCTTCAGCCAGAAGTGCCAAGTGGATGATCCATATCGGCCTCCTCCTGAGGTCCTCACCATCACAGAAACCAGTCTTCAGATAATTCAATTCACTCCACGTGATATCAAGAAATGGCTGAGCGCACTGGATACAGCAAAGGCTATGGGCCCCAAAAACATCCTGGTTGTTATGCTGAAGACTTTTGCTCCAGAACTAACCACCCCTCTAGCCAAGCTGTTCCAGTACATGTAGAAAACTGCCCAGGTATGTCCTGTCCACAAAAAGCAGGACAAATCCAATCTGGCCAATTACCACCACATCAGTCTACTCTCAATCATCAGCAAAGTGGTGGAAGGTGTTGTCGACAGTGCTATCAAGTGGCACTTACTCACCAACAACCTTCTCACCGATGCTCAGTTTGGGTTCTGCCAAGAGCACTCGGCTCCAGACCTCATTACAGCCTTGGTCCAAACATGGACAAATGAGCTGAATTCCAGAGGTGAGGTGAGAGTGACATCAAGGCAGCATTTGACCGAGTGTGGCATCAAGGAGCCCTAGTTAAATTGAAGTCAATGGGAATCAGGGGGAAAACTCTCCACTACCTGGAGTCATACCTAGCACAAAGGAAGATGGTTGTGGTAGTTGGAGGTCAATCATCTCAGCTCCAGAACATCGCTGCAGGAGTTCCTCAGGGCAGTGTCCTAGGCCTAACCATCTACAACTGCTACATCAAATACCTTCCCTCCATCATAAGGTCAGAAGTGGGGATGTTCGCTGATGATTGCACAGTGTTCAGTGCCATTCACAACTCCTCAGATAATGAAGCAGTCCATGCCCACATGCAGCAAGACCTGGACAACATTCAGGCTTGGGCTGATAAGTGTCAAGTAACATTTGCGCCACACAAGTGCCAGGCAATGACTATCTCCAACAAGCGAGAGTCTAACCACCGCCCCTTGACATTCAACAGCATTACCATCGCCGAATCCCCACCGGCAATATCCTGGGGGTCACCATTGACCAGAAACTTAACTGGGCCAGCCACATAAATACTGTGGCAACAAGAGCAGGTCAGAGGCTGGGTATTCTGTGGCGAGTGCCTCACCTCCTGACTCCTCGCTGAATTTTGCGGGAGGCATTAGTGACCCCGCGCCCGGGCGCCAGTTGCTTTACACCCAGTTAGCGCCCCCTCGGGGTGATAACGGGAGGCACAAAGCAACCGAATTTTTCCCCTGTAATTTTTATTAAAATTGAGAAATTTGACACTCCACAAAATTAAGATTAGTTTTTCAGGGCCATAAAGTTTGTTTAGCAGTCAGTACACTGTTAAAACCCCAGTTGCATCTAATCCAACAAGGTCTAACTTTTAAAGGATTATTTAACAGCGATTTTACTGCGGAAAAGCCAAAGTTTTGTTCAGTTTCATTGATTTCCCTGATTACACTGATTATGACTGACTGACAGCAAATTCAGGATTTCCACGCTAGGATGTGCATGCGCTGCATCCTGAAGTTGCGATCTGTTTCAGAGGGGTAATAACAGCCCTTCGCTGTTATTACCCACCGCAATATAACTAAAGCTGA
Source organism: Somniosus microcephalus (assembly GCF_052327205.1). Classification (NCBI taxonomy): domain Eukaryota; kingdom Metazoa; phylum Chordata; class Chondrichthyes; order Squaliformes; family Somniosidae; genus Somniosus; species Somniosus microcephalus. Next base: position 119,808,580 of record NC_140998.1, read on the forward strand.
AACTGATGGAAATGCAAAGGTCTGTGAGCCTCTGTAAGAGTAAAGATAAGTTAATGTCCGGTACAACCCGTTCAGTTTTTCTCAGTCAGCACTGCATTTGCAGGCCCAGATTTTCTGCTCCAGCATAGTCACCAGTGGAAGCAAGGTGGGCGCGACTTCTGCCAACCTGACTGACCCACTGCTGACTGCAGTGGGGTCCTATTCAAATTTTTCAAGTAGGCCCCTGGCGGTATTACCATCTGCATGTGGGAACTTCCTGCTGGAGAAGGCAAATATGGCTCCTGCTGCAGGATTCAAATGTTTAAAGATGCCAGGTGGCCTCTAGGAGCAAGTAGTGTTGCTGCCTCTAACGCAGATCTGATAATAAAACTATACAGACCAACATATCGATAGCCTTGTTACTGATCTGAAGTCCTGATTTGGCTATTTGTGTTTTTTTATCGTGTCCCGCCTGGCTTAGGGATGCTGGGCGCCTGTTGTATATTGACATTCCTGACACGCAGCTTTGCCAAGGTGGTAATAATGGAAAATGTGCCCGATGACCTCATTCCATTGTTACCATCTAATTAGAGTATGCCAACCCATATTTGGGCAGGCATTTTTGGTGCCGCCTAACATTTCAAATCAGAAAATACAATAAGCGCAAAACGGGGCAGGGATCCAGGGCAATGAGTCACCGCCAAACTTTCAGCTACCGCTGTCCCAGTGCTGGTTCAAAACTGGCGAGGAATGCAAAGAAAATGCTACCTATTGTGCCTTTCCAGCATTTCCTATTTTTATTTAATAGTTTGGGCAAGTGCAGTCTTTTATGATCAATTACCACGACGTATTTTTATATAATGTAAGCACCATCTTGACTGACATGATGCCACATTTTACAGGGCCAATAAACTTTAACTCTCAGAAAACTGGCAACTCCAGGGAATTCCAGCTTGTCTGGACCAACCATATATATTTTTTATTAATTTTCAGTTTGCACATACTAATGCTGAGACAAACATTTTTACAGTAATAAAGCTATTCAAATGTTGTGAGTAGTTTTATTATTGTAATATTGGCGTGTTATTAGAAAAATGTAAAACTTTTTATGCTCATCCTGTCTTGGCTATGCTTTCCACTAATTCTCTCTTGCTGTCTCCTTCTCTCACCTATACTTTCTAATTTAATCTTAATACAATTCTTACTTTTATTTCATCTGCTACCCCGCCGCCGTCCCCGCCTTTTTTTAAAGTTTGAATTATTCTCTCGTCCATGCTGTGGTTCTTCTTGCATGCTCCTATTCTGGATCCAGTTCCATATCACCTAAGTTTAGAACGGTTCTGGGTTGACTATAAAAGAATAGCTCAAAAGGATAGTTTTTAGCCAAGTAAAATGCATGGGCCAGACACCTACTCACAACTGAAACTGGTTGTTAATACTGAAGTCTCCTGGGTTTTTTTAAAGTCCAAAAGCCAAAATCTAGTTTCTGTAATGATTATCACTATTTATGGGCTTGAAATAAATCTTTAAATATAGTCATTCCAGATAATTATTCTTCCCTTTTTATTACATTGTAATTTGTTTTAGACAGTAGGAGTGCTTGGATTGAAGACTTGTTACAGATGTTATTTTGGGGTAATGTTAAATACAACCTGCAATTGCAAAAATAAAATAGTCTGAGGCATTTCCTTAACCAGTTTAATGCTCTCCCTAAAGCAGATTTCAGCATTCTAGAGTGCCAACAGTTTACATCCATGACTAGACTGGGCCTATATTCTCTGGAGTTTAGAAGAATGAGAGGTGATCTCTGAGAAACATACAGAATTCTTACAGGGCTCGACAGGGTAGGTGCAGGGAGAACGTTTCCCCTGGCTGGGGAGTCTAGAACCAGGGGTCACAGTCTCAGAATAAGGGGTCGTCCATTTAGGACTGAGATGAGGAGAAATGTCTTCACTCAGAGGGTGGTGAATCTTTGGAATTCTCTACCCCAGAGGGCTGTGGAGGCTCAGTCGTTGAGTATATTCAAGACAGAGACGGATGGATTTTTGACTATTAAGGGAATCAAGGGATATGGGGACAGTGCAGGAAAGTGGAGATGAGGTAGAAGATCAGCCATGATCTCATTGAATGGTGGAGCAGGCTCGAGGGGCCAAATGGCCTACTCCTGCTCCTATTTCTCATGTTCTTATGAAGTGTTAACTGCTCCTAAATGTCCAAAAGTCCATGAAAACATGACATTCTGTTCAGTCATACCTGAAATATTCAGTCTCTTAGATCTCTTCACTGTTTGCCCGATGCTTTTGTCTAGTCGTCCAATGTATGTAACAGACATCTTTAACCTATCGGAGTCAGAATAAGTGAAGAGAAAGCATCAATAAAATGTTCATTGTCCCAGTCTGAGAGTTACTTTCTGACTGCTTTTTGAATAATGACTGTGTAGCAGTGCAAACTGGTTCTCTGATGTGCAATTCTAATCACAGTTACCAGGGAAAATAAATAGAACTATACCTTCTGTCATGTTTTACTCAGATGGAAGCATTTTTGGTATTTTCTTAAGGTGACACAGATTGAAACATGTTTTTCACCCCTTTGCTCCCACAATTGTTTTTAAAACTGTTTTTTCTCTCTTCCTCTCCTGTTGTTCCACAGTTCCCACGGGTACTGGTTGCTATCCTTCCCTCCAGCAAAGTGGTCATTCTTCATTTGTGAGCCTAGTCAGTGGAAAAATCGACTGACATTAACCCCCAACCCCCTCCACACTTCTCAAGGAAAGTACCTTTTTCTTTCTCTGAGACTTGGGCCACAGAAATTATTTAGTCATTGGATTAACAATGATCAGAAAGTTGCCTTTAACTGATGGTATAGAAATTCAATATGTACAAAATTCACTTATTTCTGATTTCATCACCAATGAAAATTTTCACCCAAAAAGTTGACACAAGATTACGTGCTATCCAGTAGTAATGACATCAACATTTATAAGCATTTTATTACCTGAAGCCATTTTTTAATGTCTTTTCAATTTACTGAAGTATAACGGGTTTCTTTTTGTTTCATAGTTGAATCTACTCTACCAACCCGCTGCATTATTTCCAGATATTTTCCATTACTTAATGTATTCCTAATGTATGGTGTCAGTCTGAAACAAAAGAGCATGGGTTTTTATACGGCGCAGCTTGGAATGATTTGGTGTATATCTGCGGCAATAAATACAGTAAAATTAACTAACCAAAGAGGGTGAGAGCAACTATGTTAGCGTGCTTTGATAATGGGCTATGCAACTATTTATAGTCTGTGGCTGAATTGTCATATTTTGTACAAAAAATCTGAATAGCTACCAAAATGTGGCTTGTATATTTATGTGTGCTTGACTTGCATAGTTTACAGACAGTATTTGCATTTGTTTCAATGACATAAAAGCAACAACAGGAAATGAGTGAAATGGTTGATTTACTCAACTTAATTAGATCCTGCAATATTGGTGAGTGAAGTTGTGTTGCAATCTATCATTTATTTGAGATACTGGATAAAAATTGATAAAGAGTAGATACTAGAAAGGCTGGCTGTACTTAAAGTAGATAATTCACCAGGACCAGATGGGATGCATCCTAGGATGCTAAGGGAAGTAAAGGTGGAAATTGCAGAGGTGCTGGCCATAATCTTCCAATCCTTCTTGGATACGGGGGGTGATGCCAGAGGACTGGAGAATTGCAAATGTTACACCATTGTACAAAAAAAGGTGTAAGGATAAACCCAGCAACTACAGGCCAGTCAGCTTAATCTCGGTGATGGGGAAGCTTCTGGAAACAATAATCCAGGACAAAATTAACAGTCACTTGGACAAGTGTGGATTAATTAAGGGAAGCCAGCATGGATTTGTTAAAGGCAAATCATGTTTAACCAAATTCATTGAATTTTTTGATGAGGTAACGGAGAGGGTTGATGAGGGCAATGCGGTTGATGTGGTGTACATGGACTTCCAAAAGACATTTGCTAAAGTGTCACATAATAGGCTTGCTAGCAAAGTTGAAACACATGGAATAAAATGGCAGCATGGATATGAAATTGGCTAAGTGACAGGAAACAAAGGGGGAGAAATTCATTATAGCCCCATTTGGGGCGATAAATTTAAAAAGTTGAGAAAATTAGCGCCAGGCGCTAATGTTTCTAAACTTTTAAAAAATTTGGTTTTGCGCTCCAGGAAGGAAGTGGAATGCTAAATCAAGCACTCCACTTCCTTCTTGGAGCGCAATCGGCTGCAGGCGGAGCGGAGACTTCAGCAGCACTGCACACTGGGCCGTGCAACACTGCTGCGTTCAAAGGCTCCTTCCCTCCCTTAAAGGGAAGGGCCATCGCTGCAGGCTCTGCAATATGAAAAGTACCTATCTGGACCACCAAGGCAGCCGTGTTCCTGTGCGGTCAGCCCAACACTCAAGCAGCGTGCCGGGCTGATCAATTGCGGGCAGGAACCCGTGAAAAAAACAGGAACAAGAAAGATACGTTTTTCTTTACTTACCTCGGCCACCTCGCCTTTAATCCTCACCCATGAAAAGGCTGGCTGCCCGCTGCATGCCTCCTGCAGCTGTCGGTGTTTTCAATCGGCACTGCTGCAGGGGATGGAAGTCAATTTCGGGTACGGGGTGCTACCGGGCCGATGTGCATGGCGATAACGTCACGATCTCTGGGCGCAGGAGATTGGGGCGCAACACCGTAGCACCGCCGCAAAACTCCCGGAGAGTATGGCAGGAGTCGATGTCAGCGCCGCGCCCAGTCTCAAAGGCACCCAATTTTGCCCCCACAGAGTAGTGGTGAACAGTTGTTTGTCGGACTGGAGGAAGGTATACAATGGTGTTCCCCAGGGGTCGGTACTAGGACCATTGCTTTTCTTGATATATATTAATGACTTAGACTTGGGTGTTCAGGGCACAATTTCAAAATTTGCAGATGACACAAAACTTGGAAGTATAGTGAGCAGTGAGGATAGGGATAGACTTCAAGAGGTTGGTGGAATGGGCGGACACATGGCAGATGAAATTTAACGCAGAAAAGTGCGAAGTGATACATTTTGGTAGAAAGAATGAGGAAAGACAATATAAACTAAAGGGAACAATTCTAAAGGGGTTGCAGGAACACAGAGACCTGGGGGTATATGTACACAAATCATTGAAGCAGGCAGGGCAGGTTGAGAAAGCAGTTAACGAAGAATATGGGATCCTGGGGTTTATAAATAGAGGCATAGGGGGAGAAATTTGGTTACATCGTGTTTGGGGGCGGTAGCCGAATTAACACCAGCCATTTAGCACCCTGCGTGGGAGTACTGCCCCGGCTGCTTAATTGGGCTTACCGCCCCAGCAAGGAAGTGAAGCGTTATCTCTGGCACACCACTTCCTCTCGGGGCAGTGTCTGGGGCGCAAAGCATGGTAGCACCGGAGCAATACGCGGCTGCTCCGCCTAACGCTGACACGTTTCATCGCTGCGCACTCTGCAGGCTGTTTGATGGCCTCCACCAGCCCACCAGGGCGGTGTGGTGCTGTGGCCGCAGTGAGGGGCCAACCTGGAGGCCAGCCAAAACAATAAAATGGCGGTGCGGGCGCAGCCTAGCTTCGCCTTTAATTATCGCCTCGCGAGTGGAGGTCAGCCCGGTTCGCGACCCGTGAGGCTGTCGCTGACATCACCCGCGGGGCGCAGCCAAATTTCTGCCGTGGGCGGTAAGGGGCTGCACCAGGGCACTAAGGGGTCGCGATGCTCGATGATGACGTAATCGCGGGCGGCGCAGCACCACGGGGTGGTACAGGTTACTGCCGCCGCTAACCTCCTGCTGAATTTCGCGGGAGGCGTTAACAGTGCCGCACCTGGGCGCTAGGGGATTTGCACCCCATTAGCGCCCCCCACGAGAGGCGCAAGCCAACCCAATTTTTCCCCCATAGAGTACAAAAGCAAGGAAGTTATGATGAACCTTTATAAAACACTGGTCCGACCACAACTGGAGTATTGTGACCAATTCTGGGCACCGCACCTTAGGAAGGATATGAAGGCTTTAGAGAGGGTGCAGAAAAGATTTGAAAGACTGGTTCCAGGGATGAGGGACTTCAGTTACATGGATAGACTGGAGAAGCTGGGGTTGTTCTCCTTAGAGCAGAGAAAGTTGAGAGGAGATTTGATGGAGGTGTTGAAAATCATGAGGGGTCTGGACAGAGTAGATACAGAGAAACTGTTCCCATTGGCAGAAGGGTCAAGAACCAGAGGACACAGATTTAAGGTGATTGGCAGAAGATCCAAAGGCGACATGAGGAAAACTTTTTTTACGCAGCGAGTGGTTATGATCTGGAATGCACTGCCTGAAAGGATGGTGGAGGGAATTGGATAAGTACCTGAAAGAAAAAAAATTGCAGGGCTATGGGAAAAGGGCAGGGGCGTGGGATTGGCTGAAGTGCTCTTGCAAGAGGGCTGGCACAGGCTCGACATTGTGGCATAAGTGCCTGCCCAAACTTCCGCTGCTGACCCCACCAACATTTGTGCCTTCAAGAAAAGGCGCTATTATTTGCTTACCATTGGCAGGTGCCCATGCCACTTTAAAAAATGTAAAAGAAAATTTGGTGGCAAGTCTTCAGGAATACAGGCCACGAATCTGGCCTAGATCCCCTGGGGGCTTCCACATCTGCTCCTTGGTCAACGGGTACATCTGCTTCATTATGTCGAGGGCCTTGTAAGGAGCAGTAGGAGGCTCCAACTCCACCCCATCCCCTCCCTAAACCCATCCCAGAATGTTCACCGCTGGGTCAGGACCTGGTTCCTGGTTGCACCCAGTTTCTGGCCATTTCAGCATAATCCCACCAAAGTTACAGTAGGAGTATGCAGCAATAGTCACAGATTTCCAGGGCCAATATCTTTATGGTAGAAGGTATATTCATTGGATTCATGTTTAAAATCAATATTCTCACAATCTGTATATAAGTAGGATAGAAGCTTTCCAGCTATTCATGCATATATAAACTGTTTGTGAGAACAACGAACTATTAATCAATCAAGTTTTAGAAATTGGTTTGATAGAATTTACTTAGTTCATAAGTCTTATGATTTCAAACAATGTTAGTGAGCAGGACCAACATGAGAAGTGGGCGGCGAGCAGCAATCTCTCTCCACCCCCAGCTCACCCTTTATACCAGTGTGGCATTGGGAAGTTTTGTTCAAGATGCTGGGAGAAATGGGCTCTGAGCAGCTTTGTCACTGCAGCAAAATTTCATAGCAAGGTCTGCAGAAATCATCGGTCCCCAAAAATGTTGAAGTTCAAAACACAAATACTATAGGTGACTGAGAGAACCAATAATCAGGGATGACTGAGGGAAGCTGATGAAGTGTAGCTATTGCCCTTTGCAATATTTCATATTCTATAACAGTTCACAACAAAATCTACTTTATCTTCAAAGATTACGGCTGGATCTGTATCAAGAGATTACAAATTTATAAATACCACTCAGAGTTGCTCTTAATAATGGTTGTTATAAACAGTGTTGCAGTGATGTGCATTCATGCATTCACACATGAAGGGCCCAGATTAGAGGAGGTGGAAAAAAACAATCATGTATCTGACCAAGTACGTCAGGTCCATTGTTTCAAATCTAGCTAGAATATTACCCGTTCTCCCATAAAATTACTCACAGGTAGCCTAGGGTCTGGAGCATGGCTGTGAGATTTAGCTGCTAACCTGGGCTGTCCCTTTAAAGCTACTGCTCAAATATCTCCAGTAGGAAAGTGGTCAAAATAGGGAAAGTGGTCCAAATAGATAAAGTATGTAAGTGCCATGTAATAGATAATCCATGTAAGTGCAGCTGCTTGTAAATTCCTGAGGTCACCAAAAAGGTATTTTAACTGCTTGTAAATTTCAGGCTCCAGGTCAGGAGTATTCAGGATTCTCTTTTAAGATTATATTGCCTTTTTAACGCTTGACTGACGCACACCAGATAAAAGACTTTTATATCTATACCAGCAGACTCCCCCATGGATTTGCTGATGGTGAAATCAGAGTTTACCCTGTTGCAAGAAGTGGCTGCTAGGGTGTGAATACAGGTGCAAATCTCGAGTAAAACGATCTGGAAAGAGGTTTATAACAGTTCTGCCCAATGACAATGCAGCAAGTGTTTTACATTGCTGAGTACTTGAAAAATAAATCATTAATGTTTTGCTTCTCTACTGCAGCTAGATCATTTAAAAAAATGTCACAACCGCGTAAATAAATATGAACAATCACTTTCAAATTATGAATATAAATAAGAATAAGGTGTTGTAACAATTTAGAATAAATTAAAAAATATAAATTCTGGACTCTTTAGCCCTGATTTTAACTCGGGCGGGAATGGTACAGGTGGGGACCGGGACGGGCAAACTTTCCTTACCTCAGCAGCGAGAGGCTCTGGCAATTTTAACTCCCAGTCCTCAACTGGGTGCTCTCAGTCAGCTGGCAGCCTAAATCCGGCAGGAAGCAGGAGGTGGCCAGCGGGCGGGCATGAATGTATAATAATTCGCAGGGAGGGAGTTTCAGGAACACCTTGCGATGGGGGGGGGGGTTGTGGGGTGCAAACCTAGGGCAGGGGAGGCCTAAACTTTCCATGTGGGGCCCAGAGGTGCATTAGCACCGCAGAGTGCATCTCTGGGCCCCACAAAGAAAGTTTGAAAAATATGTTTTAAAAGCAACTCGTCCCTCTCGGTTCACCTGGCGAGAGAGCCACAATGGCTTCCCCGCTCAGGCCACTGATTAAATTAGTAGCCGGACCCCAATTACATCATCGAGTCTAATCTGCATATTTAAAGAAGGTCCCCACAGGATGGCCTGAGGGCGCTCCGCTTCTTTCTTGAACAGAGGCCCGACCAGTCCCCATCCAGCACTACCCTCCTCCGCCTGGCTGAACTTGTTCTCACACTGAACAACTTCTCCTTTAACTCCACTCATTTCCTCCAAATCAAAGGTGTTGCTATGGGTACCCGCATGGGTCCTAGCTATGCCTGCCTTTTCGTGGGATATGTGGAACACTCTTTGTTCCAGTCCTACTCGGGCCCCCTCCTTCACCTCTTTTTCCGATACATTGAGGACTGTATCGGTGCCGTTTCCTGTTCTTGCCCTGAACTAGACAATTTCATTCACTTTGCCTCCAATTTCCACCCTTCCCTCACCTTCACATGGTCCATCTCTGACTCTTCCCTTCCCTTCCTCGACTTCTCCCTCTCCATCTCTGGGGATAGGTTATTGACCAATATTCACTACAAGCCCACTGACTCCCACAGCTACCTGGACTACACTTCCTCCCACCCCACCTCCTGTAAGGACTCTATTCCATTCTCCCAGTTTCTCCGTCTCCGCCGCATCTGCTCCGACGATGCCACCTTCCACACCAGTGCTTCCGACACATCTTCCTTTTTCCTCAACCGAGGATTCCCCTCTACCGTGGTTGACACAGCCCTCAACCGTGTCCGTTCTATCTCCCGCACTTCTGCCCTCACCCCTGCCCCTCCCTCCCGGAGCCACAATAGGGTTCCCCTTGTCCCCACCAGCCTCCACATTCAACGGATCATCCTCCTCCATTTCCGCCACCTCCAAAGTGATCCCACCACCAAACGCATCTTCCCCTCCCCTCCCCTTTCAGCATTCCGTAGGGACCACTCCCTCCGAGACACCCTAGTCCACTCCTCTATCACCCCCAGCACCCCTTCCCCTTTGCCTGGCACCTTCCCGTGCAAGCGCAGGAGAGATAACACCTTGTGGCGTACCGATCACAGAATGGACACAATCCGCTTTCCGGTCCGTAGGCTATAAATCAGGCGTCATGCCTTTAAGAAGGATCACACCTTTAAGAAACTCGATCTGCAACATAGTTAAGCCAAGAGCGGGGTAGGAGCAGTCAAAGCTGTGCACTGGAAAAGAGAGTTGTACTTTGTGTAGTCTCTGACTCCATTTTGTGTTCAGCATGCAGCCTCAACAATTAAACCTTTTCTGTTGAACCTCTCCGAGTTCAGTATTTTTTGCTAGGAGTACGTAGACTCCTACAACCTGCCCTTATACCTCCACCCTTCCCACTGTCCAGGGCCCCAAACACCCCTTCCAGGTGAAACAGCGATTTACTTGTACTTCTTGCTATCTAGTATACTGTATTCGTTGCTCATGATGCGGTCTCCTCTACATTGGGGAGACCAAACACAGATTGGGTGACCGCTTTGCGGAACACCTTCATTCAGTCCGTAAGGGTGACCCCGAGCTTCTGGTCGCCTGTCATTTTAATTCACCACCCCATTCCCACTCGGACCTCACCGTTCTTGGCCTCTTGCATTGTTCCATGAAAGCTCAACATAAACTCGAGGAACAGCACCTCATCTTCTGATTAGGCACTTTACAGCCTTCCGGACTCAATATCGAGTTCAACAATTTCAGATCATAACCTCGGCCCCTATTACATTTTTACTTATATTTTTTATCCACACTTTTGTTTTGGCCCTCCCCCCCTTTTTTCTCTCCCACATGGCAGCTGTCTCCCATTCTGCCAGCGCATTTCACACCTAATCTAGAGCTGTCTTTTATCTCCACTAGTCCTATCACCATCTCGTCTCGTTTTGAATACCTCTTAATGTCTCTTCTCTTTTGTTCTCTCCCAGCCTGGCCTCTTAATCTATTTCATTCCCTGTGCCTCTTTAGTCTTGATAAAGGGTTTTGACCCGAAACGTTGACTCTAATTTCTCTCCACGGATGTTGCCTGGCCTGCTGAGTTTTTCCAGCATTTTCTGTTGTTATTTTGGATTTCCAGCATCTGCAGTATTTTGCTACCCCACAGGTGTCCTTCCTGCCTGCTCAGAGAGCAGGTTAAACTAGAAAACTGCAGAAAGGGAGCGGACGTCGGCTGGTAAATCTCCCCAGCAATTTTAACTTGCCCGCCTGCCTAGTTTCCATCGGATGGGATGGGTTAAAATTGTTCCTTCTGTGTGTGTGTGTCTCTCTCTCTCTCTTCTCTCTGTCTAATAGTCAGCCTCTCTGTTGTAAAAATAAGTACTTGAAAATAGATTTCCTGCCAAACCTTACCTCAAAAAAGATTCTAAAGTTCATGCTCCATCCTGTTTTGAAATCATTTGGAAAAATTAACTAATTTTTACTGTTATGGCCTGAATAAGGGCTTTCTTCAAGTTGTTGCACTGAGAGAATCATATTGATTCATACTTAGAGAGTCTCCACGATACACATGCTCAGACTATAGTCAGCTGGGAATTACAGGTGCAAGTTTCACTATTCTTTTCTAACAAAACATCCACACCCAAAACACTTAGCCAATCCGTTCTCTTTTCACATGCTCGTGGGCCTGCTGTGTAGTTGCAGCAGTCTCTGGTTTTATTTCAGATTTTCAGCATTTGCCGTCTTTTATTATGCCGTCACGAGTAAATGGGTGACAGATTCAAACTAGAATAAACTCTGACATGTTCAACCCTGATATTTTAGATGTTTAAAGGTACAGTGGCAGAATTTGATGAATTAACATTCTGAAAATGGTGCTTGTTGCTTTCTGGCATGATTTCAGAACATTGACAATGATGGCTGTAATGTATTATCACATGGTTTGGTATGAGCATGCTCAGTTCGCTCTGGCCTAATAAAGCAAGCACATGGACCAGCAACTCATTGCGTCTCTGTCCTTCATTTGTTCTATCCACGTATATTACATTTTGGCGATGAGGATGGGATCCCAAAGCCATTTTTAGGGATTAATGAAGGACACAGTGTTCAACCTTCGAGTGGACAAGTTTAAGGTGAATTTGTGACACCTAAACAGAATTTTGGTGATGTTCTACTGTTAATTATCATGCAGAATCATCTATGTTTTGCCTTTGCATGTATGTATACACAACAACAGCAGCATTGATTCCCACATGTACACAGGTAGTGTGCTGAGTCACAGGATTCATCAGAAGCCTCGTCATGTATGACTGAGCTTGTGAACCATTCAGTTCTTACATTGAATGGATGGAGATGTTTTTTAAGGCCAATAACTTTATTGAGACCGAAGGTACAGATGAGAATGTTCAAGCTCAAAATAAAGTAATTTGTGAATGGAAGAAAGCAATTTTTCTAACTGTAGGGGGTGGTGTGTGGGTCAGCCTCACCACTGACTTATGAGCGGTTGGAATCGCTCCCACTCCCTTGATTCTAGACCTTGGGCTTATTTGGGGGGGGGTGAAAAATGTGCAGCAGACAACTGGTTTTGGTGCAAGAAACTTTGATCTTTATTCAAGAAAGAAAAATACAACATAACAATCTTATACTCTAATAAAAATGAGAAACATTTTAATGCATACGAGGGAAATACAGTAGAAAATACCTCACCCCTCCCAATTCCACTTCCTAGCTAAGTTGAACTCTAGAGGACCAGGGATAATGCTCACCAAACGAATCCTTGACAGTTGAGCTGGTTCGCGGTTTCGGGGTTCGCTGGATGTGTTGGTTGGTGTCTGCTGTACCCCGGATGCGGTAGAGGACTTCGACTGCTGGTCAGTCTTCGCAAGTTCGCTGATGCGGTAGGGTGCATTTTGGATTTTTGGGGTGAGTACCCACTTTTCTTCTGTAGAGATAGGGTTTAGAGTTCCTTTTTAAGTAAAAATCTTACCCGGGGGTAAGTCAGGAATAGATTGTAGAGTGGAAAACTTTCGAATCTTCGGTTTTCTCCTGAGTTGTTTTTCTTTGGTCGCGGTGGCTCGATATTACCAGGTTGGTTGGTGGTAATATTTTGTTGGTAGTTTCGTAAGGCTCTTGTTGCCGCGATGTGTCCGATGATGTCCTGGGTCACTGAAGCTGTTGAACTTGGGTGTACGGTAGAATGCTGCCCCGTCTCGATGCTCCGGTTTCTTCTTGTGTGTTGCTTCTAGAAAGAACTGTCTTCTTGAGAAAACAGGTGATGTAACAAAGAGTCTCACACATCAAGGAACTTTAAAGTAAGCTTTAAGCAACTTATAATTATTATTATACTATATACAAGAGCGGTCTTCACCATGCCTCTAGGAGAAGCCCTTTTACAATACTGAGCAGTTCAGTATTTATACTAGTCCAAACACAGGAAGTGACGTATGCACAGGAAGTGATGTATGCACAGAGTTCACAGTTCACAGTTCACAGGAAGTGATGTGCACATAACTTCCCGGAAGTTATTTATTATTATTACATTCTTCCCTCCTGCGAGATTAGAAGGCTGTGGTCTTCCTTTTATTCCGCAGCCGCTGAATGAGTAAGAGTCGCACCTGTAGTGTCCGTGTGTAGATAAAGACACTGAAGACAGGAGTTGGTTCATAGGTATTTACTAAGCAAGTCTGGGGGGGGGGGTTCTAAAGGATATACACAATACACAGGCTTATATAGCCCAAGTGGCAATTACCAGCATTACGCACACCTGGGGCTCTTAAAGGCACATACACCACAATTCCTCCCCTTCTAGCTAACTAGTACATCATATTTTAAGTAATTATTAATTACATGTTATATGCAAAATCATATACATTGCTGTATTCATTAATTATAAGTTAGTCTCTCAGGAGGCTTCCTGACTCGGTCCGGATAACGCCTCGGGGGTGTAGTAGTTTCTGGTGGTGTAGTAGGTTCTTCTGGTAAGGCTGATTCAGCTTGAAGGCCAGTGTCGGGTTCATCGGGTTCCAGTATCACCGGATCGGAGGTAGATATGGGTATCTCTACTTCATCGTTAGATGTATAGCGTGGTGGTGTAGGTTGTCCCTTTTCGGATGACTTGATGATTTGGCCAGCATGGCGCCTTATTATGCTTTCTCCGATGTCCACGGTATACATCAGTGGTCCTAGTCGTGTGCAGATAGTTCCAGGCTGCCATTTCTCGGTACGGTAGTCCCGGGCCAAAACCGGTTGGCCTATCTGGAAGGCCCTAGTTGGCCTTTCATTCATGCCCTGAAACTGCCGGTTCTCCACGTCCCTTCGGATGTTGGCCTTGACCAAATCCAGCCGGCATCTTAGGTTTCTATTGTAGAACATCATGGCGGGAGTTTGGTTTGTAACCATATGTGTTGCATTCCTATATGCAAATAAGAAGTTATCCACCTTGTGCTGAAGTTTTATGCTTTCATTACCCATGGCCTTTATGGCCTTCTTAAAGTTCTGGACAAACCTTTCAGCCAATCCATTGGTGGCAGGATGGTATGGGGCGGACGTGTAGTGCTTTACCCCATTGTTCTTTAAGAACTTTCTGAATTCTTCGGACACAAATTGCGGTCCATTATCAGAACATATCTGTTCCGGCAGCCCATTCCTGGCAAATATGGTCCTTAATACTGTGATGGTTTTTTCCGTGGTGGTGGAGGACATTTTTATTACCTCCGGCCACTTGGAGTGTGCATCAACTGCGATTAAGAACATTGAGTCCATAAATGGACCAGCAAAGTCGATGTGCACCCTTTGCCAGGGAGATGAGGGCCACTCCCATGGATGTAGAGGGGCCTGTGGAGGAGCATTTTGGACCTTCTGGCATCCTAGGCAGCTCTTGGTCATGTCTTCGATGTCTCCATCGATACCTGGCCACCATACAAACGCCCTAGCCAGGTTCTTCATTTTCACTCCACCCAGATGCCCCTCGTGAAGCTCCTTTAGCACTTTACCCTGGAGTTTGGGTGGAATCACCACTCTGGATCCACACATCAAGGTTCCTCGGCACACTGACAGCTGTTCTCTTCTTTGCGAGAATGCTGGCAACAGTGGTTCGCCATGTGCTGGCCATCCCTTCATTGTTAAATCGTAGACCCGTGAGAGAGTAGGGTCATTTCTGGTCTCCCTTTCAATGGCAGAATTTGTCACCGGTAGACATTCCACTATGGTAGAGTGGAATATCTCTACTGGGTCTACTGTAGGTGCCTCTTCTATCGTTGGCAACGGCAGGCGCGATAAACCGTCAGCATTCCCATGCTGTTTTGACCCTTTGTATTCAATGTTGTATTGGTGTGCCCCTAGAAAAAGGGACCACCTCTGTAGTCTTTGTGCCGTCATAATGGGGACACCTTTCTTAGGGTTGAATATGGAGATGAGGGGTTGATGGTCAGTCAGCAAGGTAAATTTTTGTCCGTGTAGGTAATGGTTGAATTTCTTCACTCCCCATACCAGGCTGAGTGCTTCCCTGTCTATCTGGGAATAGTTACGCTCAGCTGAGTTCAATGAGCGTGACGCAAAAGCTATCGGCCGTTCCGAGCCATCAGGGAATCTATGGGACAATACTGCTCCTATGCCGTAAGGGGATGCATCGCACACCAGTCTGATTGGTAGTGATGGGTTGTAATGAGCCAAAACTTTCTCGGATGTGATTAAGTCTTTACATTTATGGAAGGCACGTTTACAGTCTTCGTTCCATTTCCAAATCACTCCTGTCTGTAGAAGATCATTAAGAGGGTGTAGAATAGTTGATAAGTTCGGTAAAAATTTATGATAGTAATTTATTAATCCCAGGAATGACCTCAATTGTGAAACATTTTCAGGTGCTGGGGCTTTTATAACTGCTTCAATTTTTTCAGGTGACTTATGCAACCCTTCCTTATTAATTATGTGGCCACAATATGATATCTGATTTTGGAAAAATTCGCACTTGGGGCGATTTGCTCGTAGGCCCCGTTCTTTCAGCCTAGTGAGCACCTGCTCCAAATTGGCAAGGTGCTCGTTGTCGTTTTCTCCTGTTATAAGGATGTCGTCTAGGTAACACTGAGTCCCCGGAATCCCTTGCAGGACTTGTTCCATAGCTCTTTGCCAGATAGCTGGAGCTGATGCTACTCCAAAAACCAGTCGATTGTACTGGTACAGGCCTTTGTGTGTGTTTATTGTGAGATACTTTTTAGAGGTCTCCTCAACCTCCATCTGTAGATATGCCTGTGCCAAGTCAATTTTTGTGAAACGTTTTCCTCCGGATAGTGAGGCGAAAATATCTTCTATCCTCGGAAGAGGATACTGTACCGTGTGAAGGACCGGGTTTACAGTCACCTTAAAGTCCCCACAGATGCGAATTTTTCCCTGTTCCTCAGAGTTATTTTTCAATGCTTTTTTCATGACTGGAACGATGGGTGTTGCCCATTCGCTCCAATCTATTTTGGATAATACGCCTGCCTTTTCCAAATTCTCCAGCTCTGCCTCGACTGCCGGACGTATTGCGTATGGCACCGGTCTTGCCTTAAAAAATTTTGGAATTGCTGCATCTTCCACTTTTATTGAGGCGGTGATGCCTTTCAAGGTTCCTAGTTTCTCTTGAAACACTTCTTTGGCGTTGGCCAAGATGTCTTTTAATCGTTCAGGTATGATGTCATCATTGTTTTTTTCCTTACTGGTCACCGTCAGTGCCTGAATGGAGTGCCAGTCTAAACGTATCTTCCTTATCCATTCACGTCCCAACAACGGTGGACCCCCATCTTGTAGAATGTATAAATACAACTTTTGTATTTCTTTGCCGTTGTATACCACAGGCACCTTTATTTTTCCTTTGGGGTATACTTTCTGCCCCGTATATGTTTTTAAGATAATGGATGTGCCTTTTAGAGGTATATGCGAAAGTAGCCTCTCGTAATCTCATCGATTTATTACGGTTAGAGCTGATCCTGTATCTAGCTCCATTTTAACTGGGGACCCTGCTATTATGAGGGTAACCCAAATGGTCTGGTAATCTTCATTGGCAATTACATTATGTAATTTGAGAGAGCTTAGTCTCTTGTTCCCGGAGTCACTATCGCTCTTCTGGTCTTTGGAGCTACTGTCCGTCATCATTTGTACCTTTCTGTGCTTTTCCTTATTGATTCTTTTCCCGTTAGTGGATTTTTTATTTTCAGATCGGCATACACGTGGAATATGTCCCATCTTTCCGCATCGCCTGCATGCTTTTTCTTTGAACCAGCAATCCCTCTGGTCATGGTTGGATCTGCTGCAGCGATAACATCTCTCGAAACCCCGTGTCATTTTATGGGTGCCGAAGTCTTGTGGCCTTTGCTGTATCTTTGCCGCTCCTATTGCACTGAAAGCCTTGTCCAGTGTTAAATCTTTTCCAGAAGATACCTTTTTTTGTGTTTCTACACTTAGGGGATCGCAGATGAATTTGTCTTGCAGAGAATCTGCCAGTCCTGCCTCGAATTGGCAGTGTAGGGTATCAACAATCTCCTCAAAATTCTTGTCCATCGGTTCGGCTGGAGTGATTAAGTTGCGTAACAGCTTGTATGTTTCTGCGCCCATTAGATCCAGAAGCACTGAAGCTTTTTTTTCATCTTCTATTCCATTTGCGGTGCAAAACACCTCCACTCTTTCTACATATGTGGTCCAATCCTCTATCTTGTTATCAAAAACATCAATATTGCCAAAGTTAGGCTCTGTTTCGTTATCAAAAGCATCAATATTGCCAGACTTAGGCATTTCAAAAAAAAATGGCGCTTCCCGCGCTTGTTTTTTCTCTCTCTGTAGCAACGATATGGCGCTTCCTGCGCTTTCCCGCCGCTGCTACCGATAACAACGCTGTTTTACTGTGGTTTCCGTTTATTCACTGTTGGAGACTCGTTCCCGATGGAGGTCTAAATGCTGACCTGCTTGCCGCGCCGGCCGTCTCCCGAGTGCACCCTCCCAGTCCGTTATTGCTTGCCTCCGATTTCGCTGCCTGTCTCAGCTGTAGAGCCCGCCGCTGGAGCCCCAGCCTGACGCCCAGGAAGGATTAGCGCAGTACCTGCCACCAGCTTGGCCAGCTGGTGAAACCACAGTTTCTATTACTTCCTTGAGTCTTCTGGACGCTGGAGGAATCGATGTCCTTGAGGTGCTGCCGAATTGCAGGTAAGTCCGTTTCCACTTCGTCGCCACTGTAGTGTCCGTGTGTAGATAAAGACACTGAAGACAGGAGTTGGTTCATAGGTATTTACTAAGCAAGTCTGGGGGGGGGGTTCTAAAGGATATACACAATACACAGGCTTATATAGCCCAAGTGGCAATTACCGGCATTACGCACACCTGGGGCTCTTAAAGGCACATACACCACAGCACCCATTTGGGTTCCCGTCGTAGAGGGTCGCTGGTCTGCTTACATGCTGTTGGCCATTGGTCAGAGTCTGTGTGGCCTGGATTACCCTGTGAAGGGTCGGGGAGATCATGGCTTCGTGTACGAGCCCCAATAGGTGCAGAGTCGGTCTGTCTCTGTTCAGAGGGAGGTGCAGAGCTGGTCTGTGGCGGATTAGTACTTTGGTGCACGGTACTGGGAGGGCCGCCACTTTGAGTACGGGGTTCTACCGGCACCAAGCTGGTTGGTGTCAGATCAGGATCCTGGAGAGGGGTACTCGGTAGGTTCCAAGAGGCTCCTGGTAAAATACCATCACTCGATGTCCCACTAGGTCCTGGTGGGCAGGGAGCCAGATCCCATAATGATATGGTAGATTCTCGGCCGTCGGGATATCGTATGTATGCATAGGTGGGGTTGGCATCGGTTACATTCATCAAGAAAATTCTCAAAAGTACGGTACCAATGCTTCCATACCCTGCCAGCTGCTGGTGAGTTTGGGTCCAAGTCCAGACGAGTAGGTTTAAGGATGTTTTCCATGATGGGTGGTTCCCTGGATCCTTAACTCCGAGTTTGTCCGAAGGTCTAGTATTTGTGAGTGTAAATACTAAGTTGCTTAAATTGATGTAACAAAGAGTCTCACACATCAAGGAACTTTAAAGTAAGCTTTAAGCAACTTATAATTATACTATATACAAGAGCGGTCTTCACCATGCCTCTAGGAGAAGCCCTTTTACAATACTGAGCAGTTCAGTATTTATACTAGTTCAAACACAGGAAGTGACGTATGCACAGGAAGTGATGTATGCACAGAGTTCACAGTTCACAGTTCACAGGAAGTGATGTGCACATAACTTCCCGGAAGTTATTTATTATTATTACAACAGGCATTCAATTATACTTTATGGGGCCTTCTAATCTGCGCACCAAATCAGTCCCGGTTTATTGTTTGATTTGGGCGGGCTCGTTAATGGTAACTTGATTAGAAATGTGTAAAATGGTTTCGGGATGCTGTACTGATTATTCATTGAGCTGTTGAGCTCCTAGTTAATTGTCATAGCTATACACAGGTTTCGAGTCTCCCATCTGAGCCCGAGATTTCTGTGTAAATTGGCGAGGTGATTTGCATTATGCATGTTTTGGATGGGTCCTGTGTTTTGGGTGGGGACTGCTCCTCCGTGGGTCGATTGTTAGGATGTTAATGTCTGATAGGGGCTGAGTGAGGTTATACAGTTCCCCAGACAGTTTGATTTGCTCCAATACCCAAACTGTCTTTACAGAGGTTGATCCCATTCCCCGTTGCAGCCTTTTCTCCCTTTACAGGCCCAACATGCCTTTTAAAATGCCAAATCTTGGTTTCTGACCTTGAATCTCCCTCTGTTAGGCCCAATGTGTATTTTATCAACCTGAAGCTTGTTAGAAAGAGTCCAAAGTCATTTTCCTTAGGGTTTTCTTCTAGCTTTGGGGGATCTGTGAATTTTGAGAAGCTTACATAACGGAGATCAGGCCAGATGTCTGACAAACCTACTCACGCCAGGGAAAGCGAAGGATGTGTCGTTTGAAGACATTGTCTAGAAACTCAAGGGCCATTTCAACCCAAAGCTGTTAGAAATAGCCGAGAGCTATAGGTTTGGTACCAGAAACCAAAAAGAAAGTGAAACCATCAGTGAGTACATTGTAGCTCATAAAAACCTGTCTTTGCATTGTAACTTCGGCACATTTTTGGATCGTGTGTTGCGAGATAAGTTTGTGTGTGGACTTGTGGATGAGCGCACACAGTCCAAGTTACTGAACACTCCGAACCTAATGTTTGACATAGCATGCAAAATGGCCCTATTTATGGAGATGGCATCTAAAAATGCTAGGGAGCTCCGTCCAACTCAAGTGACTAGTGCAGCTGAGGTCGACAGTAACAAAGCCACTGCCAAATCTAAAGCTGTAAGACCAATTCAAAAGCATGTCGGTGAGAGCAGTTCAGTGAACTGTTATCGGTGCAATGGAAAACACTCACCACAGTCCTGCCAATACAGAAATGCGAAGTGTTTTCACTGCCAGAAGCAAGGCCATATTTCAACAGCTTGCAGAGCTAGACCTAAAGCAGGAAGTAAGAACCATTCTAGTGGCAATGCAAAGCAACGACAACAAAAGGGAGGAGATCACAATATTGAAGTGAACACACCTGATGTTGAAGAACTAGGCATCTACTGTATCTATGCCACTAGCAGCAATGCTAGCAGTCGTGAGAAGGACTTTCGCACTAAACTTTTGATCAACGAGCAATGTATTGATATTTGTATCAACACAGCGGCAGACTGCTCTATCCTGAGTAAAGACACATATGAGAGTAAATTTAATCAAGTACCACTTACAAAGAGTACCATAGAGTTAAAAACCTACTCTGGAGAAATCCTAGAGACATGTGGACAAATGGAAAGTACAGTCCAACACAATGGCCAGTCAGTAAAGCTGCCTATTATTGTAGCGAACTACAACAACAGGCCAACTCTTATGGGCAAAGACTGGTTGAAAAAATTAAAATTAGACTGGAAAAACGTCTTCAGTGTAGATGCTTTAAAGAAGCGATTCAACACATTGCTGAACAAGTATGAAAGCATGTTCACAGACAGTTATGAGGGCATCACTGGGTATGACGCGCATATCTGCATCAAGTCCAATGCGAAGCCTGTCTATTGTAAGCCAAGGCCAGTTCCCTGTGCATTGAAAAGTCAGGTGGAGGAAGAGCTAGCGAAGCTCAGAGAGAACGGAATGCTAGTAAAAACTGACAAAAGTGAATGGGCTACTCCGATTGTGGTAGTGCCCAAAGCAGACAAAACTATACGTGTGTGCGGTGACTACAAAGTTTCTATCAATCAAGCAGTTGATGATGAGCAGTACCCATTACCTACATCGCAAGATTTGTATGCAGCACTCTCTGGGTCAAAGGTTTTCTCCAAGCTTGATCTATCGCACGCTTACCCTCAGTTGAATGTTGACAGAGAGTCAACAGTATCTCACCATTAATACACACAAGGGACTGTACTCATACACCAATTTGCCATATGGTGTAAAGTCCTCCCCCAAAATCTTCCAGGCTACAATGGATAAGATTTTGCAAGGAGTTCCAAATTGCTTATTCAATCAAGACGATGTGCTGATCACAACAAGCAGCGAGGAAGAAAATCTAGAAGTATTAGATATAGTGCTTCAAAGGTTGAATGCCCACAATGGCAAATTGAAAAGGAGGAAATGTGCTTTTGTGCAGCCCGAGGTTGTGTACCTTGGTCTGAAAGTTGATGCAAATGGCTTGCAACCAGTGAAGGAAAAGGTTGATGCTGTCATCAATGCTCCAAAGCCACAGAACGTGTCTGAGTTAAGATCTTTCCTTGGAATGGTCCAGTACTACGCACGTTTCTTACCTGAGTTAGCAACCATGTTAGCTCCATTGCTCAAGCTCCTCAAAATGATGTCCAGTGGAAGTGGCCGAAAGTGCAACAGGAAGCTTACGATGCTTGTAAGAGAAGTCTCTCTCGCGATGCTCTACTTGTGCACTATGACACAGAACGTGAGCTTAAGTTAGTTTGTGATGTTTCCAGCTATGGTGTGGGAGCTGTCACAAGCCATGTAATGGATGACGGCCAAGAGAAACCAATCGCGTTTGCATCGCAAACCCTCACAAAGAGCAAAAGAAACTACGCGCAAATTGAAAAGGAAGCACTCGCCATAGTGTTTGGAATCAAGAAATTTCAACAGTTCTGATCGGCAGAAATTTTACCCTGATAACTGATCACAAACCGCTCCTAGTAATATTGGGGCCCAAATCTGCCATCCCTGCAGTGACTGCATCAAGAATGCAACATTAGGCAGTGTTGTTGTCACAATATTGTGACTGCATGATTGAATATTGCACTTCAAAGCAAAACACAATTGCAGATGCTTTGTCCAGGTTGCCACATGAGGACTCGTGTGTTGGGAGTGAAAGTGTGATTTTCATGCTAGGTGCAGTTGACAAAGACTTTCCCGTGAATGCAACTAAAATTGCAGGTGAGACTCAAGAGGACTCGGTACTGAAAAGAGTGTATGAAAACACCTTGAATCGATGGAATGATCAGTGTATGGACACAGAATTGAAACCATTCCATAACCGTCGTACTGAATTACCTTCTGAGCAAGGTTGTATCAAGTGGGGAAACAGAGTGGTGGTACCTGTGAGGGTGCCGGTCAGTTCCTTCAGTAACCTCTAGATAGCACCTTCACTGGTTGGTTTCCCTTTGTTAATTGACTGGTTTCTCTTGTGTTTATTATTTAATTGCCTTTTATCTGGTTTATTGGTTTCACCTGTTTTTGCTTGTATTTAAGTTCTGTGGTTTCTTCCCTCTGGGCTCAGTCCTGACAAGGGAATCAGTCTTGACAAGGTGCTCTGTCTTGACTAGGTGCTCAGTTTTGACAAGCCAGTTGCCAGTGGTAGATTGTCTTGAGCTCAGTCTGGACAAGCCGGTTGCCCTGTGGTAGCTTGCCTTGACAAGCTGGTTGCCTAGGGGTAGCTTGTCTTGGGCAAAGTCTTGATAAGCCGTTTGCCTTAGTGGTTGCTTGTCTTGAGCTCCTATGGCTATAGCTGTTTATCTGTGTTATGTTTTTGCTTGTATTTAAGTTCTGTGGTTCTTCCCTTTGTTCTCGGTCTTGACAAGGTGCTGACAAGTTGCTCAGTCTCGATAAGGTGCTCAGTTTGGACAAGCCGGTTGCCCTGTGGTAGCTTGTCTCGAGCTCAGTCTTGACAAGCCGGTTGCTTCACGGTAGCTTGTCTTGAGTTCCTATCTTGACAAGCCGGTTGCCCTGTGGTAGCTTGTCTTGAGCTCAGTCTTGACAAGCCGGTTGCCTCATGGTAGCTTGTCTTGAGTTCCTATCTTGACTAGCCATTTGCCTATGTGGTAGCTTGTCTTGAGCTCCTATGTTTGTACTGTTTACCTGTGTGATTCTAGTAAAGTACCTTTATTTAAGACTGCATACCTGCTTCTCGCCTCGTCTGTCTGCACTTGGGTCCAGAACCAGCCTCGCTCGGACAGCATGGCCTTGTGTCTACATGGCCCCGTGACAGCCACCTTGACAGTAGGACCGAGCCAGTATGGACCCAGCAGCGATGGAGGAATTTCGTTCTATTCTCGTCCGTTAAGGTGCTTTCCTCGCCCTTTTTGTGTCCCTTTGGAATATAATCCATTGCGCGTGCTAACTCTGGAAAACAATGGCTCCATCGCTTACAAATATTATGATCATATGATCACCACGACATGTTCCTGCCGCTAGTGGATGAGGTGGATGATTCTGTCTTGAGGTTTCTGAACATCTGCAGTTTGTGATCAGTCGGAATGGGAGATACCATTGCTTGAAAAGCCAAGAAAATTTGCTATGTGTACTATTACAGACTTTTTCATTTTTGACTTCTAGTTTTAAATGCCCAGGAGGGTGTGTGGCTGGTTACTGTTGTACACGTGTGACTGTGACTTCGGATTTATCAAGTTTGAGCCTTTTAAGTCTTTTCCCCCCTTGGGTCCATACCACTATAATATAGAAGTGTGGATAATTTAAGCATATGCTCTATTTTCATTTAAATGATTACCTGTGCCTTATGTCTTTATAAAGAAACGAGGGCCATTTTATAATTGTTTGTTTCTGGTTATGTGCTTTATGGTTTGTTTTGAGCAATGTTTTGCTGCTTGTTTGCTCTCATGTTGCTGGTTACCCAAATTGCAGGAGGTGTATTGGCCATTTCACCACTGCTCTTGGGCAGCAAGCTTTCTGGGGTTTTTTTCTGTTTTGCTAAATGTGCTCTTGGTAGTTCTGTCTTGAGTAATTGATCTCGTGGTTTTTTTTTAATGTTTGAAGCTGAGTGTTTAAATATAGAGGCAGTGACTGTGCTATATGATGCTTTTTTGGCCGTACAGGCACGGAGTTTTGCACACCAGGACCACGAGTACTGCCATATTAGCCCTTTGGTTCCTGCTTCCAGACTTCCCCCCCCACCCCGCCCCGCATGATTCAAGGTCAGCAAGCCTACATGGTCCGTCGCCTCCTTGATAGTCGCCGGGTTAGGAGGAGTATTCTATACCTGGTCGACTGGGAGGGTTATGGTCCTGAAGAGCGTTCCTGGGTTTCGGCCCGGGACATTTTGGATCCTGAACTCATCAGGGATTTTCGCCATCGCCACCCTGATCGTCCAGGAGAAACTTCATACTGAACATCCCGGGATCATCAGTATGAAATCAATTGCAAAAAGCTTTGTTTACTGGCCTGGATTGGACAGTGATCTTGAATCACTTGTCAGCAAATGCAGCATCTGCCAAAATTGCAGAAACAAACCATCTAAAACTCCAATACAACCCTGGTCATGGCCAAGTAGACCTTTTCAGAGAGTACATGTAGACTTCTGTGAGAAAGCAAATGATTATTTCCTAGCACTTGTAGATAGTCACTCAAAGTGTATTTAAGTGAAACACATGGGTTCAAATACTACAACTGAACATACCATAGATGAGTTGCGGTCTACCTTTGCATGTCATGGCTTACCTAAAGAGCTTGTTTCTGACAATGGCCCTCAGTTCCATTCTGCTCATATTCCAAGAGTTCATGAAACAGAATGAGATCAAACACATTCTTGTTCCATCATATCATCCAGCTTCAAACGGAGCAGCCAATAGGTCAGTCAGAATAGTTAAAGAAGTTCTCAAAAACCAGGTGTTGCAGCGTTTTTTGGGACTCAGCATGAAGCAACATTTGGCAAATTTCTTGTTGAAGTACAGAACTACTCCGCACACTACAACTGGACATAACCCAGCAGAGCTCTTGATGAAGAGGAGATTGAGAACATGATTGAGTCTTGTTCAACCGAATTTGACCTCAAGAGTTGAACAGAAACAGTTGAGTCAGAAAAGTTATTATGACACCAATCAGAAAGCACGCAGTTTCAAACAAAACAAGTGTGTTCGTGTTTTCAGTCCCCCTGGCAAGTCGAGTTCACACAAGTAAGATAGAATCATAGAATGGTTACAGCACAGAAGGAGGCCATTCGGCCCATCATGCCCGTCCTGGCTCCCTGCAAGAGCACTGCAAATTTTTTTCCTTCAGATACTTATCTAATTCCCTTTTGAAAGCCACGATTGAATCTGCATCCAGTGCAATCCAGATCATAACCACTCGCTGCATAAGAACGGTTTTCCTCACGCCGCCTTTGGTTCTTCTGCCAATCACCTTAAATCTGTGTCCTTTGTATCTCGACCCTTCCGCCAATGGGAATAGTCGCTCTCTATCTATTCTGTCCAGGCCCCTCATGATTTTGAATACCTCTATCAAATCTCCTCTCAACCTTCTCTGCTCCAAGGAGAACAACCCCACATAACTGAAGTCCCTCTTCCCTGGAACCATTCTCATAATTCTTTTCTGCACCCTCTCTAAGGCCTTTACATCCTTCCTAAAGTGCGGCGCCCAGAGTTGGACACAATACTCCAGTTGTGGCTGAACCAATGTTTTATAAAGGTTCATCATAACTTCTTTGCTTTTGTACTCTATGGGCTCGAATTTCACAGGACCGTGGAGGCGGGAATGGAGGCGTGTGGGGTGTTAAAATTGCAAAAACTGGCAGGCGGGCCCAACCCCACCTCCATCCCACCTCCAAGCAATTTTCAAGAAATCGTGTTTACTGCTCCTGTCTCCGTCCCGCCTCCAAGAGGCGTGATAGGCCCTTAACAAGCACTAAATTTCCTCTATCATCCCATTTTGAATGGCCTTTGTGATTTTAACCCTTTTCCGACGTGAAGCACGCCTGCTCTGAAACACGACGGTGAAACCTGTCGGGAGCAAAATTGGATTGCTGACTATTAGCTGCAGCTCCACCATTAAATAGGATATTTGATCAGCCATCATTTTCAGGTGGCAGGACTTTGTTGTCTCAGGTCTGGGGGAACTTTTAGAAGGCATAACCATAGCTGTGGAAGTTTGGAGCCTGACACCCATCTCCGGTGTGACCTCCTGGGAAACCCCTCTCGCCACCTTCACTGAGCGCTTCCTCAACTGAGGCATATACCAAGTAATCCTAAGCCCTCAATGTGGAAGTCCCATTAGCGAAATGACACACGCCACAACTGCAGCAGTAGCCATCAGATTTTTTATTTACAGTAACCATCTGATGGCTTATTAACATTAAACATCAAATTTCACCCAAGTGACTACCCTTGTGACTATTTGTGCAGTATCTTTCTCTTATGCATGCTCCTACGTGGTGCTTCCCCTGTGGCTTCAGCAGATGTGGAGGCCCCTTGCTCAGTTTCTTGCTGCTCGTGTCTCAACACCTTTGGCTGGCATCCTCTGGGGTTGCGAACCTGTGAGGGCTCGCCAACAGTCTGCTGCTCCTACGGCTGTGCAGGGGTTGAGACGCCGATCTCAGTTGGGTGTGGACTCTGGTGGGGCTCTGATCGAAGGCTCTGCAGTGGCATGGAAGTGTGAGCGCTTGGAGAGGAGCCCCCACTTCCTTGATGTCTGCCACTAACTTGCCTCTCATGGGTCAGGTCCCCCTCAGCGCTTGCAAGTGGCTTGAGAGCACCTTGCTGCACATCAGGGGGGCCATGGGGACCCATATCTGCACTGGCAGTCCTACTCAGAAGGACTTCCATGAAGGTCTGGTTTCTCTGTTCAGTAGATGACCATCGCTCCTCCAGAGCTGTCATTCTATTCAGAACACTCACCATGTTTTTTGCACTCTGGCGGCTTATCACCTCCATGGAGGTTGACATCCTTTTCGTGGTGATGCGTTCATGCGCCAATGACTCCACAAAGGCTCTGCTCATGTTCGCAATGGACTCCTCCATTCGCTCCACACTCGCAGCGACCCTGGAGACAAAACCTGCCAGAGACTCCTGCATCTGTTCCTGGAGTTCCAGCACCGCTGATCTTGTGGATGGACCCAGAGGCAGAGGGTCGACATGCAGCTGAGCCGAGCTGGCAGAGTCCTGCGCCCTCCAACGAGGACTCTCCACTGCTGTCCCTGTCTCCACCATCTTCTGATACTCACTTGTGAGCTGTGATACATCAGGTGACAACACTACTCTATCTCGCGAAGGTCCCACCGAGGTGTGAGTGTCTGCGCTGGTGCTGGTTGCGCTGAATTCTGCTGACACTGCGCCCTCAGAGGTTGCAGCTTCCTCTGAGGAGTCTGGATGCTCAGGCTCTTCCTCCTGGCTAGTGGGGACAGGTGCTGTCGATGGTCCTGTGGGGGAGTAAAGGAAAGAGTCAGAGATGTCATGCCAAGGTTACATGCACATTGCATATTGCAGATGATCATAAGTCCATCTGTTAGAGCTTCAGAATCATTATCAGTGACTCATGCAATGTCATTGAGAGAGATGGAAAACTATTCTGTCCGTCCCCCACTTGGGAATCTTCCTCCACTCCCACAATCTCCAGGACTGCCTCCTCCCAGGTGGTGAGCTAGGCTACTGAGGGTGGCCCTCCTCCTGTCCTCACTCTTTCCCTCTTATTGTGAGCTCTCTTTTCCTGCAATGAGGGAGACAAGTGGAGTTTCAGTGAGAATGAAGGAATGAGTGTAGAGAATCCATAGCATAGATGCTTAGAAGGAGACAAAGATGGAGTGAGGTGGCAAGACCAAGGGCCCTCCCTGTGTGTTGTAAGTTGTTTTCATAGCATCACAGTGATAAGGAGTGTGAGGGCTGCATAGTCGAATAGTTAGGTGAATGTGACCATAGCGAGAGAGGGAATGGGTAAGGGTGCATGGATGTCAGTGTCAAGTGGGATGTGGAGGAAGAGATTGCTAAAGCTGAGTGCTGCTGAGGAGAGGCAATGGGGATCAGATTGAGGGTGATGGGAAAGTCATACTCACTTTTCCAGTGCGCAGGTCATGAAACCTCTTCCTGCACTGAAGCCAGGTTCTGCGGGTTATCGACAAAGAGTTGACCTCCTGGGCCAACCGGATCCACACAGCCTTGGTCTGCTGGGGAGGCTTCTTCCTCCCTGAAGAAGGGAAGAGCACCTCTTTATTGGCTCTTGCTCCCCCCACTAAAGTTTGCAGGGCAACGTCATCAAACCTGGGAGCAGACCTAGGTCTCTCGCTGGTCATTCTGCCTCCAGGTCCCTCTAACATGAAAGGCCAAAAGATTGGCAGTCTGCAGAAGAAGCAAGGCTTGTTGCAGACCTTAAATGCAGCAGCAATGATGACGTCATCGGAGGCGAGTTTCAGTCTGAAAAAACTAATTGGGCCATGGGTTCCCACATGCTGGAACTCAATTGCCCACTTAAGTTAAAATCGCTTCATTCTCCCACATCGATTTAGAATCGGGTGGCTAACACGAAAAGCGGATTACACGACCCCAGCCCGCCCCAGTGACAAAATCCAGCCCTATGCCTCTATTTATGAAGCCCAGCATCCTGTATGCATTTTTAACCGCTTTCTCAACCTGCCCTGCCACCTTCAACGAATTGTGCACACATACCCTGAGACCTCGCTGTTCATGCACCCCCTTTAGAATTGTATCCTTTAGTTTATATTGCCTCTCTTTGTTCTTCCTACAAAAATGTATCACTTCGCACTTTTCTGCGTTAAATGATGTAGGAACCATCATTGGTTGATGGAACCAAGAGGTATTTGGTTGAAATTAGTGACAAAATCCAAAGTGTTCATTTAGGTTAAATGATCTCTGCTAGAGATGAACCAAGACATGATCGTGAACCACTTGATCATGAACACATACAGGACTTTGACTCAGTTTAGACTTCAGTAACTGAAGTACCAGGTTCAAACAAGTCTGAGATAGAAACAGGATCATCTTTGAGTTCGGAACCAAAACAAAACAGCCTGAAAATTGGTTCAACACCAAAACTTTCTGTAAGGAGATCAGGAAGGCTCCAAAACCTGTTATTAAACTGGATTTGCAGTTCATTTAAAAGAAAATGAGTTTTGTTATGTGGTACATGTAATGCTGGGAAAGGTGGGAATATAGTTTTGTTGTATTTCAGAGGGGAATACATACATATTTTTTAAGGGGGAAAGCAGTGTAATGTATTATCACATGGTATGAGCATGCTCAGTTCGCTCTGGCCTAATAAAGCAAGCAGATGGACTAATAACTCATTCCATCTCTGTCCTTCATTTGTTCTACGCATGTATATTACAATGGCTTTACCAGAGTCAAGTTCAATATGTCATCGAAATGATTACTTTAAGGTGTGGAAACAAAGCTATCCATAACATTCCAAAAATCACAGCTGAAACCAACTAAGAACTACTACACGCAACTCTTGAAACATGCAGATTCATCACTGCTGTACAAACCATTATATTTTATGTTAGAATTGATCATCTGATTTACACCACACTGCCTTCAGGCCTAGATTCTAACAAGGAAGGCCCATTTGTGAAGAAGAGCGAATTGTCCACGCACTGGTTTACATTTAGGAAAATGTGCAGTCGTTCCTAAGGTACAAAGACATTTTAAAAAAATAATCGGCATGTTCTTAAGTTTGCAATGCAAGGGGAGCAGTAGCATGCGGGAAACCCGGAAGGAAGTCAGTGTCAGCCTGTCAGTGGCTTTTTAACCCAGCCACTGCATTACCATATCAATCCCAGGTTTCCCGACCAATTAGCATCAGCAGGCGTGATGACGACCCACATGACGCAATTTCAACTCCAGTATTTAAAGGGACACTCCAAACATGCAATTTGAAAGAGTTTGGAGTTGGGAGCTGGAATCCAGAAGGTCAAAGGCTGTGCCTTGTGTCAGCAATGCCTCTCTGGATGTGCTGTTGGGGACTGTGAGGGCCCGGAGAGATGTACTGTTCCCTAGCGATGGGAGGAAGAAGCCAGCTGGGGACACCAAGAAGGCATGGTTGGAGGTGACACAAGAGGTCAACAGCAGGAGCGTGGTGCCACAGTCCTGGACACAACGCAGGAAGTGGTTCAATGACCTAAGCAGGGTAGGAAAGGCAAGAGCAATGGCACATTCATCTATATCCTGATGTGCGCACCACCCGAATCCCCTCACTTTGCCTTCTGCAGCTTGCTCCAGCGCATCACTCCTCAACCAACTTACCTTGCCTCTCTGTGTCAGCTTTGGCTCAGTTGGTAGCACCTTCGCATCTGAGTCAGAAGATTGAGATTCCCACTCCAGAGACTTGAGCACAAAAATCTAGGCTGACACTCCAGTGCAGAACTGAGGGAGTGCTGCACTGTTGGAGGTGCTGTCTTTTGGATGAGACGTTAAACCAAGGGCCTGTCTGCCTTCTCAGGTGGATGTAAAAGATCCTATGGCACTATTTCGAACAAGAGCAGGGGAGTTATCCCCGACGTCCTGACCAATACCCGGCACACAGGGTCTACAGGAAGAGGATAAGCTTCCTCGATATGTCTGAACACCAGTGTCTGAGGAGGCTCAGGGTTTCACATCAGGTGGTGGCAGACTTTTGCAGCCTGCTGGTACAAGACCTGATGTCAACTTTTTTGCTCTGCCAGAGACGTTTGTAGGATCTTGCAGTCGGCGGCCCACCAATGCATAAGACTGATTGCTTGTCTGCCAGGGCCGGCAACTTTGTGAACTTTGCCTGCAATGACATCAGTCAGAATGAGCGGGCACTCGGGTTTGCGGCTCTGGCTGGCTTCCCACAGGTGCAGGGCATCATTGACTGCACACATGTGGTAATTAAGGCACCCATAGATGACCCAGGAATGTTCATCAACCACAAGGGCTTCCACTCCATCAATGTGCAGCTGGTGTGTAACCACAAAAAGATCTTTATGCAGGTGTGCGCAAGGTTCCTGAGCAGCTGCCATAATGTTTTCGTCCTGTGACAGTCCACCCTTCCTGATCTCTTTGCACCTTGAAGCAGAGTTACCAGCTGGCTGTTCGGAGACAAGAGATACCTACTTAAAATGTGGCTGATGACACCTCTCAGAAACCTGAGGAATGAGGCCCAGGAATGATACAATGAATGCCATATGACCACCAGATGTGTATTCGAGCAAGCCATCGGCATGCTGAAGATGTGCTTCAGGTGCCTGGACTGATCTGGAGGCATCCTTCAGTATACATCAGCCAGAGCCTCCAGAATAGTTGTGGTGTGCTGCGCTCTGCAAAATATTGTGCAGCATAGAGGTTTGGACCTGCAGGAGGGACAAGACACAGAGCACAGAGTCTTTTCAGACAATTCTGAGGAGGAGGAAGACAAGGAGGAGGGGGAGGAGGAGGCGGAGGAGGGGGAGGTGGAAGGTGATGTAGGCAATGCACCAGCAGCGGTACACATTGCTGCCTGGGATACCCTCATTATTGTGAGGTTCACTTAGGTTCAAGCAGTACACCCATCTAACAAAAGCTGCTTTTGCCCCCCCTCCCATGCCAGTAACATAAAGCAGTCCTACAAACAACTAAGCCTCCCTTTCTCAGCCCCCCATTGCTCAGCATCCATTCAAGTCTTCCCATTCATCATCACACAACTGAAAAGACCATTTTCCAGCCAGCAACCAAGAATGGGCAAGACGGGAAAGTGACGCAAAAGTATAATATTTATGTGCCTCACATATAAAACAGAAACTTAATATTCTAACAATGTGTAACACATCCATGTGCATACCCTTGTGCAACTACAAATCTTTACTCTTCCTTTTCCTAGCACTTCTACGTGGTGCAACCCCTGTGGCTTCAACAGAGGTAGAGGCAGGCTGCTCAGATCCCTGCTCTGACTGCTGAGATGCTCTTGGCCGACGTCCTCTGCGATTTGTAGCCCATGAGGGTCCCGCCAAAGGCTGCTCTACCTGTACCTGTGCAGGGGCAGGCTTGGCCATCTGGACACGAGGCAGCATGTCGGGTACTGACTGGGGGTGGTGGTGGTGGTGCGATGGGTGAGAGGTGGAAGCGCTTTGGGAAGAGTCCTCACTTCCATGTCCCCTTTCATCATCAGCCCTCTCATGGCCCAGTCACAGTTCCCTGCTGGCAGTGAACTGGAGAACACTTTGCTGCAGATCCAGTGAGCTGATGAAGGCTAAGGCTAGGGTATCATTCATTCTATTTAAGGTGGCATTTATAGTGTAAAGCCATTGATGAAGGCCTGCACGCACTCATGTGATTGCCTCGTTTGATGCTCCATGCAGGTGGCCACTCATTCTATGGACGAAGACATCATCGCAAAGGCCTGTGACATCATGCCACTCTTGCTTGAGATGGACTCCTCCAATCTCTCCGCAAGTGTGCACAGTGCGGCTGGAAGGCCTACCAGTACATCGCACATTCTCTGCTGCTGCTCCAGAAGTATCCTGTTCGTCAACGGCCCCCGAGATACAGCATCTGCATTCAGCTGAGCAGAGCTTTCAGTGTCCTGCATCCTCCAACATGGGCTCTCCACTGCTGTCCCTGTCGCCACCATCTGCTCTTGCTCACTTGTGATGTGTGGGTCACCAGGTGAAAATCCAATTATCTGCTTTACTGGTTCCACTGAAGTGCGAGTATCTGAGCTGGCGCATGGTCTGCATGAGTCCTGGGATGGTGCACCCTCAGAGGGAGTGACCTCCTCTGAGGAGTCATTGTCATCGTCTGCGACCTGAACCAGCTCCTGTGAGATGT
The DNA here is from genome assembly GCF_052327205.1 of Somniosus microcephalus. NCBI lineage: Eukaryota > Metazoa > Chordata > Chondrichthyes > Squaliformes > Somniosidae > Somniosus > Somniosus microcephalus. The sequence goes on from NC_140998.1 coordinate 119,841,203, forward strand.
GTGAAGGCCCTGTGGGAGATAAAAGACATGAATGAGTTCTGTCAAGGTAAGAATATTTGAACTTATCATTATGCACTCGCTGTTGACATCAAGTCAACATTAGTGAGTGTTGTATGTTATATGACTGTCTGATATTTAATTCTGTCACCAGGTAGCTGGGAGGCACACGTCTCTCCATCTCCGACAGCCAGGCATGCCGAGAATCCACTGATTTCCATCACCTGCTCCTCTGCACTTGTTAGCTGTGAGAGGGCTGGAGGGCTACCTTCGGTTCTCTGCCTCTCTCTCATGTTCTGTGCCCCCTTCTCTGCAAGGAGGGAAAGAAGAGACCTATGAGGCATGCGTTGAATGGATGGATGGAGAGCATTTGTTGAGGTGACTATGAGGGAGAGGCATGACATTGCATAAGGATGAGAGTGAGTGTCAGTGGTGGATGGCCAGATGGGGATGTGAGGAAGACCATAGACAGAGAAAGAAGAAAGAAGAAAGAAAAACTTGCATTTATATAGTGACCACTGGATGTCCCAAAGTGCTTTACAGCCAATGAAGTACTTTTTGAAGTGTAGTCATTGTTGTAATGTAGGAAACATGGCAGCCAATTTGCGCACAGCAAGCTCCTACAAACAGCAATGTGATAATGACCAGATAATCTGTTTTAGTGATGTTGATTGAGGGATAAAATATTGGTCAGGACACCGGGGATAACTCCCCTGTCATTTTAATTCAGCACCCCATTCCCACTCGGACCTCACTGTCCTTGGCCTCTTGCATTGTTCCACGGAAGCTCAACGTAAACGCGAGGAACAGCACCTCATCTTCCGATTAGGCACTTTACAGCCTTCCGGACTCAATATCGAGTTCAACAATTTCAGATCATAACCTCGGCCCCTATTACATTTTTACTTATATTTTTTATCCACACCTTTGTTTTGGTTTCCCCCCCCCCCGCCTTTCTTTTTTTCTCTCTCTCTCCCACATGGCAGCTGTCTCCCATTCTGCCAGCGCATTTCACACCTAATCTAGAGCCGTCTTTTGTCTCCACTAGTCCTATCACCATCTCGTCTCGAATACCTCTTAATGTCTCTTCTTCTCTTTTGTTCTCTCCCAGCCCGGCCTCTTAATCTATTTCATTTCCTGTGCCTCTTTAGTCTTGATAAAGGGTTTTGACCCGAAACGTTGACTCTAATTTCTCTCCACGGATGTTGCCTGGCCTGCTGAGTTTTTCCAGCTTTTTCTGTTGTTATTTCAAGAATCCTGTGATGACTGGTAGATCTGATTTGCTGGCAAGAATGGACACAGCCATTGTGGAATTCTGCAAGGTTATGACCCAAAGGTTTGACACCTTTCAAGGTTCAATCTTTGATATACAGACAATAGTGGACAATCACAGAAAATGCTGAAACATTTAGCAGATCAATCAGCATCTGTGGTGAGAACACATTGGGGGAAAAATTCGTTAGCAACCATTATTTTCCCCCCGCCCGCCACCTCCCCTTTACTTACCGCCCCGCAAACCTCCTGCCACTCCATTCCTGCCGCCTGAGTCGGTCGCTGTCATCGCCCAGCGCAAATTCAGTGGGCATGTGCCAATTTTGCAAGCGGGGCGAAAATGGGGCGCTGCGCGCGGTGATCATCACCTGTGTAGCAGAGCGGGGCGCTAGCGGTTACCGCCGCCGCCAAACTCCCACTGAATTTAACAGGAGTCGTTAGCAGCGCCACGGCCAGGCAAAAAGTCATTTTGCGCCCCGTTAACGCACCCTGGAGGTGCTAACGGGAGACACAAATGCACCGAATTTCTAGCCCATTAAGTTAATGTTTCAGATGTAACCTTTCATCAGAATTGGAAAAAATTAAAAATGAACAGCACTTAAGGATGTCAAGGCCTTGGAGAGGGTGCAGAGGAGATTTACTAAAATAATACCAGTGATAAGGAACTTCAGTTATGTGAAGAGACTAGAGAAGCTGGTATTGTTCTCCTTACAGCAGAAAAGGTTAAAGAGAAATCTAATAGAGGTGCTCAAAATTATGAGGGGTATTGATAGCATAAATAAGGAGAAACTGCTTCCATTGGCAGGATGCTCGGTAACCAGAGGACACATATTTAAGATAATTCAAAAGAACCAGAGTGGAGATGAGGAACAATTTTTTTTGCGCAGTGACTTGTTATGATCTGGAATGCACTGCCTGAAAAGGTGGTTGAAGCTGATTCAATAGTAACATTCAAAAGAGAATTGGATAAATACTTGAAAAGGAAAAATTTGCAAGGTTATGGGGAATGAGCAGGGGAGTGGGACTAATTGGATAGTTCTTTCAAAGAGCCGGCAGAGACATGATGCCTCCTTCTGTGCTGTACGATTCGATGATTCATTTAAATAGAAACAAGTGTGACCTCAAGCTCCCTGTTGCTTCCTACATTAATTCCGCTTCACACCCGCTCCGACCTTTCCGTCGTTGGACTTCTACACTGTTCCAATGAAACCCAATGCATGCTTAAAGAACAGCACCTTATCTTTCTCTTAGCACTTTAAAACCCTCTGGCCTTAACTTTGGCCTGAATAAATGCAGACCTTAACTTTAGCTTACATTTTCCTTATAGCAGGAGATACTGACAATGCAGAATGGGTACATTGACATTGGAGGGGGAGAGTTGGGTTCGTGCTTTGATTTGGGACCCTTCCTTGGAACATTGTACTGGCAGGAAGATCTGCAGCCTCTGTGTCAGCCTGCCTCTCTTCCCTTCAGGCCATTGATCCTGCACCCCTCTGCCAGCATCTTAGCTCCTTACATATTCTTTGCATATCTTACATCTTTAATTTCCATTATAATGTTTCTTCCTTTCACCTCACGTAAAAATTACTTCAGCCATTTAATCACCTCCTGCTTTTCTTTTAAGCAAATTTCAGGCCATTCTACTCATACTTGCTCTCTCTTGTATGTTTTTCTTTTTCTTTTCTCACCATTCTCTTTGTTCTGTTCCTATTTAAGTGTTTGTTTTTCATATTTTTCCAGTTCTGCTGATGGGTTACACCCTAAGCATTAACGTCTGTTCTCTCCACAGATTCTGATTGACTTACTGAGTGTTTCCAGCATTTCTGTTTCAGATTTCCAGCATTTGCAGTTTTTTGTTTTTATTTATGAAGGATCAGTTAACTGCAATCGAGTCCACCATGAAGGAATTACCATCTTCATTCACTCAGGAATGCAGCAACATAGGAACAGTCTTTCAGACGTCTCTGACTGTAACTATATCTGATGTGAGGTCAGCTCTCCAGGCAGGGTTTACAGATTTTGGAGAAATGTTAAAGTCATCAATAAGGAAAAGGTGGGCAGGCCTGAGGGCTAGCATTCAATCTGGTCTCAGCCATATTCAATGGCAGCTTTCAGCTCCAGAAAAACCTCAGTATACAGAATCAGCAACACAATAGGCACAATGTCATACTGCAACTCAGAAATCTGCCTACTCTATCAGACCATGAGCACTATCTTATTGCAGGACCCAGCCCTTTAAACATTGGGCTCTCTCTTAATTCAACTCAAATCATTCTGTGCCCCAAAACCTGAGATTCACAGACTTCCTCAATCCCACATGTCATATCTTCCTTCCAATGCGGCTCCTGGGGTTGGGCTCCTGGGATTGGGGGTAATATATTAGCATGGATTGAGGATTAATTACTCAATATACTGTTTGTGATAAATCCATGTAGGGAGACAAGGAACTCGAAGAGGCAAGGTATGAGGATTAATACGAGTGCTTTATTGAACGACTGCAAGACAACCAGGCAGGCCTGCTTCCAGGCATTGCACCTTTGCTGACCTTGACAGGAAGCAAACCTCTGACCTTAACAGGAAGCAAACCTCTGACCTTAGCAGCAGCATTGGCTACAGCACCACCTGGTGGATAACCTTAATCATAACATCCCAGATTACTATATCCCTCCCCCCTTAAGATTTCAGTATGAATTTCTTAACAAACAACCATTCCTGAGGGTCACATAAGGAGTCTCCATTCATCATGTTCCATACTTGATGAATCTAACAGTTCAGTATCAATCTCTCTGGTGGCTTGCGAGTCCTTTGTGAACGTCTAACAGTAAAGTCCCTGATTGTTTGTGGTGAAGCCACCAGCTGCTCCTGAGCAGTGCTCAGAGTATCTAACTCTGCAACGATGGTTTCCTCTTGACGAATAGGTTCCTGTGGAATTGTCTCTGTCCCTGGTGGTGGCACCACAGATGCACTTGGATAACTGGGGGCAACCCTGTCTTCAGTCATTGCATCTGGAACCTTCATTTCAATTTCCCCTTGTCTGGGAAGTATCTGATCTCCATGTCTGCATACTACCCTACCATCTCCCAACATGACCTTGTATGATACTGGACCTGTCATTGAGTCGATGAAGCCAGGAATCCACTTTGGTCCATAACTGAAATTCCTGGTAAGGACTGCATCTCCTTCTCCAAAACTTCGGCTCTTTGTTCTTTTGTCATGGTTCTCTTTTTGTTTGTTTTGTCTGTTTTCCATTTTCCTTTTTAGGTCTGGTTGGATAAGGTCAAGAGTGGAGCGTAGTCTACGACCTAATAACATCTCAGCAGGAGAGAGTCCTGTGGTGGATTGAGGTGTTATTCTGTAGCTGAACAGAACCCGTGACACCTTGGCTGCTAAACTCCCTTCTGCGCTTTTTTTCATCATCTCCTTAAATGTTTGTACGGCTCTCTCCGCAAGTCCATTCGAGGACGGATGATATGGAGCCGAGGTCACCTGCACTATGCCATTTTTTCTCAAGAACTCTTTTGTCTCTGTACTCACAAAACAAGTGGCATTGTCACTGACCACGATCTCCGGTAGCCCTTGATTACTGAAGCTCCGACGCAGGCAGTCTATAGTAGTAGTGGCGGAAGCAGAATTTACAGATTAACATCCATCCATTTGGAATGTGCATCAATGATTATGAGGGACATCTTCCCCATGAATGGACCAGCATAATCTAAGTGCAATCTTCTCCATGGTTTATCCGGCCACTCCCAGGAGTGGAGAGGAGCCGCTGCTGGTGCCTTCCGGTGTTCCTGACAAGTGCTGCATGTTTTGACTAGATTTTCTATCTCCTCATCTAGCTTTGGCCACCATAAGTAACTCCTAGCCAAGGCTTTCATACGCGATACCCCAGGATGACACTGATGTAGTTGCTCTAGGATAGACTGTCATGCTGGCTGTGGAATAATCACTCGTGCTCCCCACAACACGCAACCATCCTGCACACTCAGCTCTGTTTTCCTGACACTGTAGGGTGTGAAGTCAGCCCCTTCCGGATGCTGTGGCCATCCCTTCACCACATATTCTTGAACTCTAGACAGTACTGGATCTTTACCTGTCCATGTTCTTACTTGCTCTGCAGTCACGTGCCGTGTCAGTGTCCTCCAACATCAAAACTCTGTCCTCTGGAGCTGCACGGATAGGTGTGCCTGGCAGTGGAAGACAGCTCAAGGCATCTGCATTCCCATGGTACTTGCCCGCCTTGTAGACGATGACATACTCATATGCCCTCAACGTCACTGCCCACCTCTGGATCCGGGGTGAGACCATCTGTGGAACTGCTTTCATTTCATTGAAAAGAGAGAGAAGAGGTTTATGATTGGTGCATATGGTGAACTTCCTGCCATATATGTACTTGTGGAACCTCTGTAACCCAAACATTACTGCTAACCCCTCTTTGTCTAACTGGGAATAGTTTTTTTCCGCTGGTGTTAGAGTTCGGGACATAAACCCTATTGGTCTTTCAGTTCCATCTTCCATGCAGTGTGAAAGAACTGCCCCCACCCCGTAAGGTGAAGCATCACAAGAGAGAATGATGTCTTTCTCTGCATTGTAGTGAACCAGCACATCCGACGACAGCATCAGTTTCTTGGACTGTTCAAATGAAACCCCCTGCTCCTCTCCGCACTGCCACTGTGTCTCCTTGCGCAGTAGTTTGTGAAGAGGTGCTAACACAGTTGACAAGTTTGGTAAAAACCTATTATAATAGTTCAGCAGTCCCAGGTAAGCTTTTAACTCAGCCACATTTGTAGGAGCAGGGGCGTCCTGCAGTGCTTGTACCTTCTCCTTGAGTGGATGGAGCCCGGTGGCATCCACTCTGTGTCCCAGGAACACTGCCTCATTCCCCAGGAAAGTGCACTTACTCCTCTTGAGCCGGAACCCTGCCCTCTCCAATCTCTGTAGTACCTCTCTCAGCGTGCTCAGATGCTCCTGGTCGGTTCTTCCCGTCACCAGAATGTCATCCAGATAGATGGAAACATGTGGAATCCCTTGCGGTACACCTTCGATTGTCCTCTGGAAGATAGCTGGACTAGATGAGACACCAAACGGTAAGCGGTTATATGTAAACAAGCCCTTGTGTGTATTTATGGTGACATACTTCTTTGATTCGTCATCCAGTGTAATCTGCAAGTAGGCATGACTCATATCCAACTTTGTGAATTTCTTTCCTCCAGCCAGTTTTGCAAAGAGATCCTTTGTTTTGGGAATAGGATACTGCTCTAGTTTGGACACCCGATTGACTGTCAATTTATAGTCTCCACAGAGTCTTACCGAATTGTCCGGTTTTAAAACAGGTACTATGGGAGCTGCCCATTCCGAACATTTCACTGGCTCCAGTATGTTCTCTCTCAATAGACGGTCAAGCTCAGCCTCTACCTTTGACTTCATGGCATAAGGCACAGGTCGTTGTTTAAAAAACCTTGGCGGTGCCTCCTTGTCTACATAAATCTTAGCTGGGGGGCCATTAAATGTGCCAAGTTCCTCCTTGAACACATTCTCATGTTCACTCAACACTTCTTGCAAAGTCAACTGTTTGCCCGCATCTATTTGATGTACTGCTCCCCAGTCTAATTTAAGTTCTTTTATCCAGCCCCGACCTAACAGGTTTGGTCCGGTACCCGATACTATAACTACAGGTAGCTGTTCCACTGTGTCCCTGTGTTGCACAGTTACCTTAGCTGTACCTAATGTCACTACTCATTCACCTGTATATGTTTTAAGATGCAGGGAGCAAGGCTTTAACTCTGGAACTTTTGCACGGTTCCACAATTTTGAGTACTCTGCCTTGTTCATTATGGTTACGCCGCACCCTGTATCCACTTCAAAGTTCACCTTAGAGTCATTTACTGTCAGTTGCAATGTGATAGGAGCCACTTTTGGAATGTTCTCTAACATGCCATACATTATGAACGTGTCCTCTTCTTCCTCAGCTTCCCCGCTGATGTGGTGTGCTCCATGTTTTTTCACTGCTCTCTCTTGGTTTTGCTGTCCTCCCCCTTTTGGTTTGGATTCCTCCACAGGTGATTTCACCCTGCAAGCTCGTTTTATGTGTCCTTGTTTCCCACACTTGTAGTACTTTTCCTCCAGAAACCGGCATTCACTCACCAGGTGATCGCCCTTGCATCTATAACATGCCTTCACATGCTCACGTTGTGGTTTCTGACACATGTTCAACTTGTGCACAACAACCTGACCTGCAACTTGCGTAGCATTAGCCCTGTCTGAACCCTGTATTTCTTTTACATCTCGGTTCGCTGTCTCTATGGCTTGAGCAAGTTCCAATGCTTTTTCATAAGTAAGCTCAGTCTCGGATAATAATCTGCGCTGCATTCGGTCGTCCATTATTCCGCAAACTAACCTATCTCTCAGCATTTCCTTCAGGTTGTTCCCATAATTGCAATCCTGTGCCAATTTATGCAACACCGCTACATAGTCCATTACACTCTCTTCCTCTTTCCTGTTCCTTGAATTAAACTTGAACCGCTGTACAATCTCACTAGGCTTAGGGTTGAAATGTTCTTTTAGCACGGCCACTAATTCAACAAATGATTTGTCCCCAGGCTTTTTAGGACTGAGCAGATTCCTTATCAAACTGTAGGTTTGGCTTCCCACTGAACTAAGCAGAATGGCTTTCCTTTTTCCGGCATCATTTATTTCATTTGCTTCAAAAAAATAACCCAACACTTCACAGTATTCCTCCCAAGTTTGTGCTTGAATATCAAAAGCGGAGACCGTTCCTACCGTGGCAGCCATGCTCTCTTCCAACTGGTAGCTAACTGCAGCTCGTGATCTTGTTGTTTAAACGTCCTGGCAGACTTCTCTTATTCAGGGTCCTGTTTTACCTCGTCGCCAAATGTGATAAATCCATGTAGGGAGACAAGGAATTCGAAGAGGCGAGGTATGAGGATTAATACGAGTGCTTTATTGAATGACTGCGAGACAACCAGGCAGTCCTGCTTCCAGGCATTGCACCTTTGCTGACCTTGACAGGAAGCAAACCTCTGACCTTAACAGGAAGCAAACCTCTGACCTTAGCAGCAGCATTGGCTACAGCACCACCTGGTGGATAACCTTAATCATAACATCCCAGGTTACTATATTGTTGTATGAAAAGAAATTGAGTAAACTAGGCCTGTATTCTCTTGAATTCAGAAGAATTAGAGGGGATCTCATTGAAGCATACAAAATTATTACAGGGCTTGATAGGGTGGATGCTGGGAGAATGATTCCCTTGGCTGGGGAGTCTAGAACCAGGGGCCAGAGCCTCAAGATAAAGGGTAGGCCATTCAGGACTGAGATGAGAAAAATTTCTTCACACAGAGGGTGGTGAATCTTTGGAATTCTCTACCCCAGAGGGCTGTGGAGGCTGTCATTGGGTATATTCAAAAGAATTCGATAGATTTCTGACTAGTAAGGGCATCAAGGGATATGGCGATAAGACCGGTGAATGGAATTGAGGCAGAAGATCAGCCATGATCTCATTGAATGGTGGAGCAGGCTCGAAGGGACGAATGGCCTACTCCTGCTCCTATTTCTTATGTTCTGATGTTCTTAATTAAAGGACAGAGAACAGAGAGTAGGAATAAATGAGTCATTTTCAAGATGCCAGGGTGTAACTAGTGTAGTGCCACAAGGATCAGTGCTTGGGCCTCAGCTATTCACAATCTATATCAATGACTTAGATGAGGGGACTGAGTGTAATGTATCCAAGTTTGCTGACAATACAAAGCTAGGTGGGAAAGTAAGGTGTGAGGAGGACGCAAAGAGGTCCTTGTACATAAATCACAGAAAGTTAAAATGCAGGTACAGCAAGCAATTAGGAAGGTAAATAGTATATTAGCCTTTATTGCAAAGGGGTTGGCATATGAGTAATTTTATTGGGCTTTGGTGAGACCACACCTGGAGTACAGTGTACAGTTTTGGTCTCCATACCTAAGGAAAGATATACTTGCCTTGGAGGCGGTGCAACGAAGGTTCACTAGATTGATTCCTGGGATGAGAGAGCTGTCCTATGAGGAAAGATTGAGTAGAATGGGCCTATATTCTCTGGAGTTTTGAAGAATGAGAGGTGATCTCTGTGGAACATATAAAACATTAGAGGGTTGGACAGGATAGATTCTGAGAGGCTGTTTCCCCTGGCTGGAGAGTCCAGAACTAGGGGCCATAGTCTCAGTATAAGGGGTCAGCTATTTAGGACTGAGATGAGGAGAAATTGTTTCACTCATGGGTTGTGAATCTTTGGAATTCTCTACCCCAGAGGGCTGTGGATGCTCAGTCATTGAGTATATTCAAGACTGAGATTGATAGATTCTTGAGCACTGAAGGAATCAAGGAATATGGGGATTGGGCGGGAAAATAGAGTTGATGTAGAAGATCAGCCATGATCATATTGAATGGCGGAGCAGGTTCTAGGGGCCATTTGGCCTATTCCTGCTCCTATTTCTTATGTTCTTAAGTCCATCCTCCAGTGGTATTGCCATCATGGGGAGGAGGAGCACTCAGATTTTTTTCTGAGTCCCCAGGACCAGATGGTTTTCATCCCAGGGTTTTAAAGGAAGTGGGTGAGCACATTGCAGATGCCCTAACTATAATCTTCCAAAATTCTCTCGATTTAGGAATTGTTCCTTTAGATTGGAAAATTGCACATGTCACTCGCTATTTAAGAATGGTAAGAGGGGAAAACCAGGGAATTATAGACCAGTTAGCCTAACCTCTGTTGTCGGGAAATTACAAGACTCTCTAATTAAGGATAGGGTGACTGAACATCTTGAAAATTTTCAGCTGATCAGAGAGAGCCAGCATGGATTTGTGAAAGGTAGGTCATGCCTGACAAACCTGATTGAATATTTTGAAGAGGTGACCAAAGTTTTGGACAGGGGAATGTCTATGGATGTTGTTTATATGGACTTCCAGAAGGCATTTGATAAAGTCCCTCATAAGAGACTGTTACCTCATGGAATTGAGGTCAAATTATTGACCTGATTAGGAAATTGGCTGAGCAGCAGGAGATAGAGAGTGGGGGTAATGGGTAGGTACTCTAATTGGCAGGATGTGACTAGTGGTGTCCCACAAGAATTCGTTTTGGGGCCTCAACTATTCACCATATTTATTAATCACTTAGATGACGGAATAGAAAGTCATATATCCAAATTTGCCGATGACACAAAGATAGGCGGCATTGTAGGCAGATCAAAGCAAAAATTACAAAGAGATATTGATAGATTAAGTGAATGGGCAAAACTGTGGCAAATGGATTTCAATGTAGGCATATGTGAGGTCATCCACTTTGGACCTAAAAAGGTTAGAACAAGGTACTTTCTAAGTGGTGAAAAGCTAAAAACAGTGGAGGTCCAAAGAGACTTGAGGGTCCAGATCATTAAAATGTCATGGACAGGTACAGAAAATAATCAAAAAGGCAAATGAAATGCTGGCTTTTATAGCTTGAGGACTAGACTACAAGGGGGTAGAAGTTATGCTACAGCTATACAAAACCCTGGTTAGGCCACACCTGGAGTACTGTGAGCAGTTCTGGACACCACACCTTCAGAAGGATATATTGGCCTTGGAGGGAGTGCAGTGTAGGTTTACCAGAATGATACCCGGACTCCAAGGGTTAAATTATGAGGAGAGATTACACAAATTAGGTTGTTTTCCCTGGAATTTAGAAACTTAAGGGGTGATTTAATCAAAGTTTTCAGGATATTAAGGGGAACAGATAGAGTCGATAGAGAGAAACTATTTCTACTGGTTGGGGAGTCCAGAACTAGGGGGCATAGTCTAAAAATTAAAGCCAGATCTTTCAGGAGTTAAATTGGGAAATTTACAAACAAAGGGTGGTAGGAGTTTGGAATTCTCTTCTGCAAACGGCAGATCAATTGTTAATTTTAAATCTGAGATTGATAGATTTTTGTTAACCAAAGGTATTAAGGGATATGGGCCAAAGGCAGGTATATGGAGTTAGGTCACAGATCAGCCATGATCTCATTGAATGGTAGAACTTGAGGGGCTAAATGGCCAACTCCTGTTCCTATGTTCCTATTTTATGAAAGGGGTAAGTTTATGATAACCATTTAGAAAAGCTCAAGTCAATACACCAACAACATATTTTTATAGATCCCAGCACTGTCAAGCTGTCAGAATCTTCAAAACAGTATTTTTGAAATGTTTCAAAAATTCGGATTTAATACTTGCACCTGCAATTTTTGCACCTTTACATAATTGTACCTTTTAAATTCCAACAACAGTATTATTGCAAAGATCAGGGTGACCAGGTGTTCCCTCTGAAAAACAAGTTCAGCAGAGGAGCCATATCCCTATTTGAAGGAGAGGGTTTCTTCACACTTACCTCTAATCACTGCCAGCCCTGATGCTACACAACATGGCTGCTGTCAACTAATAGTTGGGGAAATGATGCAAGAATAATCCTGACTCTAACATTTCCATAATAATTTTGTGCCCATAGGGAAGAGCAATTTAAAAGTACCATTTGGCATTATTATTTTTAATTAAATATTTTTTCCAAAACAAGTGGCAAGTCAAATCTGCAGTATTTGTTCATCATTAAATGAATAAACATGGACTCTTAGCCACTTGTTCCAATGGTGATGGATTGACAACACTTGCATAATTACAACAAGGATACTTACTCTGATCCAACATGTTGTCAGTCCCTCATGCTGGTGGGTAAATGTTGTTTCTGCTCGGTATTGCTTCCCACAATTGCCTTTATAAGACTGCCAATAAAAACACTGGAGAAAGACAAATAGGCCTAGAAATTGGATCACACTTGAATTGGGGCGCAGTCCCGGTGCAGCACACGCTGCTCGCGCCTAATGACGCCGGTGGCAGGACCACGCGGAAATGGTCCGCTGGCATAATTCTTTTACTAGCAGTGAACTGTAGGCATCAGTCACGAGCCCAAGGCCCCATCCGGGAAGAATGAAGATTCCGATATTTAGGAAGGGCAGGCAAAAAGGAAAAGGTGGCATTATTAGTAAAGGATGAAATCAGAGCAATAGTGAGAAAGGATATTGGCTCAGAAAATCAAGATGTAGAATCAGCCTGGGTAGAGCTAAGAAGCACCAAGGTGTAACGTATGCACCTTTAAGGGGGGGAACTACTTTTTACAGCTCATGTATACTGTAGTACCGGCAGTGACCACACCTGTATATAGCACTGAGTAGTAATCTGTACAGGCAGTTGCAGTGTGAGCCACGTTGAGTAAACATCTGTTGTACCGTTCTCCGCAGTCCGTGTCTTATTATACACGGACGTAACATTGGTGACAAGGCAGGTTCGAACCTACCTGCAACTCTGCATCACCTCCCGGGGATTCGTTCCTGGAGATCAGTGGATTGGAGGTCAAGGCCAGAGACTCGGGCGTCGACCATGGGCAACCGCCCAGTCATCCAGCAGAGACTCGAGAATTGCGGGGGAGGCTGTCAAGAGCCAGGCTTGGCTTTCCAGTCGAGGTGGTCCAGCAAAACGGGCTGGCAACAGGTAGTGCGCAGACCCTTCCCGGACAGCGGTGGGCTAGAGCCCGACCGAGCGGCACAGCAAAGGGCTGAGCAGCGTCAACGGGGGAGAGAGAGAGAGGGCAGAGCGCACAGGGCACAGCCGGTGTTCAGGGGCCGAGCAGCGTTGGAGAGAGGGAGAGAGAGATGAGCAGAAACCTACAGGGCGCTGCCATTGCCACGAGAACCGGCAGCAGCGGGGGAGGAAGGAAAGCGCGGGAGACGCCATTTTAAGCCATTGGGAGACGCCATTTTAAACCACACCCAAAATGCCGAAGAGTGGCAGTATCACCGCATTTGACAATGAAGTCGAAGATTGGACTACATATGTCGAACGAATAGAGGTGTACTGCAAGGCAAATGAGGTGTCAGATGACATGAAAGCGTCGGTATTGTTAAATTTAATGGGTGCAAAGACGTATGGTTTATTACGAAATCTAGTAACCCCAACGAAGCCAATGGAAAAGAGTTTTGAAGACATAGTAACGATACTAAAGGAACATTTAAACCCCACACCGCTGCTGATAGCAGAAAGATTCAAGTTTCACAAACGGAACCAACATAAGGATGAAAGAAATGCTGATTATTTAACAGAACTGCGCAAACTATCGAAACACTGCCAGTTTGGAGCGGGACTGGCGGATACCTTAAGGGACAAGTTTGTGTGTGGGCTTCAAAGTGAAGGAACCCAGAAACGGCTTTTATCTGAAAACGACCTTACGCTGGAAAAGGCTTTCAGCATTGCGGTATCATATGAAGCAGCAGCACGGGGCGCTGCAGAGATACAACAGAGACCATAAGAATATGGCACAAACAAAATGTCATATGGAACAGAGAAGTGCTATCGCTGCGGCAGAACAACACACGACCAGAATGATTGCTGGTTCAAAGACAAAGTGTGCAGACAGTGTGGAAATGTAGGACACATAGCACGAGTCTGCAGGTCGGGAAAGAAAACCAGCAATAAGAAACCTACCAAAGGAAAGTACAAGAAGGTACATAAGATGACGGAGAATAGTTCAGATGAACAAAAGAGTGATAACGACTCCAAAAGCAGGGAACTGAGTTGTCTGAAACTACATAATGTGTTCACAATGGAGGATCACCGAACCATTTGGGTCATGTGGTAAACCACTGTTTGTATTCCTGTTTGTCCTGTTTGTATTCCACTGTGTACATGCCTGGACATGCCTCGGCTGACTCCTCCCACAGGTCCTAGTATAAAGGTGACTGCTCCCCAGCCCTTAGTATCATGGACCGGTCGACCACGCGAGGCAGACCTCCATTCTGTTGTTAATAAAAGCCTTTAGTTACTCTTCTAACTCTCAGTCTTTTATGAGTAATTGATAGCGCATCAATTTTATTAACAACATTTTTATAATGGAGTAGATCCTCACACCAGCATGCCTGGACTTAGATCATCGGGAGGCGGACTCATCCACCAAGTTTACTCACTGGCTTAAGTGTTTCGAAAAATTCCTGACCGCCTCCGAAGCAATCAAATCGGACGAGGACAAACTGGATGTCCTGACCTCCAAAGTGAACCACCGAGTGTACTCGGTCATCCAAGACGCGACCTCGTACGCGGACGCTATCAAGCTCCTCAAGGACCAGTACACGCGCCCAGTGAACGAAGTGTACGCCAGGCACCTCCTGGGGAGTCGTAAACAACAACCTGGGGAATCGACCGTGGAATACCTTCAGGCACTGTCTGTGCTTGGCCGGGCCTGTGGTTGTAAGGATGTAAAGGCCGCCGTGTACACAGAGGAACTTATCCGGGACGCTTTTGTAGCGGGCCACAGATCCAATTACACCCGACAGCGACTGTTGGAGCAGAGCAACCTCGACCTCAACAAGGCCTCTGAACTCGCACTATCGTTGGATGCAGCCTACCAGGGCATGGATGCCTACTCCTCTGCACCGTGGACGCCGCGGGGAATGACAGCCTGGGACACGGTAGGACCGCCTCATAGCGCCGTGCCACCCCAGCCACACCCCAACAACGGCCCAACTACCGCAGCAGTGTCCCAAGGCCAGACAGCAGTGCCCCAAGGCCAGAAATGCTACTTCTGTGGCCAGGCAAAACACCCCAGAGCGCGCTGCCCGGCGAAAAACGCGATCTGCTCGGGCTGCGGGAAGAAGGGACACTACGCTAGCGTCTGCAGGGCCAAAGCCACCCCGAACCCCAGCAGCGCCGCGTGTGGGCCATGCGGGCCGCCATCTTGGACCTCCCCGGCCATGTGCGAATCACCGGTACAGCAGCCATTTTGGATGCCTCCAGCCACATGGGGATCATGGACGCCGCCATCTTGGATGACAGCCGGGACGCAGCAGGCCCCCGACACCGCCTCATCTGATACCCGCAGCGACACACCGACCCCTACGCTGGCATCCGTTACACTGGACCAAGCGAGACCGCACCAACTGGCCAGTTCCACAATGGACATTAAGGTAAATGGTCACGATACAATCTGCCTTTTTGACTCTGGGAGCACGGAGAGCTTCATCCACCCCGACACGGTGCGGCGTTGCTCTCTCCCAGTCCTGCCTGCGCAACAGCGGATTTCTATGGCCTCCGAGTCCCAGTCGGCGGACATCGGCGGCTACTGCGTGGTGACACTCGTAGTAGACGGGACCGTGTACGATCATTTTAAACTTCTGGTCCTGCCTGACCTCTGCGCTGCCGTCCAGCTGGGGTTAGATTTTCAGTGCCACCTTAAAAGTGTTACGATGGCGTACGGTGGACCCCTACCCCCACTCACAGTCCGCAGCCAGCAGCTTCCAAACTGCCCGCCGCGCACCAGGTGCAACCTCTCCACACTCAGAGTCACCCCCCCCCAACTGTTTGCTAACCTCACCCCCGACTGTAAGCCCATCGCCACAAAGAGCAGGCGATACAGTGCCGGGGACAGGGTTTTCATTAAAACCGAAGTGGAGCGGCTCCTGAAAGAAGGGATTATTGAGGGCAGCACCAGCCCCTGGCGAGCCCAGGTTGTGGTCGTTAAGACCGGCGAGAAGCAGCGCCTGGTCATCGACTACAGCCAGACAATAAATCGCTACACCCTGCTGGACGCCTACCCACTCCCCCGTATAGCTGATATGGTCAACCAGATCGCGCAGTACCGCGTCTTCTCGACCATTGACCTGAAATCAGCATACCACCAGCTCCCCATCCGCCCTGAGGACCGCCAGTACACTGCCTTTGAGGCAAACGGCCGCCTCTATCACTTCCTTAGGGTTCCCTTTGGCGTCACCAAAGGGAGATGGACCGGATGGTAGATCAAAATGCGTTGCAGGCCACTTTCCCATATCTGGACAATGTGACCATCTGCGGCCGTGACTTGCAGGACCATGACGCAAACCTCGAAAAATTCCTCCGCACCGCCCAACTCCTAAACCTGACATATAACAAGGAGAAGTGCATATTCCGCACAAACCGCCTCGCCATCCTTGGCTGTGTTGTGGAACACGGAGTCATCGGCCCCGACCCCGACCGGATGCGTCCCCTTATGGAACTTCCACTGCCCCACTGCCTCAAGGCCCTGAAGAGGTACCTAGGGTTTTTCTCCTATTACGCCCAGTGGGTCCCCTACTATGCGGACAAGGCCCGTCCGCTGATCAAGTCCACCTCTTTTCCCTTGACGGCAGAGGCCCGCTTAGCCTTCCACCGTATCAAGGAGGACATTGCCAAAGCCACCATGCACGCAGTGGACGAATCCATCCCCTTCCAGGTGGAAAGCGACGCGTCTGACTTTGCCCTGGCCGCTACCCTCAATCAGGCGGGGAGACCCGTGGCCTTCTTTTCACGAACCCTCCAAGGCCCGGAGACCAGACACTCCGCTGTTGAGAAGGAGGCCCAGGCGATTGTGGAGGCTGTGCGTCATTGGAGGCACTACCTGGCCGGAAAACGATTTACCCTGCTCACTGACCAGCGTTCAGTTGCTTTTATGTTTAACAACAAGCAGAGGGGCAAAATCAAAAATGACAAGATCTTGAGGTGGAGAATCGAACTTTCCACCTACAACTACGAGATCTTGTACCGGCCCGGGAAGCTCAATGAACCCCCGGATGCGCTATCGCGTGGCACCTGCGCCAGCGCGCAGATCGATAGACTGCGGGCCCTCCACAATTACCTCTGCCACCCGGGGGTCACCAGGTTCTTCCACTTCATCAAGGCCCGCAACCTGCCTTACTCTATTGAGGAGGTCAGGACCATGACCAGGAACTGCCAAGTCTGCGCTGAGTGCAAACCGCACTTTTATAGACCAGACAGGGCCCACCTGATAAAAGCCACTCGCCCCTTCGAGCGCCTGAGCGTCGATTTTAAAGGGCCTCTCCCCTCCTCCGACCGCAATGTGTACTTCCTCAATATTATTGATGAGTACTCCCGTTTCCCGTTCGCCTTCCCCTGCCCGGACATGACCAGTGCCACGGTCATTAAATGTCTGAACAACCTCTTCACCCTGTTCGGCTTCCCCAGCTATATCCATAGCGACCGGGGCTCATCGTTTATGAGCGACGAACTCCGTCAGTACCTGCTAACTAGGGGTATTGCCACAAGCAGGACCACCAGTTACAACCCCCGGGGGAACGGACAGGTGGAAAGAGAAAATGCGACAGTTTGGAAGGCCGTCCTGCTAGCCTTAAAGTCTAGGGGCCTTCCAACCTCCCGCTGGCAGGATGTGCTCCCCGATGCGCTCCACTCTATTCGGTCACTGCTCTGCACTGCCACTAACGCCACCCCTCATGAGAAAATGTTTGTCTTCCCAAGGAAGTCCACATCGGGGACATCGCTACCGCCATGGCTGACGTCCCCAGGGCCGGTCCTACTGAGAAGACACGTGAGGACCCATAAAATGGACCCCCTGGTCGAGAGGGTCGACCTCCTCCACGCCAACCCCCAGTATGCTTACATCGCATACCCGGACGGGCGGGAGGACACAGTCTCCATAAGAGACCTTGCACCCTCGGGGGCCGCAGTAACCCACTACCCACTACCACCCCCCCCCACGATCCGATATCCAGCCCCAGCAGACGGCAGGCCTGGGCCCCGCGACCCGCTCGACATCTACGAGGACGACACGCCTGTGCCACAGCCTACGCTGGACTCGACGCCGGAAACTTCACTACCCCTGCCGTCGCCATGCAGATCACAGCGGCAGACAAGACCTCCGGAGAGACTCCAATACACTAACTTTTAATACACTTCACCCCGCCGGACTCAATTTTAAACAAGGGGTGAATGTGGTAAACCACTGTTTGTATTCCTGTTTGTCCTGTTTGTATTCCACTGTGTACATGCCTGGACATGCCTCGGCTGACTCCTCCCACAGGTCCTAGTATAAAGGTGACTGCTCCCCAGCCCTTAGTATCATGGACCGGTCGACCACGCGAGGCAGACCCCCATTCTGTTGTTAATAAAAGCCTTTAGTTACTCTTCTAACTCTCAGTCTTTTATGAGTAATTGATAGCGCATCAGGTCACTCTCAAGATAGCAGGAGTCCAGGTAAAGATCGACTTGGACACAGGATCAGCCCTAACAGTCATAAACCGATGGGACTACGAGCGGCTATTCTCACACATACCCTTGAGAGACACAAAAATTATTTTGAAGACGTACACGGGGCAAAAAGTCTACCCCAAAGGAAAAATAAGGGTGACCGTTATATATAACGGTAAGGAAACACCAAAACTAGACCTGTATGTATTGCAAGATGGAGGACCACCATTGCTTGGACATGAATGGATCCAGAAAATATAACTGCATTGGCATTCCATACAGGCACTGACTGTGGCTGACAAAAACGATGACGACGTCACACCTGGGCGACTGTCAAAGATCCTAACTGACGCGAAAGAAGTGTTCCAGCAAGGACTTGGAACACTAAAAGGCATGACAGCGATGATTAAAATTGAAGAAAACGCAAGCCCAACATTTTTTATGCGATCCGCCCAGCCGTCGAAGCAGAGCTGGAGAGTCTGGAACGTTCAGGTGTACTGTCCAAGGTAGACTGGAGCGAGTGGCTACACCCATCGTCCCTGTGATGAAAAAGTCGTTGAGCAGCACGCCTGGGGAACCAAGGAAGGTTCGCATCTGTGGGGACTTTAAGGTAACAGTGAACCCGGTCCTTCACACCATACAATATCCACTTCCGCGGATTGAAGATATTTTCACCTCGCTATCTGGAGGGAAACGCTTCACTAAGATTGATCTGGCCCAGGCGTATCTGCAAATGGAGGTAGAAGAAGCATCAAAAAAATACCTCACAATCAACACCCATAAAGGTCTCTACCAATACAACCGGCTGATATTCGGGGTAGCATCAGCTCCGGCTATTTGGCAGAGGGCAATGGAACAAGTCCTGCAAGGGATCCCAGGGACCCAATGTTATTTGGACGACATCCTGGTCACGGGCGGAAATGACAGTGATCACCTTGCCAACCTGGAGCAGGTGCTCACTAGATTGCAGGAATATGGGCTCCGAGCTAACCGCCCCAAATGCGAGTTTTTTAGAAAACAGATCTCGTATTGTGGCCACGTTATCGATAAAGAGGGGTTACATAAGTCCCCAGAGAAGATTGAGGCAGTAGTCAAGGCTCCAGCACCGGAAAATGTGTCACAACTGAGGTCGTTCCTCGGGCTGGTAAACTACTACCATAAGTTCTTGCCAAATTTGTCTACAATACTACACCCACTGAACACCCTACTGCAAACTGGGGTGCCATGGAAGTGGAGTGACGAATGTAGACGAGCTTTCCAGAAGAGCAAAACACTAATCACATCGAAAGAGGTATTGGCCCATTACAACCCGGCATTACCAATTCGGTTGGCATGTGATGCGTCACCCTACAGCATTGGAGCGGTGCTGTCGCACAAATTCTCGGACGGCTCAGAGAGGCCAATAGCCTTTGCGTCACGATCACTAACCTCAGCTGAGCGTAACTACGCCCAGATTGACAGGGAGGCCCTCAGCCTAGTGTGGGGAGTGAAAAAGTTCAATCACTATCTGCACGGGCAGAAATTCACCTTGCTGACTGATCACCAGCCTCTTATCTCCATTTTTAGTCCGAAGAAGGGCGTTCCGGTGATGACTGCGCAACGACTACAAAGATGGTCACTTTTTCTAGGGGCGCACCACTATGAGATAGAATATAAGGGCACGAAACAGCATGGAAATGCTGATGAGCTATCACGCCTGCCACTGCCTACTGCGGAGGAAGCACCAGCAGTGGATCCTGTCGAAATATTCCATTCGACTATAGTTGAATACCTACCGGTAACTAACGCTTGTATCGAAAAAGAAACCCGAAATGACCCGACATTGTCTCGGGTATATGATTTGACGGTGAAGGGATGGCCAGCACATCGCGACTCACTGTTGCCAGCATTCTCGACAAGGAGAGAAGAGTTGTCAGTGTGCCGGGGGACCTTGATGTGTGGATCCCGAGTGGTAATTCCACCCAAGTTAAGGGATAGAGTGCTCAATGAGCTTCATGAGGGTCATCTGGGAGGGGTAAAAATGAAAAGCCTAGCCAGGGCTTATGTGTGGTGGCCGGGAATCGATAAACAAATCGAGGACCTGACCAAGAGCTGCTCAGGATGCCAGAAAGTCCAAAATGCACCACCACAGGCCCCTCTACACACATGGGAATGGCCCTCATCTCTATGGCAACGGGTGCATATTGATTTTGCTGGTCCATTCATGGACTCAATGGCCTAGAAATTCACTGGCCTTAGCGCCGCTTTTGAGGCGCTAGAGGGCCTAGCGCCGAAGTTATGGCCAGTTTAGAAATTGACAGGGGCCCTAAATCGGCGTTAGGCCGGTAGCGCTGCGCCGGCACCGATGACGTCATCGGTGTGCGCAGCGTCCCGGTTGCCATGGTAACCCGCCCGAACTCGGAAATTGAGTTGCGGCCGCCTCGCCCGTGGCAGCCGCAAGCAACGTTCTGGCAGAGGTGCCTTACAGAACTTTGCGCTGGCGCATTAAAGGCCCCGCGGCGGCCGGCCGCTTTCCCGCCGGCCGCCTGGCCGCAGCTCCCTCCCCGGACTTCCCCCCCCCCCCCCCCGGAACAGAAGCAAGCCCGGCACTTGTCCGAGGTGCCGGGCTCATTTTTAAAAAGATTATCGCGGGCCGCGGCCGGGTGCAGGCAGCTCCTCTTTAACGGAAGGAGGAGGCCTGCACTTCCCGAGCCTGCCGCACCGCAGCGGGCGCCGCAGCGCCAGAATAGCGCCATTTGGGCGCGGCGCTACTGAATTTTTGGCGCGCGCAGGGGGACTTAGCGCCGGCACTAACTTCCGGCGCTAAAGCCCTCGCTGCGCCAAAACCGAATTTCTAGGCCAATGTTTTTAATAGCCGTGGATGCGCACTCGAAATGGCCTGAGGTCATCAAAATGTCCTCCACCACCACGGAGAAAACTATTGCAGTCCTACGGACCATTTTTGCCAGGAATGGCTTGCCAGAACAGATTTGCTCCGACAACGGACCACAGTTTGTGTCCGAAGAGTTCCGGAGGTTCTTGAAAAAGAATGGGGTAAGGCATTACACATCCGCCCCGTATCATCCAGCCGCAAATGGATTGGCTGAGAGGTTCGTACAAACCTTTAAGAAGGCAATAAAGGCTATGTACAATGACAACATTCCGCTGCAGCACAAGGTGGACAATTTCCTGTTCGCCTACCGGAATGCGACACATGCAGTCACCAACCAGGCCCCAGCCATGATGTTCTTTAACCGAAGGTTAAGATCTCGCCTGGATTTGCTCAGACCAAACGTACGAAGAGATGTTGAGAGTAAGCAATTCCAGCACATCCATGAGAAGCCAACAAGGAGCTTCAATGTAGGGCAACCAGTCTTGGCCCGCGACTACCGAACAGAAAATTGCCGCCAGGAATGATATGCACATGGCAGGGCCCACTAATGTACACAGTGGATGTTGGGGAGAGCATTGTGAGACGCCATGCTGACCAGATCCTAGAGTCACAGAAACAAGTCAACCCCATGCCTTGCCCATACGTACCTGGTGATGAACCCGACGTACAGGTCGCATCTACCCCAGAAACAGTAGCATCGGAAGCTGATGAACCAACCGACGACAGGGGACCAGAATCGCCTCCGCACCAAGAGCAAGACACTCGGGAAAGGCGCTATCCAGAAAGGATCAGGAGGCCTCCCCAAAGACTGAATATATAAATAGACTATTTTCAGCGAATGTTGCATGTTAAAAGTGTTAATTGTAATTAGTTTGATATTTAATTGTTAAATGAGTGTTATGGTACTGTTAATCTAAAAGGGGAGGAATTGTAATGTATGCACCTTTAAGGGGGGAACTACTTTTTACAGCTCATGTATACTGTAGTACCAGCAGTGACCACACCTGTATATAGCACTGAGTAGTAATCTGTACAGGCAGTTGCAGTGTGAGCCACATTGAGTAAACACCTGTTGTACCGTTCTCCGCAGTCCGTGCCTTATTATACACGGACATAACACAAGGGGCAGAAAACATTGGTGGGAGTTGTCTATAGGCCTCCAAACAGTAGTGGTAATGTAGGGGGTGGCATCAAACAGGAAATTAGAGATGCATGTAACAAGGGTGCTACAGTAATCATGGGTGACTTTAATCTACATATAGACTGGCCAAACCAAATTAGCAATAATACTGTGGAGGATGAATTCCTGCAGTGTGTACGAGATGTTTTTTTAGACCAGTACATTGAGGAGCCAACTAGGGAACAGGCTATCTTAGATTGGGTATTGTGCAATGAGAAGGGGTTAATTAATAATCTTGTTGTGCGGGGTCCTTTAGGGAAGAGTGACCATAACATGATAGAATTCTTCATTAAGATGGAAAGTGAAGTACTTCAATCCAAAACTAGGGTCCTAAATCTAAACAAAGGAAACTACGAAGGTATGAGGAGGGAGTTGGCTATGATAGATTGGGGAGCTTCCTTACAAGAGGTTTTGAGTACAGGAGTAAAGAAGTCTTACTCCAATTATATAGGGCCTTGGTGAGGCCACACCTGGAATACTGTGTACAATTTTGGTCTCTTTACCTAAGGAAGGATATACTTGCCATAGGGGGAGTGCAACGGAGGGAAATGGTGTTAGGAAAATTGATGGGACTGAAGGCCGATAAATCCCCAGGGCCTGATAATCTACATCCCAGGGTACTTAAGGAAGTGGCCCTAGAAATAGTAGATGCATTGCTGGTCATCTTCCAGAACTCGATAGACTCTGGAACAGTACCCATGGATTGGAGGGTAGCTAATGTTACCCCACTATTCAAAAAAGGTGGTAGAGAAAAAGCGGGGAATTATAAGCCTGACATCGGTAGTGGGGAAAATGCTAGAATCTATTATAAAAGACGTAATAGCAGAGCACTTGGTAAGCAGTGACAGGATCGGACAAAGTCAACATGGATTTACAAAAGGTAAATCATGCTTGATTAATCTACTGGAATTTTTTGAGGATGTAACTGGTAAAATAGATAAGGGAGAACCAGTGGATGTGGTGTATTTGGACTTTCAGAAAGCTTTCGATAAGGTCCCACATAAGAGATTAGCATGCAAAATTAAGGCACATGGGATTGGGGGCAAGGTATTGACTTGGATAGAGAACTGGTTGGCGGACAGAAAGCAAAGAGTTGGAATAAACGGGTCGTTTTCCGAGTGACAGGCAGTGACTAGTGGGGTAACGCAAGGATCGGTCCTAGGACCCCAGCTGTTCACAATATATATTAATGATCTGGACTAGGGAATTGGATGTAATATCTCCATATTTGCAGACGACACAAAGCTGGGTGGGAGGGTAAGCTGCGAGGAAGATGTCATGAAACTCCAGGACGATTTAGACAGGTTGGGTGATTGGGCAGAAACATGGCAAATGCACTATAATGTGGATAAATGTGAGGTTATCCACTTTGGTGGCAAAAACAGGAAGGCAGATTATTATTTGAATGGTAATAGATTGGGAGAAGGGGAAGTGCAAAGAGACCTGGGTGTTCTTGTGCACCAGTCGCTGAAGGTAAGCATGCAGGTGCAGCAGGCGGTTAAGAAGGCAAATGGTATGTTGGCCTTCGTAGCAAGAGGGTTCGAGTACAGTAACAAGGATGCCTTGCTACAGTTGTACAGGGCCTTGGTGAGACCGCACCTTGAGTATTGTGTGCAGTTTTGGTCGCCTTACCTGAGGAAGGACGTTCTTGCCATGGAAGGAGTGCAGCGAAGATTCACCAGGCTGATACCTGGGATGGCAGGAATGACGTATGAGGAGAGATTGTGTCGATTGGGCTTATACTCACTGGAGTTTAGATGATTGAGAGGGGATCTCATCGAAACCTATAAAATTCTGTCAGGCCTGGACAGACTAGATGCAGGAAGGATGTTTATGATGGCCGGGGAGTTCAGAACCAGGGGTCATAGTCTAAGGATAAGGGGGTAAGCCATTTAGGACTGAAATGAGGAGGAATTTCTTCACCCAGAGAGTGGTGAACCTGTGGAATTCTCTGCCACAGAGGGCGGTGGAGGCCAGTTCATTAAATATATTCAAAAAAGAGTTGGATATATTTCTTAAGGCTAAAGGGATCAAGGGATATGGGGAGAAGGCAGGGACAGGGTACTGAATTTGGATGATCAGCCATGATCTCATTGAATGGCGGAGCAGGCTCGAAGGGCCGAATGGCCTACTCCTGCTCCTATCTTCTATGTGTCTATGTGAGATTGATTCCTGGGATGACGGGACTGTTGTATGAGAAGAGATTGAGTAAACTAGACCTGTATTCTCTTGAATTCAGAAGAATGAGAGGGGATCTCATTGAAGCATACAAAATTATTACAGGGCTTGATAGGTTGGATGCTGGGAGAATGTTTCCCTTGGCTGGGGAGTCTAGCACCAGGGGCCACAGCCTCAGGATAAAGGGTAGGCCATTCAGGACTGAGATGAGAAGAAATTTCTTCACACAGCAGGTGGTGAATCTTTGGAATTCTCTACCCCAGAGGGCTGTGAAGGCTCAGTCATTGGGTATATTCAAAACAGAAGTTGATAGATTTCTGACTAGTAAAAGCATCAGGGGGTATGGCGATAGGGCCGATGAATGGAGTTGAGGCAGAAGATCAGTCATGATCTCATTGAATGGCGGAGCAGGCTCGAAGGGCCGAATGGCCTACTCCTGCTCCTATTTCTTATGTTCTTTAGCTCTTATTAAAAGGCATGATGGTGGATAGGCAATGGCTAACATTTAAGGAACAAATGCATTAATTGCAATAGTTATACATTCTTTTCTGGCGCAAAAACACAAAAGGAAAAGCGGCCCAACCATGGCTAACAAAAGAAGTTAAGAATAGTATTAGATCCAAAGAGGAGTCATATAAAGTTGCCAGAAAGAGTAGCAAGCCTGAGGATTGGGAGCAGTTTAGAATTCAGCATAAAAGGACCAAGAGATTGATTAAGAGGGGAAAAATAGAGTATGAGAGTAATCTTGCAAGGACCATAAAAGCGGACTGTAAAAGCTTCTACAAGTATGTAAAAAGAAAAAGATTAGTGAAGACAAATGTCCCTTACAGTCAGAAACGGGAGAATTTTTAATGGGGAACAAGGAAATAGGAGAGCAATTAATCAAATACTTTGGTTCTGTCTTCACGGTAGAAGACACAAATAACTTCCCAGAAATGCTAAGGAACCAAGGGGGAGAAATTCAGTATCGCCCTGTTTGGGGCGCGATTATCGGCCGGGTGCAAAGTTTAGCGCTTGGCACTATTTATCACCTCCGACTGCAAACTTGGCTTTTATCGCCCCTGGAGGTGATTGGAGCGCTAAATCAGGCGCTGCACACCTGTCTTAAGGTGCAAAGGCCGAGGAGCGAGGCGTTAACTAGGAGCGTGAGCGCAGCGCAGGTGATGTCAGTTAGCGATGGAACACAGACACACTGGCGCCAGACAGTTCGTTAAGGGGAGGCTTGATCTTGCTCTCCAGCCATGCCCTGCTCATTAGAGCCTTGAATCTTGGCCTGGAAAGGCCTGTGACTACATTTTCCAGCCAAGGACAATGGAGAGGGTGAGAGAATGAGCTCAGCGCTTCAGCGAGCGGGCCTTGGAGGCTCTGGTTGATGCGGTGGAGCACAGAAGATCTATATTCTACCCTGAGAGTGGCAGGAGGCCTTTGCCGCGTGACTACAGAAGAGTGTGGAGGGAGGTGGCTCAGCATGTCTCCTCCAGGAGCATGGTGACCAGGACCCATACTCAATGTCGCAAAAAGTTCAACGACCTCACTCAGGTCGTATGGGTGAGTGACTTTTTTTCAATACCTCTCCATCCCTCCATCTCAACCTCACTCTATGGCCAGAGGGTCTTAAAACCCCAATGCCCAACACTCATCCAACACCTATGGCCCTCTCATGAAACTCACATGCCCATTCCACACTTTGCATACATTAAGAGCTATTAAACTATGGGAGGCACATCAGGCAAGGCCATGGCTGCATACATTAAGGGCTATTTAACTATGGGAGGCACCTCAGGCAAGACCATGGCTGTGTATTTACTCAGACGCCGTCTTTTTTCCTGCAGGCCAAGCTATCACATAATAGGAGACAGCAGCAACGGATGGGTGGAGGGCGGCCTCAGCTGCGACCCTCAGCGATCTTGAGGCGTGCATCCACAGGATTGTGGCAAGCCAGGTGATTGGTCCTGTTGCCCCTGGAGAGGTCAACCCTGTTCTGGACAGCATTGGTAAGGTCATCACATTTTTCTCCTCTCTCATTCCACTTGTCCCTCACACCAGCCTTTGACACTTTCAATCCAACTTACTAAATTGCTGCACTCCTTCCTCCCTTACTGCCCCCCTGTCCTCACGCTAAAGTCACTCTTGTACCTCCCTGCTTTCAGATGGAGATTCACCAGCTGAGGAGACGGGCCCTCAAGCTGCCAGTGGGAGTTAAGCCGCAAGCGAGGAGGAAGAGGAAGCTGGAGCATCAGCGCCAACCTCTCCCGAGGAAGCCCATGCCCACACTGGGAACACGTCTTCCCTGGAGGGGAGCAGGGGGGAAGGGTCTGCTGAGGGTGAAGCTCCAGGACCCAGCGGGCTGCAGCAACGCGATGGGGGTAGGGAAGTTTGGGGGCCTTCTCCCCGGAGGGAGAGTAGGCCAGCGAGTCCTGCTACACTGGTCGCAGAGGAGGAGCGGCTCATCACTGAAATGAACACCCAGGCGATGGACATGCACAGTCAGCTCATGGGTGCAGTGGGAAGGGTGCCTGAATGCATTGATGCACTGGCAAGGAGTGTGGAGCACTTTGCTGTAGCACAGATGGATGCCACGCTAATGCTTAGTGCTGCAATTCAGTCACTGGTTGCCGTGATCCCATCTCAGACTGCTCTCATGCAGACTCAGATTGAGGCCATGCAAGCACTGACTGCTGCCATTGTCGCTGGTTCGGACGTATTTCCCCAGGGCTCTCACCGCGCTGCAGCAGGCCAGCAATCTGTGCTCCAGCAGATTGCTCCGGATGCTGATGTGCTGCCCCATGGGAGTGCCAGTGTGTCATTCGAGCAGGGAGTTGCTGTCCTCTCTCAAGATGACAGCATTCCTGCTGCCACCACTGTCACTTCCCCATTGCATTTGCCACCGCCTGTAGCCCAGACTGCTGCCACCCATGCAGAGTTGGTGCAGTCTGCAGCCAGGCCCTCCAGGCCCAGAACTGGTCGAGGCCATCCTTCACGGGCATCTGCAGTCTCAGGTTTTGACAATCAGCAACCTTCCACCAGCCTTGCTGCAGCCACTGGGGCCCCATTCCGGAGGAGCAGTAGGGTGGGAAGGGGGGAAGTACGCAAGGGAAGGAGATCACCCTCGAAGGGCAAAACGTAGGAGGTGTGACAAAATGTTGGTCAATTTTTTATTAAAGGCCGAGGTTCGTGTTCAAACTTTTGTTTAGTGTTTTGGACATTATCTCCAGGTTGTGAGAACCAGTTATGTTAATGAATGATTTTTTGTGTTTGTTTCTATTAGTTTATCATGAAGAAATGACACACACAGAGTTTGTAAAATAAATAAGATTTTGTATTCAAAATGTACATGTTTGGTATTTGGAATCATTGCTGCCTTGGCCGGCTTAGGGGTTGCAGGTTGGTTTCATTCATGTTGTTCTCCATGGCAGAAGCCATTTCCTCAGTAGGGGCCTAGAAGCGGCTTGCTATCAGCCGTTGACAGACGGCCCTTGCAGTTTCAACATTGTAGGCCTCCCTCCCGCCTTGGTGCTGCTGATGATCATCCTCCTCCTCTTCCTCTTCCTCCTCCTCCTCCGGTGGTGCACCAATCCCTGGTGGCATTGGCTGGGTCCTGAGGATTGCAAGGTTATGAAGAATGCAGCACACAACTATGAAGAGGGAGACGCGTTCAGGCGAGTACTGCAGGGCTCCTCCTGAGTGGTCCAGACAGTGGAACCATTGCTTGAGCACGCCGATTGTCTGCTCAACGATGGCTCTCATTGTACCGCAGCTCAGCAGGGGTGTTGGGGTTATGGAGCGGTGTCATCAGCCAGGTGCACAGTGGATAACCCTTGTCCCCGAGGAGCCAACCACTTGGCTGATGCAGTGCCTGGAAAAGTTCTGGCACAGCAGTCTGGCGCAGGACGAAAGCGTCGTGGCTGCTGCCAGGATAGTGGGCAGTGACAGCGAGTATCAGCTGTCTGTGGTCACAGACCAACTGGACGTTTAAGGAGTGGAACCCCTTGCGGTTGCTGAAATCCTCTGCATTCTCATGCGGTGCACACAATGCCACCTGTGTGCAGTCAATGGCGCCCTGCACCATGTGGAAGCCCGCTATCCTCACAAAGCCCAATGCACGTTCATGCTGTTTGGCCTGGGTCATCGGGAAAGAGATGTACTGACGTCTCCTTTTATAGAGGGCATTTGTGACCCCCCTGACGGATGCAGCAATGGACCGCAAACTGGGAGATATTGGCGATGTCCCCAGTAGCTGCTTGAAAGGAGCCGGTGGCATAAAAGTTCAGAGCCACTGTGACCTTCACTGCCACTGACAGAAATGTCCTGGTCCTCAGTAGAGGCTGCAGATCTGGCTGCAGCAGGTGGCAGAGCTCAGTGACCACCTCCTTGCTGAAGCACAGCCTGCGCAAACACTGCTCCTCAGACAAATTAATGTAGGAGAATTGTTGGCGAAATACCCTGGGAGTAAGGTCTCCTGTACAGAGGCCTGTTGGACCTCCTCCATCTGGCCATGATTGCCACTCTCTCTCTGCGTCTCTGTTGCCTCTGATTCTGCAGGCGCAGGACGACGCCCCGAATCAGTGCAGCCCCCATAGTCTCTTGGTAATCAAAGTAATGAAGGTCAAATCCAAAACTACCTGCAAAGTGATGCTCAGTAGCCAAAACTACTTCACACAGCGTTGACTCTATGCAGAAGTCTCTCCTTCTCTCTCTCAGAATCTCTGTCAGAATGAGTGATGCAAAAATGTCTACCACAGAAAAAGCCAGAAAGAGGCCCCCTTTAAATAGCGCCCACCCCCCCACCCCCCCAGCCCCACACTGACTGAGAAATGTTCCAGTCTACCTGCCGTTGCTTGCGCCAGGCGGAAAGGAGGGGGGCACCACTCAATATCCGGTCCAGGGCGCCACAAGGGCATTGCACGCTCGACTGACGTCAAGATCTGCGGGCGCAGGGGATCGGGGCGGTATTGTTTAGCGCCGCAGCAAAATGTCTGGCCAATTTCGCGAGCGGCGCAGACATTGCCGCGCCCGGGCGCTAGTTGCTTTGCGCCCCATTAGCGCCCTCTTAAGGCGCTAACGGGAGGCGTAAACCAACCAAATTTTCCCCCCCAAGGGTCTAGTGAGAAGGAGGAATTAAAGGAAATTAGTATTAGTAAAAAAATAGTACTGGAGAGATTAATGGGACTGAAAGCTGATAAATCCCCAGGACCTGATAATCTGCATCCCAGAGTACTAAAAGAGGTAGCCATGGAAATAGTGGATGCATTGGTTGTCATCTTCCAAAATTCTATAGATTATGGAACAGTTCCTGCAGATTGGAGGGTGGCAAATGTAACCCCACTATTTAAAAAAGGAGGGAGAGAGAAACAGGGAACTACAAACTGGTTAGCCTAACATCAGTAGCAGGAAAATGCTAGAGTCTATTATAAAGGATGTGATAACAGGACACTTAGAAAATATCAACGGGATTAGACAGAGTCAACATGGATTTATGAAAGGGCAATCATGTTTGACAAACCTACTGGAGTTTTTTGCGGATGTAACTGGCAGAATAAATAAGGGAGAACCAGTAGATGTGGTGTATTTGGATTTTCAGAAGGCCTTTGATTAAAGTCCCACATAAGAGGTTAGTGTGCAAAATTAAAGCACATGGGATTGGGGGTAATATACTGGCATGGACTGAAAATTGGTTAACAGACAGGAAACAGAGAGTAGGAATAAATGGGTCTTTTTCAGGGTGGCAGGCGGTGACTAGTGGGGTACCGCAGGGGTCAGTGCTTGGGCCTCAGCTATTCACAATATATAACAATGATTTGGATGATGGAACCAAATGTAATATTTCCAAGTTTGCTGATGACATGAAACTAGGTGGGATTGTGAGTTGTGAGCAGGATGCAAAGAGGCTTCAAGGCGATTTAGACAAGTTGAGTGAGTGGGCAAGTACATGGCAGATGCAGTATAATGTGAATAAATGTGAAGTTATCCACTTCAGTAGGAAAAACAGAAAGGCAGAGTATTATTTAAATGGCAATAGATTGGGAAATGTTGATGTACAACGTGACCTGGGTGTCCTTGTACACCAGTCACTGAAAGCAAACATGCAGGTGCAGCAAGCAGTTAGGA
Organism: Somniosus microcephalus; assembly: GCF_052327205.1. Taxonomy (NCBI): domain Eukaryota; kingdom Metazoa; phylum Chordata; class Chondrichthyes; order Squaliformes; family Somniosidae; genus Somniosus; species Somniosus microcephalus. The sequence goes on from NC_140998.1 coordinate 119,871,862, forward strand.
ATGTTGGCCTTCATTGCAACAGGATTTGAGTACAGGAGCAAGGATGTGTTACTACAGTTATACAGGGCCTTGGTGAGGCCACACCTGTAGTATTGTGTGCAGTTTTGGTCTTCTTACCTAAGAAAGGATATACTTGCCATAGAGGGAGTGCAGCAAAGGTTCACCAGACTGATTCCTGGGATGGCAGGACTGTCATATGAGGAGAGATTGAGTCGACTAGGCCTGTATTTGTTGTGTATTTTGAATGTTGTATTTGAATTGTCCCACATAGCTTACCGTAGTTGTGATGAGCAATGCACTGTGGGAAATAGAGTGCATGAAGTGGAGAAGATTCTGGAAAGTCATGGCTGTTAACTGAACTCTGTTTCCTGCGTACTCTTTTAATTGTTATACAAGCAAGGTTATTAAACTCTTGAGATTTAACAAAAGTGGCGACAAGGATGGGATAAGCCTCTGAACTATAAGTTCAAACGCATAGGGGGCCGCCGCTCTCTGGTAGGATACCGACGGTCAACCTGGCTCTCCAGTTCATTGTCTCTCACAGGTGACGTCAACACAGGTGTAGGCGGCTGAGGTGCCTGTATACAGGTCTGTATTCACTGGAGTTTAGAAGAATGAGAGGGGATCTCATTGAAACGTATAAAATTCTGACAGGGCTAGACAGACTGGTTGCAGGAAGGATGTTTCCTCTGGCTGAGAGGCTTAGAACGAGGGGGTCACAGTCTCAGGAGGCGGGGTAGGACATTTAGGACTGAGATGAGGAGAAATGTCTTCACTCAGAGGGTGGTGAACCTGTGGAATTCTCTACCACAGAAGGCTGTGGAGGCCAAGTCACTGAATATATTTAAGAAGGAGATAGATAGATTTCTAGACACAAAAGACATCAAGGGGTATGGGGAGAGAGCGGGAATATGGTATTGAGATAGAGGATCAGCCATGATCATATTGAATGGCGGAGCAGGCTCGAAGGGCCGAATGGTCTACTCCTGCTCCTATTTTTCTATGTTTCTATGTTACTATAAGCCGGCTCAGACACTGGCCGAGGCGGTAAGATGAGTGCGGGTGGTGGGGTGGTGGAAGAGTGGTGGCCGGCTGCACCCGAGAATGTAATACGGAGCCAGGAGGAGCGTTCCTGCTCCTCCAGGTTGCACAATAAGGCAAGTAAAAATAAATAAATCCCTGTGAGGACGGTTGGTTTGGTTGCCTAGCACCTGAGAATACTGATTGCAACATATATAACAACAACAACAACTTGTATTTATATAGCGCCTTTAAAATAGTAAAACATCCCAAGGCACTTCACGGGAGTATTATAAGACAAAACCTTTGACACCGAGCCACATAATGGGAAAGTAGGGCAGATGACAGGTAGGTTTTAATGAGCGTCTTAAAGGAGGAAAGAGAGGTAGAGAGGCGGAAAGGTTTAGGCAGGGAATTCCAGAGCTTAGGGCCTAGGCAACAGAAGGCACGGCCACCAATGGTGGAGCGATTATAATCAGGGATCCTCAAGAGGGCAGAATTAGAGGAGCGCAGATATCTCAGGGGGGTTGTGGGGCTGGAGGAGATTACAGAGATAGGGAGGGTTGAGGCCATGGAGGGATTTGAAAACAAAGATGAGAATTTTGAAATCGAGGCATGCTTAACCGGGAGCCAATGTAGGTCAGCGAGCACAGGGGCGATGGGTGAACGGGACATGGTGCGAGTTAGGACACGGACAGCCGAGTTTAGGATGACCTCAAGTTTACGGAGGGTAGAATGTGGGAGGCCTGCCAGGATTGCATTGGAATAGTCAAGTCTAGAGGTAACAAAGGCATGGATGAGGGTCTCAGCAGCGGATGAGCTGAGGTAAGGGCGGAGTTGTGCGATGTTACAGGGGTGGAAATAGGCGGTCTTAGTTATGCTATGCGATATGTGGTCGGAAGCTCATTTCAGGATCAAATATGACACTGTGGCGGAGGCCACATAGGGACAATAACACAATTCACAATGTATAGCCAATGTGGTTATAAGTACCTAAACACAATTCACTATGTATAGCCAATGTTGTTATATGTACGTACTTGGTTGGGTTATCGGGGCAGGGTCCCTTTAAGAGCGTCGGTAGCATGATGACGTCATGCGTCGGTAGCGTGATGACGTCATAACCCTGCAACGAGGCTGAGAATCTCAGTCCCCATGGAGAGTGAATAAAGTAACACGCGTTTTGCCTTTGCTGCAACAAAAGTCTCAGAGCCTGTTGATTTCTAGTGACTCCAACATTGGTGACCCCGCTGCTCTTTTGGACGATTCCAAAGACCGCATCTGAAATGGCGACGAACGCCGTTTCCATCAAATTACCCGAGTTTTGAGAACGACAGGCTGTCGCTTGGTTTGCCCAGGCCGAGGCTCAATTTGCACTCCGGGACATCACCGCGGACGACACGAGGTCCTAATACGTCATCTCTGCTCTCAGCAGCTCCACCGCGGCCAGAGTCGTGAGCCTGCTCGAGAACCCCCCGAAGCTCAACAAATTCGAAACGCTGAAAACGCACCTCTTAGAAACTTTTGGACTCAACGAAGCCGAGCGCGCATGCCGGCTTCTCTCTCTACCCGGGCTTGGCGACTCCAAGCCCTCGGAGCTGATGGACCACATGCTGGCCCTCCTGGGCACACACACGCCGTGCTTCCTCTTCAAGGAACTGTTACTTCAACAGCTGCCAGGTCAGGTACGGTCGGCTTTAGCCAACTCTTCCATTACCGAATTCCGCGACCTGGCCAAGGAGGCCGACAAATTTTTCTCCGCCGGGCAACAGTACTGCGCGGCCACGCGGAGCCCTGCCCCCACCAATACAGCCCAACGGCGGCAGCCCCCAAGCCTCTGCTTCTACCACGCGCAGTTCGGCCCCAAAGCCAGGAAGTGCCGGCCCCCGTGCAGTTTTCCCGCGTCGAAACAAATGAAAGACCACTCATCGGCTGCTATGGCTGTCGGCTGTTCAGGCAGTTTGTTATTTATTACGGACACTGACTCCGGACGTCGTTTTCTTTGCGACACGGGTGCCCAGGTGAGCGTCCTGCCCGCGTCAACCATAGACATGCAAGGGGGGGGAATATAGCCCTGTCCTCGAAGCCGCCAACGGCAGTTCCATCCGCACCTTCGGGAAACGGAGCGTGGCGCTTTGTTTTGGCGGGCAGCGGTTCACCTGGGACTTTGTCACGGCAAAAGTGTCCATCCCCTTCTCGGCGCTGACTTCCTCTGTGCCAATGGCCTTTTGGTAGATGTCAAGAACCAACGTCTCATCAACGCTGAGACTTTCAGCTCACTCCCGTGTTCCCTCAGCAGGTCCAGCACGACAAAGTTATCCAGTGCACTCTCGGCCTCCGATGAGTTTTCCCGCCTCCTCGCCGAGTTCCCGGACCTCACGAAGCCTACGTTCTCGTCCGCCGCCACCAAACATGGGGTAGAACACCACATCTTGACCACTGGTCTGCCCGTCTACGCCCGCGCTCGGCGTCTTGACCCGGGGAAACTCGCCATCGCTAAAGCCGAGTTCGACACCATGGAGCGCCTCAGCATCATCCGCCGGTCGAACAGTCTGTGGGCCTCGCCCCTCCACATCACTCCGAAACCAGGCGGCGGGTGGTGCCCGTGCGGCGATTACCGGCGCCTCAACGACGCTACGACCCCCGACCGCTACCCGATTCCACACATCCAGGACTTTTCCGCCCACCTGGCCGGGAAAGTGGTATTCTCGAAAGTGGACCTCATCCAGGGTTACCGCCAGGTCCCTGTCCGGCCGCAGGACATACCGAAAACCGCGGTGATCACCCCGTTCGGGCTGTTCGAATTCCTCCGCATGCCATTCAGCCTCAAAAACGCCGCCCAGGCTTTTCAACGCCTAATGGACACAGTGTTACGGGACCTGACATTCCTGTTCATATACCTGGATGACATCCTCATCGCCAGCGCCTCCATGAAGGAGCATGTGTCGCACCTTCGGACTCTCTTCCAACGCCTCAGCCAGCACGGCCTAATCGTCAACCCAGCCAAGTGCCAGTTCAGGCTGTCCTCGATCGACTTTCTCGGGCACTGCATCACGAAGGACGGGGCGGTGACACTGCCATCGAAAGTGGAGGCCATGATGGACTTCCCTCCACCCCTCACCGTGAAGGCCCTGCAGGAGTTTTTGGGCATGGTGAACTTTTACCATCACTTCGGCCCCCAAGCAGCCCAGCTTATGCGGCCCCTTTACGAGGCCCTCAAAGGCAAGCCCGACAAGCTCGTCGTCGACTGGTCCGAGGAGCTGGCCAATTCTTTCACGGACACGAAAAGGGCCCTGGCTAACGCGACCATGCTGACGCATCCATTATCTGATGCGCCGATCGCTCTCACCACCGACGCCTCAGAATATGCGGTCGGCGCCGTCCACGAACAGTGGGTCAACGGCACCTGGCAGCCGCTCGCCTTCTTCAGCCGGCAGCTCCGCCCCAACGAGCGGAAGTACAGCACCTTCGATCGTGAGCTTCTCGGCCTCTACCTCGCCGTCCGACACTTCCGTTTCCTACTGGAGGCTTGCCCGTTCACAGCGTTCGTGGACCACAAACCATTGACCTTCGCCATGGCCAAATCTTCCAAGCTGTGGTCGGCCCATCAGCAATGCCAGCTGTCCTTCATCTCAGAGTTTACAACGGACATCCAGCATGTGGCTGGGAAAGACAACCCCATCGCCGACTGTCTCTCCCGAGCCGTCGCCAGCGCCGTATACCTCGGCATCGACTACACCCGCATGGCGGCCGACCAGGCCTCCAACCCGGACATCCAGGCCTACAGGACGGCGGTCACGGGCCTTCAACTAGCGGACGTCGCGTTCAACGATGCCGGCACCACACTCCTGTGCGACGTCTCCGTTGGGCAGCCACGTCCCGTCGTGCCCGACGGGTGGAGATGGCAAGTTTTTGAAGCCGTCTATAATCTTTCCCACCCGGGCAGGAAGCCGTCACAGAAGCTGGTGGCAGCTAAGTTCATCTGGCACGGGCTCAGGAAGGACGTTCACGACTGGGCCAGCACCTGCATGGTATGCCAACGCTCGAAAGTGCATCGCCATAATAAGGCCCCGTTGGCGCCTTTCACGGTGCCCGAGAGGCGGTTCGACCATGTTAACGTGGACCTGGTGGGGCCCCTGCCGCCCTCCCACGGGTTCACCCACCTCCTCACAATGGTCGACAGAACCACCCAATGGCTGGAAGCCGTCCCGCTGTCTTCAACGACGTCCGCCAATGTGGCTCGGGCGTTCATCAGCACTTGGGTCGCCCGGTTCGGCACCACATCTGACATTTCCTCCGACCGGGGGCCCCAGTTCACGTCGGAGCTCTGGAACGCTGTTGCCCGAGGCCTCGGGTTGAGACCACTGCACCACAGCATACCACCCTTAGGCTAACGGACTGTGCGAACGGTTTCATCGCATCATGAAGGCCACGCTCCGGGCCAGCCTCCGGGACGACAGTTGGATAGACAGACTCCCGTGGGTCATGCTGGGACTCAGGACCACCCCCAAGGAGGACCTCCAGTCCTCGTCCGCCGAGCTCGTCTACGGACAGCCGCTGCGGGCTCTTGGGGATTTCGTCCCCAACGCAACGGAACCTTGGTCCGCAGCCCGTCAGCGGTCCGACCTTCTGGACAACGCCAAGGTTTTCGCTCCGGTGTCCACGTCACAGCATGGCCTCCCGCAGTCCCATGTTCCGCTCGACCTTTGTGCGGCGGAGTACGTTTTCGTCCGCCACGACGCCCACCGGGGACCTCTTCAGCCACCCTACGATGGACCATTCCGCGTCCTGGAAACCGGGGACAAGACCTTCGTAGTGGATGTCGGCGGTAAGCCAGACTGCATTTCCGTGGACCGTCTTAAGCTGGCCCACCTAGGTCTGGACCGACCCGTTGAGTTGGCACAGCCCCCGAGGCGGGGCCGACCTCTGGTTTCTGCAGCCTCAGTCCACCACCGAGCGCCCGAGGTCCCTCCAATGAACCCCCCGGTCCCCGGCCCAGAATTGAGGAGCCGTTCCGACCATGTGATCCGGCCCCCCAACGACTGACATTGCCAGTGCTAGTGAATTCTGGGGGGACGTATGTGACGGAGACCACATAGGGACAATAACACAATTCACAATGTATAGCCAGTGTGGTTATATGTACCTAAACACAATTCACTATGTATAGCCAATGTTGTTATATGTACGTACTTGGTTGGGTTATCAGGGCAGGGTCCCTTTAAGAACGTCGGTAGCGTGATGACATCATGCGTCAGTAGCGTGATGACGTCATAGCCCTGCAACGAGGCTGAGAACCTCAGTCCTCATGGAGAGTGAATAAAGTAACACGCGTTTTGCCTTTGCTGCAACGAAAGTCTCAGAGCCTGTTGATTTCAAGCGACTCCAACAACACCAAGGTTGCAAACAGTGTGGCTCAGCCTCAGACAGATGTTAGGGAGAGGGATGGAGTTGATGGCTAGGGAACAGAGTTTGTGGCGGGGATCGAAAACAATGGCTTCGGTCTTCCCAATACTTAATTGGAGAAAATTTCTGCTCATCCAGAACTGGATGTCGGACAAGCAGTCTGACAATTTAGAGACCGTGGAGGGGTCGAGAGAAGTGGTAGTGAGGTAGAGCTGGGTGTCATCAGCGTACATGTGGAAACTGACGCTGTGTTTTTGGATGATGTCGCCAAGAGGCAGCATGTAGATGAGAAATAGGAGGGAGCCAAGGATAGATCCTTGGGGGACACCAGAGGTAACGATGCGGGAGCGGGAAGAGAAGCCATTGCATGTGATTCTCTGGCTACGATTAGATAGATAAGAATGGAACCAGGCAAGTATAGGCCCGCCCAGCTGGACGACGGTGGAGTGACGTTGGAGGAGGATGGAGTGGTCAACCATGTCAAAGGCTGCAGACAAGTCAAGAAGGATGAGGAGGGATAGTTTACCTTTGTCACAGTCACAAAGGATGTCATTTGCGACTTTGATGAGAGCCGTTTCGGTACTGTGGCAGGGGCAGAAACCTGATTGGAGGGATTCAAACATGGAGTTGCGGGAAAGATGGGCACGGATTTGGGAGGCGACAACATGTTCAAGGACTTTGGAGAAGAAAGGGAGTTTGGAGATGGGGCGGTAGTTTGCAAGGACAGAGGGGTCAAGGGTTGGTGTTTTGAGGAGAGAGGTGATGTCGGCAGATTTAAGGAAGAGGGGCAGTACCTGAGGAGAGAGGACTGTTAACAGTGTCAGCTAACATGGGAAGCAGAAAAGGAGGTTGGGTGGTCAGCAGTTTGGTGGGAATAGTGTCGAGGGAGCAGGAAGTGGGTCTCATGGACAAGATGAGCGCGGAGAGGTCATGAGGAGAGATCGGAGAGAAACTGGAGAAAGATGAGAGTTCAGGGCTAGGGCAGGGGGGCAACCTTAGACCAAGTTTGGCCCGGTGGGCTCGGGGAAAGAAGGGAAATGGCAGAGGCAGCAAAAAGGATGGTCTCAATCTTAGAGACAAAGAAGTCCATGAGCTCCTTGCACTTGTTGTCGGAGTACAAAGTACAAAGCATCATGTGGTCAGTCACTAACGAATTTTGGACAGGGGGCCTCAAACAGGCGTTAGGCAATCTATTTGTATATGCAAAGGCCCCAACTCATGTTTCAAGAGTAGAACCAAGCGCCTATACTGGCACCTTTACCAATATGGAGGACAGCACACTTCCGGTGCAGAACATTCATGCAAACTTATTGGCGCTTAGGTGTGTTTTACACCTGCAAAATGGTGTGGTGCTAATGAATTTCTAGACCATATTGTGTAAAGGGATAAAGAATTAATCCTCACAGCCCTACAGCTGTACTTTTGCAGCGTATGCAAAAAAATTCTAACATTGGCACAGAAATTCGGGTCGGGGGCTTCCCGCGGGTGCAAGCCCCCGATCTGCACTTACCTTGTGCGCCGGCCATTGTGCTGAGGGCCCCCGTGGAATTCCGATCCGGGGCCTGCTCCAGCTGCCGGCGCGCAGTGCTTGCATATCCCAGGGGCGCAATTAGTTTGATGCGTCCCCTGGGACCACGTGGGCCATGGGGAGCCAATCGGAGCAGGGAATGCTCCATTCATAAGTCTGACAGGAAGTGCTGTCAAGACTTATAAATACTACGGCCCCAAAATAGCACTAAATCTTCAAATACATTTTTTTAAAACATTGTAGTTCGACGCAGGCAATCAATCAAAAAGGTTTTTAATGTCAAACTAACGAGTTTAAACAGATTGATGCAAGAGAACTATGAATACAGGTCTTAACAGGTCGGAGGCTCCACGAGGACTGCCTGGGCGGTCCCGTGGATGGCGTCATGACGTCATCACATTTTTCCCGCGTTTGGGTGATCACGTGATTAGCGGCATGACGTCATCGCGTTTGCCCACACTCTTAAAGGGGCCGCGCACTGTACATGCAAACAGTATATACAATGGTACAGATTTAGTCTGTAGCTAACACATCATTAAAGGGAATTATGTACAGTTGTTCAGAGTCCCTCAGTGGCTCTGCCACATGCACCCCCCCAGAATTGTCTTTAACGGAAAAAGTCAAACGGTGAGGGGGTCTGACAAGCCTGTCAGAACAACTCCTGTATTCCCGAAGCGGAAGCTGTTGGACGGCGGGCGGACTGGCGGGTGGTTGCACTTGTTCTGGCGTGACAACGATGGGCGGCCGACCTCGTCTCGGTGGCTGTGCGGTCTCGACGGGACGGTCAAGGTCCAGGTGTGCCGGCTTCAAACGGTCGACCAAAATGTGGTCCAGTTTACCACCGACGTCCACCTTGAAGGTTTTGTCTCCTGCCTCTAACACGCGAAAAGGACCAGTGTATGGGGGCTTGAGCGGATCCCGGTGAGCATCGTGGCGGATGAACACATATTCGGCTTGTTTCAGCTCTGCTGGAACGTGAGAGCCCTGAAACCCGTGATGCGATGTGGGAACCGGCGCGAAACATCTGGCTGCTTCCTGGTGACTGATAAGCTGGCATGAGGCAGACCATGGCTCCGTTGGTGTTGGCAAGAAATCCCCTGGCACTCGCAGCGGCTGACCATAAACGAGCTCTGCCGCGGAAGAGTGAAGATCTACCTTGGGGGCCGTGCGAAGGCCCAGCATGACCCACGGCAGCTTGTCTGCCCATCCAGTGTCTTGGAGGCTGGCCCTCAGTGCGGCCTTAAGCGATCTGTGAAAACGTTCGCACAGACCGTTCACTTGTGGGTGGTAGGCTGTGGTGCGGTGTAACTTGACACCGAGTCATTGAGCTACCGCATTCCAGAGTTCAGAGGAAAACTGCGGTCCCCGGTCCGAAGAGATGTCAGCAGGCACTCCAAAATGGGCAACCCATGAAGAGATGAACGCCCTGGCCACGTCCGCCGAAGTAGTAGATGACAGGGGAACCGCCTCCGGCCATCTGGAGGTGCGATCTACTATGGTCAGGATGTGCGTAAAACTGTGGGAAGGTGGAAGTGGTCCTACCAGGTCCACATTAATGTGGTCAAACCGTCGCTCAGGAACTGCAAAGGTGGCCAATGGAGCCTTGATGTGGCGCGGTACCTTGGCCTTTTGGCAGACCATGCAGGTGTTGGCCCAGTCGCGGACATCTTTATGCATGCCCCACCAAACGAACTTAGATGACATTAGCCTCTGAGAAGCCTTCATTCCTGGGTGTGACAACCCATGTATGGCGTCAAACACCTTGCGGCACCAGGCGACCGGCACAATAGGGCGAGGGTCCCGAACGGAGACGTCACACAGCAACGTGGTACCAGCCGAATGGAACCTGACGTTGGCCAACTGGAGGCTAGTGGTGTTGGTGCGGTAAGCCTGCACTTCTGGGTCTGAGACTTGGTCTGCTGCCATGAGGGCGTAATCGATGCCTAGCTGGACCGCATGCACGGTCGCGCAGGAGAGGCAATCTGCCACCAGGTTGTCTTTACTGGCCACGTGCTGAATATCTGTGGTAAATTCGGAGATGTATGTCAGCTGACGTTGTTGTCGAGATGACCACGGTTCAGCGGTCTTGGCCATGGCAAAAGTCAGTGGCTTATGGTCGACGAAAGCGGTGAAAGGACGTCCTTCCAACAAGAACCGGAAATGGCGGATGGCCAGAAAAAGGGCTAGCAACTCCCTGTCGAAAGTACTGTACGCCCGCTCGTTATGCCGCAGTTGACAGCTGAAGAATGCCAATGGCTGCCACGTCCCATTTACCCACTGCTCCTGAACGGCGCTGATTGCGTAATCTGACGCGTCGGTGGTGAGGGCGATGGTGGCTCCTGGTAGCGGGTGCGCCAGCAGGGTCGCGTTGGCCAAGGCGCTCTTGGTGTCGGTGAATGCCCGGTCCATGTCAGCCATCCAGCCCACCGGATCCTTGCCAGACTTGCCCTTGAGGGCCTCGTACAGGGGCTGCATGAGCAGTGCTGCCTTAGGCACGAAACGGTGGTAGAAGTTCACCATGCCTAGGAATTCTTGCAAGCCTTTATGTTCTGCGGGCGTGGGAAGTGTGTCACTGCCTCCACCTTCGCCTGCAAAGGAACCGCTCCCTCTGCGATGATGCGATGCCCCAGGAAATCGATTTGTCGCGGGCCAAACTGGCACTTAGCCGGGTTGATAATCAGGCCATGTTGGCTGAGGCATTGAAAAAGGGTGCGTAGATGGCAAAGATGCTCCTCTTTGGTGGGGCTGGCGATCAAAATGTCATCCAGATAGATGAAGATGAAGTTGAGGTCCCGCAGCACGGAATCCATCAGGCATTGGAAAGCCTGGGCAGCGTTCTTTAAGCCGAAAGACATGCGCAGAAATTCGAAAAGGCCGAATGGGGTGATGACTGCGGTCTCCTGGACGTCCTGCGGGTGCACCGGGACCTGGTGGTAGCCCCGGACGAGGTCGACCTTGGAGAAGAAGTTGTTTCCAGCCAAATGGGCAGAGAAATCCTGAATGTGGGGAATCGGGTATCGATCAGGAGTGGTGGCGTTGTTTAGGCGCCGATAGTCACTGCAGGGCCGCCATCCTCCGCCAGGTTTCGGAACGATGTGAAGAGGCGAAGACCAGGGACTATTCGACCTGCGAATAATCCCTAAGCGTTCCATTGTAGCGAACTCCGCCTTCGCGACCGCTAGCTTGCCAGGTTCGAGGCACCAGGCCCGCGCATGGACCGGGGGGCCGGTGGTGGTGATGTGGTGTTCCACTCCATGCTTCGTGGCCATGGAGGAGAACGTGGGCCTGGTCAGATCTGGAAATTCGCCTAGCAGGTGAGCGAACTCATTCGGAGTCAGGAAAGCGCAGGAGACAGTGCGCGACATGGTGTTACTACGGTGGCAAGGGATAGAGTGAAACGTGGCCATGTTGATCAGCCGCCGGTTCCTTACATCGACCAGGAGGCCGTTGGCGCACAGGAAATCTGCACTGAGAATGGCTTGTGAAACCTTGGCCGTAATGAATTCCTAGACAAACCGCTGGCCGCCGAAGCACACCTGGACCCGCCATCTGCCGAAGGTCCAAATAGCTCCGCCATTAGCCACTTCGAGGGGGAGGCCGTGCCTCCCAGCCTGTACATCAAGAGCTGACGCGGGTAGAATGCTGCACTGCGCTCCGGTGTCGCACAGGAACCGACGACCGGAGAGGGTATCTGTGATGAAGAGCAGCTTGCCTGCATTGCCAATTGCCATCGTGGCCGCGGGGCACCCGTTAGACCCGTTCTTCATTGGACGGAGTTGACGTTTTTTTTTAGAGAAGCTGCAGGGAGGGCGGCAACATCTCGCCTTCGCGCCAAACCGCGCATGGTAGAAGCACAGCCCCATGGGCTGAGGAGCTGGGGTGGCATCTGTGGGGGAAGGGCGCCTCATGGCAGCGCAGTACTGTTGCATAACTGCAAATATTTTGTCTACCTCAGCAGCGAGCGCTGCGCAGTCTTCGACCTCGGATCTCACCAAAGCTGCTTGCACTTGCTCCGGTAATTGGCTGAGGAATAACTCTCTGAAGAGAAAGCATTCCGGTTCGGAGCCGAGGAGTGTGAGCATTTGGCTCATCAGCTCGGAAGGTTTGGAGTCCCCGAGCCCGGGCATAGCGAGCAGCCGACGGGCACACTCTGATTTCATGAGCCCGAAAACCTGTAGCAACCGCGCCTTGAGGGTCTCATACTTGCTGCCAGTTGGGGGATTCCCGAGAAGACTGACAATCCGCGAGGCGGTAGAGCCGTCGAGTGCAGAGACCACGTATAAGTATCGGGTCTGATCCTCAACGATGCCTCTCAGGGCGAACTGGGCTTCGACTTGGATGAACCACAAGGTTTCCTGTTGCTCCCAGAACTGCAGCAGCTTCAACGAAACGGCATTCGCCTCCATGCTGTGTTCCTTTTGCGAAATCCGTTCACAAAAGTCGGGGTCACCAATGTAGGAATGGTCAAATTCCTATCTAGAGATTGAGTTCGACGCAGGCAATCAATCAAAAAGGTTTTTAATGTCAAACTAACGAGTTTAAACAGATTGATGCAAGAGAACGATGGATACAGGTCTTAACAGGTCGGAGGCTCCACGAGGACTGCCTGGGCGGTCCCATGGATGGCGTCATGACGTCATCACATTTTTCCCGCGTTTGGGTGATCACGTGATTAGCGGCATGACATCATCGCATTTGCCCGCGCTCTTAAAGGGGCCGTGCACTGTACATGCAAACAGTATATACAATGGTACAGATTTAGTCTGTAGCTAACACATCGTTAAAGGGAATTATGTACAGTTGTTCAGAGTCCCTCATCACATTTTTTAAATAAACTATAAATTACATGAAATAACTATTTTAAACAATAAATTAAATTTTTGAAAAAGATAATTTTATTTTCTAACGGGACTAAAAATAAACTTACCTTGCTTTAAAGTATTTAAAAATAATAAACCTGTGGAAAAAATGATTTAATTTTAATTAATTCGCCACTTACCTTGTAAAAAGCAGGCCTTACGCCTGCTTTTTACATTTCTAACTTCTGCAGGCTTACCCTCGCGGGAAAACCTGTAAAAAAAAATGAAGTTCGATGCGCACGCGCAGCCTCTCCTGCGCACGCGTTCGACCTCTGAACCTCTTCTTTCAGAGGAACGGAAGTGCCGGTTTCCCGCGCATGCGCAGTGCATGCAGGAAACCGGCACTTCCATTGGGCCTACGGGTGAGTACCCCGTGCGTACTCACCCGTGGAAACCCGAATGTCTGCCCCATTGTGTTTCTCCAGATGATTTCATGGGGTAAATTTTCCTAGTCCCCACTTTAAGTAAAGTCGGTGAGTGCAAAGCAAGTCTTGCACCTTCAGTTCAGTATTTGCTCATTAGGTCTGCAGCAACTTAAAGAAGCAAGCAATTTTTTGGATGATGGCTGCGGATATGGTGGCAGCAGCCGAGAAAAATGTCTGGGAGTAGTTCTGTCAGCAGAAAAGCACCTGCCATTGAGGAAGAGATAGTTGACATTTTTCTGAAGCAAGATTTACTCCTGTTTCCACACCATGACTGTCAGGTAAGCCGATGGGTGAGTCAGAACGGATGGCAGGGCGGTGGTTGATCAAGTAAATGCCAGCAGAACTGTGGAGAGCAGTTAGGTCCAGTGCTGGAGAAAGTTCAATGCCCTCACCAGGAGTGGCAAGGTTGGGGACTGCACAACAATCTCATAGTTATATCAGGCAAAAAGATTACCTCCATGAACTGTTCCCTCCTACTCATACATTCTTTCTTTTGATATTAGTTTAGTAGTTTAGATTCCCGTGGTTGGCAGCAGGCTGTACTGCACAAATCCTAGTACCTCCCTTTCCCAACACCAACTCCTTCAATAGAAGCCTCAATGGTACAAACCTCGGTCAACTCTTTCCACATACAACACCTGCATTCTGTATGTTTCTGTCTTCCAAACACTTCTAGTTAGCCTGATACATTGGTTTTGATGTATAACATGCCCCCAATGTCAACTGCTTAGTTTATGCCTCTGTTTTTGTAGGATAAGACAGCGCATACTGAGGGAAAGGATGACAATGGTAGGTAGACCACTCAAGTTGTATCCTCTTCCCACTGTTGAAGATGGGCTCTTCAAAATTGGGATGGGACTTTGAAGAGGGAGCAGGAGATGAGGAAGCAGCAGACCTGACCCTAACTCTGAGTCTGTACCACACTTATTCTTTCCTTTACTCGCCATCCTATTCAGTTAAGCAAAGGGGCCCAGCCTTGAAAAGGAAATGTTTATTGCACACCAGCAATTGCTGAATGTATTGAACAGCCTTCTAGGGAGCTACCACCACATGTCAGAGATGGTGGAGGAGTCCACTTCCAACTTGTGTGGGGTTCTGGTGCATGGAATCGACACTCTGTAGTTAACCATGGAATGTGCGGTCACATCAATGGACGCTGCAGCTGGGCCCACCTTGCACGAGTCTGTGGCACCAGTAGTAGACTCACTCAGGGATGCTCATACTGGCACCATGCAGGCTCTGGGCTCCTCCTCTGAGCTCCTGGGGAGGAGGTCAGCAGGAGGAAGGATGTCCTCTTCCCACCAAGTGGCAGGAAGGTTTTCCACCAAGCAGCTCGGCAGCAGTGGGCACAGTTGGCAGAGCACGTCAGTGCCAAGAGCAGTCTCCCCAGGACATGGCTGCATTGTTCACACCACATTTTTCTGAGTGGGCATAAGAATGATCAAATTCAATGCTCCCATGCACCAATTTCCAAAAGGAGTCCTAATAAAAGAGCAGGACCCCTATTTACATATTTTAATAAGGCCAGCATTAATTTCAGGCGGCCAGCAGAGACACCTTATGAGCGCCCTCTTCTCTTTTTCCCTTCTTAGGCAGTCCCTCGGAACCGAGGATGACTTGCTTCCACGCTAAAAATGAGTTCTCAGGTGACTGATGAGTCCAATGCGGGACCTGCAGTCTCTGTCACAGGTGGGGCAGATGATGGTTGAAGGGGCAGGTGGGTGGGGTGCTTGGGTTGATGTACGCTCCTTCTGCTGTTTGCGCTTGGCTTCCGCTTGCTCCCGGCGAAGAGACTCGAAGTGTTCGGCGCCTTCCCGGATGCTTCTCCTCCACTTTAAGCGGTCTTGGGCCAGGGATTCCCAGATGTTGGAGGGGATGTTGCACTTTTTCAAGGAGGCTTCGAGGGTGTCCTTGAAGCGTTTCCCCTGCCCACCTGGGGCTCTCCTGCCGTGTCGGAGCTCCGAGTAGAACGCTTGTTTTGGGAGTCTCGTATCGGGCCTTAACCAATATGGCAGCCATCACTTTTTGTGTACAATTCTGACATGGGATGTCCCAGTGCGATATTGGTAAGTGGAGCTATTTTGAGCTGGAACACTTGTCAAAATGCAAAGGAATTGCTATCCCGGTATCAGTCACTGCTTCATGCGGACTGACTGATGTTGCTGGTAGACCCTGTTGCAGCCTGGAAGGATCCAGAGGCAAAGAAGTTGAGGGCCATAGTAACCTTGACTGCAACAGGCAGTGCCGTGCCAGCTGTGGCAGTGGGTTGCAGATCTTGTTGCAGGAGGTGACACAGTCTATGACAGCCTCCCTGGAGCAGCGCAGCCTCCTTATGGACTGCTCCTCCGAGAAATGCGGGTATGTAACTCTGTGACTGTACAACCTATTGTGAGGGTAAGGATGTCTGTGAGCTCTCCTCCTCTTCTGTGGTCTCCCTGCAGTTTGCACTTGGGCAGAGCCGGGACCGATGTCCTAGGGGGAGTGTTTGCTAGTGCTGTTGGGGAGGGTTTAAACTAAAGTGGCAGGGGGTTGGGAACCTGAGCAGGGAGACAGAGGAAAGGGAAACAAGGAAAAAAGCAAAAGACAGGAAGGAGAAAAACAAAATTAGAAGGCAAAGAAATCAACAGTTTAAATCAAACATGGTCACAGTAAATAATAATTCATGAAGGTCTGAGAGCGTTAAAAAAACAAGCCTGAAGGCTTTGTGTCTTAATGCAAGGAGCATTCGGAACAAGGTGGATGAATTAGCTGCGCAAATAGAGGTAAACGAATATGATTTGATTGGGATTACAGAAACATGGCTCCAGGATGGCCAAGGCTGGGAACTCAACATCCAGGGGTATTCAATATTTAGGATGGATAGGCAAAAAAGAAAGGGAGGTGGGGTAGCATTGCTGGTTAAAGAAGGGATTAACACAATTGAAAGGAAGGATATTAACTCTGATGATGCGGAATTTGTATGGGTAGAACTGAGAAATATCAAGGGGCAGAAAACGTTAGTGGGAGTGGTATATAGACCTCCAAACAGTAATATGGAGGTTGGGGATGGCATTAAACAGGAAATTAGAGATGCGTGCAATAAGGGCACAGCAGTCATCATGGGTGACTTTAATTTACATATAGATTGGGCTAACCAAATTAGTAAAAAATACTGTGGAGGAGGAATTCCTAGAATGTTTACGGGATGGTTTTCTGGAACAATATGTCGAGGAACCAACCAGAGATCAGGCCATCTTAGACTGGGTATTATGTAATGAGAGAGGATTAATTAGCAATCTTGTTGTACGAGGCCCCTTGGGTCAGAGCGATCATAATATGATAGAATTCTTCATTAGGATGGAGAATGAAGTAGTTGACTCGGAGACTAGGGTCCTGAATTTAAATAAAGGAAACTACGATGGTATGAGGTGCGAATTGGGTAGGATTAATTGGGGAATGTCACTCAAAGGGTTGACGGTGGATAGGCAATGGCAAACATTCAAAGACCGCATGGATGAACTACAGAAGTTGTTCATCCCAGTTTGGGATAAGAATAAAACAAAAAGGGTGACTCAACCGTGGCTAACAAGGGAAATTAGGGATAGCATAAGATCCAAGGAGAGGGCATATAAATTGGCCAGAAAAAGCAGTAACCCTGAGGATTGGGAGCAGCTTAGGATTCAACAAAGGAGGACAAAGGGATTAATTAAGAAGGGGAAAATAGAATATGAAAGTAAGCTTGCGGGGAACATAAAAACTGACTGTAAGAGCTTTTATAGATATGTGAAGAGAAAAAGATTAGTGAAATCAAGTGTAGGTCCCTTGCAGTCAGAAGCAGGGAAGTTATAATGGGGAACAAAGAAATGGAGGACCAATTAAATGCATATTTTGGTTCTGTCTTCACAAAGGAGGACACAAATAACCTCCCAGAGATGTTGGAGAGCATAGGGTCTGATGAGACGGAGGAACTGAAAGAAATCAGTATTTGTAGGGAAAAGGTGTTGGGGAAATTGATGGGATTGACGGCCGATAAATCCCCAGGGCCTGATAATCTACATCCTAGGGTACTTAAGGAAGTGGCCCTAGAAATAGTAGATGCATTGCTGATCATCTTCCAAAATTCGCTGGAATCTGGAACTGTACCCATGGATTGGAGGGTAGCTAATGTTACCCCACTATTCAAAAAGGGTGGTAGAGAGAAAGTGGGGAATTACAGACCGGTAAGCCTGACATCGGTAGTGGGGAAAATGCTGGAGTCCATTATAAAGGATGTAATAGCTGAGCACTTGGAAAACAGTGACAGGATCGGACAAAGTCAACATGGATTTACAAAAGGTAAATCGTGCTTGACTAATCTACTGGAATTTTTTGAGGATGTAACTGGGAAAATAGATAAGGGAGAACCAGTAGATGTGGTGTATTTGGACTTTCAGAAGGCTTTTGATAAGGTCCCGCATAAGAGATTAGCGTGTAAAGTTAAGGCACATGGGATTGGGGGCAAGGTATTGACTTGGATAGAGAACTGGTTGGCGGACAGAAAGCAGAGAGTAGGAATTAATGGGTCTTTTTCCGAGTGGCAGGCAGTGACTAGTGGGGTACCGTAGGGATCGGTCCTTGGACCCCAGCTATTCATAATATATATTAATGATCTAGATAAGGGAACTAGATGTAATATCTCCAAGTTTGCAGATGACACAAAGCTGGGTGGACGTGTGTGCTGCGAGGAGGATACTGAGAAACCCCAGGATGATTTGAACAGGTTGGGTGATTGGGCAGAAGCGTGGCAGATGCAATATAATGTGGATAAATGCGAGGTTATCCACTTTGGTGTCAAAAACAGAAAGGCAGACTATTATCTGAATGGCAATAGATTGGGAGAAGGGGAAGTGCAACGAGACCTGGGTGTCCTTGTGCACCAGTCGCTGAAGGTAAGCATGCAGGTGCAACAGGTGGTGAAGAAGGCAAATGGTATGTTGGCCTTCATAGCAAAAGGGTTTGAGTACAGGAGCAAGGATGTCCTGCTGCAGTTGTACAGGGCCTTGGTGAGACCACACCTTGAGTACTGTGTGCAGTTTTGGTCACCTTATCTGAGGAAGGATGTTCTTGCCATGGAAGGAGTTCAGCGAAGATTCACAAGGCTGTTGCCTGGGATGGCAGGAATGACGTATGAGGAGAGATTGGGACGATTGGGCTTATACTCGCTGGAATTTAGAAGAATGAGAGGGGATCTCATCGAAACTTATAAAATTCTGACAGGTCTGGACAAACTAGGTGCAGGTAGAATGTTCCCGATGGTCGGAGAGTCCAGAACCAGGGGTCATAGTCTAAGGATAAGGGGTAAGCCATTTAGGACAGAGATGAGGAAGAATTTCTTCACCCAGAGAGTGGTGAACCTGTGGAATGATCTACCACAGAAGGCGGTTGAGGCCAAGTCTTTAAATATATTCAAGAAGGAGTTAGATATATTTCTTAGAGCTAAAGGTATCAAGGGATATGGGGAGAAGGCAGTTACGGGGTACTGAGTTTGGATGATCAGCCATGATCTCATCGAATGGCGGAGCAGGCTCGAGGGGCCGAATGGCCTACTCCTGCTCCTATCTTCTATGTTTCTATTGTGGAGTATGTGCCTTTAAGAGCCCCTGTATGCTGTAATGCCGGTAATGGCCACTCGGGCTATATAAGCCTGTATAGTGTCTTGTATCTGTTAGTTCACCTCCAGACTTTGTTCAGTAAACACCTGTGAAACCAACTCCTGCATTCCGTGTCTCCATTAACACACAGATACAACAGTGGCGACGAATTGGAAACAGACTTACCGGCAATTCGGCAGCACCTCAAGGAGATCGATTCCTCAGACGGAAGTCGAAGAAAAACAAGAAAGAAAAAAAAAAATGTGGTTTCACCAGCTAGCCGAGCTGGTGGCAGGTACTGCAATAATCCTTCCTGGGCGGCAGGCTGGCGCGCCATCGGCTGGCTCTACAGCGGGGCCGAGCAGCGAAGACGGAGGCAAACAGAGACAGAGGGGGTGAGCACTCGGGAGACGGCCGGCGCTGCAAAGCAGGTTGGCGTTCAGACCAAGCAGAGGGAGGGAAAAGTCCCAGAGACAGCGGGAACGAGTCTCCACCTATTGAAAAAAAAATCTATTTAAATAAAAACCGCGGAGAACAGCGTTGTCAGCAGCAGCAGCGGCGGGAAAGCGCGGGAAGCGCCATTTTTTTCTGCAGGGAAGAAAGGAAAGTGCGGGAGGTGCCATTTTTTTTCAGGATGCCTAAGGCTGGCAATATTAATGCTTTCGATATAGATATACAGGATTGGACCACATATGTGGAAAGAGTGGAGGTATATTGCACAGCAAATGAAATAGAAGATGATAAAAAGGCATCAGTACTTCTAAATCTAATGGGCGCAAGGACATACGGGCTGTTACTAAACATAATCACTCCAGCCAAACCAAAAGACAAGAATTTTAAGGAGGTTGTTGATACCCTACAGGAGCACTTAAACCCAACACCGCTGCTGATAGTGGAACGATTCAAATTCTTCAAGAGGAATCAGCACAAGAATGAAAGTAACGCTAATTACCTCACCGAATTAAGGAAGCTGTCAAAGCACTGCCAATTCAGGGCAGGACTGGTGGATTCCCTTCGAGACAAATTCGTCTGCGGTCTCCTAAGTGAAGGAACACAGAAAAGGCTACTTTCTGAAAAAGATTTGACACTGGACAAGGCTTTCAGTATGGCTGTATCATACGAAGCAGCCGCAAGAGGAGCTGCAGAGATACAGCAAAAGCCACAGGACTTCGGCACCTATGAAATGACACAGGGTTTCGAGAGATGTTATCGCTGCGGCAGATCCACCCATGACCAGAGGGACTGCTGGTTCAAGGACAAACCATGCAGGCAATGCGGAAAGATTGGACACATTGCACGTGTATGCCGATCTGGAAAAAAAAAATCTACGGACAGGAAAAAAATCAATAAGGAAAAGTACAGAAAGGTACAAATGATTACGGACAGTAGCTCCGAAGACCAGAAGAGCGATAGCGACTCCAGAAACAAGAGACTAAGCTGTCTCAAATTACATAATGTAATTGCCAAAGAAGATTACCAGACCATTTGGGTTACCCTCACGATAGCGGGGTCCCCAGTTAAAATGGAGCTAGATACAGGATCAGCTCTGACCGTCATAAGTCGATGGGATTACGAGCAGCTATTTCCGCATATACCTTTGAAAGACACATCCATTATCTTGAAAACATATACGGGGCAGAAAGTATACCCCAAAGGGAAAATAAAGGTGCCTGTTGTATACAACGGCAAGGAAATACAGAGGTTGTATTTATATGTTCTGCAAGATGGTGGTCCACCACTGTTGGGACGTGAATGGAGCAGGAAGATACGTTTAGACTGGCACTGCATTCAGGCACTGACGGTGACCAGTAAGAAAAAAAATGACGATGACGTCATACCTGAACGATTAAAAGACATCTTGGCCAACGCCAAGGAAGTGTTTCAACAGGAACTAGGAACCTTGAAAGACGTCACCGCCTCAATAAAAGTGGAAGATGCGGCAATTCCCAAGTTTTTTAAGGCAAGACGCAATTCATCCAGCAGTCGAGGCAGAGCTGGAGAATTTGGAAAAGGCAGGCGTATTATCCAAGATAGATTGGAGCGAGTGGGCAACACCCATCATCCCGGTCATGAAGAAAACGTTGAATAATGATAAATCTGAAGAACAGAGAAAAATTCGCATCTGTGGGGACTTCAAGGTGACGGTAAACCCGGTCCTTCACACGGTACAGTATCCTCTTCCGAGGATAGAAGATATTTTCGTCTCACTATCCGGAGGGAAACATTTCACCAAAATTGACTTGGCACAGGCATATCTACAGATGGAGGTTGAAGACGCCTCTAAAAAGTATCTCACGATAAATACACACAAAGGCCTGTACCAGTACAATCGACTGGTTTTCGGAGTAGCATCAGCTCCAGCTATCTGCAAAGAGCTATGGAGCAAGTCCTCCAAGGGATTCCGGGGACTCAATGCTACCTAGACGACATCCTTGTAACAGGAGAAAACGACAACGAGCACCTTGCCAATTTGGAGCAGGTGCTCACTAGGCTGAGAGAATGGGGCCTACGAGCAAATCGCCCCAAGTGCAAATTTTTCCAGAAACAAATATCATATTGTGGCCACATAATTAACGAGGAAGGGTTGCATAAGTCACCTGAAAAAATTGAAGCGGTCATAAAAGCCCCAGCACCTGAAAATGTTTCACAATTAAGGTCGTTCCTGAGATTGATAAATTACTATCATAAATTTTTACCGAACTTGTCAACTCTTCTGCACCCTCTTAACTAACTGCTACAAACAGGAGTAATTTGGAAATGGAGCGAAGACTGTAAACGAGCCTTCCATAAATGCAAAGGCTTGATCACGTCCAAGGAAGTTTTGGCTCATTACAACCCATCACTGCCAATCAGACTGGCGTGCGATGCATCCCCTTACGGCATAGGAGCGGTATTATCGCATAGATTCCCTGATGGCTCGGAGCGGCCGATAGCTATTGCGTCGCGCTCATTGAACTTAGCTGAGCGTAACTATGCCCAGATCGACAGGGAAGCACTCAGCCTGGTATGGGGAGTGAAGAAATTCAACCATTACCTACACGGACAAAAATTTACCTTGTTGACTGACCATCAACCCCTCGTCTCCATATTCAACCCTAAAAAGGGTGTTCCCATTATGACAGCGCAAAGGCTACAGAGGTGGTCCCTTTTCCTCGGGGCACACCAATATGACATAGAATACAAAGGATCAAAACAGCATGGGAATGCTGACGGTTTATCGCGCCTACCGTTGCCAACGGTAGAAGAGGCACCTACAGTGGACCCAGTGGAGATGTTCCAATCAACCACAGTGGAATGTCTACCAGTAACAAATTCTGCCATTGAAAAAGAAACGAGAAATGACCCGACTCTCTCACGAGTCTACGATTTAACGGTGAAGGGATGGCCAGCACATGGCGAACCACTGTTGCCAGCATTCTCGCAAAGAAGAGAACAGCTGTCAGTGTGCCGAGGAACCTTGATGTGTGGATCCAGAGTGGTGATTCCACCCAAACTCCAGGATAAAGTGCTAAAGGAGCTTCACGAGGGGCATCTGGGTGGAGTGAAAATGAAGAACCTAGCCAGAGCGTTTGTGTGGTGGCCAGGTATCGATGGAGACATCGAAGAAATGACCAAGAGCTGCCTAGGATGCCAGAAGGTCCAAAACGCCCCACCACAAGCTCCTCTACATCCATGGGAGTGGCCCTCATCTCCATGGCAAAGGGTACACATCGACTTTACTGGTCCATTTATGGACTCAATGTTCTTAATCGCGGTTGATGCACACTCTAAGTGGCCGGAGGTAATAAAGATGTCCTCCACCACCATGGAAAAAACCATCACAGTATTAAGGACCATATTTGCCAGGAATGGGCTGCCTGAACAGATCTGTTCTGATAATGGACCGCAATTTGTATCCGAAGAATTCAGGAAGTTCTTAAAAAACAATGGGGTTAAGCACTACACGTCCGCCCCATACCATCCCGCCACCAATGGATTGGCTGAAAGGTTTGTCCAGACCTTCAAGAAGGCCATAAAGGCCATGGGTAATGAAGACATAAAACTTCAACATAAAGTAGATAACTTCTTGTTTGCATACAGGAATGCAACACATGTGGTTACAAACCAAACTCCCGCCATGATGTTCTTCAATAGAAGCCTAAGATGCCGGCTGGATTTGATCAAGCCAAACATCAGAAGGGACGTGGAGAACCGGCAATTTCAAGGCATGAATGAAAGGCCAACTAGAACCTTCCAGATAGGTCAACAAGTTTTGGCCCAGGACTACCGTACCGAGAAATGGCAGCCTGGGACTATTTGCACACGACTAGGACCGCTGATGTATACCGTGGACGTTGGAGAAAGCATAATAAGGCGCCATGCTGACCAGATCATAGAGTCATCCGAAAAGGGACAACCTACACCACAACTCTATACGCCTAATGATGAAGCAGAGATACCCATAGTATCTACCTCCGATCCGGTGATACTGGAACCAGATGAACCCGACACTGGCATTCAAGCCGAACCGACCTTGCCAAAAGAACCTACTGCACCACCAAAAACTACTACACCACCAAGGCATTATCCGGACCGAGTCAGGAAGCCTCCAGAGAGACTGACTTATAATTGATTAACTGCAGCAAATGTGTAGATTATTGTTCTTGTAATATGTTAATTAATGATTACTTAAAATGTTATGTACTGGTTGTCTAAAAGGGGAGGAATTGTGGTGTATGTGCCTTTAAGAGCCCCTGTGCACTGTAATGCCGGTAATGGCCACTCGGGCTATATAAGCCTGTATAGTGTCTTGTATCTGTTAGTTCACCTCCAGACTTTGTTCAGTAAACACCTGTGAAACCAACTCCTGCATTCCGTGTCTCCATTAACACACGGATACAACATCTATGTTAACTCTATCCACCTTCCGCTAACTAGAATAAAATGGTCAAAAGGATTCATATTTTCTGAAACATGGTGTTGCCAGTGCGCGCTTAATTATTCCTGTAAGTTGTCCAGCCACTACAAGCAAAAATCAGTGATTCTGCACCCAAAAGCAACTGGAAAAAGAACTCTGAGCATTCCGCTTCTGTATTCCCTGTAAAATTTCCTGTGATGGGGATGGCCAGAGACTTATGTTTCAAGAGACTACAGTAATAAGAAGCTGAAAGAGGAACTGATTTTTTAATTGGGCACTCGAGACCTGCATGTGCTATAAATTACTACTTTGCTGCACAATATTTGCCAAATATTTTTCTACTGTAAATTACTTTAATTTCATAACAATTGCATTGGAGCCCCCACCACTTAAGGCGGCTACATATAAATCGGGCAATCATTTAACAGGTGTTTACTCAATAGTTGACTCAATAGCTGTGGCTTAGTGGGTAGCACCCTTGCCCCCGAATCAGAAGGTTATGGGTTCAAGTCCCACTCCAGAGACTTGAGCATAAAATCTAGGCTGACACTCCATTGCAGTGCTGAGGGAATGCTGCATTGTTGGTGATGCCATCTTTCAGTTGAGAAGTTAAACCGAGGCCCCGTCTGCCCTCTCAGTGGACGTACAAGATCCCATGGCACTATTTTGAAGAAGAGCAGGTGAGTTACCCCCCGCTGTCCTGACCTATATTTATCCTCAATCAACATCACTAAAACAGATTATCTGGTCATTATCAAATTGCTGTTTATGGGAGCTTGCTGTGTGCACATTGGCTGCGCATTTCCTACAATGCTTTTACCAGGCGTAAGATTTTTAAAGGTTTTCAGCGGGCGGAGGTTGTGCAGAAAGCGGAACTCGCTGCCCGCAGAGGCCCTTCTCGCGGGCAGGCGGATGATCTGTCAAGAGGTTTCTTGACTGATCGGAAGCGCTGGTTTTAGTGCATGCGCTTCGCACTTGCAAGGCCCCTACGGGAGCGTACACACCTTATACACACCCATGGGGGTCGGAATATCCGGCCCATTGTTTGATGAACTTATCCAGTTATTGTTTGTGTGTTCAGTTTCACTCCTCTCAGATCTCTTTCTCTTCTCCTGACTGAATCCTCATCAACTAGCTGATTCTCCCACTCCTCTCCCAGAACCACTGTGGCTTCCTTCCCTCTGAGAATGATCCCCCATGCCAATTCTTCCTCTGTGTTCCAAATCCTCATCTCAAACTCGCAGTAGATGGAATCTCAGTTGCCAGACACCATGAAGTCATTGCCGAGCCTGTCCAGTGCTCCTGCTGCAAAGTACAAGTGTGTGGGCCTCGGGTGAGAACACTGGGATGTCTTCACACTGTAATACTCACTATCAAGCGTTTTCCTTTTAAATCATCCCAAGCATAAAGCAGGGAAATCGCGTTAGCACCAACGAGCCCACTGTAAGCGGTGGGGACTGTAGTAATTTCAGCCTGTAAGAGGCCAGTTTAGTGCATGATACAATGACCCAGAATTTGCATTCGCTGTTATTACTGAAATCCTGAAGTTGTGGTCAGTCATTCACTGCTCTGCTCTGACACCGGCTGCGCTGTGGCCACCTCCGTACCCCGTATGTGGGAAACATTCTTCGGGACCAGCAGTGAGCATCTTTGCTTCGCCATTGACTGCAAATTATGGGCCACAATATATTTTGCTTTTCGAGAGACATTAAATAAAATGGGAGATTGTGTAATGCTACACTCCCAGTGAGGAAGAAAACTCACAGCAATGACCATGAAATGGTGAGTATCCCTTTAAGTGGTGAATATCCCTTTAAGAAGCACTTGAAATCGACATCAACACCGTGTTTGCTCCCAAACAGCTGGTTGCTGTTAGGAGAGGGTGTTAGTTGAAGCGCTAAATACCAAAATGCCATGCAGCCTCCTCAATGAGCGCTAGCAGGCAATTTAAGTGGTAATCAGCTATTTAACAATCCTCCGGGCGGCCAGTCCTAGCGCTGGCTTCAACTCATTTACCAAGATTACATCATACGCTAAACGTCGGCTAAACCGGTGTTTCAGCTTAAGACCCCATCTTGGACACCTCTTTACCTTTTTAGCACCTAAAGTATTCAGCAAAAATTACCCCCCCTGGAATTTCCACAGGGATTCTCCCAATCTCCCAACGTAACTTCAGCAGAAACCTTGGAGAAGTGGCATAACTGGCTAAAAAAGACTATCCAGCCGATCGAACTTCATCCATGTAGTACCCTGACTCTCCCTTCCAGCTACATTTTGAACACCCCTGATTTTCTTGCTTCTACTAGATTTTCTTAAAAAAATTATATACAGTAGCCATTCTTGCAAAGACTAGCCAAGATCTCTATTTTATTGTTCTGTGTTCTGAAGAAGGATTTCGACCTGAAACATTAACTCTGTTTCTCTCTCCATGGATGTTGCCTGGCCTGCTGAGTTTTTCCAGCATTTTCTGTTGTTATCTCTATTTTATTCCCTGACTTCATCGTATTTTTAAAAATAACTTTTTAAAGGAGCTGATAAGAAGTCCTCCAGGAAGAGCTAACAGGCAAGAATATTGCCAAAACAAAATTAGGGCTCATGGGATTGGAGGTAATATACTAGAATGGATTGAGGGTTGGTTAACAGACAGAAAACAGAGAGTAGGAATAAACAGGTCATTTTCAGGTTGGCAGGCTGTAACTAGTGGGGTACCACAAGAATTAGTGCTTGGGCCTCAGCTATTCACAATCTACATCAATGATTTGGATGAGGGGACCAAATGTAATATATACAAGTTTGCTGATGATACAAAGCTGGGTGGGAATGTAAGTTGTGAGGAGGCTTCAAGGGGATATAGACAGGCTAAGTGAGTGGGCAAGAACATGGCAAATGGAATATAATGTGGAGAAATGTGAAGTTATCCACTTTGGTAGGAAAAATAGAAAAGCAGAGTACTTTTTTAAATGGTGAGAGATTGGGAAATGTTGGTGTTCAGAGGGACCTGGGTGTTCTTGTACACGAATCACTGAAAGTTAACATGCAGGTACAGCAAGCAATTAGGAAAGCAAACGGTATGTTGGCCTTTCTTACAAGAAGATTTGAGTATAAGAGTAAAGGGCCTAGAAATTGGGTTGAGGCGCCAAACTGGCGCCAAGTTCGCCTGAGCACAGGATTTAGCGCAGCGTTCGAGGCTTTAGCGATCGTCAGATATTCAGTTTCATTGCCCCTAGAGGGAGACGGGGCGAGGCTCGAGGCGCTCCACGTCCCTCTTAGGGCGCTGAAACTGAATATCGCAGCGCAACGTGCCGCAGCGCCACACGCTGCGGCACAGCACGCTGCGGTACTGCAGGCCTTCCTCCCACTGTTAAGGGGGAGGGGCCTGCAACAGCGCGAACCCCGATCGCGAGTGCCGGCAAACGAGCCCAGCACCAAGGAGAAGTGCCGGGCTCTCGGGAAACAGCCGGCAATGCCGCGGGGGGGGGGGGGGCGTCAGGAGGCCGGGGACGGAGGTGCTGGCAGGTGGCCGCCGAAAAAGGCGGCCGCCCGCACCTCCACCTTAACTTGCGCCGCTGCCAGCTCAGTAAGGCCCCGTGAACCGGGCGCGGGTAGCAAACGGCGCAACTGCGGCGTTCGCAACCAAATATCGCAAACGGGGCACGAATGGGGCGCTGCGCACACCGATGACATCATCGGTGGCAGCACAGCGCAAAAGGCTAACGCCACCATTATCGCCCCAACTCAATATCGTGGGAGGCGCAGCCAGTGGCGCTACAGCCACTGCCTGCCTCTTTAGGCACTAACAAGTGGCGCTACTCACCCAATTTCTCCCCCAACATGTCTTACTGCAATTATATAGGGCCCTGGTGAGACCACACCTGGAGTATTGTGTACAGTTTTGGTCTCCTTACCTAAGGAAGGATATACTTGCCATAGAGGGAGTGCAACAAAGTTTCACCAGTTTGGTTCCTGGGATGGGGGAATTGTCCTATGAGGAGAGATTGAGTAGACTAGGCCTATATTCTCTAGAGTTTAGAAGGATGAGAGGTGATCTCATTGAAACATACAAGATTCTTACAGGGTTTGACAGGGTAGATGCAGGGAAGATGTTTCCCCTGGCTGGTGAGTCTAGAACCAGGGGTCACAGTCTCAGAATAAGGGGTTGGCCATTTAGGACTGAGATGAGGAGAAATTCTTCACTCAGAGGGTGGTGAATCTTCGGAATTCTCTACCCCAGAGAGTTATGGAGGCTCAGTCGTTGAGTATATTCAAGATAGAGATTGCTAGATTTTTGAATATTAAGGGAATCAAGGGATATGGGGATAGTGCAGGAAAGTGGAGATGAGGTAAAAGATCAGCCATAATCTTATTGAATGGTGGAGCAGGCTTGAAGGACCAAAAGGCCTACTCCTGCTCTTATTTCTCATGTTCTTATGTAACATCCTCCTTAACCAATACTGCCACACCACCTCCTATCTTTCCTTCCCTATCTTTCCTGAACATCTTATATCCAGGAATATTTAATACCCAATCCTGCTCTTTTTTGAGTTAAGTCTCCGGTATTGCCACAACATCATATTCCCATGTGGCTATTTGCGCCTGCAGCTCACCAACCTTGTTTACTAAGTTTTGTGCGTTCACATTCATACACTGTAAACCTATCTTAGACCACCCTGTGATCTCTCTTATTCTGATCCCTTACCTTACTATTTCTTACTTTAGTCTCTCCGTCTCTCCCAATCCTTTGTGCCCTTTGTTTCTCCTTTCCAATGCTACACCCTGGTGCCCATCCCCCTGCCAAATTAGGTTAAACCCTCCCCAACAGCACTAGCAAACCTCCCCGCGAGGATATTGGTACTGGCTCTGTTGTGGTGCAACCTATCCAGCCTGTACAGGTCCCACCTCCCCCAGAACTGGCCCCAATGCCCCAGGATTCTGAAGCTCTCACTCCTGCACCACCTCTCCAGCCACGCATTCATCTGCTCTATCTTCCTATTTCTAAACTCACTCATGCGTGGCACCAGGAGTAATCCAGAGATTGCTACCTTTGAGGTCCTGTTTTTTAATCTCTTTTCTAACTCCCTGAAATCTGCTGGCAGGACCTCATCCCTCTTTCTAACTATGTCATTGGTACAGATATGGACCACGACCTCTGGCTGTTCCCCCTCCCCCTCAGAATACTCTGCAACCGCTCGGTAACATCCTTAACCCTGGCACCAGGGAGGCAACATACCATCCTGGAATCACGTCTGCGGCTGCAGAAACACCTGTCTGTTACCCTAACTATCGAATCCCTGACCACTATTGCTTTTCCTATCTTCCTCCTCCCCCCCCCCCACCCCTGTACAGCTGAGCCACCCGTGGTGCCATGGACTTGGCTCTGGCTGCACTCCCCAGAGGAACCATTGCCCTCACCAGTACTCAGAACAGAATACTGGTTGGAGAGCGAGAGGCACTCAGGGAACTCCTGCACAACCTGCCTGGTCCTCCTCTTCTGGTCACCCATTTCCTCTTTGCCTGCACACTCCTTAGCTGCAGGGTGACCACCTCCAGAACCATGCTATCCACGTAGCTCTCAGCCTCGCGGATGAACCGCACCGACGCCAGCTGCTGTTCAAGCTCAGAAACCCGGAGCTCGAGCTCCTCCAGCTGATGACACCTCCTGCACATGTAGAGTTGAGGTAGAAGATCAGCCATGATCTTATTGAATGGCGGAGCAGTCTCGAGAGGCCGAATGGCCTACTCCTGCTCCTATTTCTTATGTTCTTATGTTCTTATTTTCTGTAGTTCCAATGAAAAGGGAAGATCTACCTGCAATACCAGTGGGTAACAAGGCCGATCATCCACAGAACATGATCCCAGCCCATTTGTGCAATTCCAGAGTCCAATATGTCTCAGCTCACTCAGTGTACTGGCTTTCAGTCTTAAGTCACATTCCTTATGTACCAAGGAAGCAGGAACTCCCAGCGTAGGGAGTCCCTGCTCCCAGTCCTGCCATCTTCTGTGCCAGTGGCCTTGTAAGGGAGGGCAGAGGCTCTACCCCTTGCAAAGCAAAGAGTGAAATACCAATTGAGGTCAGGACTCGGCATATCCCGGTTCCACCTTTTTCCAATACGATAGCAAAATACTGCAGATGCTGGAAATCCGAAATAACAACAGAAAATGCTGGAAAAACTCAGCAGGCCAGGCTGTATTTTGCTATCGTACTAGTGTTTGGTTCACTGCCACACCTCTTCTAGGAATGTCTACCTTGAAGAAGTTCTGCTCTTCTCTTCGACGGGATCTCTGTTTGGCTCTTCAACCTTGTTCATCTTACTTCTTTTGTTCGATTGCAGCTCTGCCTTCGATCTATTTTCTTTCCAGTTTTGAAAAAGGGTTTCGACCCGAAACGTCAACTCAAATTTCTCTCCACGGATGTTGCCTGACCTGCTGAGTTTTTCCAGCATTTTCTGTTGTTATAATAAACAAATACTGACTGTAGTTTTGAGGCTGTGGCTAAATCTTTAACATTCAGGCTGCAGAGGTAGCCATGTGTATAACACCTTAGGCTTCAGACATAACACACTATCACCTCTAAAAATAATTTAACACTATAGTCAGTTCGACACCTGTAAAGTGAAAAAACAGTAATGACTTTATAGTTGCAGCCAAAAGAATGCATTAGTATTCTATTTTATCTCTTTGTCTTATTTGTACAGGTTACTCAACTTCAAAGCAAATCACATAACAGAAATAATACTTAAGAGTAAACTTGATCCATTTACATTTTCCATGAATTCCTATAGCACTACATGTTGTTAACAAGGTTTAGCATATTAACACAGCAAGCCTGTTTGTATGCAACACCAACTGCCCACAAATAAGAACTTCTGTGTTTACCTGAGTATTCCACTTGTTAAAGGAAGTATTTATTATTTTTAGCAAGCCCTGATGATGATGATGAGAAACAACCAGGCTTCCAGCAGCTGGTGGACTTTCAAGGCTGCAGGCAGACAAGTGGAGATAGAAAGAGATAGAAAGCCATGATATACAAATCAAAATGGTATCAGTGCTAACCCAATGCTTCTTAATATACAAGAAAGTTTTGGGGTTTCACCTACACGGAGGAACATGGCTAACCAATATTGTCATTTTTATTTGAGTAGCATGAGAGACTGAAGCAAGGGCAGGAATCTGGGACAATCAGACATAAGCAAAAAGAGGTATTAGGAAACCAGGATAAAAAGACACAATTCTGGAAAAGAATTGAACATTGAACAGTGATTCAAGTTAAAAGAGAAAAGCCAGAACCAATGTGAGTGAAACAGGAATGCTGAGAATAGGGAAGTGAAACAGGGACGGAGAAAAACAGGCACAGACAGGGGCACTAAAGCTGGAAAAAAGCTCAAAAGGTTTAATGAAGGAAAATTAATCACCATTAAGGCCTAGTGATTTGTTTTTTAAAGAATGAACAGTGTCTCCAGCTGTGAAACCCCTTAGACAACGGTTCCTTTTAATCTTTGGTGATTGCATTACTCAAACACTTTATAAAAATTGTCATAGAAATGCGAGTACAGCTTGTTTGTAAACAGTCGGAATTTATACAGATCTGAGTCATATGTAAACAGCGTTTTATGTCAGGAAAAAATTGGAACTTAATCTGCATTGACATTATACAGCTGCACTACAATGTGAAGAAAGCACTGCCCGTAGAGTCCAACAATGTGATTTGTGCATTTGTATTGCTGGCCTTCCTCAAAAAACACGGGAGGGTCTGTGACTAGAAAACAAAAGTTGCAATCACAACTTTTTTACAAATGCGCAAGCGCCACTATTTTAGTGTTCCTCTTGCATTGTTAGAATGATCAAGTCATGAATTCAACTAGATAGTAATTACAGCCCAGGAAGGAGGCCATGCGGCCCATCAAGCCTGTGCCAGGGAGTGCATCTGCAGATGCACAACTGTTCTGATGTTCAAAGTAATTTCACTGTAACAAAAACTTACATTCATTTGCATAGTACACGAATCAGGAATGGATCTTTGCACTGTTAACAGAGCTTTACACCAGATTGTACTTCTCTGACAATATTTGCATATGTCAGACAAGCTATCTGTGATATACTGAGGAAAGGGAAGAAAAATCAGAGGCCAAACCAAGCCATACTGCTCTAATGTACTCCTAGTAGCTGGTAGAAAAGAGATCCGGGAACAGATTTGCATCCTATATTTTCCTTCAGTAATAGTGCATGGGGTGAGGAGCCTAAAAGGAATAAGGAAATAAATTACAAGATAATCAGAAAAACAACTTCGGAACAGTGTTCCGTTTTAACAGAGCTCCCAAAATCTGTTCTGTATAATACTCCAGATACAACAAAGTGAAATCCTAGTCGCATACTTCAAAACATTACCTTGTAATTCCCTAATGTACCTCAACCTATTCCCAGAAACCACAAGCCCAGTCTCATCCTCATCCTGTTTACAATACCGGTGTGTGTAGAGTCTGAAAATAGGAACCCATACGGCAAAACTTGGCAGCAGTTGGAACTATTTATTTTGGAGAAGCTCAGGCTTAGAGAGGATATGATTGAGGTTTTTTAAATGAAGGGATTAGATTCAGTCCAATTAGATAGGTTATTTTATTAGATTGGGATGATAGAACTAGAGGTCATACCGAATAGGTCTGTGGGGAAAGAGTTAGGTGAGATGCCAAAAAAAAATTATTTTTGCAAAGTGTCATTGGCCTCTGGAAGGAACATCTGAGACATGTGGGCCCCAATATTTACTCAGGGCCGTGAAGAGAGCGGTGGGCAGGATTTCCGGACGGGAAACCCGGAAGTAAGGGTTTCCCGGATGCCCTGCAGGATTTAACGACAGGACGTCTTTTATATTTATTCAGTAGCTTTCCCACGGTTGGAGATCATGGTGGGGTGGGGGGGTAGTCAAAGATCGCAGGGGGCAGGGTGAATGGGTCTGAGATCACCGTGGGAGAATCGTAGATCAGGGTGGGGGGTTTGTAGATCACGGAGAGGTACAGAGGTAAGCTGCCAGGCCTGAAGGAAACACTTCTCCACCTCTTGGCCCACAAGCAGTGCTTTAAATGCACTTACCTTATGGACCTGGCCCTTCTCACCTCCTTTTACCTGCTTGGGTTCCTGAGCCCCAGGAAAGCTGACCGATATTAGTTAAAAATAATAACCTTTCAGAATGGAGGGAGGCAGCCTCCTTAAAAGATTTCAGTGACCAACCCGCCTCCTGAGAGCGGATTGGTCGTTTACCCCCCGACCCACCTCCGTTAAAACTGGAATTGGGTGGGTTGGAGTCGGGTTTGAAATTTTTTTAATTTTTAGGCCTAGAAATTGGATATAGCCATGAAATGGGCAGTGTTAAGGCTTAACAATGTTGAGCTGCGCCACCTTAAAATGCTCCAGGTAGCACGCAAAATTCATGCTCACTCCTCATTAACATGATTATAGTCATGATTTCAGTGCTAAAAATGCTGCTCATAGGCTAAACACTCCACAGGGGACCAATATCAGGGTCACTCTTTTGTTTAAGCGGATCATTTGGGACGACGTCCTCGTTGCCGTAGTCGGCAGGATTCGAATTTGCGCGGGGAAACCCCAATAGATTTCTGGTCCATCACCTTAACCACTCGGCCACGACTACCCCCCAATATCAGGGTCAGTCTAATTCCCAATCATGTGTGGTAAAGGCTTTTTTCACTACTTAAAGGGAAGGTGCAGTGAGGCTACAGCACCTCATTGTCAAGGCAGTGCCTACTGCAGCTGCCACACCAACAAGAAGCAGAAATAGAAGGAAGGGTAAGGAGCTCCAAAGCAATGGCACAGCGTCCTATTAGGGAGAGAGTCAGGAGACTTTTGGACGCAGCTCTGGAGGCACTGGTTGTGACCATGAAGAGGAGGCAGGCTGGCACCAGACTGGCAGGAAGCACACGCCATACATCTCTTGAACAATGTGGCAGGAGATAGCCACACATGTGATGGCCAGTGCTGTGGTGCCAAGGTCAGCCATCGGTGCCGAAAGAAGTTTAATGACCTCACACGGGTGGTCAAGGTGAGTGAAGGCTTCAGAAAATGCCATATCCCACCACGTGCACCACAAGCCTCACACACTGCTCAATGCATCACACCCCCAGCATTCACCTACCAACAATCTCTACTTATCACCACTCACACCTCACAATCAGAACTTCACTTCATCCTCACAATCATACCACTGCTGCAACACTCACACCCACATCTCAAATTTTGCACACACTGACAACTATTCAACTATGGCAGGCACATCACACAAACACATTGCACTACACTCACTCACACACTTCTCTTTCTCTTGCAGGCCTAGGTGGCTCTTGTGCCTTTCTGCTTTCAGATAATCAACAACAAACACTGGACCAGCCTGTCCCCAAGGTGATGCAAGAGAGCGAGGGGGAAGAAGAGACACTGCATCACTGCATCTGTCACTTGCAGACACCAGCTCAGCAACTGGTACTACACATACTTTAGAGACATGGTAGTAGCGTGATCTGCACAGGTGAGGCACCGGGCATGAGTGGGCTGCAGCAAATCCAAGGGGAAAAGGGTAGCTTGGGGCCCAGCTCACCAGAGGGCAACTTCGCGTAAGAGTTCTGCTGCATAGGACTCAGATGAGAACCTCAATGGAGCGGCCTTCAGAAGAAGGGTGATAGGTGCAATGGCAAGCCTGCCAGAGAGCCTTGTGCCAATGTTAAGGAGTGTGGAGGAGTCCGCCTCCAACATTGCATGGGGTTTTGCGCAGAGCTTGGAGCCCAGGATTTCCAGGCTGCAAATGATGGAAGACTCCCGAAGAGACCGTGTCGATCCAGACGTGATGGTGCGTGTGATAGGCGATGAGTCGGCTGCCATTGCAGCACAGGCGAAAGCGACCCAATGTCTTAGTGCTGCAGTGGAAGCGCAGGCCACTCTCATGCAGTGTCAGCTTGATGCCACCCAAGCTCAGACTGCTGCCATCGTGGCTGGGTCTACCACCGTCGACCGGGGCTTGCAGGGTGTCACAGCAGGCCAGCAATCTGTGCTCCAACAGATTGCTAGGAATGCTGAGGCCCCGCCCCGGCAGTGGGTCAGTGGAGCTGGAAGCTGCTGTCCTCTCTCAAGATGACAGCATTCCTGTTCCACCAGTTCCACTCTGCCATTGCCCTGCCGCCGTCTGTCAGCCAGCCAGCCCAGACTGCTGCCACCCATGCCGAAGTGGTGCAGTCCGCAGCCGGGCCTTCTCGGGCCACAGCTGCTCGAGGCCGTCCTGCAAGGCCATCTGAAGTCTCCCCTATGGAAACTCAGCAGCCTTCCACAGCCATGCTGCAGCCACTGGGGGAGAACTGCGTAGGAGCACTAGAGTAGGAAAAGGCACACAAACGACAGGCACAAAGGGATTGCACAAGGGTGATTAGTTCATATTTTTGCTGTAAATATGTGTTAGGTGAGTTTTGATTAATTTATTAATTTATTCATTTTGTTTGGTGTCTCTCATTTCAGAACATAAGAAATAGGAGCAGGAGCAGGCCATTCGGCCCCTCAAGCCTGCTCCGCCATTTAATGAGATCATGGCTGATCCGATTTTAGCCTCAACTTATGGCCCGGTAAGTCTGACATCGGTAGTGGGGAAAATGCTAGAGTCCATTAGAAAAGATGTAATAGCAGAGCACTTGGAAAACAGTGACAGGATCGGACAAAGTCAACATGGATTTACAAAAGGTAAATCATGCTTGACTAATCTACTGGAATATTTTGAGGATGTAACTGGTAGAATAGATAAGGGAGAACCAGTGGATGTGGTATATTTGGACTTTCAGAAGGCTTTCGATAAGGTCCCGTATAAGAGATTAGCGTGCAAAGTTAAAGCACATGGGATTGGGGGTAAGGTACTGTCTTGGATAGAGAACTGGTTGGCAGACAGGAAGCAAAGAGTTGGAATAAACGGGTCTTTTTCCAAGTGGCAGGCAGTGACTAGTGGGGTACCGCAGGGATCGGTGCTAGGACCCTAGCTATTCACAATATATATAAATGATCTAGACGGGGGAACTAGATGTAATATCTCCAAGTTTGCAGACGACACAAAGCTGGGTGGGTGTGTGTGCTGTGAGGAGGATGCAGAGAAACTCCAGTATGATTTGGACAGGTTGGGTGATTGGGCAGATGCATGGCAAATACAGTATAATGTGGATAAATGCGAGGTTATCCACTTCGGTGGCAAAAGCAGGAAGACAGATTATTATCTGAATGGCAATAGATTGGGAAAAGGGGAAGTGCAACGAGACCTGGGTGTCTTTGTGCACCAGTCGCTGAAGGTAAGCATGCAGGTGCAGCAGGCGGTTAAGAAGGCAAATGGTATGTTGGCCTTCATAGCGAGAGGATTCGAGTACAGGAGCAAGGATGTCTTGCTGCAGTTGTACAGGGCCTTGGTGAGACCACACCTTGAGTATTGTGTGCAGTTTTGGTCACCTTATCTGAGGAAGGATGTTCTTGCCATGGAGAGAGTGCAGCGAAGATTCACCAGACTGATACCTGGGATGGCAGGAATGACGTATGAGGAGAGATTGGGTTGATTAGGCGTATATTCGCTAGAGTTTAGAAGAATGAGAGGGGATCTCATTGAAATTTATAAAATTCTAACAGGACTAGACAGACTAGATGCAGGAAGGATGTTCCCGATAGCGGGGGAGTCCAGCACCAGGGGTCACAGTCTAAGGATAAGGGGTAAGCCATTTAGGACTGAGATGAGGAGGAATTTCTTCACCCAGAGAGTGGTGAACCTGTGGAATTCTCTACCACACAAGGCAGTTGAGGCCAATTCATTAAATATATTCAAGAAGGAGTTACATATATTTCTTAAGACTAAAGGGATGAAGGGATATGGGGAGAAAGCAGGGACAGGGTACTGAATTTGGATGATCAGCCATGATCTCATTAAATGGTGGAACAGGCTCGAGGGGCTGAATGGCCTACTCCTGCTCCTATCTTCTATGTTTCTATGTTTCTAACACCACTTTCCTGCCTGTTCCCCATAACCCTTGACTCCCCTGTTGCTCAGCTTTGTGCCCAGGGGAACACTATGACATTCTGTGATTGTATGATGGAGCTGTGGTGAGCAACGGGGATCTGGGGTTTCATTCATTGGAATCGGAGTCTAATGAGACGCTCACGGACAGCTTGTCCGGAAGGGGGATTGGCTGCCTGCCTCCTCCCTCCCTCCTCGTCTTCTTCCTCTTGTTCCTCCTCCTCTCCCTCATCCTCCTCCTGAGGTGGTCTAGGAATTCCTGGTGGGAAGGGCTGCGCCCACATGATAGCCAAGTTGTGAAGCATGCAGCAGACCACCACAAAATGGGATACCTGCTCCGGCATGTACTGGAGGGCTGCTCCCGAGCGGTCAAGGCAGTGGAACCGTTGCTTCAGTAGCCTGTTGGTCTGCTCGATGATGTTCCTGGTGGAAGCATGGCTCTCATTATATGATTGCTGGGCAGGAGTGTTGGAGTTGTGGTGGGGAGTCATGAGCCAGGTGGAGAGCAGATAGCCCTTGTCTTCGACCAGCCAGCCGCGAGTTTGCTGTGGTGGCTGGAAGATTGCTGGCACACCGGACTGACGCAGGATGAAGGCATCATGACTGCTGTCAGGATAGCGGGCATTGACCATCAGGAATCTCTGGGCATGGCCACACACCAACTGCACATTAAGTAAATGGTAGCTTTTGCAGTTACGGAAAATCTCAGGATTGTTATACGGCACCCGTAAAGCCACGTATGTGCAGTCCACTATCCTGGCAAAGCCACATGTGCACTCATCCTGCTTCTCTCTGCTCAGAGAGAAGACAATGTAGTCCCTTCTCCTGCTGTAGAGAGCCTCAGAGACCTCCTGGATGCAGTGATGGACGGCGAACTGAGATGTTAGCTAGGCTGCAGACTGGAAAGATCTGCTGGCGAAGAAACTGAGGGCCACGGTGACCTTGACTGCCACTGGGAGAGCCGTGGTTGCCTTGCTTTCAGGCTGCAGGTCTGGTTACAGGAGGTGGCAGAGTTCTGTGACCACCTCCTTGGTGAAGCATATCCTCCGAATACACTACTCTTTGCTGAAATGAATATTAGAAGGGCTCTCGGAAGACCCTAGGTGGGTAAGGCCTCCTGTTTAGAGCCCTCCTGGCCCTCCTCCTCCTCCCTCTGTGAGCATCTTCTCCCCTTCTTCACTGCCTCCGCTCCCTCTGCCAAAGATCCTCGAGCATGAGGTTGGCTGCCAGTACAGCACCCATTACTGTGAGCAAGTGTTGTGAACAGAAGCCTTTGAATATGAATAAAGGCGTTCTCCACTTGCAACAACACTCCTTAGCACCTTGAAAGAAGTTATTAAACTGCTGGAGTTGCAGAAAGTTGCACAGAGCCAGTCAAACTGAGCTGGAGCCTCGTTCGTGTTTGTCAACACTTGCTCAGCTCGTTGCCGTTAAGACATGCTGGTAAGTGGAGCGGTGAAGTCCAAATTTGCAGATTAGGCACCAAGTGAGCCTTGCACACTCACTGACATCATGATCTGCTTCATTACAATGATTTTCGCGATCACTGTTATCAGCAGCACTGCGGCCACCCCAGCTGGCGGAAGAGCGGGTGCCGCCATTTTTTTCGCCCGATTATGGCATTAACGGGTGGAGGTAAACCACCCAATTTCTAGGCCTTACTTCCCAACTGACCCAAACCCATCTGTTCTTGAGGGTTAAAGTTACCCCTGTGGTGAGTATGGGGTTCCTTCAGTCTTTTAAAAGCAAACTAGACACAAGCTGCTGAGAGAAGAGGACATTGGGGTAAATGGTTAGTTACTAGAGATTGTGATACTTCATGAGCATTTAATCTTCTCTAGATTAATTGTATTAATCTAGATTGATTGTATTAAGGAGTCAGAGGAGCTTCCCAGAATTTTTACTGAATTGACAACAAGGTTTTTTTTCCTTTTTTTTTCTGTCTCTCCCAGAGGGCAGCATTTCTTGAGCTGGGAGGACACCATCTATTGGACAGGGCAGAACTCGGTGGGTCTAAAGGTCTTTTTCATCCTTTTTTACGTCTATTCATAAGTCCATAGTGTTACAAGAAGGTGGGAAGCTAAATGACAACATTCACCAGCAGCAGTAAGATATAAAAATACAATCAGCAAAAGTTTTGGCAATAACCACAGAGAAAAGTCAGCAAAGCTGTATGGCACAATATGAATATAAAGTAAATGTTATCTCCACAGTTTTATATAACATATGTGCTCCTGTTTTAGAGTTTTGATGACTTTATGAATTCCTCAAGCTTCATTTCATTGGTTTATGACAGCTCCAGACCCACTTAATTATGTAACTGCCTTATAATTTCAGAATGTCCCATCATAATATCTGTGTGGGTGGAATATTTGCTGGAAAATTGTGACCCATACCTTGCAACTATAGCAGAACATCACCAGCAAGAATACAGGAATTCTGAATATTGAAGCTGCTACCTTCCTCTCCTGTTTGTGACTTTTAGCAAAACAAACGGTTTCTCTCCAGCACCCTTCAGGGACATTTTCTGATCTGCAATGTGTATGATCTGCTGTAAGATCTAGAGACCAGATGAGGAAAAGCCTACAACGAACTACAGTCATTGGGCAGCTTCCCAAAATTGCAAACATTCTGGGCAGGGCCTGCAGCCCAAAATTGGCACTTGGAGTTGCTTTTCATTTTTGCAGGCCTGCCGAAGTGTTCCTCTACACGTGCATCACTAGTTTCATTGGTCAACCCTCATTGGCAGACAGTTACAGGCGTCTGTGGCTGAAGCCACAGCATCAAATGTAGGTGCCTGGTGGGGTTTTTTTTCAAAACTACATTTTATTTTTAATTATTTAGTGGTTATTATGCTAGCTGTCTAATGGAAACAGCAAATTGCATTTGTATTCCATGCTGGTTAGGTGGTGAGTAGGTGTTTCTTCCCTGGTGGGGTAGCAGTGTTATGCATTTTGTGTATGCACATATATATTTATATATGAAAACAGATATTAATATATATTTATTAATATATATTTATACAGAGAGAGATCTCTCAAAATCTCTCCAGGTCTCACGCAACGCCAAGATGGGAGATTGCCGCTCGCCCCGGAACCTACACGCCAAACTCACATCCCAAGTTAAAATCGGAGCTCTAGAGATGAAAAGGTAACATTTTAACACAATACATTACCCAAGCTTCCTGAATGGTTGCTTTTCTTGACTGCTGCTAAATTTATTTGTCATTTATAGCCTTGACCCCCTCAGGACCTAGTCTTGCATGTCTCTTTGGCAAGATTTATCAAAGTCCCACAAAGTCACTGGACGCGAATTTAATGGAAGAGGCGGGTTGGAGTTGGGTTGCCTGGTGGGCGGGTTTCGGTCCCACTGTCGGTTTCAGCCGTTCCCGATTTACAATTTTAGTTTAAGTGGCCTCATTAATTTAAGTGGCCAGCCCAATGAGTGGGAGCGGGTCTGTTGCTGTCCACTGATTACGTCATTGCTGCAGTTGTTTTTAAGGGGCCCATGTAGCCTCAGCTTCTCATTTCCTTTCTGCTGCTGTGTGAATGGGCCCAGGTTACAATGACTGCTGCCAAAGCCAAGGCTGCTCCACGGTTCAATGAGGACTCCCTCCAAGCTCTTGTGGAGGGAGTAAGAGGGCGCAGGGAGATTCTGTTCCCTCCCAATGGCCGGAGGAAGCCTCCTCAGCAGACAAAGGCAACCTGGCTGCACATTGCTGAGGAGGTAAGCGCTAGGTCCTTATGTTCACGCACCTGGGTCCGGTATTAAAAACGGTTTAATGATCTTCTGCGCTCATCAAAAGTGAGTATCACAGCACACTTACCTTCACTCTGCTTCCCTTCCCTTCTCATCACTAGCACTCTGCTTTGTCAGCCTCCTCCTCCACATCCCACCTTACCCTTTCTTTCTTTGTACCCTTACTTATCCATCTCTCTCTCTCTACTGAATCACTTCACCATCCTACTATGCACCCCTCACACTCGCTCTCACTGTTATATAATGACAAATAACTAACAATGCACAGGGAGGCAGCTTCCTCTTGGCACCTCACTCTATCTTGGTCTCCCTCTAAGCACCTGTGCAATGGATTCTTCACAGTTGCTCCATCAATCTCTCTGAGATTCCACTTGTGTCCCTCCTTGCAGGAAAAGATAGCCCTGGCGACATTGACAAGTGCTGAGGGGGCTGCTCATGAGATCATGGGAGGTGGCGAGGAGCTGGAAGTGGGGGACGGAGAGTCGGGCGCAGCAGAGGAAGCTGGTGACAGAATAGATGATCAACCCTCTCATTTAGATTTCA
This sequence comes from Somniosus microcephalus, assembly GCF_052327205.1. NCBI lineage: Eukaryota > Metazoa > Chordata > Chondrichthyes > Squaliformes > Somniosidae > Somniosus > Somniosus microcephalus. The sequence goes on from NC_140998.1 coordinate 119,912,935, forward strand.
TGATTGACTGCAATGGCTTATGATGTTCATAGAGATTGACTTTTGATCATCTGCAGAATAGGATGTGTCTGCTACCTAAAAATCAGATGTCTAACTCATGCCTTTACACCCCCACAGGACCATCGAGAGCCCCGCTCCCCACTGTCCAGGAGGAAGAGCCGGACAACTCCTCAGAGGAACCTGCAGCCTCTGAGGGAGCAGCGTCACCAGTACTCAGCGCTCCCAGCACCAGCGCAGAAACGCACACCTCAGCGGGTCCTTCGCGACATAGAGTAGTGTTGTCACCTGGTGTATCACAGCTCACAAGTGCGCATCAGCAGATGGTGGAGACAGCGACAGCAGTGGAGAGTCCTCGTCAGAAGCTGCAGGACGCGCCTAGCTCTGCTCAGCTGCATGTACATGCTGTGCCTCTGGGGCCATCCAGAAAGAGAGCAGTGCTGGAACTCCAGGAACAAGTGCAGGAATCTCTGACAGGGTTTGCATCCAGGGTAACTGCGAGTCTGCAGAGAATGGAGGAGTCCATCTCATACATGAGCACTGCCTTTGTGGAGGCAATGGCGCATGAACGTGCCGCCATGGAGAGGGTGGCAACCTCTATGGAGGATATAAGTTACCAGACTCAGGAGAACACGGTGACTCTTCTAAGTAGATGGTCTGCTATGGAGGATAGATGTGCATCTATTGAGGAGAGGTACATGAACGTCCCCATTATGAGGACTCTCAGTACAGAGACGGGTCCTCATGGCCCCCTGATGTGCAACAAGGTGCTCTCCAGCCACTTGCTAGCACTGTAGTACATGTGACCCATGAGAGGTATGTTGGTGGTCGACAACAAGGAAATGTGGGGTCCTCTCCAAGCGCTCACACGACCATGCCACTGCAGAGCCCTCGGTCAGAGCCCCAGATTCCTCACCCAACTGAGATGGCCGTCTCAGCCCCTGCACAGCCGCAGGAAGAGCAAACTGTAGAGGAGCCCTCCCAGGCTCCCAAACCCAGAGGATCCCCACCAAAGGCGTCTAAGCAGGCGCAACATCAATGTGAGCAAGGTGCCTCCGCATCTGCTGAAGCCACAGGGGAAGCACCACGTAGAAGCACGCGTAAGAGGAAGTTAACACACAAATAGTCACAAGGGTAGTCACTTGGGTGTTTTGTTGTGTAGGAAAGTATGGATTGTTATCCTTATTGTGATGTGATTAAACAAAAGTGATGGCAAAGAGTTGAAGTTTTGGCCTATGTGTTCTGAGAAATGGAAGTTGCATAGTGAGGGCTCAGGGCGAATTTCATTTGTAATGATGGTGGTGAGAGTGATAGGAAAGCACCATTTATTGGAGTGATGATGTATGGCATGTTAAGAAGGTCGTCCACACAATCATAGCCATCTGCCAACCACCTGTGATTGAAGCATAAGCTTATGCGAATCTGGCATGAATGAGTGCATCCCTTGCCTGACAGCCATCAATGTGGTCGCATGTTGCTGCATTGGCCACATTCGGCCCCCGCAAGGTGTGCCTCTTCCTCTTCCTCCTCGTCCTCATCCTTGTCCTCCTCCTCTTCTTCCGAGGAGGCTGTGCGCTGAGCCAATTGTTCCTCAGGCAGCGCCAAGACATGCTGCTGTGTGATGTTGTGCAGGGCACAGCAAAAGACGATGATTCTGGACACCCTGGCTGGTGCGTACTGCAGGGCTCCACCAGATTTGTTGAGGCATCAGAATCGCATTTTGAGCAAGCCAATGATTTGCTCTATGATGTTTCTGGTGGAAATGTGGCTCAGATTGTACCACTCCTCAGCCTCGTTTGATGGCCTCCTCATCGGTACCATGGGCCACTTTTTCAGGAGATAGCCCTTGTCGCCAAGTAGCCATCCGGAAAGTTGGGATGGCAGATTGAGGAGCTGAGGCACGGTAGACTGCCGCAGGATGAAGGAGTCATGGCAACTGCCAGGGTACTTTGCGCAAACATGCATAATGTTCTTCCTGTTACACACCAGCTGGACGTTAAGGGAGTGGAATCCCTTGCGGTTGACAAATACAGCTGGGTTGTGATGGGGTGTCCTAATGGCCATATGTGTGCAGTCGATGACACCCTGCACCCTTGGGAAGCCTGCCATATTAGCAAAGCCAACCGCCGCACGGTCACACTTGCTTCATCCATGGAGAAGTGGATGTAATTGTGCGACTTTGCAAAGAGGGCATCGGTAATCTGCATGATGCAAGTGTGTGCGGCTGACTGGGAGATGTCACTAATGTCTGCAGCTGATTCCTGGAAGGAGCCCGAAGCAAAGAACTTGAGTGCGGTGGTGACTTTGACAGCTACTGGTAAGGAGTTTCCACCCGCTCCTCTGGGCTCCAGGTGTTGGTGCAGCATTGTGTCAGCGACTACGTCTTGCAAAAGTCTCAGCCTCCTTTGGCACTGCTGTTCACTCATGTTGAGAAAGCTCGTACTCAGCCTGTAAACCCTGTGTTGGGGGTATATCCTGCGGCGAAGTGCAGCCCTGCGCTGATGCCCTCTGCCCTGTGGGTGGGTGAGGAGAAGGTTGGCGCTCCTGCTGCTGGTGCTGCTGCTGTGCCTGGTTGCGCTGCTGCCATGGCTGCTCTTCCTCCGAATCTGACGGCCAGGATGAGAGGATATAAATGGTTCCCATACGGCTGATATATATCTCAGTCGAGGAATGGAGGTTGTTTGCACCCAGGCAAAGTGGCCAGAGGGTATTCCAAGGAGGTCACACTGCAGATGGATTTCAGCCTCAACACTCACAAGATTAGTAGAGCTGCAAAATGTGTCCCAAACCTCAAAGCACTAAGTTGTGCCATCTGAAAGTATGAGAGATTGCAGGACCGCTTTTAAGCTGTTTGAGCAGCTGCCAACAATTCAGGTCCTTGCTAAACCCGGCACAATGCAGCTGGTGTGTTTTTCTGATGGCGGGCAGTGTTGTGTATGTACCTTTAAGAGAGAACTGCTTTTAAACTGTAGTACCGGCAGTGACCACACCTGTTTATAAAGCCATAGCAGGCTTCTGTACTTTCAGTTCCAGCATACCCTCTGTTCAGTAAACACCTGTTATTACCGTTCTCCTGCAGTCCGTGTGTTATTGGTACGCGGACACTACAGTGGCGACGAGCAGGTTCAAACTCACCTGCAGTACTGCATCACCTCACGGGGATCCATCCCTGAAAAGAAGCTTCTTGGAGGTCGAAGCCAGAGCAACGGGCGTCAACCGTGGGCAACCGCCCAGTGATCCATCGGAGTTCAGAGAATCGCAGGGGAAGCTGTGGAGAGCTGGGTTTGGCTCTCCAGTCAAGGTGTTACAGCAAATCGTGCTGGTAGCAGGTAGTGCGCTGACCCTTTCGGACTGCGGCGGGCTAGAGCTCGATCGAGCGGCTCTGCAAGGGGGCCGTGCAGCGTCGTCGGGAAGGAAAAGAGAGAGAGAAGGTGGAGCGCACAGGGCGCGGTCGGTGCTCAAGAGCCGGGCAGCGTTAAAGAAAATAAAAAGGGGGAAGGAAAAGAGACGCGCAGTGGACAGCGTCGAAGAAGAGTAAAACTAAGAAAATTAATTAACAAAAGAGAGACACGCAGAAGCCGTGGGGCGCCGCCATTACTATTTAGAATGCTAGGAGCAGCATTGGCAGCAGGGGGAAGAAGGAAAAGCGCAGGAGGCGCCATTTTAATCCATTGGGGAAGAAGGAAAAGTGCGGGAGGCGCCATTTTAAACCACCCAAGATGCTGAAGAGTGGCAGCATCACTGCTTTCGACAACGAAATAGAAGACTGGACCACGTATGTGGAAAGAATTGAAGTGTACTGCAAGGCAAATGAGGTGGCCGATGAAAAGAAGGCATCGGTATTATTGAATTTGATGGGCGCGAGAACGTACGGCCTATTGCGGAATTTAATTACCCCAGCTAAACCAATGGAGAAAAGCTTTGAAGAGATTGTCAATATCTTGCAGGAACATCTAAACCCTACACCGCTGCTGATAGCAGAAAGATTCAAGTTCCATAAAAGAAATCAGCACAAAGATGAGAGTAATGCTGACTATCTTACGGAACTACGCAAGTTATCGAAACACTGCCAGTTCAGAGCAGGACTGGCAGATACCTTAAGGGATAAGTTTGTCTGCGGGCTCCAGAGTGAAGGAACCCAGAAACGACTACTTTCGGAAAAGGACCTTACGCTAGAAAAGGCTTTCAGCGTGGCAGTATCCTACGAAGCAGCAGCACGGGGAGCTGCGGAAATACAACAGAAACCGCAAGAATATAGCACCAATGAAATGGCATATGGAACAGAAAAGTGCTATCGCTGCGGCAGAACAACCCATGATCAGAAGGATTGCTGGTTTAAGGACAAAGTATGCAGGCAATGTGGAAAAGTGGAACACATAGCACAAGTCTGCAGGTCGGGAAAGAAAACCAACACTAAAAGAACTACTAAGGAAAAGTACAAGAATGTACAAAAGATGACGGACAGTAGTTCAGAAGATCAGAAGAGTGATAATGACTCCGGGAGCAGGAGACTAAGTTGTCTAAAGTTACACAACGTGATTGCAAAGGAGGATCACCGAACCATTTGGGTCACCCTCATGATAGCAGGGTCCCAAGTAAAGATGGAATTGGACACAGGATCAGCCCTAACAGTCATGAATCGATGAGACTATGAGCGGCTATTCTCACACATACCTTCGAAGGACACGTCCATTGTCTTGAAGACATATACGGGGCAAAAAGTCTACCCCAGAGGGAAAATAAGGGTGCCCGTTAAATACAACAGCAAGGAAACACAGAAACTGTATCTATATATACTACAAGATGGAGGACCACCATTATTGGGACGTAAATGGATCCGAAAAATACAATTGGATTGGCATTCCATTCAGGCGCTAACTGTGGCTGACAAAAAGGATGACGACGTCACACCTGGATGACTGTCAAAAATTCTAACTGACGCGAAGGAGGTGTTCCAGCAAGGACTTGGGACTCTAAAAGGCATAGCGGCAACGATAAAAATTGAAGATAACGCAAACCCAAAATTTTTTGAGGCCAGACCGGTACCGTATGCGATCCGCCCAGCCGTCGAAGCAGAGCTGGAGAGTCTGGAGCGTTCGGGTGTGCTGTCCAAGGTGGACTGGAGTGAGTGGGCCACACCCATCATTCCTGTAATGAAGAAATCATTGAGCAGCACGCCTGGGGAGCCGAAGAAGGTTCGCATCTGTGGGGACTTTAAGGTAACTGTGAACCCAGTCCTGCACACAGTACAATATCCACTTCCGCGGATGGAAGATATTTTCGCCTCACTATCTGGAGGGAAACGCTTTACGAAGATTGATCTGGCCCAAGCGTATCTACAAATGGAGGTAGAAGAAGCATCCAGAAAATACCTCACGATAAACACTCACAAAGGTCTTTACCAGTACAACCGATTGGTATTCGGGGTAGCATCAGCTCCGGCTATTTGGCAGAGGGCGATGGAACAAGTCCTGCAAGGGATCCCGGGGACCCAGTATTATTTGGACGACATCCTGGTTACGGGCGAAAATGAGAGTGAACACCTTGCCAACCTGGAGCAGGTGCTCACTAGATTACAAGAATATGGGCTACGAGCCAACCGCCCCAAATGCGAGTTTTTCAGGAAACAAATCTCGTATTGTGGCCACGTGATTGATGAAGAGGGGTTACATAAGTCCCCAGACAAGATTGAGGCAGTAGTCAAGGCTCCAGCACCGGAAAATGTGTCGCAACTGAGGTCGTTCCTCGGGTTGGTGAACTACTGCCATAAGTTCTTGCCAAATTCCTCTACAATTCTGCACCCACTGAATGCCCTGCTGCAAACTGGAGTAGCATGGGAATGGAGTGATGAGTGTAAGCGTGCCTTTCAGAAATGTAAATGCCTAATCACTTCAAAAGAAGTATTGGCCCACTACAATCCAACACTACTGATTCGGTTGGCATGTGATGCATCTCCCTACGGCATTGGAGCGGTGCTGTCGCACAAATTCCTTGACGGTTCAGAGAGGCCAATAGCCTTTGCGTTGCGCTCGTTAACCTCAGCGAGTGTAACTACACCCAGATTGACAGGAAGGCCCTCAGCCTGGTGTGGGGGGTGAAGAAGTTCAATCACTATCTGCACGGGCAGAAATTCACCATACTGACTGATCACCAGCCTCTTGCCTCCATTTTTAACCCAAAGAAGGGCGTTCCGGTGATGACGGCGCAACGGCTGCAAAGATGGTCCCTTTTTCTAAGGGCACATCAATACGACATAGAGTATAAGGGTACGAAACAGCATGGAAACGCTGATGGGCTGTCGCGCCTGCCGCTGCCTACGGTGGAGGAAGCACCTGCAGTGGACCCTGTTGAGATATTCCATTCGACCATAGTCGAATGTCTACCTGTTACAAACTCAAGTATAGAGAAGGAAACCCAAAATGACCCGACACTGTCTCGGGTCTATTACTTGACGGTGAAGGGATGGCCAGCACATGGCGACTCACTGTTGCCAGCATTCTCGCCAAGGAGAGAACAGCTGTCAGTGTGCCGGGGGACCTTGATGTGTGGATCCCGAGTGGTAATTCCACCCAAGTTGAGAGATAGAGTGCTCAATGAGCTTCATGAGGGTCATCTGGGAGGGGTAAAAATGAAGAGCCTAGCCAGGGCATTTGTGTGGTGGCTGGGAATCGATAAAGAAATCGAGAAACTGACCAAGAGATGCACAGGATGCCAGAAAGTCCAAAACGCTCCACCACAGGCCCCGCTACACCAATGGGAGTGGCCCTCATCTCCATGGCAACGGGTACACATTGATTTTGCTGGTCCATTTATGGACTCAATGTTTTTAATCGCCGTGGATGCACATTCGAAATGGCCAGAGGTCATCAAAATGTCCTCCACCACCACGGAGAAAACTATTGCAGTCCTACGGGCCATCTTCACCAGGAATGGCTTGCCAGAACAGATTTGCTCCAACAATGGACCACAGTTTGTGCCCGAGGATTTCCGGAGGTTTTTGAGGAATAATGGGGTAAAGCATTACACATCTGCCCCATATCATCCAGCCACAAATGGATTGGCTGAGAGGTTTGTTCAGACCTTTAAAAAAGCAATAAAGGCGATGTATAACAACAACATACCACTGCAACACAAGGTGGATAATTTCTTGTTTGTTTACCGGAATGCGACACATGCAGTCACCAACCAAGCTCCAGCCATGATGTTCTTTAACCGAAGGTTAAGATGTCGCCTGGATTTGCTCAAACCAAACATAAGACGAGATGTTGAGGATAAGCAATTCCAGCACATCAATGAGAAGCCAACCAGGAGCTTCAAGATAGGGCAACCAGTCTTGGCCCGCGACTACCGAACAGAAAAATGGCAGCCAGGAATGATATGCACACAGCAGGGACCACTAATGTACACAGTGGACGTTGGAGAGAGCAGCGTGAGATGCCATGCTGACCAGATTCTAGAGTCACAGGAACAAGTCAAACCCATACCACGAGTATGCGCACCTGCTGATGAACCTGAAGTACAGATTACGTCTACCTCAGAATCAGTGGTATTGGAAGCTGATGAACCAACAAATGACAATGAGCCAGAATCGACTCCGCCGCAAGAACAGGATATTCAAGAAAGGCGCTATCCAGACAGGATCAGGAAGCCTCCTCAAAGACTGAATTTATAAATGATTACTTTCAGCTGATGTATATAGTACAGAGAAAATTGTAATTGCAATTAGTTATTATTTAATTGTTAAATGAATGTTATGTACTGTTTATCTAAAAGGGGAGGAATTGTTGTGTATGTACCTTTAAGAGAGAACTGCTTTTATACTGTAGTACCGGCAGTGACCACACCTGTATATAAAGCCGTAGCAGGCTTCTGTACTTTCAGTTCCAGCATACCCTCTGTTCAGTAAACACCTGTTATTACCGTTCTCCTGCAGTCCATGTGTTATTGGTACGCGGACACTACAGGCAGCACGCGGAAAAAGCTGGAAAATCTGAACAGGCAGTTAAAATAAGATTATCCAGGTTGTTAACTGCCTTAAGTGCCTCTCCCGCCGTTTGGTGTCTGGTCAGTTCAGGAGCCGCTGACCCGACACGCCAAAGTAGCGTGAAGGCAGGATGGAGGCGGGTTCGCAGCCCGCCGTCAATATTTCCGATTTTTCGCTACCGACCTGCCTCCAAACCCGCCCTCTGAGCTCTATTAAATTTGCGGCCACAATGTTGTGGAGCACGTATCATGCTATACTGAAATACTGCAAATATTGAGAAGAGTATTTGTACTGCACCGGTTGAACAATGAAGGCAACCTGAAGTACATGTGTAGCATGCTCATGGTCTACTAGATCAAACTCAAAGCAGACCAGTGCTCTTTGCCTTGAAGTGGTATTTGGAAATGTGTCATCAGCTAATATTTACAATCATAATTATTGTCATCTGAAACTGGAGATTAGCAAAACTATACTGCAAAATGGTCAAATAATGAAAATATTGTGATCCATATGTTAACAATAGTGTTTTTTTTTAATTCATTGATGGGATGTGGGCGTCGCTGGCTAGGCCTGCATTTAGTGCCCATCCCTAATTGCCCTTGAGAAGATGGTGGTGAGCCGCCTTCTTGAACTGCTGCAGTCCATATGGTGTAGGTACACCCACAATGCTGTTAGGGAGTTCCAGGATTTTGGCCCAGCGACAGTGAAGGAACGGCGATACAGGTCCAAGTCAGGATGGTGTGTGGTTTGGAGGGGAACTTGTAGGTGGTGATGTTCCCATGCGTCTGCTGCCCTTGTCCTTCTAAGTGGTAGAGGTCGCGGGTTTGGAAGGTGCTGTTGAAGGAGCTTTGGCGAGTTGCTGCAGTGCATCTTGTAGATGGTACACACTGCAGCCACAGTGCACCGGTGGTGGAGGGAGTGAATGTTGAAGGTGGTGGATGGAGTGCCAATCAAGCGGGCTGCTTTATCCTGAATGGTGTCGAGCTTCTTGAGTGTTGTTGGAGCTGCACTCATGCAGGCAAGTGGAGAGTATTCCATCACACTCCTGACTTGTGCCTTGTAGATGGTGGAAAGGCTTTGGGGAGTCAGGAGGTGAGACACTCGCCGCAGAATTCCCAGCCTCTGGCCTGCTCTTGTAGCCACAGTATTTATATGGATGGTCCAGTTCAGTTTCTGATCAATGGTAACCCCCAGGATGTTGATAGTGGGGGATTCAGCGATGGTAATGCCATTGAATGTCAAGGGGAGATGGTTAGAGTCTCGCTTGTTGGAGATGGTCATTGCCTGGCACTTGTGTGGTGCGAATGTTACTTGCCACTTGTCAGCCCAAGTCTGAATGTTGTCCAGGTCTTGCTGCATATGGACACGGACTGCATCAGTATCTGACGAGTCTCAAATTGTGCTGAACAGTGTGCAATCATCAGCGAACATCCCCACTTCTGACCTTATGATGGAGGGAACGTCATTGATGAAACAGCTGAAGATGGTTGGGCCTAGGACACTGCCCTGAGGTACTCCTGCAGTGATGTCATGTGATTGAGATGAATGACCTCCAACAACCACAGCCAACTTCCTTTGTGCTAGGTATGATTCCAACCAATGGAGAGTTTTCCCCTTGATTCCCATTGACTTCAGTTTTGCTAGGGCTCCTTGATGCCACACTCAATCAAATGCTGCCTTGATGTCAAGGGCAGTCACTCTCACCTCACCTCTTTGTAATGATCTATAACATGTCATTCTATAGTGGACACTAGGTGGAGCCGTAGAGCTGTATATAGCTGTATGTATATTAAGACTACATTACCCATGAGGCACTAGGCTACCCACAAGGCAGCAGTCAAGATGGAAGCCTCTACAGATACTGTACCAATCCATATGTGCTCAATAAAGTAACTAGCAAAAGCTAGCTGTGTTCATAATAAGAAGGTCTATTTATTAATGAACATAAGATGGTACCAGGATACCAAGAGTTGTAAATATCTGCTAAAAAATTGTGAAAAGCGACATGGAGAATTTGAAGCCACCAGAGCGTTTGAATCTCGAGGGAAATGTCGACTACAATTGGCGGATTTTTAAACAACAATTCGAACTCTACATTGCTGCCATCGGATTCGGTACAAAGCCAGACACAAGGAAGATAGCGTTGCTGCTTACGGTTGCAGGCCCACAGGTGATAGAGGTATTTAGTACATTTGTATTTAATCCAGAGGAGAACAGAGAAAAATTAGAAGATGTGCTAAAAAAATTTGATGCACATTGCTCTCCCAAAAAGAATGAGACCTATGAAAGATACATCTTCTGTTCTCGGACACAGCAGCAAAATGAGACTTTTGATAGCTTTATAACTGATCTGAAACTGAAAGCACAGACATGTAATTTCTCTGAGCTCAAAGCATCCATGGTTCGTGACCAGATTGTGTTTGGTATTCATGATAAAAAATTCAGGGAACATCTGTTGAGAGAAACCGAACTAAATTTGGAAAATGCAGTGAAAATATGCCAAGCCAGCGAGCTAGCTCGAAAGCACGCGAAGACTTTCAGTGAAATCAATAATGATGCGATTGTAATGAGTGATAATGCTGCTGTCAGTGCTGTGTCCTACAAGGGGAAGAAACGTGGGCAGAACAGAAATGAAAAGCAATCGGAGGATGAAATTTTTAATTGTAAACGCTGTGGTTACAAACACCAGTTAAGACAATGCCCAGCGTTTGGAAAAATGTGCACAAAGTGTAATGGAAAGAATCACTTTGCCAAACAATGCTTTTCAAAAGTAAAAACTAAGAAAGGGCAACAAGTTAATGTGATTGAGGACACTGATTTTTTGTAGGAATGGTGCCATGTGACGATATCAAAAAAGATACAGAAAATGTGCAGCCCTCAGAAATGGACAATGCTGAACATAAAGTCAATGCAGTAAAAGTGGACAAATGGATGATCCCACTGCAGATAAATGGAGCATTAGTTACATTGAAACTGGACACTGGGGTAAAAGCAAACTTAATCAGTATGAGTGACATAAAAAATATGAAAGAAAAGCCCAAAATACAGAAAAAGTCAGTACTACTGAAGGACTATAATGGACAGAAAATAGATAGCTTAGGTGTATGCAGACTCAAAGTGACAGTCAAAGACAAAGTGCACCATCTCATGTTTTCTGTTGTGGCTGAAAGACTTGATTCGATACTAGGTGACAAAGCTTGTGAAGACTTAGAACTGGTCAAGAGAGTCTACCGTATAAACTGTGCCATAAGCAGACCAGATGACTCAGGTGATGAAGCAGAGAGCCCATCAAGGATGAAAAGGCCAAAGGGTATCCATGTCTTCAAAAAGCCTAGTTTCTCCAAGAAGAAAGAAAAAGACTTTAAGGTCAAAGAGAAGCCAAAGGAAGAAAAGCACAAAGAGGAAAAACACAAGGAGAAAAAGTCCAAAGATATAACCACAGCAGATGTTGTTAAGCAGTGGAAAGAGAAAAAGAAAAAGAAGAAGCCTGCACCAGAGCAGGAAGCAGTTCCGGTGGATACTCCTTCTTCCCTCAGGCCAATCTTTGGTGTTCCATTAGCCGAGGCTGCTGAGAGGACTATGCTGTATGATGGGATCCAGCTGCCAGCAGTTTTTCGAGAGTGCATTGACTACATTGAGAGTTATGGCATGAAGAGTGAAGGAAACACTGAAACCCTCTCCAAGCAAAGATCGCAAGGAGACCTCGATCTATACAAGAGCAGATTGATGACAATGCCACAACTGCATCTTGTCATTCGCCGCCAGAACAATCTCATGAAGACACATCAGACTTACCCGTGTTGAGAAGATCCAAACGTGAAGTAAAAGAGCCTGATAGACTTAATCTTTGAGTACAATGTAAAGCTTTGAAAATGTGTTGACTGTTTTGAAAATGTTTATGTTTATAGAGCACTAACAAAAGTGTTACTGATATTATCTTTATTGTTTTCTTTAAAGTTGATTGATATTGATTTTGTTAAACCTCAAAGAAAGGGGGATGTAATGATCAATAACATGTCATTCTATAGTGGACACTAGGTGGAGACGTAGAGCTGTGTAGAGCTGTATATAGCTGTATGTATATTAAGACTACATTACCCATGGGGCACTAGGCTACCCACAAGGCAGCAGTCAAGATGGAAGCCACTACAGATACTGTACCTAGTCCACATGTGCTCAATAAAGTAACTAGCAAAAGCTAGCTGTGTTCATAATAAGAATGTCTATTTATTAATGAACACAAGACTCTTGAGTTCAGCTCTTTTGTCCATGTTTGGACCAAGGCTGTAATGAGGTCAGGAGCTGAGTGGTCCTGGCGGAACCCAAACTGGGTGTCAGTTAGCAGGTGATTGCTGAGTAAGTGCCGCTTGATAGCACTGTCGACGACACCTTTGCTGATGATTGAGAGTAGACTGATGGGACGGTAATTGGCCGGGTCAGATTTGTCCTGCTTTTTGTAGACAGGAGATACTTGGGCAATTTTCCACATTGCTGGGTAGATGCCAGTGTTGCACTTCAAGGCCAATTCATTCGTTGTGAATCACTTTAGAAAATTCTCAGGATGTGACAACATGCTATATAAATGCTATTTTTTTCTTTAAACCCACCATTATAGAGAACTCAGTCTATCATGATCATCTCATCTCAATACTGTAGGGGGTTTTGTTCCAGGGGCTTATTGTAGGTCAGCCAGTTATGTTTTCCTGAGCTGCCCTGCCCACTGTGCGGTTGCGAATCACTTTCCCCTTCCTGATTCTGAGCTCAGGACTTATCGAGTGGTAACAAGGACAAATGAACAGACCAGTGGATTGGTGCAAGGAAAACCAATGTTTATTAATTAGAAAAGCTAACACTACAAGAAAAACAGTATTATACAGAAGATAAAAGAAATCGCTATGGATGCAATACAGTTTTACACTTAACGGGAGAAGAAACGGACACAACGAGGGAAAAATTCTAAAATCACAATTTTGTAATACCCCTTTAACTCCCACCCTTACACCTAGCTAGGTTGTCTTGTGACAGCCAGAAAGATAATGCTCACCGGTGAAACAGATGAAAAGGCCTGGCCCTTGTGCCCCGCTGCTGCCGTCAAAATGTGCTTGCGATGCTTTCTAGATGGTTTTCCTTCTTGGTTGGTAGCAGACAAACAGGACACTGGGCCGAGGCGAAGAGAGAGAGAGCGAGGTGCTGGACCGCCCCAGTTATATCCTCTCGGCAATGGGTCATTATCACGCCTCATCAGTCCGTTCCATTGTCCGATTTGGGCTCGAAAACGTAAGACAAGAGGACCTTGATTTTGGCCCATTTACGTTGATGGCACCGATCAGTACCACAACTGCCTTTCCATTGTTTTCTGAATGTCCTTAATTGTTCTGAATGTTCCTCAATTGTTCTGAATGTTCCTCAAGCAACTGGGACTATCTCCACCCGAACTTAGATTGTGTAGGCAAACAATTGATAACCTGCCTCAGGGCGTGAATACAACTGAGCTTGCCTCACTGCATTGTTCAAATTAAACATGCAGTCTGTGAAGCTATCAGAAAATCCATATGGATGCCGCAGGCCCTTTGGCCATGTGTCTGACCGAAACCATTTTGAGAGGCCCTGGATTTTTAAAACACAGTCACTCCAAGGTTTCTTTAATAACTCCAATTAATCTTCGGGGGGGGAACATATGAAATTTTGCGAATCCCTTCTGTCCCCCCTGTGGATACTGAAACTTGCTTGAAGTGTCCATTCAAGGTGAGCAAAATTTCTGACCGCCGCAAACAACCCTCCCCTTTATTACCTATCCCCAATCCCTCGACACATACATTCCCTTACTTGGAGAGAGCCCCGGTGTACAGCAGGCATTCGGATAGAAAACAAGGTTGAATTACAACAATCCCAGCACGGAGGGGTCCAAATACCCCTGCACCACTTGGGATGAAACAGTGTTTCACATACTATGCATTCTTTATTAAAATAATGAAACAGGCGGCCATCACTCGCAAGTGATGCATCACAGAACTCACACGGGTGTTCTGTCTACCCGAACATACTGGTCCTTCCATACCCTTTGTGTTCTAACTACCACCTCGGGACTCCTTTTCCTACACTGGATGCAAACCAGGTAGAGGATGATCCCGAGCTGACAGATTACTAGTATGTGCGATGCCAGACGAATCCAGGAGGGGACCTCTATATTCTCAAAGATGTCCCACCAGGGTGGGGTCGTAATACTGAAAATATCGGCCCCTATCTGGACAGTCTTCCGTTCCAGCGTGTAAAAGTGTTTTGGGGAAACCACTACTGCTTTTAATAGTTTAACGAGGTGTTCTGGGAGAGGGGGGATCTGGTAGCCGAAGTGGGCTACATACTTTTGGAGGTTGGTGAAATTGTCTTTCACAGTGAGGTGAACAGTGGATGGTTCAGGGATGGGACAATTCGTGATTGTGCCACTTGAACTTCTGCCTCGGGTTTAAAGCAGAAACTGCTGTCACTCACCGCGCACCAGCTGTGCTGACCGTGCTGGTAGTGGGATGCTGCTGTGGTGACGCAGTATGTCCCACCTCCTATATACGCCACCTGGGGGGGGGACATGGCCTTGTGCCATGGCTTCCATGGTGCAGTTTATAGGCTTCGCGTCAGCAGCTCTGAACCCACACTGTGGATTTGAATAGGTGTTCAAGTGCTGGGGACACAGGATTATGTGTGATCCCCGGCTACGGCACCCCGAGAGGTCAGTACCCGTCATAGCATGCTCCCACTTTATGACGTAGGGCGGGACCGCTGTAAAACAAATGTGTGCACCCCCCTGAATGACTCCAATGTTCTCCACCCTGTATACCGGCGCAGGTCGGGCCGTCCCGCCCATGACTGGCATCCTTACAACTATCCCTATGATGGTGTGGTTGGAACGCCCACAGTCCACTGGGACTGGGTAGGCCTCAGAAGCTAGGCGGAGCTGGCACGGACTTAATGTGTTCTCAAAAGGGTGGAGGGCTGCGAGGTGCTTGTTGCTGATCCAGGATGGGACCAAACCTTGTTTTAGATCCTCCAGATTATTGCGGCCCTCGCCTAGCAACCATGCCCCGTACAAAACGCACACCTCGTTTTGCGCCGCCTGGTCTGACGCATTCCGATCCTCCCTAATGAGCGCATTCACCGTCTTTGCATGCTTCTCCAGCTCCGCTATGATCTCCTTTAAATGGAGAGTCATGGCCTGGTCTTCGTGCAGTTCCGAACCCACCACCTTATTCTCATCAGTCAAAACCTTCTTTAACTGGGCCTTCAAACCATTGATCTGCGACTGCAGTTCAATGTCATCTAAACTATTAATGACCGAAGACCCCGTATTAAAACTCGTTAACACATCGTTAACACTACCCCTCTTTTGTCTCCCCACCCAGTCCCCAGCCTCACGGCTATGCGTATATAATTTGGTCTTATCGACCTCTGAAAAATCGAATTCATAAAACCTTTGAAACGTTTCTTTTAACAGGGCTTGATATAGTTTGGCTGTCTCTGCAGGGCACCACGCGGGCAAGTGCACCTCTGTGAGATTTAAAACCACCGAGGCCACCGCGTAATACACCCCTTGATACAGCACCTGGTCTGTGGGTATCAGCACCAGGCCGTTCCCTGGTCCCTTGGTGGTGGTGGGGCATCCCTCTGCTACAGTCTGTGACGTCGGGGCCTTGGGCAGGGGCTGTCGGGGACGGGTCACTAATTCAGTGGCATTAACCGAGATTGGGGAGTATGGGATTGCGCATGCGTCCAGGCGCGATTCCCAATCCATCCCCCTCCCGTTATCTTGCCACTGGCTGCGGAAAATGATGGAAATGCCTGTGGGGCAGACCTTCTCTGAACCCCACATACAGACATAGATCCCCTGATCCGGTTCCCACCATTTGTCCCAGCACACACTTAACCCTCCCTGGGTCCCTGTGATGGTCCTGTGGGTGTTATTCCCTAACCTCTCCCACTCTACCCTGGGGTTCCCCATATCCTTACTTAATTTTCTAAGCCACCACCACCTATCCAGGGGAACGTTGCCTTTACATGACAAACATATTCCTTTTCCCACGGTGACGCTAATCCTTGGGGTGACAATTCGTATCCTCGGGCACTGGAGGGAGGTCTCCCCATATGAAAAACCGGTCTGGCTCAAGTACTGGGTCGAATTTGACCCCAGCCATCCGGGCCAGCTCCCCTCGTGAGTGTACAAGGCGATTTCATCTGCCTCGCGTAGGCCACTCCCATCGTGGGCTAGGGGCGCCGTTTTTCCGGAGCATCCGAAGATGTGGTGGTCCTTGGTGTCACCCCTTCTCGCGAGGCTCAGCCCAGACAGGGCGAGCAGGATCACGCCTCCGAACATTCCCTTTTAATTCCCTGTAAAAGATAAAGAACATCTAGCGGGGCTCCCTGTAGGCTTCCTGGCTCGGGTGAAGTGTGAGCGGGTCCCTCGGCCACGGCTCACGTAGACAACACTGGAATGGTTCCATCTTAAAATTACACTACGGTTCCACACCTTATAATTAACCTAAACATCCTAACTTAAAACTACAAACTTAACTGCTAAAGTTATATACATCCACCGCCCGTCTCCGAGCGGCCAGCTCAAATTCTGTCAGGACTGCTGCAGGCTGCTCCCTGCGGCATGGCTGTACTGACCTTTACTTCCGGTCCCTCACAGCCCGCGACTGCTGGCTGAGGACCTTTGTCTTTCGACTTAACTTTAACACGGGAGGTAGCCCCTTTAAACTGGGGAACCGGCGACCATGTCTTCCTAGGCTGGGGTGTCCGAGGGGACCTCCTAGGAAGTGCTATTGGTGGGGCTACCCTGGTGAGTGGACCCTTGCTGTGGGTCACAGTCCTCGCTGGCTGGGGGCTTTTCCCCTGTGGCTCCTCCCTTCCCAAGTCTGAGCTGGGGACAAGCAACCCCTCGCTGCCTGCTGCCGGTGGCTGGGAGTTTTCCTCTCCAGGTTCAAAACCTGGGTCGGGGGCGGGGCTACCTGCCTCGGGCTCTTCCTCCTCCCCATCTGAGTCCCAGAATAGAGGGGGAGTGGTTTGGACAGGGGCCTGGGTGACTCCTCCCCTGACACACGCGACTGCGCCTGCATGTGCTGTCTGTGAGCTGGGACCTGCTGGGAGCTGAGGATTTCTAACCTCGGGTTGGATCCCAGCTGCCTGCTTTTTCGCCTCCGGTCTAAACAGCTTACATTGGTTTATATGAAACCATTTCGTCCGCCGGGGCAATTTTACGGCGTAAACCATGGGGCTGGCTTTATCTACTATGCTATAGGGTCCCATGTACTGTGGCTCCAAACTCCCTACTCGGGCGTAGTTCCTCACCATTACCTGGTCCCCTATCTCCCACTGATGACTTTTGTTAGGCTCGAGCAGCAATCGGTTATTCCGATGCTGCTTCCCCATACTACCTGCTGCCTGCTCGTAAATCTGCTTCAGGCGCTCGAGGAGTGTTCGGGCGAATTTATCCCGGTTTACCTCCCGAAGCTGCCCTTCAGTAAGAACTGGGGCTAGGACATGGGTGGGGGTTCTCATGACCCTACCGGTCATGAGCTCGTGCGGGGAATACCCCATACTCTTTGACTGACTGGCCCGGATCCCCATGAGGACTAGAGGCAGGACCTCTGCCCATTTTGGGGGCGAGTCCACTGTCTCCTTCCTCAGCCTTTCTTTGACGGTGCGGTTCATGCGTTCCACAATCCCTGAGGACTGTGGATTGTGGGCTACGTGCCACTTCCCCTGAATACCGAGCAGCATAAGGGTATTCTGCATGACCTGGCCGGTGAAGTGGCTTCCCTGGTCGGACTCCACAAACTGGGGTAGCCCCCACCGCGAGAACACCTCCCGTACCAAGATCCTTGCAGTCCCTAATGCTGTGGCTTTTCTACAGGGAAGGCCTCGACCCACTTGGAAAACACGTCCACCAGGACGAGGCAGTATTTGTAGCCTCCCTGGGTGGTGGGCAGGGGCCCGATGTAGTCCATCTGGATCGACTGCCATGGTCCCTCTACCCTCCTAACGTGTCCCATGGGCACCTTCCTTCTGTGGGGGTCGGGGTTATTTGCAGCGCACACAAGACAGCTAGCGCAGAACTCGCGGACATCTTCCCGGAGTCCTGGCCACCATCCCGCCTGTTCCACCTGCTGCCAGGTGGCCTCAGGCCCGGGGTGTCCTGCTCCCGGCCCTTCATGGGCCAGTTGAAGGAACTCCCTCCGGTGCTGCTGGGGTACTACCCACTGTCCTTCCTTGAACAGCATGCCTTCTCTTATGGAGAGGGCTGCCACGCCGTAAGGGCCTTCTATCCTCCTACCCTCGCTCACTGCGCTAGTGACGGTTTTCAGGACAGGGTCCTGGGCTTGGACCGTTTTAAGATCCGGGGCTAATGCTACCCCTAAGTTCCTCTGGGTCCCACCCCTGCCTCTAACTGCCGCCACGGGCCCGGACCCATAGGGGTCCCAGAAAATGCCGGTGCGGGCACCCTCCTTGGCCAGCGTGTCGGCTTGCTGATTGCCCTGGCTGCGGGGTTCTGTGGAGGAGTGGGCCTTCACTTTGTGGATGAAGACCTCGCCTTCCTCCCCCAGGACTGCCAGGATTTTCTCCAGCAGGGGTTTTACTGTTAAGGGCCTCCCGTCGGCGGAGGTATATCCGCGACGGGACCAGATGGCCAGGTATTCCGTGCACGAGTTGCAAGTGAACATACTGTCCGAGCAAATCGTGTATGGGGTGGGAAAGATTTCGGGGTGGGTAACCACGTACACCACCGCGGACAGTTCAGCCTGCTGGGCGCTCATGGTGCTGGGGAGCTTGATCGCCAAGGCAATGTTAGCCGATGGGTCATAGACTCCACATCCCGTGAGACGTTCACCAGCGGATACCATGCTGGAACCGCCTACATAGATCTCACGGCCTGTGGGATGTATCCTGGCCCGTAGACCAATGTTCACCTCCCATACCCCAACACTGATGGGCTGTTCCGGGATATACCATGTTAGCCGTGAGCTTCGGCTCGCAAAGGCCCCTCACCCTCAGATCCATCTGGGAAAGGAGGAGGGTCCAGCGCGCAATGCGGGCACTGCTGACTGTCCCATCTTTAATCCTCCCGTCCAGAAGCATCTGGGTGGGCGTGTGATGCGTGAGGAGGGTGATAGGAGAGGTGCCTGTGAAGATCAAGGATCTTTTCACGGCCCAATACGTGGCCAAAAGGTGCCGCTCGCAAATTGAGTAGCTCCTTTCCACGTCAGTGAGTGCTCTGGAGGAGTAGACCACGGGTCTTAGCCTGCCGTGCCGCTCCTGGAGCAGCACAGCACTGAGATTATCCCCGCTGGCCGCTACCTCCAGAAAGAACTCTCTCCCTCCATCTATCGCTCCCAGGGCTGGTGCGGTCTGCAGGTCCCTCTTGAGCTGGACAAATGCTGCCTGGCACCCCTCATCCCAAGACCACTCCACTCCCGGGGGTATTGCTGTTGAGCACCCGATAGTCCACCGTGGCTCTCCATGAATTGTCCGGTTTCTTGACCGGCCAAAGCGGAGAATTAACATGGGTGGCTATGGGCCTCAACACTCCCTGCTGCACCAACGAGGATATGGCCATCTCCATATCGGGCTCTGCTTCTCTAGGAAAGTTATACTGCTTCTGTGGCCGGGCCATGGGGTCCCCGTCTACCCTGACCTCAAACCCAGTGACCCTCCCACTGTCGTGTTTGTGTGTGGCGAACGCAGCTAGGTGAGCCTGCATGAATGCTTTAAATTCCTCCAGGACACCCTCCACCATGAGCCCGAGGTCGTAACCTCCTTTCGGCTTCACAGTACACAGGGTTCCCTTCCCTTCTTTTCCTGGGATGACTACCACGCCATTCTCCTCACCCGTGTCGGCTCCCCAAAGGCAATGATTTCGGAGATCCACGAGGATCCCGTGGCCCACGATGAAGTCAGCCCCGAGGATTCCCTTTCCTCCCTCCGCTTCCCACCTCGCCAGGACACACGTCCACTTGGTTTGGAGTGGGCCCAGGCGGATTGAGAGCGGCTTGGAGAATGCTCCCGCCTGTTCCTTACCGGTGAACCCCGATAGAACGTATGGAACTCCGCTAGACAGAGGTGAGGTGGTGGGGTTAGCTGCATGGATCACGGTGCATGATGCCCCCGTATCCAGCAAATAAGTCCCTTTAGCCTTCTCTACCTCCATCTGCACGAGCGGTCTCTTCCATCCATCATACCGGAGAGCACACAGGTAGACAGGCTGTGCGGGCTCTAGTCATTGCGGGGCTTCATCAGAGGGGGTTGAGGGAGCTACCACACCGGTAGTGGCTGCTATTTTCCCCTGGCTGGCCATAAAAGATCGCATGGCCTCAAAAAATGACTCCATGGCAGCGGGGGTAATTCCTGTCTCTGCCTCCCCCGTCGCTGCCTTTTGGGCTGGGGCGGGGGGATTCTTTCCCTTGGTGTCCTTCCAGGGGTTTTTACAATCTTTGCGCCAGTGGCCGTCCTTCCCGCACCCATAGCAGTTTAACTTAGCCTGGGCGGGACGATTCCCTTCCTGGTGCCATTCCCTTTTATGCTGGGCCCCTGGTTTAACCTCGTGGACTTTCCCCTTGGGTTGGGGCGTCTCGATACCCCTGATATTTCTAAACGCTACTGTGAGCTGGCGGATCACCATTTCTTCGGTGGTCTGGGGGCTTCGGGGGTCAAACCAGGCCGCAGCTTGAGTTCGAATTTGGGGCAGGCAGTTTGTCGTGAGACAGCGGAGCCAATGGGCCAATTGATCTCTGTTCAGGAATGCCCGCACTGGCATTCCCGGGCATGCGCTCCGGTAGACTGGCCACAGCCTGTCTGCAAACGCCTGTGGGTTCTCCCCGGGGAGCTGTACCGTTTTTTCCACCCGGGCGAACGGACTCCCGTCATTTAGTCCCATGGCCTCCAATATCTCATCCCTTAACTCCTCGTAATCCTTCTGCCCCTTTTTGCACTCATCTGATAAGGTTTGGAGGAGGTCACTACCCAGAGAAAACAGCAGCATTTTTGTTTGTTCTGCTTCATCGCAGTCATTAACGCACGCTGCCTGCTCTATCTCACGGAAGTGTAGAGAGGGGTCTCCCTTCACTGTAAGCTTAGGGATATGGCTAACCATGGCCCTGAGCTGTTGGGTGCCATGCGGCACTACAAACTGGTTCTGCATGGCCCCTAGGTCCTCACTATCGGCGGGCGGGCCATACCTCCGTTGTCGGAGGGGGTACACTGGTCCCGGTCCCGGTCTCTCTACCAGGGCTTGCTGGGTCTCCCCTAATGCTTCATCCTCCACCCCCCCTTGCTGCCAGACCTCCTGAAAACTCGGGGCTATGGGTGGTGGCCGTGAAACCTCTGGTTCCCTAACCAGCGTCGTTCTGGGAGCTGCCTGTGGGACTTCCCTGCTTGGGTTGCCGGTAAAATCCGACTGGCCTGCCTTCGGGCTAATGAGGCATACCATGCCCTTCGCCCTCGCTAAAGCCATGCTCAAGCTTTCTATTTCTTGCCTGCAGGGGCCATGATCTGCCTCCTCAAACCCCCGAGCGCAGGCCAGCTTATAGGCTGCTTTTACTTCGCCTACCTTTTCCTCCTGTGCCTTCAGTTCCCCCGTGAGGCGGCCAATCTCCGTCTTTAATCTCCTCTCTTTCTCCCTGGATTCTCTTGCCTGATATTCTGCGTGTTCTGCCCTGAACCTAGCGCTCCCCTCCAGCTCAGCTATCTTGCCTTCCAGCCTTTCTACCCTGGCCTGGTGCTCACGCTGCACTTCAGCGGCCTGGCTTTCCATGTGCTCTACCTTCCCCCGATGGTCCCGGACCATCGCTGCCCTCTCCTGGCTTACAGCCTCCAGGGCCACTAGCACCTTCCCTTCCGCTGCAACCTTTTCCTGCAGCTCCCAGGACAAATGCCTTATTTTAGTTTCCTTACTGGCCACTGCTTGGTCCAGTATCAGAGCCTGCTTTTTATGACACATAAGCCATACCGCTTTTTCAATGCCCTTGCGGCGCTCTTTACTAGCCGTCCACTGGGCGGCTGCCTCTAGGGGACGCTCGGCTTTTAACATATCGCTCACCCACTTTTTCGCGATATTTACCTTGCCGCACACATAGGTAGACAACCTTTCCTCCATTGCGGATTCCTCCTCCGCACCACTGTCTGCCTTGTTACACACTTTCGCCTGACCTCCTACCTGGCTCGCCATTTCTGTAGTGGGTTTTGTTCCAGGGGCTTATTGTAGGTCAGCCACTTATGTTTTCCTGAGCTGCCCTGCCCACTGTGCGGTTGCGAATCACTTTCCCCTTCCTGATTCTGAGCTCAGGACTTATCGAGTGGTAACAAGGACAAACGAACAGACCAGTGGATTGGTGCAAGGAAAACCAATGTTTATTAATTAGAAAAGCTAACACTACAAGAAAAACAGTATTATACAGAAGATAAAAGAAATCGCTATGGATGCAATACAGTTTTACACTTAACGGGAGAAGAAACGGACACAACGAGGGAAAAATTCTAAAATCACAATTTTGTAATACCCCTTTAACTCCCACCCTTACACCTAGCTAGGTTGTCTTGTGACGGCCAGAAAGATAATGCTCACCGGTGAAACAGATGAAAAGGCCTGGCCCTTGTGCCCCGCTGCTGCCGTCGAAATGTGCTTGCGATGCTTTCTAGATGGTTTTCCTTCTTGGTTGGTAGCAGACAAACAGGACACTGGGCCGAGGCGAAGAGAGAGAGAGCGAGGTGCTGGACCGCCCCAGTTATATCCTCTCGGCAATGGGTCATTATCACGCCTCATCAGTCCGTTCCATTGTCCGATTTGGGCTCGAAAACGTAAGACAAGAGGACCTTGATTTTGGCCCATTTACGTTGATGGCACCGATCAGTACCACAACTGCCTTTCCATTGTTTTCTGAATGTCCTTAATTGTTCTGAATGTTCCTCAATTGTTCTGAATGTTCCTCAAGCAACTGGGACTATCTCCGCCCGAACTTAGATTGTGTAGGCAAACAATTGATAACCTGCCTCAGGGCGTGAATACAACTGAGCTTGCCTCACTGCATTGTTCAAATTAAACATGCAGTCTGTGAAGCTATCAGCAAATCCATATGGATGCCGCAGGCCCTTTGGCTATGTGTCTGACCGAAGCCATTTTGAGAGGCCCTGGATTTTTAAAACACAGTCACTCCAAGGTTTCTTTAATAACTCCAATTAATCTTCGGGGGGGGGAACATATGAAATTTTGCAAATCCCTTCAATACCAACAAATAAGTGAGCCTGTATATATAAATATGAACCTGTATTAATTAATTCCAGCCTGCATGTTGACAGAATGAAATGCTCTTTTGTTTCATCGTATAATTTTATTTTGTGGAGAAGCACGCAACTCAACATGCGTATGGACAGCAGCCGCAGGTACCTTAAGAAAGTTCCATGGCCTTGCTCCACCCTTCCTCTGCAACTTCCTTTGGCTTTATATCCCAGCTCACACATTCTGCTCCACTTAGTCTGGACTCCTGTGCATTACCCCTTCCTTCCTTCCTCTCTCCTCCACCATCAAGCTTTTGTCCATTATGGCCTTCCTGTTGGGATTACTCTATCTAAACCCCGACTCTTTGTTTCATCTTTCATCTTCAGAAGCCTCCTCAAAAAATAAGTCTTCAACCTCGCCTTAGATCGCCTCTACTAGCTCTTCTTCCAATTCCTGCTGTGTGTTCTATTTTCTCCCTTTCTTCTGAAGCAGCTTATGTTGAAAAAGCTATACACAGTGTAAGTTGACAGGAAATCCAAAAAAAAGCAATAACTCAGATATCAAAACATTTGGGCCGGAGTTTTCCAGGGTAGTAGTGGGCGCCATCGGTGGTGGGTTGGGTGGGAAAGTTGTTATTTTTGACAGCGGGTGGGGAATCCGCTGTCACCCCAGGAGCATCTGTCACCGCGGAGCCGACCCGACCGGCAGTGGCGGGTGACCCAATTGAGATGATTAACAGTTAGTTGTCAGATCTTTAACAGGCTTTTTAAAACTTATTTTTTAAACTTAACTGCATGGCCACGGGAACCACGCTGCTCAGGAAGCATGTCTGTCAACCTGAGGCAGGAATTCCATGGCCATTGCTCCAGCTGATTACTTGACAGCATCAAATGTACAGTAAAAGCTCCCACCTGACAGATGCTCACTTTCCTCAGGCAGAAGCTATTGCTCAGTCCATTTCCAGTACAGATTCTGCAGGCTGCAAGTCTTTCCAGCAAAGTCCCCATCCAGTGTCACCTCATTGGAAGAACTCTCTCACCATTGACAGAATGATTCTGTCATCTGTACTTCACTTGCCATCAATTCATCAACACGGGTGCTGGTTATACTCAGAATCGGACCACGATGAGCCCCAACACCAGCAGCACCAACAATAACACCAACCTTCTCCGCAATCACCTGATGCTGCACAGGACACAGGGCATCAGCACCCGAGCACATTGCTGCCTGGGAGGCCAGGGATGGCCTCAACATGGCCAGATTTACTTCACTTGACGCTGTACACCCATATGGCTGCCACATAATGCGCCAGGTTGGCACCACCCAACACCAACACCATAAAGCATCCCTACAATGACCAAGCCATTCCTTTCACACTCATCACTCTTGCGGGGGGTAGCGTTATGTCTCACCATTCACTGCAACTCACTAAACCACTTTCAAAGGTGCACACAAATCTGTCCAAGACCGGAAAGTGTTGAAAATAAAGATTTTTATATTTGACACCACATTAACAGAAACTTTATATAAACATTGCATAAAACACCCAAGTGGCTACCCTTGTGTGTTGTTAGTTGGTATGATTGCACTAGGATGAGGGTGAGTGTGAGGGGTGGCTAGTGAGGTGGGGATGTGATAATGTAGATAGAGAGAGAGGGATGGGTGGAGGTGCAAGGTAAGTTGGTGTGAGTAAGGATGTGCAGGAGTAGGGTAGGGAAGGCAGAGTGATGGGGATGTGATGAGAGGCACAGCAGGATGAGGTTGAGTGTGGCTTTGTACTAACGTTTCCTGATCTACTGAGATCATTGAAACATTTGCGGCACTGCACCCAGGTCCTCCTGACCACATCCCTGCTTGTGACCTCATCTGCAATTTGCAACCAGGCTGTTTTGGTCTCCTGGGGAGGTCTCTTCCACCCATCAGAAGGGAAGAGGACCTCCCTGCGTGCTCTGACTCCCTCCATGAGCATATGGAGGGTGTCACCGGAGAACCTGGGTGCAGCCCTCTGCCTCTGTGCAGTTATTGTCTGTGTTTGCAGCACTCCAGTGCTGTAGTACACTGACTGCACTATGTTAGATTTAACTTCAAATCTAATGTGGCCATGGTCCCTTTAAAGATCCCGGCTGAAAACATGTCATGAATGATGTCACCAGACCCACTCCATTTAATTGGGCAGGCTAACGCAATGGGTGGGCTTAATAGGCCCTATTAATGTAAATTAGTTTTCAGCAGTGGGATGGAGCCAGCAGCGGGATCGCGACCCACCATCGCCACCGCCCGCACCGGACCCACCGATGTAGGCAAAACTCTGGCCTCGGTCATCATGCTAGATTCATATTAGAGCTATCTACTCTAATCCCATTTCACTGCTGTTTCTCCATACCCTTTCATATTTTCCAAGTGTTTATCTAACGCCCACTTAAATGTTATGATTGACTTGGCTTTTGCTGCTCTCAACAAAAATATATACACAAGGCACTGAAATCAATTCCCATTTGGCAAATATCTTGTGTTTTTCCCTTCAAAATATATATTCATTGGTCTGCTAGCTAGCAGAAAATGAACTGTCGCACAGTTTCTTCTCTGCTTTTATTTCATCCTCTCACACTATGTTTGTTCTTACTTTTTTTAAGAAAACGTATATAATAGCTTGATCTTTTGACCAGTGCTACTGTTACCTAAAAGAATGCAATTGAATACGGTGGAATACATAATATCTATGATGTCACGAGCATGAATCACTCCTAGTATCATAGAAGGTGAATACAACAGTCAGCCACACTGCTATCAAAAAAGCTGTATTGACCAAATATTGACTCTGAATCCTTTCATTCTTGGTGCAGATCAATTATTGTATTCTTATCCAATTTAAATTCCTTAGTGCATTAGCTGATTCAGCAGGTCCATGAAATGACAGTAGAGACAAGCAGCAAAAGTATGCTGCCTTCTTGTTGCCTTTTGACTCATCAGCTCTGCCCAGAAAATAGTTTTCAGTCATTCTTTAATAATCATATCCCTGGCTTGACAAATATACTACAGTTAGGTTTTGCGACTAGTTGAGTTCAATGGCAGTGATTTACACTGGAAAACTGAAGGGAAATTAGCGATGGAATGCGATAAATCATGTAAACCCTCTCACTAATTAATATAATTTACTGGCACAGAATAGCTTTTGCGCAGAAGCTCTGCATCAGCACAAAGTCCAGCATCAGAAATCATGCATAGCACAAATGCAGGCACAAGCACCAAAGAAAAAGCTTAGCCCTATATAGAACGTATGAGTCATTCTTTATAGCTTATAACAGAAGATGCAGAGACCTTTCCAGTGTGACACTACTCAGACAGCAATGTGCAATTACACTCTGAGATCACTCTCTGACTAATATAATCTGCTCCAATAAGTCAGTGGGCAATAGTGGAAACTTTACCCAAATGAATTTTAGCTCTTTGCATTCAGAATTCCAGTAGTTGCAGAATCTGTAAATAAAAATTGTTGCCTCCTGCACAATTTTATGGTAATGTTCAAAAAATACAAAGCAGAAACATTAATTCTTACTGTAATTTAGTCCTCTGTAAATGATTTTAAAAGACGAAAGAAAGAACTTGCATTTATATAGCGCCTTTCACGACCTCAGGACGTCCTAAAGCGCTTTACAGCCAATGAAGTATGAAGCACAGTCATGGTTGTAATGTCAGAAACATTACCATTTCTCCAACAAAAATTACAAAATTACATCTTTTTAAAATTAGTTAAAGAATACTAGAGGAAGATTTCTTTATGTTAAATGTATCAAAATTGTAAACCCATTAAAAATAACAATTTTGTAACACATAGTGTACAGAAGAAATCTTTTCCCATATGCTTTGAATCCAGGCATTTACAGAAATTTGATGAACTAGATGTTACATGAAAAATATATGTTTTGAAGCTGAAAAGGGATAAAAGGTCTTCTGGGAATCGCATGTTGTATGTATTTTTCCCAGAATTCTCATTTGACTTCTGTTCCCAAGTACACAAACTTCTAGCAAGTGGAAAGTCCTCTCCACAATTACAGCAGCACAGCTGAAGAAAACTCCAGTGCAACGTGGGACATGCTTATCATTCAACAAAAGGAAGTCTGCATGCAGTTTCAAATACCAGCTGTAGTGACAGGCTACACTTTAGTTCCCCATTGAACAGGAATGAGAAATGCTCTGTGTTTGCTTTACCATATCTTTTTGTTGTTGTCAACTTTCAAATCAATTTATACATTTTTGGAAGTATGATTATTATTTCAGAGGTTTGGAAAGAAAACACCTAAAATGGCCCATTGCACAATACTCATAAATGTTTTATTTTTTTTTCAGAATCGTGAATGGGAAGACTGTTTACCCAGTGTTATCATACTGTGTACATTTGTCTTTCAATAAAAAGAAAAAAGGACAAAGAAATTAGAACTTTTTCTGCTCACCATGGCAAGAGATGTAGGTGTTAAGAAATGGAACACTTTTGCACCCTTGGCACTATGTAAGGTATAAGATGGGCCAAGGACAAAACTTGGAATAGACCCTTCTATTTCACCCCAATAATATGGTTTAATCCCCAGTCTTGAAAGACTGCTCCCCACCTTCATCAGTGTGAATTTTCACCACCAGTGAGCTCTCAGTAAGATTGCTAATTTAGTATTAATTGTGCTGACCTATAGTTGATTTTGTGCTGTGAACTTGCACCAACAGTAACTTGGGTTGAAATCACTCAACTCCACTTCACTTTACATCCATACACAGAGAGGAGACTACATCCCATTAGTCTGAGTTAAATCTACATACCATTTGCGGAGTGAAGGGACAGCATTTAATCTATCGTGCCATCTAGTCCTCCAGAACTAGGAAGTTTAAACTCGACATTCACTTTTTATCTTTTAACCAATGCAATTATTCAAAACCGTGCCATTCATGCATAATATGATTGTAAAAACGATAAACAACTGCAAGCGATTATTAGCCATAAGGAAGGATTTAATTATAAGTTTTTGTGTCAGTATTACAATCCCAGAAATCAACTGCTAATTATTTCTCAATAGACTTGGAGCAAGTATAACCTTCAGCGTGAACAATATTAAACATGAATGATATGAAGTGCAATGACCATCAACTGTTGTCAACATAAGAAAAATAATGAATAAAACCATACCCAGGAAGTTAACAGTATAGATTACAAAAGAAAAGCTAATCCCGAGTGATTTCAAGGCTTTAATCTCATCTCAGGGTTCCAATCACAAATGTAAATCAGTTGAGCTTCTTTCTCGCAGTTTCTGATGTCATAGAAACATAGAAGATAGGAGCAGGAGTAGGCCATTCGGCCCCTCGAGCCTGCTCCGCCATTCAATGCGATCATGGCTGATCATCCAAGTTCAGTACCCTGTCCCTGCTTTCTCCCCATACCCCTTGATCCCTTTAGCCTTAAGAAATATATCCAACTCCTTCTTGAATATATTTAATGTATTGGCCTCTACTGCCTTCTGTGGTAGAGAATTCCACATGTTCACCACTTTCTGGGTGAAGAAATTCCTCATTTCTGTCCTAAATGGCTTACCCCTTATCCTTAGACTGTGACCCCTGGTTCATCTGAACTCTTTGGTCAGATTCCAGCCTTGTAACCATGCCCAGGTATCTATTATATATTCCTTAATAAAAAATGTTGTATTTGCTATACTGCAACATTCTCTATCAGATCGTCAGCTGTCAATTGCATGGTGTGGCTGTAATAAGGATATCAATGAAGGCATTTGGTAGGGTTCTTTCTTGTGTTCATAATTAATATTCTGCCTTCTTTGCATCCCTGACTGGGTAATTTATTCAATTTCTGTATTTCTCCTCCCTTAGACCTATGATGCCTAAGTATCTTCTGTTGCTGAGATGATTGGCTGAACATTTGCTTCTGGGCCTTTTCCAGATCCACTGTATAACCAGTCATTAGAAGTTATATGGGAGTGGCTAAGGTTTCCTGGCACATTGATTATATCTCTCTGTGGGAAGTGCCTGGTTTCTGCTTGGCCTTTCTCCATAGTGTCACAGGATAACATCAAAACACTTAGTAATGAGTAACGAGCCAGAAATAATTAATAATCTGACAATAAGGGAGCATCTTGCAAACAGTGACCATAATATGGTAGAGTTTGACACTAAGGGGGCGAAATTCCCATCGTCCGGTGGGAGGCACTAATGGGGTGCAAATGGCTTTTCACCCAACCCCCCCCCCACCTGAGGTGCTAACCACCCCTCCCAAGAAATTCCGCAGGAGTTTAATGGCAGCGCTACCAGGTATCGCCCCAATCTTCTGCGCCCGGAGATCATGACGTCATCTCCGGGCGCAGAGCCCCAGTCGTGTCTCAGGAGAAAAAGTCCCCCTCGTGCCCCGCAGCAGCACAGGGCGATGTTACAGACTGCTGCAGGGGTCACGAACAGTGAGGCCAGCCGCTTGTGGGGTACCATTTAAAAATGCGGTGGCCGGCCAACATGAAAAAAATCGCCAATTTTTTAAAACATTTTTTCTGAGCACTGGACGCAGGCTGAGTATCGCAATCGGTCAGCCTGGCACTCAATTTGATCAGCACTCATGGCTGATTGCGCAGCACTCCCGCACCCCGGTGCTCCAGCAGTTGTCAAAGAAAAATGCAGAGCTTGCAGTGGGGAGCCCTTCCCTTTAATTGAGGGAAGAGCCCCTGCATTGTGGCAGCGCCACGTGTGGCCACATGTGGCGCTGCTGAGCACATCACCCCGGATTGGGACATTTCCCGCCTCTTGCGCTTCAAGAGGCAAGTGGAGTGCTTGATTTAGTGCTCCACTTCCCTCCTGGAGCAAAAAATGGGAATTTCTCAAATGCCTGAAAAGGTTAGCGCCTGGCGCTAACTTTTCAAAGATTTTGACTTAACGCCCCAGATCGCCGTCTAGGGGAATTTCTCCCCCTAAGTTTATGAACGAGAAAGATCACACACTAACCAAGATTTTATACTTAATTAAGACTGACTTTGAAGGAATGAGTTGTAAACTGAGCACGTTAAACTGGGCTGAGCTGTTAACAGGTAAACCTACAAAAAAATAGTGGTTTTCAAAGAAGTATTTAGTACAACACAATGCAAATACATGCCCCTAAAGAGCAAAAATTCCACTTGTACAGTTAAGAAACCATGGGCTGGATTTTGCCAGCGGAGGCGGGTTCGCATCGGGTTCACTGTTCGGTGGGTTCCGGTCCTGCTGCCAGTTTCAGCCACACTGAGATAACGATTTTGAGTTAACTGGGCTTATTAAGCCCGCCGTGCGCGTTGCCCGGCCCAATCAGTGGGTTCGGGTCTGCTGCTCGCCTCTGCTGGTGTCTTCGATTCAGCTGCATTTAAGGGGCCCATGCAGCCTTTGGGTTTTATTCACTTTCTGATGCTCCTCAGTGGTATTGTTTGCGAGATGACTGCTGCAAGAACCAAGGCTTCTCCCCGCTTTGATGATGACTCCCTCCATGCTCTTGTGGAGGGAGTAAGAGGGCGCAAGGAGGTTCTGTTTCCCTCCAATGGACAGAGGAAGCTTCCTCAGCAAACCAAGGCAGCCTGGCTGCAAATTACTGAGGAGGTGAACGCCAGGTGTTTGTGTTCACGCACCTAGGTTCAGTGCAGGAAAAGGTTCAATGACCTGCTACGCTCAGCAAAAGTGAGTATAACATCACACTTACCGTCAATCTGCACCCCATCTCCTCTCGTCACCAGCACTCTGCATTGTCAACCTACTCCTGCACATCCCAACTTACCCTTACGTCCCTTGCACACTTAACCATCCCTCTCTTTCTATGTACAGAATCACTTCACTATTCTACTATGCACCCCTCACACTCGCTCTCACTGTTATGCAATGACAACAACTAACAACACACAGGGAGGGCCCTTGGTATTGGCACCTCACTCCATCTTTGTCTCCCTCTAAGCATCTATGCTATGGATTCTCTACACTCACTCCAACATTCTCGCTCAAACTCCACTTGTGTCCCTCATTGCAGGAAAAGAGAGCCCACAATAAGAGGGAGGGGAGGAGAACAGGAGGAGGGCCACCTTCCATGGTGCGTTTAACCAACGCTGAGGAGGCTGCTATTGAGATCATCTGAGGTGCAGAGGAGCTGGAAGTGAGGGACGGAGAGACAGGCGCAGTAGAGCAAGCTGGTGACAGAATAGATTTGCAGCCCTCTCATTTAGATTTCATGAGTGACTGATATGGCATCTGATGTTCATACAGATTGAGTTCTGATCATCTGCACAATGGGATGTGTCTGCTACGTTAATATCACATGTCTATAACTCATACCTTTACTCCGCCACAGGATCATCAAGAGCCCCCCTCCCCACTGTCCAGGAGGAAGAGCAGGAGGACTCCTCAGAGGAAGCTGCAGCCTCTGAGGGAGCAGCGTCAGCAGAAATGAGTGCACCCAGCACCAGCGCAGAGACACACACCTCGATGGGTCCTTTGCAAGATAGAGTAGTGTTGTCACCTGGTGTATCACAGCTCACAAGTGAGCATCAGCAGATGGTGGAGACAGGGACAGCAGTGGAGCGTCCTCGTCAGAGGGCGCTGAACGCTCCAGGCTCTGCTCAGCTGCATGTGGACGCTGTGCCTCTGGGGCCATCCAGAAAGAGAGTGGTGCTGGAGCTTCAGGAACAAGTGCAGGAAGCTCTGACAGGGTTTGCAACCACGGTAACTGTGAGTGTGCAGAGAATGGAGGAGTCCATCTCAAACATGAGCAATGCCATGGTGCACGCAATGGCGAATGTAGGTGCCGCCATGGAAAGGATGGCAACCTCCATGGAGGACATAAATCGTCAGACACAGCAGAACATGGTAACACTTCTAAATAGATGGGCATCTATGGAGGATAGATGGGCATCTATTGAGGAGAGAAACCAAAGGTGCATGGACATCCTTGTTATGAGGACTGTCAGTACAGAGACGGGTCCTCATGGCTCCATTGATGTGCAGCAAGGTGCTCTCCAGCTACTTGCTAGCAGTGAAGTGCGGGTGACCCATGAGAGGGATGTTGGTGGTCGACCACAAGGAAGTGTGGGCTCCTCTCCAAGCGCTCACACGACCATGCCACTGCGGAGCCCTCAGTCAGAGCCCCAGATTCCTCACCCAACTGAGATGACCGTCTCAGCCCCTGCACAGCCGCAGGAGAAGCAGACTGTTGCGAAGCCCTCCCAGGCTCCCAAACCCAGAGGACGCCCGCCAAAGGCGTCTAAGCAAGCGCAGCAGAGAAGTGAGCAAGCTGCCGCTACATCTGCTGAAGCCACAGGGGAAGCACCACATAGAAGCATGCAGAAGAGAAAGTTAACACACAAATAATCACAAGGATAGTCACTTGGGTGTTTTGATATAATGCAAAGTTACATTTCTCATCGTTATTTCAATTGTATTAAAGAAATGCGATGTCTAAGATTCAAAGAGTTGGCCTATGTGTGCTCAGAAATGGAAGTTGCACATTGAGGGGTCAGGGCGTCTTTCATCTGTAGTGATGGTGGGGAGAGTGATAGGAATGCACAGTTTATTGTACAGATGCTGTATGGTGTGTACTGAAGGTCGTGCAAACACTCATTTCCATGTGCCAGCCACATGTGTTTGCTGCGTAAAGCTACGTGAATCTGGCATGGATTAGTGTATCCCTTGCCTCACAGCCAGCAATGTGCTTGCGTGCTGATGGCACTGGCACAGCCGCCTCTGCAAGGTTTTCTTCATCTGCCGCCTCATTTGGCTCCACCTCCTCCCCCTCCTCCTCCTCCTCCTCTGAAGAGGAGGAGGAGGCTGTGCGCTGAGCCACTTGTTCCTCAGGCAGTGGTAAGCCACGCTGCTGTGCGGTGTTGTGCAGGGCACAGCAGACCACGATGATTCTGGAGACCCTGGCTGGTGCATACTGTAGGGCTCCACCAGATCTGTCGAGGCATCTGAATTGCATTTTGAGCAAGCCGATGGTTTGCTCTATGATGCTTCTGGTGGAAATGTGGCTCACATTATAGCGATCCTCAGCTTCGTTTGATGGCCTCCTCATCGGTGTCATTAGTCATGTCTTCAGGGGATAGCCCTTGTCTCCAAGGAGCCATCCGGAAAGTTGTGTTGGCGGATTGAACAGCTGAGGCACAGTGGAAAGTCTCAGCCTAGGCCTTTGTCACTGCTGCTCACTCATGTTGAGGAAGCTTATCTTCGGCCTGTAAACCCTGTGCTGGGGGTATCTCCTGTGGCATGGTGCAGCCCTGCGCTGACCCCCTGTGCCCTATGCTGCATCAGATGGATGAGGAGGAGCTTGGCGCTCTTGTTGTTGGTGCTGCTGTTGTGCCTGGTTCTGCTGCTGCCGCGGCTGCTCTTCCAATGGAAGGCCAATGGAATCTTGGCTTTTATTGCAAGGGGGATGGAGTATAAAAGCAGGGAAGTCTTTTTGCAGTTATACAGGGTATTGGTGAGGCCACACCTGGAATACTGCATACAGTTTTGGTTTCCATATTTAAGAAAAGATATACTTGCTCTCGAGGCAGTTCAGAGAAGGTTCACTCGGTTGATTCCGGAGATGAGGGGGTTGACTTATGAGGAAAGGTTGAGTAGGTTGGGCCTCTACTCATTGGAATTCAGAAGAATGAGAGGCGATCTTATCGAAGCATATAAGATTGTGAGGGGGCTTGATCGGGTGGATGCGGGGAAGATGTTTCCACTGATGGGTGAGACTAGAACTAGGGGGCATAATCTTAGAATAAGGGGCTGCCATTTCAAAACTGAGATGAGGAGAAGCTTCTTCACTCAGAGGGTAGTAAATCTATGGAATTTGCTACCTCAGAGAGTTGTGGAAGCTGCGACATTAAATAAATTTTAAAAGGAAATAGACAGTTTCCTAGCTGATAAGGGAATTAAGGGTTATGGGGAGCGGGCAGGGAAGTGGACGTGAGTCTAGGTTCGGATCAGCCATGATCCTATTGAATGGTGGAACAGGCCCGAGGGGCCGTATGGCCTACTCCTGCTCCTACTTCTTATGTTCTTATGTTCCTCCGATTCTGAGGACCAGGATGAGAGGGTATAAATGATTCCCATTCTGCTGGTATATATCTCAGTTGAGGAAGAGATGTTATAAGCACTCAATGTGGGGAGAGGGCTTTCCAAGGAGGTCACAGTGCATATGGATCTCAGATTAAACACTTACAACCTCAATACACCTGGAAAATGTGTTCCAAAACCTCAAAACACAAAGTTCTGGCATCTGAAAGTGAACTCATGTTACAGGTCAGCTTTTATGCTGCAGTTACTGCTGTCAACTATTCAGCTTGTTGCTAAACCCAACACAATCAGCTGGCGTGTTTGTCGCACGATGTGGAACACGCTGAAAATGTTGCAAAATGGGAAGAGCCTCTCAAAATAGGATTATCCAGGCAGTTAACAAGCTGTTAACTACCTTAAGTGGCTTTCCTACCGCTTGGTGTTGGGCCTGGTCGGAACTCGCAGACCCGACACTCTGTAAAGTTGCGTGGATGCAGGATGGCGGCGGGTTCGCAACCTGTCGTCAATCATTTTGACTTTAACTCCGGACCGCTTCCAAACCCATCCTCTGAGCGCCGGCAAAATCGCGACCATGGTCAACATGGGAGGTAAGATGCAGTATTAAGCTAAAGGAAGTGACTTATACAAATGCCCAGGAAAGTGGTAATCCAGAGGAATGAGAAATATTTAAAAAAAATAAAGGCACGCAATGAAAATATTAAGAGCTGCAAAAAGGGAATACAGATAAAAACTTGCAAGTAATATAAAGGCTAATAGTAAAAGATTTTATCAATATATTAAGAGTAAGAGAGTGACTAAGGGAGATGTGGGCCTATTAAAGACAGGCACACGTCATACGGTAATAGATAACATGATAATGGCAGATTTATTAAACAAATACTTTGGCTGGAATTTTCCCGCTACTTTGCGTGCAGGTTTGGAAGTGGATCAGCAGTAAAAGTTGCAGGAATTGCAAGCGTATCAGGAACGCGCCATCATCCCGCCTCCTCGCATCTTTAACTCAAGCGTGTTTGCCAGCGCGCCAAGGACCCGAACAGCAGAGGCGGTCAACCTAATTAATCTAATTAAATCCTTGTTGTGAGACACTTAACATGGATTTTAACCAGATCTTTTGAATTTCACTGGATGACCACGGGAATCACGCAGCTCGGGAACCACGTCTGTCCACCTGAGGTGGAAGCTCAGGGGCCATTGATCGAGGTCATTAATGTAGAGAATGGAAATCCCAATAAATACTCCCTCATGACACCTGCTTACTTGCCTAAGGGAAAGGCTCTTGCTGAGTGCATTTTGAGCACAGATTTAGGTGTCTAGAGTTTGTAACCTTTCTGCAACCTGTCTTTTCTGCAACCGTGGAAGCCACTCTCACCATATTGCTAGTAACTATCACAACATTGATAGATTGGTCCTCTGATCTCTACTTGACCTGCCATCTATTACATCAGCATGGGTGCTGCTTATACTGTCTCACCTTGGTCCTCAGAATCAGACCAGGATGAGCCCCACCAGCAGCAGCAGCAACAACACCACCAACCTTCCTCTCAACCACCTGATGCTGCACAGGACAGAGGGCATCAGCGCAGGGCTGCACCACGTCGGAGGCGATACCCCCAACACAGGGTATACAGGCAGAGGATGAGCTTCCTCAATATGACTGAGCAGCAGTGCCAAAGGAGGCTCAGGCTATCGCGCCAGGTCGTCACAGACATTTGCAGCTTGATGGAGCAAGACCGGCAGCCCAGAGCACCCGATGGACACACCTTACCAGCGCCCTCAACTTCTTCGCCTCAGGCTCCTTCCGGGGATCTGCAGCAGACATTTGCGGCATCTCGCAGTCGGCTGCCCACAGATGCATCACACAGGTCACCGATGCCATGTTTAGCAAGTCAGCCAATTATGTGAACTTTACCACTGATGAAGCCAATGTTACTGAGTGTGCACTCAGCTTTGGAGCGTTATAATGAAAGCCACATGTCCACCAGATGTGTCATACAGCAAACAATAGGGATTCTGAAGATGCGCTTCAGATGCCTTGACAGATCTGGAGGAGCCCTTCAGTACACACCAGCCAGGCTCTCCAGAATCGTCGTCATCTGCTGATGACAACAGTGCGCAGCAGTGAGGATTAGCACAGCATAAGCAAGGCGCAGAGCTCACAGACTCTTAGGAGGAGGAGCAGGAGGAACCTGAGGTCCAGATCCCACCAGCACTGGAGCACATTGCTGCCCAGGAGGCTGGGGATCATGGCCAGATTTAGTTAACTTCCTACATTGCACACATGTCGTTGCCACGTGCTGTGCCAAGTCTCTTCCCCCCACCCCCACCCCCCACCCACTCCCTGCCCCAACAACATCATAAAGCATCCCTACAATGAACAAACCATTCCTTTCACACTGACCCCCATTGCTGGAGGTAACGTTATTTCTCACCATTCACTCCAACTCACAAAGCCACTTCCAAAGTAGCAGACAAAATTGGACATGGCCGGAAAGTGGTGAAAATAAATACTTATATATGTGTGATAACTGTAATGGAACCATAACAATACCACTTCTTTATACATCCATGTGCTTACCCTTGTGCATCTACTTCTGTGTCATTTTTCATTTACGTGTGCTTTTACGAGGTGCACCCCCTGTAGCTTCAGCAGAGGTAGAGGCAGGCTGCTCACTTCCTTGTTGCGAATGCTTTGACACTTTTGGCAGACGTCCTCTGGGTTTTGGAGCTTGTGAGGGCCCCGCCAAAGTCTGCTCCTCCTGCCACTGTGCAGGGGTAGACTCGGCCATCATGATCCGAGGAAGCATCTGGGGCTCTGACTGACGCTGGGGGGCAACGGGGTAGAAGTGGGAGCGCTATGAGAGGAGCCCCCACTTCCATGTCCCCTCTCGCCATCATCCCTTTCATGGGCCACCCTCACTTCCCTGCTAGCAAGGAGCTGGAGAGCACCTTGCTGCACAGCAGTGGGGTCATGAGGATCCAAGTCTATGTTTAGATCCCTCCTAGAGTTGAGGTCTATGAGCCTCTGCCATCTGTTCTCCATAGCTAGCATATGCTCATGTGAGTTGCGCATTAACTGTTCCATGCAGGTGGCCATCCTTTCCATGGAACAGTACATCGTCGCCATCGCCTGTGACATGGTGGTGCTCATGTTGGGGATGGACTCCTCCATTCACTGCACATTTGTAATCATCGCGGCTGCAAAACTTGTCAGAGCCTCCTGCACTTCCTGCTGCACCTCCAGGATCGTCCTCTTTCTGGATGGTCCCCCGAGGCTCAGCGTATGCATGCAACTGAGCAGAGCTGGGAGCGTCCTGCACCCTTCGGCAAGTAGTCTCTACTGCTGTCCCTGTCAACACCATCTGCTCTTGATCACCTGTGAAGCGTGAGACACCAGGTGACAACATGATTCTATCTCGCACTGGACCCACCGAGGTGTGCCTATCTGTGCTGGTGCTGGGTGCGCTTGGGTCTGGTGACAGTGCACCCTCAGAGGCTGGAGGTTCCTCTGCGGAGTCGTCTTCCTCCTCTGGCTGGACAGTGGCAGGGGGCTCTTGATGGACCTGTGAGAGAGTAAAGAGATGATTTAGAAATGTTAAATTAAGAATGGGTAACTATACCATTATGCACATGATGAACATTCACTGGCTGCTGACATCAGTCACCATATGAGTGATTGCTGTATGCCATGTGGCTGTATGAGATGTAATTCTGTCACCAGGTTGCTGAGAGATCCCCCTCTCTCCATCTCCCACCGCCAGCAGCTTTGCAACTCTTGAGACCTCCAGGGCCACCTCCTCTGCTGCAGTTAAAGTGCTGAATGATGGAGGACCACCTTTGGTTCTCTCCCTCTCCCTGTTGTTGTGGGCTCTCTTCTCCTGCAAGGAGAGAAAGAAGAGAAGTTTGAGTGAGAGTAATGGAACGAGTGTAAGGAATGTGTGGGTTACATCTGTAGAGGGTGACTGAGAAATGGCCTCTTTCTGTGGTGTTACTTGGTATGATTGCATTAGGATGAGGGTGAGTGTGAGGGGTGGTTCATCAGATGGGGATGTGAGTATGCACATAGAGAGAGGGATGGGTGGATGTGCAAGGTATGTTAGTGTGAGTAGTGATGTGCAGGAGTAGGCTTGGGAAGGCAGAGTGATGGGGATGTGGTGACGGGCATATCAGGATGAAGGTGAGTGTGGCTTTACACTCACCTTTCCTGATCTCATCAAATCATTGAATCTCTTCCTGCACTGTACCCATGTCTTCCTGATGACATCCCTGCTGTTGACCTCCTCAACAACTTGAAGCCAGGCCCTTTTGGTCTCTTGAGGAGGTTTCATCTACCCATCAGCAGGGACAAAGACCTTCCTGCATGCTCTGACTCCCTCCACAAAAATATGTAGGGAATCATCCGAAAAGCTGGGTGCATCCCTCTGTCTTTGTGAATTCATTTTTCTATTTCTCAGCAACAACACATTGCTCTCCAATACTTGCTCCACACTCCTACATGAACCTTTGATTGTGATGTGACCAAGGCTGTTTTAAATAGCCCCGCTGGAAATGAGTCATCGATGATGTCATCAGACCTGCACCATTTAATATGGCCAGGAAACGCGCATGTCTGATTTAATAGGGGCCATTACGCTAAAGTCGCTCTGAAGAGGGGGCTGATCAATACATCACTGTACCGACCCACTTCATGGCCCGCATGCACCCGACCCGAATTGATAGGGAAAATTCTGGCCTTTGTATCCATTTTCACACAGAGGAAGAGGATAAAATACCTGTCATAGAGGGGAACCTAAAAATAAATCAAGAGGAGAAAGTTACTATGTTCAATATTAGTACGAAAACTGGTAATGGAGAAAATAACGGAACTTAGGATAGATAAATTTCCAGGACCTGATGGTTTTCACCCCAGGGTATTAAAAGAAGTAGTTGAGGAAATTGCAGAAGCATTTGCTATAATCATCCAAAGCTCTCTTGATTCAGGAATTGTGTCGTTGGGCTGGAAAATTGATAATGTCACTCCTTTATTTAAGAAGAGTGGGAGAGAGAAACCAGTTAACTAGAGGTCTGTCAGTTTATCATCAGTTGAAAGGAAGCTACTAGAATCTATCATTACGGATAAAGTGACTGAACACTTGAACAAATATGAGCTGATCAGAGAGAGCCAGCAGAGTTT
The DNA here is from genome assembly GCF_052327205.1 of Somniosus microcephalus. Classification (NCBI taxonomy): domain Eukaryota; kingdom Metazoa; phylum Chordata; class Chondrichthyes; order Squaliformes; family Somniosidae; genus Somniosus; species Somniosus microcephalus. The sequence goes on from NC_140998.1 coordinate 119,952,394, forward strand.
TGTTAAAGGTAAGTTATGTCTGACAAATCTAGTTGAATTTTTTGAGGAGGTCACTGGTAAGGTAGAAAAAGGAGGGTATATAGATGTTATCTACATGGACTTCCAGAAAGCATTTGATAAGTTTCCAGACAAAAGATTATTGGCAAAAAATGAGAGCACATGGAATTGGAGGTAGCCTTTTGACTTGGGTTAGAAATTGGTTGGTAGGTATGAGACAGAGCATGGGGATAAAGAGTATTTACTCAGATTGGCAGGATGTGACAAGTGGTGTTCCCCAGGGCTCTGTTCTGGGGTCTCAAATTTTCACCATATTTATTAATGACTTGGATGTAAGAATAGAGAGTTGTGTATCCAAATTTGCAAATGAGACTAAATTAGGAAGACAATAAGTACTGCAGATGGGAGCAGGAAGTTGCAAGGGGACATAGTCAGATTAAGTGAGTGAGAGAAATTATAGCAGATGGAGTTTAATGCGAGCAAGTGTGATGTCATTAATGTTGGACCTAAGAATGATAAATCGGAGTATTTTCTAAATGGTGAGAAACTAGGAACTGTAGAGGAGCAAAGAGACTTGGGAATTCAAGTACACAAATTATTTAAAGCTAGTTGACAGGTACAAAAAGCAATCAAAAATGCTAATCGAATGATGGCCTTTATCTCAAAAGGGCTGGATTACAATGGGGAGAAAGTTATGCTCCAGTTGTATAGAGCCTTGATCAGACCCCATGTGGAGTACTGGGTTCAGTTTCGGGCACCGCACCTCAAGAAATATATATGCCTTGGAGAGCATGCAACACAGATTCACCAGAAAGATACCGTGCTTAGAGGGTTAAATTATGAAGACCAGTTGCATAAAGTTGGCTAGTATTCCCTTGAGTGTAAAAGATTGAGGGGTAATCTGATCGAGGTGTTTAAAATGTTAAAAGGATTCGATAGGGTAGGTATAGAGCAACTATTTCCTCTGATAGGGGAATCAAGAACAAGGGGGCATCACCTTAAAATTAGAGCTAGGCCATTTAGGAGGGAAATCAGGAAGCACTTTTTCAACTTAAAAGTAGTAGAAATCTGGCATTCTCTGCCCCAAAAGGCTGTGGATGCTGGGTCAATTGGAGATTTCAAGACTGAGATCGATAGATATTTGTTAGGTAAGTGTATCAAGGGATCTAGAGCTAAGATGAGTAATGTTCTTAAAATACACGATGTGAGGAGGAACTGACACAAACCTACATCCTATGAGTTCGAAGTACAACATGTTGGAGCTCCAACTTATGATATCATATGTTGTCTTTGCTCTACAGCATTTTAAAACTTATTTTCTCAGATATTGTATAATATATCCAAAATATATGTGTTGAGATTCTAAAAGTATTGAAACAGAAGCTGGATCTATAAAATCTGCATCAATGGAGATACAATAGTCAGAACAGTTAGGTTAGAACTGTCCACAAAGCAATATTTTGTCTCACCAGACTTAGCAAGGTTTGAGCCCCAACCTCCCTCCCCCGACTGAGCAAAATTTCAGCCGACTGACCTCCCTTAGCCCAGCAAATGTTCAGCCCCCTCAAACAACCCCCAGCAAGATTTCAACCAGATTTCTGCCCCTCCGATGAACAAGATTTTGACCTCCTGCATTTCTCATTCCAACCCACCTGCTAGCTGATAAACCCTCCCCCCCACACACACTGGCTGCAGATGCAGTTGCAGGCTACCCCTGCTTTGATTCATTTTCCCATTTAGAGTAAACCATCCAACTGCATTTCCCATCCATAGCACCTAACCACTCCGCTATATTTCTTCTCCCCAATGGCTGACTGTTCGAAACTACAGATCGCCTACCTCCACTGATATGAATAACTTTTCCTGAACACTCCCTTCCTCTCCCCTTCCACATCCCTTCCTTTTCCAATATCTCCTCTCTCCCACCTCCCTCACTTACCTTTGCCTTTCCCTCTTCCCCTCCCTCCTCTTCCCTTACCTGCTCTCCCCTTCTTATTTACCTCCTCTTCCTTTCCATCATCCCATTCCCTCCACATTGGTTCCATAATCCGCACCGTCTGACTCTGTTTGATATGAAAAATTCAAATTGGTCTGGCATACCCATGTACGTTGCCATGGAGATCAACTCATATATTAAAAATCTTACATCTGCACCCATTTCCTGTCAGTTTTTTCCATCATGAATTAATATGTCCACATATAATGGAAACTGCCTATGTCAACTTCCCCCACAGTGGAGTTGCCAAATGGGTACCACTGGCAGGATGATGTATTTACAGTGTAACAAGTTTATATAGGCAGTTTCTATTATTATTGAGGACAATCTATAATGTAAATATAAAAATAAGGACAGAATACATAACTTTAAAATGGGGACTGAATTACATAGGCGGGCCGTGGTCCTCTTATTCCCCGGCCTATAACATCCTTTACCTGAAGATTATATTTGGTCTTGACTCTGCATGCACAATGCCATGGGAGATCAACTAGTATGTTATACATTTGCAAGAATGGTACTGGGACTCATAGTCAAATATTCAAACATAACTTAATTGCTACAAATTATGTTCCACCTTTAACAATTCTTTCACTTTGGGTCCAATCAAGTTTGCATATCTTTCCCCTCCAATTCCATTCTTACTCCTCATCTCCTAAAGGTGTTGACTCACAGTGGGGTACAATATAATGAGTGATGGCAGCCCTTTGGCATCTCACACAAAATGTTATTCTTCATGTGTATAGCTGTACAGTTAGTGTTGAGGATATTTGGTTTTGGAGGACACGACAACTGAGCCTGATTCTGTCCCTATGTGATATAGACACATGAACTTACTAATAAATCAATACTTCCCTTTACATAATGCTTTCTCACAGTAAAACATTTCAAAGTGCTTCATTAATAAATTAAGTTTTTTTTGGAAGTCCAGTGACTATCGTTATGCAGGCAAAACTCCAGTTCATCAAGAGCAAGAATCCTGGCCAATTTTTAACTTCCCTAGCTTGGTGCCTCTGTAGCCCTGAATGAAGATTGGCTAACAAAGCACAGACCAGCAGTCTGGAGTCTTTTGTAGTGCATTTAACATCTGAGCGACCAGGGCCACTACTGGACCTTGACTATAGTCAGTCAAGGAACTCAAACCTTGATGAGATGAACCTTGATGAAGAGTGAGTTCTCTCGTCCCATGAGTTAGAAATAGTGAGGTTTGACTGGCAGTGCTCATTACTATTTTATGATTGTTCTTTACAGATGTATAGATAACCCAGAGATTTTTTCTAGATTTTATATATATTTAAATTTATATAGCCCCTGTGCAGCGCTGTGTGCCTAATCACTAATGAGCTGACCTTGCCAGATAATGTGATGGATTGCTGGTTGTCTGTTGTATGCTTTTCCAGCATAGGAGCGAGGAGTATGGGGCAGGGAGCACCAAGGTGGAGTGTCAGAAAAAGCAGGGGGGCCTGGATTCCTTTTTCTTTTGTAATGCAGCGTCCCTTTCAGCGCCTGTTCCAAATGTGCCCTGTGCAGCTAAGAGCACTGCACAGGCACTCTAACTGCATTATAGGACAACTGCCTAACTTAAATTAAAGGGGCCTATTGAACCTTGGACATAGTATATGCGGATGTTCCACCAACATTGGGTGCATTAAATTTCTCAGGCCCATCATATTATCTGCCCCATAATGTAATATTGTATCTACTTATATTATGTAAATAAAGTACAATACAAACTGCAGACAGCTAGAGAATTTCATTTTTTTCAGTAAGCTCTTTGTGAAATCATTTTAATCATTTAAGAATTCCAGCAATGTAAAATAAGGATAACATTGTTTTTAATGTTAGATTTTTCTCTTTTTCATTGGTCCATTTAGTGGGGCTGTAACATATGCATGGCTTCTTGGTCATATCCTATATGTAAGCTTTTAGTGCAGCATATGTGACATCTACCCCCTCAGGCCTGGGGAACCATGAAGAAGAACAAGAGGGAAACAGGAAGTGGGCAAGTACGGAAGCTTCAAATCAGACATATGATTAATAAAAGCACTCCCAAATCTGGTAAGGCACTTCCAACACATTTTATACTCCTAGAAAGGATATGAGAAATAAATTGCTGTTTGATAGGCATTCCTCTCTCATGTCAACTATCCAAACCCTCTCTCTCTCTCTCGATTGCAACTTTTCTGATCTCTCTCTATTTTATTGATTCTACTTTGATCAATGCTCCTCTGAACTTTCCTCCTAAGCTCCAAATGTGCTATAGTACACAATCTTCTTCATCCATACAGATTTGTGGTGTTGAAATGAAGACTTATTTCACAGCTTTCTAATTTAGTTCATTCCTTCCCAGATCAAAACAATAGACTTCTCTCAATTTTACCCTCCCTTCCAACAATCTTCATGCTTTTAAAAGCCAAGCTTGGCATCACCCAGTCACTACTTTTTGATTTACCTCCTCTTCTCTTTTACTTTTTCAACCTTGATGGGGACCTATACAATAGGTCTCGGACCTTCACTATGGATTCTCAATAAATTAAAATAAATGAAACTTTGTTACAAATGTACAATTCAAATCTTAAATGAAAGCTACCAAATACAAAATATACACCATAAAGAATATCACTAAAAATATATTCATGTTATGATTGCCAAGAAAAATAGAGTTGAAAGATTTATACTCCTAGTTGACCCGATGGAGCAATGTGTACCATGGGATGGAAGCATACAGCTTTGCAACTATGATTTTTTCATGTTTTGAATTGACTGTCTCGGCTGTGAAGGCATGGAGCAGATGCCATGTGTTTACTCAGAGGGGGAGAGAAAATTTTGGAGGACTTGTTATCCAGATCACTTTCCAGCAGCTAGTAATGGCAAATATGTGAGAAGAGGCATCGAGCTAAAGAATGCATTGAAAGATCCAATCGTGGGAGAAAGAAACTTGAATTTTTTTTTGATTCGTTCATGGGATGTGGGCGTCGCTGGCAAGGCCAGCATTTATTGCCCATCCCTAATTGCCCTTGAGAAGGTGGTGGTGAGCTGCCTTCTTGAACTGCTGCAGTCCGTCTGGTGAAGGTATCACAGAATCACAGAAACCCCAGAGTGCAGATAGAGGCCATTTCGGCCCATCGAGCCTGCACCGACACATATCCCACCCGATCCCCGTAACCCCTACACATATCCCACCCTATCCCCGTAACCCCACGTATTTAATCCCCCTAACACTAAGGGTCAATTTATCATAGCCAATCATCCTAACCCGCACATCTTTGGACTGTGGGAGGAAACCAGAGCACCCGGAGGAAACCCACGCAAACACGGGGAGAATGTGCAAACTCCACACAGACAGTCACCCGAGGCCGGATTCGAACCCGGGTCCCTGGCGCTGTGAGGCAACAGTGCTAACCACTATGCCACCGTACTCCCACAATGCTGTTAGGGAGGGAGTTCCAGGATTTTGACCCAGCGACGATGAAGGATCGGCAATATACTTCCAAGTCAGGATGGTGTATGACTTGGAGGGGAACTTGGAGGTGGTGGTGTTCCCACGTACCTGCTGCCCATATCCTTCCAGGTGGAAGAGGTTGCGGGTTTGGAAGGTGCTGCCGAAGAAGCCTTGGCGAGTTGCTGCAGTGCATCTTGTAGATGGTATACACTGCACTCACGGTATGCCAGTGGTGGAGGGAGTGAATGTTTAAGGTGGTGGATGGGGTGCCAATCAAATGGGCTGCTTTGTCCTGGATGGTCAGAGTCATAACAGCACAAAAGGAGGCCATTCGGCCCATCAAGTCCATGCTGGCTCTCTGTAGAGCAATCCAGTCAGTCCCATTCCCCCGCTCTATCCCCGTAGCCCTGCACGTTTATTTCCCTCAAGTGCCTATCCTGTCTCCCCTTGAAAACATTGAGTATCTCCGCTTCTACCACTTCCATCGGTACGAATTCCAGGTCATCACCACTCACTGCGTAAAAACGTTTTTCCTCACCTCCCCCCTGTATCTCTTGCCCAAAACCTTAAATCTGTGTCCCCTAGTCCATGTACCATCAACTAGTGGGAACAGTCTTTCCCCGTCTAGCCTATCCAAACCCATCATAATCTTGTACACCTCTATCAAATCAGTCCTCAACCTCCTTTGCTCTAATGAAAACAAATCCAGCTTCTCCAACCTGTCCTTGTAGCTAAGATCCCCCCATCCCCGGAACCATTCTGTAAATCTCCTCTGCACCCTCTCAAGGGCCTTCACATCCTTCCTAAAGTGTGGTGACTAGAACTGGACGCAATACACCAGTTGTGGCCTAGCCAGCACTTGATAAAGGTTCAGCATAACTTCTCTACTTTTGTACTCAATACCTCTATTTATGATGCCCAAGATCCCATATGCTTTGTTAACCATTCTCTCAATATGTCCTGCCACCTTCAGAGACCTATGCACATTAACTCCCAGGTCCTTCTGTCCCTGCACACTCTTTAAAACTGTGCCATTAAGTGTATATTGCCTCTCCCTGTTCCTCTCCCCATTTCTGACCTTATGTTAGAGGGAAGGTCATTGATGAAGCAGCTGAAGATGGTTGGGCCTAGGACACTGCCCCGAGGAACTCCTGCAACGATGTTCTGGGGCTGTGATGATTGACCTCCAACCACCACAACCACCTTCCGTTGTGCTAGGTTTGACTCAAGCCAGTGGAGAGTTTTCCCCCCGATTCTCATTGACTTCAGTTTTACTAGGGCTCCTTGATGCCACACCCGGTCAAATGCTGCCTTGATATCAAGGGCAGTCACTCTCACCTCACCGAACAGGGAAGAAATCTGCAAGTGATAGACATTTGTTTGTTACTTATCGACTGCTAGTTCTATATATTTGAATAGGCCAATATTATATACTTTTTATTATTTTGTGGGCATCAGGATATTGGATCAGAATTGGTGCATTGTTTCACCATTCAAAGCAAACCCCTTGTTTTTGAAATAATATTCCCTATTATTTTAATTTTGTTTTTTTGCATCTTTGCAAACCCTCTTGCTCACTATTTCTCAAGTAAGAGAGCAGGCAGGCCACTTGCTCCTCTCAAACAGCTCCTGAACTGATTGTGAGGAAATGCATGTGAGCTATGAAGGTTGATGTATTCTACATTTCCCTCAGTTTCTGTGGTAAAATAGCCTCCATTAGACCAGGAACTGATCATACAGGGAACCAGAAGGGAGAACCCACATCCTACTATGGTGTGGTTCAGTATGTTACTGCACCAATTAACTCTATAGGCATTCATAAAAAACAATCATTCAGTTTTTCAAATTTCAAACTTAGTTACTTTTTTTCCACACCCAGAAGTCATTTTCCCACAAGCTTCTGATTATTCTGACTTTTCAGGTCTAAGTTGGTGAGCTAATACTTTCATGTAGTATCAAAAATCAACATGTGACTTTTAAAATATCATTCATATGCATAGAATAACTACAAACAACAAGAATATCTAATCTAATTTCTGTTCCCTAACAAGTCGATTGCAAAGTTAGAACATTTATTTTATGAAAAGAACATATTAGCATTGTACGCTACTTCAGCGCTCACCGAAAGTATCTTTGATCTCAAATGCTCGTTAAACTTTTGGACAATGATTGTTTAGAAAAAGCAAAACTTCAGCTTTTAATTCTTCTGACAAAGTCTTTTAATAATACTTCAAAAGTCATGCAACATGATTATAAAGTGGTCAAAATAAATAAAATTGTTAAAAGGAGCTGTGAATTTGAAAAATAGTTGTTTCGCTTTAAATGGATTAGGAGCAAAATGTGAATTTTATTGTTTGGTTTTAAGCCACTATAATGTGCATTTAGTTTTGGCTGGGCTGACCAGTTGCTGAGCGCTCCCTGCACAGCGATGCGATGCAACCTCACTCACATTCAATTCAACTCAACTCCACTGTGTGTGTGTGCATTTATATCAGTGCGCGCTCTCACAGGCTCTGGGGGGGAGAGAGATTGGACCTACTTCCACATAGCTCATTCTGCAAAAAGCGATGGCTCTTCAGCACAGCCCACCAGGGTGCATTTGTTTCCCAATGACCAACCCAGCTGGAATCCGATGGCAAGAAGTCAACGTGAACAGTTTGCAATAGAGAGACGAGTTGGGTTGGAAGGAGGGGGGAGAGAGAGTAGTGGAAGGATACGAATAACAGAGTCTGCGTGTGTCGGTCATTGCTTCCGCCCAGATGATTTTTTTCCCCCCACTCTGCTCTTGCCGAGTGAAAAAAATGGAGTGAAAGCGGGATGGAGACTCGGAGTGGGAGCGGCAGCCGGACCCGGAGCAGAGCGGCAGCGGGGCCGAGGAGCGGGGACTGAAGCCGGGCCAGCCTTACACCCAGAGGAGCGGAGCGGGGTGGGGGAAGCGGAGGGTCCCTGGCCGCCAGCCCGCTGTGTTGCTGGGCGCCCCTCGCCCACCCACCCGGGGGTGGTTGTTGCTCCCCGGGCCGCCCGCCCGCTCTCTCTCTCTCCCTCCCTCTCCCTCTCTGCCGGGCTGTGCTGCACCCTGTCCACCCACACCCGCCCCCCCCCCCCGCCTCTTCCCCGGTCAGTCTCCCCGGTGTGATGTGGAGTCAAGCGGTCGAGGTGCTGCCCGGGCGGCGGGGAGCAGCCGCCACAACATGAAGGGGATGCTGCTGAGGATTAACGTGGCCATGATCGGAAGCCGGTGAAAGATGACCGAAGAGGCGAACCCGACCGAGTAAGAACCAGCGCGCTGCCCGAGGGGCTAATCCCCCCCACACAGCCCTCCCAACCCGCTACCTTCCCCTACCCCTATACACCCCCCTACCCACCCCTACCGCTACACACACCCCCTCCCTCTACACACCCCCTCCCTCCCAACCCGCTACCCACACACCCCCCTCCCTCCCAACCCGCTACCCACCCCTACCCCTATACACCCCCCTACCCACCCCTACCCCTATACACCCCCATCCCTCTACACACCCCCCTCCCTCCCAACCCTCTACCCACACACCCTCCTCCCTCCCAACCCGCTACCCACACCGACCCCCTACACACCCCCTACCCAACCCCACTACCCCAAACACCCCCCGCCCGCTACCCCCCTCCCTCACCCCCTTGTTCCCACTCTCACCCCCCCCCGTGTTCCCGCTCTCACCCCGCCCCCTCCCCGCGTTCCCGCTCTCGACCCCCCCGCGTTCCCGCTCTCGACCCCCCCCGCGTTCCCGCTCTCGACCCCCCCGCGTTCCCGCTCTCGACCCCCCCGCGTTCCCGCTCTCGACCCCCCCGCGTTCCCGCTCTCGACCCCCCCGCGTTCCCGCTCTCGACCCCCCCGCGTTCCCGCTCTCGACCCCCCCGCGTTCCCGCTCTCGACCCCCCCGCGTTCCCGCTCTCGACCCCCCCGCGTTCCCGCTCTCGACCCCCCCGCGTTCCCGCTCTCGACCCCCCCCGCGTTCCCGCTCTCGACCCCCCCGCGTTCCCGCTCTCGACCCCCCCGCGTTCCCGCTCTCGACCCCCCCGCGTTCCCGCTCTCGACCCCCCCCGCGTTCCCGCTCTCGACCCCCCCGCGTTCCCGCTCTCGACCCCCCCCGCGTTCCCGCTCTCGACCCCCCCGCGTTCCCGCTCTCGACCCCCCCGCGTTCCCGCTCTCGACCCCCCCCGCGTTCCCGCTCTCGACCCCCCCCGCGTTCCCGCTCTCGACCCCCCCGCGTTCCCGCTCTCGACCCCCCCGCGTTCCCGCTCTCGACCCCCCCGCGTTCCCGCTCTCGACCCCCCCGCGTTCCCGCTCTCGACCCCCCCGCGTTCCCGCTCTCGACCCCCCGCGTTCCCGCTCTCGACCCCCCCCGCGTTCCCGCTCTCGACCCCCCCGCGTTCCCGCTCTCGACCCCCCCCGCGTTCCCGCTCTCGACCCCCCCCGCGTTCCCGCTCGCGACCCCCCCGCGTTCCCGCTCTCGACCCCCCGCGTTCCCGCTCTCGACCCCCCCGCGTTCCCGCTCTCGACCCCCCCGCGTTCCCGCTCTCGACCCCCCCGTTCCCGCTCTCGACCCCCCCCGCGTTCCCGCTCTCGACCCCCCCCGCGTTCCCGCTCTCGACCCCCCCGCGTTCCCGCTCTCGACCCCCCCGCGTTCCCGCTCTCGACCCCCCCGCGTTCCCGCTCTCGACCCCCCCGCGTTCCCGCTCTCGACCCCCCGCGTTCCCGCTCTCGACCCCCCCGCGTTCCCGCTCTCGACCCCCCCGCGTTCCCGCTCTCGACCCCCCCGCGTTCCCGCTCTCGACCCCCCGCGTTCCCGCTCTCGACCCCCCCGCGTTCCCGCTCTCGACCCCCCCGCGTTCCCGCTCTCGACCCCCCCGCGTTCCCGCTCTCGACCCCCCGCGTTCCCGCTCTCGACCCCCCCGCGTTCCCGCTCTCGACCCCCCCGCGTTCCCGCTCTCGACCCCCCCGCGTTCCCGCTCTCGACCCCCGCGTCCGCTCGACCCCCCGCGTTCCCGCTCTCGACCCCCCCGCGTTCCCGCTCTCGACCCCCCCGCGTTCCCGCTCTCGACCCCCCCGCGTTCCCGCTCTCGACCCCCCCGCGTTCCCGCTCTCGACCCCCCCGCGTTCCCGCTCTCGACCCCCCCGCGTTCCCGCTCTCGACCCCCCCGCGTTCCCGCTCTCGACCCCCCCGCGTTCCCGCTCTCGACCCCCCCGCGTTCCCGCTCTCGACCCCCCCGCGTTCCCGCTCTCGACCCCCCGCGTTCCCGCTCTCGACCCCCCCGCGTTCCCGCTCTCGACCCCCCCGCGTTCCCGCTCTCGACCCCCCCGCGTTCCCGCTCTCGACCCCCCCGCGTTCCCGCTCTCGACCCCCCCGCGTTCCCGCTCTCGACCCCCCCCGCGTTCCCGCTCTCGACCCCCCCCGCGTTCCCGCTCTCGACCCCCCCGCGTTCCCGCTCTCGACCCCCCCGCGTTCCCGCTCTCGACCCCCCCGCGTTCCCGCTCTCGACCCCCCCGCGTTCCCGCTCTCGACCCCCCCGCGTTCCCGCTCTCGACCCCCCCGCGTTCCCGCTCTCGACCCCCCCGCGTTCCCGCTCTCGACCCCCCCGCGTTCCCGCTCTCGACCCCCCCGCGTTCCCGCTCTCGACCCCCCCCGCGTTCCCGCTCTCGACCCCCCCGCGTTCCCGCTCTCGACCCCCCCGCGTTCCCGCTCGCGACCCCCCCGCGTTCCCGCTCGCGACCCCCCCCGCGTTCCCGCTCGCGACGTTCCCGCTCGCGACCCCCCCCCGCGTTCCCGCTCGCGACGTTCCCGCTCGCGACCCCCCCCGCGTTCCCGCTCGCGACGTTCCCGCTCGCGACCCCCCCCCGCGTTGCCGCTCGCGACGTTCCGCTCGCGACCCCCCCCGCGTTGCCGCTCGCGACGTTCCCGCTCGCGACCCCCCCGCGTTGCCGCTCGCGACGTTCCCGCTCGCGACCCCCCCGCGTTGCCGCTCGCGACGTTCCCGCTCGCGACCCCCCCCCGCGTTGCCCGCTCGCGACGTTCCCGCTCGCGACCCCCCCGCGTTCCCGCTCGCGACGTTCCCGCTCGCGACCCCCCCCGCGTTCCCGCTCGCGACGTTCCCGCTCGCGACCCCCCCGCGTTCCCGCTCGCGACGTTCCCGCTCGCGACCCCCCCCCGCGTTCCCGCTCGCGACGTTCCCGCTCGCGACCCCCCCGCGTTCCCGCTCGCGACGTTCCCCGCGTTCCCGCTCTCGACCCCCCCCGCGTTCCCGCTCTCGACCCCCCCCCGCGTTCCCGCTCGCGACGTTCCCGCTCTCGACCCCCCGCGTTCCCGCTCGCGACCCCCCCGCGTTCCCGCTCGCGACGTTCCCGCTCGCGACGTTCCCGCTCGCGACCCCCCCGCGTTCCCGCTCGCGGCGTTCCCGCTCTCGACCCCCCCGCGTTCCCGCTCTCGACCCCCCGCGTTCCCGCTCTCGACCCCCCCGCGTTCCCGCTCTCGACCCCCCGCGTTCCCGCTCTCGACCCCCCCGCGTTCCCGCTCTCGACCCCCCCGCGTTCCGCTCTCGACCCCCCCCCGCGTTCCCGCTCTCGACCCCCCCCGCGTTCCCGCTCTCGACCCCCCCGCGTTCCGCTCTCGACCCCCCCCGCGTTCCCGCTCTCGACCCCCCCGCGTTCCCGCTCTCGACCCCCCCGCGTTCCCCGCTCTCGGCCCCCCCGCGTTCCCGCTCTCGACCCCCCCGCGTTCCCGCTCTCGGACCCCCCGCGTTCCCGCTCTCGACCCCCCCCGCGTTCCCGCTCTCGACCCCCCGCGTTCCCGCTCTCGACCCCCCCGCGTTCCCGCTCTCGACCCCCGCGTTCCGCTCTCGACCCCCGCGTTCCCGCTCTCGACCCCCCCGCGTTCCCGCTCTCGACCCCCCCGCGTTCCCGCTCTCGACCCCCCGCGTTCCCGCTCTCGACCCCCCCGCGTTCCCGCTCTCGACCCCCCCCGCGTTCCCGCTCTCGACCCCCCCCCGCGTTCCCGCTCTCGGCCCCCCCCGCGTTCCCGCTCTCGACCCCCCCGCGTTCCCGCTCTCGACCCCCCCGCGTTCCCGCTCTCGACCCCCCCCGCGTTCCCGCTCGCGACGTTCCCGCTCGCGACCCCCCCGCGTTCCCGCTCGTCGACGTTCCCGCTCTCGACCCCCCCCGCGTTCCCGCTCTCGACCCCCCCGCGTTCCCGCTCTCGACCCCCCCGCGTTCCCGCTCTCGACCCCCCCGCGTTCCCGCTCTCGACCCCCCCGCGTTCCCGCTCTCGACCCCCCCGCGTTCCCGCTCTCGACCCCCCGCGTTCCCGCTCTCGACCCCCCGCGTTCCCGCTCTCGACCCCCCGCGTTCCCGCTCTCGACCCCCCCGCGTTCCCGCTCTCGACCCCCCCCGCGTTCCCGCTCTCGACCCCCCCGCGTTCCCGCTCTCGACCCCCCCGCGTTCCCGCTCTCGACCCCCCCGCGTTCCCGCTCTCGACCCCCCCGCGTTCCCGCTCTCGACCCCCCCCGCGTTCCCGCTCTCGACCCCCCCGCGTTCCCGCTCTCGACCCCCCCGCGTTCCCGCTCTCGACCCCCCCCGCGTTCCCGCTCTCGACCCCCCGCGTTCCCGCTCTCGACCCCCCCCGCGTTCCCGCTCTCGACCCCCCCGCGTTCCCGCTCTCGACCCCCCCGCGTTCCCGCTCTCGACCCCCCCGCGTTCCCGCTCTCGACCCCCCCGCGTTCCCGCTCTCGACCCCCCCGCGTTCCCGCTCTCGACCCCCCCCGCGTTCCCGCTCTCGACCCCCCCCGCGTTCCCGCTCTCGACCCCCCCGCGTTCCCGCTCTCGACCCCCCCGCGTTCCCGCTCTCGACCCCCCGCGTTCCGCTCTCGACCCCCCCGCGTTCCCGCTCTCGACCCCCCCGCGTTCCCGCTCTCGACCCCCCCGCGTTCCCGCTCTCGACCCCCCCCGCGTTCCCGCTCTCGACCCCCCCGCGTTCCCGCTCTCGACCCCCCGCGTTCCCGCTCTCGACCCCCCCGCGTTCCCGCTCTCGACCCCCCCGCGTTCCCGCTCTCGACCCCCCCGCGTTCCCGCTCTCGACCCCCCCGCGTTCCCGCTCTCGACCCCCCCCGCGTTCCCGCTCTCGACCCCCCCCGCGTTCCCGCTCTCGACCCCCCCCGCGTTCCCGCTCTCGACCCCCCCGCGTTCCCGCTCTCGACCCCCCGCGTTCCGCTCTCGACCCCCCCGCGTTCCCGCTCTCGACCCCCCCCGCGTTCCCGCTCTCGACCCCCCCCGCGTTCCCGCTCTCGACCCCCCCGCGTTCCCGCTCTCGACCCCCCGCGTTCCCGCTCTCGACCCCCCCGCGTTCCCGCTCTCGACCCCCCCGCGTTCCCGCTCTCGACCCCCCCGCGTTCCCGCTCTCGACCCCCCCGCGTTCCCGCTCTCGACCCCCCCGCGTTCCCGCTCTCGACCCCCCCCGCGTTCCCGCTCTCGACCCCCCCGCGTTCCCGCTCTCGACCCCCCCCCGCGTTCCCGCTCTCGACCCCCCCGCGTTCCCGCTCTCGACCCCCCCGCGTTCCCGCTCTCGACCCCCCCGCGTTCCCGCTCTCGACCCCCCCGCGTTCCCCGCTCTCGGACCCCCCCCGCGTTCCCCGCTCTCGACCCCCCCGCGTTCCCGCTCTCGACCCCCCCCGCGTTCCCGCTCTCGACCCCCCCCGCGTTCCCGCTCTCGACCCCCCCGCGTTCCCGCTCTCGACCCCCCCCGCGTTCCCGCTCTCGACCCCCCCCGCGTTCCCGCTCTCGACCCCCTCCGCGTTCCCTGCTCTGCTCTCGACCCCCCCGCGTTCCCGCTCTCGACCCCCCCGCGTTCCCGCTCTCGACCCCCCCGCGTTCCCGCTCTCGACCCCCCCGCGTTCCCGCTCTCGACCCCCCCGCGTTCCCGCTCTCGACCCCCCCGCGTTCCCGCTCTCGACCCCCCCGCGTTCCCGCTCTCGACCCCCCCGCGTTCCCGCTCTCGACCCCCCCGCGTTCCCGCTCTCGACCCCCCCGCGTTCCCGCTCTCGACCCCCCCGCGTTCCCGCTCTCGACCCCCCCGCGTTCCCGCTCTCGACCCCCCCGCGTTCCCGCTCTCGACCCCCCGCGTTCCCGCTCTCGACCCCCCCGCGTTCCCGCTCTCGACCCCCCCGCGTTCCCGCTCTCGACCCCCCCCGCGTTCCCGCTCTCGACCCCCCCGCGTTCCCGCTCTCGACCCCCCCGCGTTCCCGCTCTCGACCCCCCCGCGTTCCGCTCTCGACCCCCCCGCGTTCCCGCTCTCGACCCCCCCGCGTTCCCGCTCTCGACCCCCCCCGCGTTCCCGCTCTCGACCCCCCCGCGTTCCCGCTCTCGACCCCCCCGCGTTCCCGCTCTCGACCCCCCCGCGTTCCCGCTCTCGACCCCCCGCGTTCCCGCTCTCGACCCCCCCGCGTTCCCGCTCTCGACCCCCCCCCCGTTCCCGCTCTCGACCCCCCCGCGTTCCCGCTCTCGACCCCCCCGCGTTCCCGCTCTCGACCCCCCCGCGTTCCCGCTCTCGACCCCCCCGCGTTCCCGCTCTCGACCCCCCCCGCGTTCCCGCTCTCGACCCCCCCGCGTTCCCGCTCTCGACCCCCCCGCGTTCCCGCTCTCGACCCCCCCGCGTTCCCGCTCTCGACCCCCCCGCGTTCCCGCTCTCGACCCCCCCGCGTTCCCGCTCTCGACCCCCCCGCGTTCCCGCTCTCGACCCCCCCGCGTTCCCGCTCTCGACCCCCCCCGCGTTCCCGCTCTCGACCCCCCCGCGTTCCCGCTCTCGACCCCCCCGCGTTCCCGCTCTCGACCCCCCCGCGTTCCCGCTCTCGACCCCCCCGCGTTCCCGCTCTCGACCCCCCCGCGTTCCCGCTCTCGACCCCCCCGCGTTCCCGCTCTCGACCCCCCCGCGTTCCCGCTCTCGACCCCCCCGCGTTCCCGCTCTCGACCCCCCCGCGTTCCCGCTCTCGACCCCCCCCGCGTTCCCGCTCTCGACCCCCCCGCGTTCCCGCTCTCGACCCCCCCCGCGTTCCCGCTCTCGACCCCCCCCGCGTTCCCGCTCGCGACCCCCCCGCGTTCCCGCTCGCGACGTTCCCGCTCGCGACCCTCCCGCTCGCGACGTTCCCGCTCGCGACCCCCCCGCGTTCCCGCTCGCGACGTTCCCGCTCGCGACCCCCCCCGCGTTCCCGCTCGCGACGTTCCCGCTCGCGACCCCCCCCGCGTTCCCGCTCGCGACCCCCCCGCGTTCCCGCTCGCGACGTTCCCGCTCGCGACGTTCCCGCTCGCGACCCCCCCCGCGTTCCCGCTCGCGGCGTTCCCGCTCTCGACCCCCCCGCGTTCCCGCTCTCGACCCCCCCGCGTTCCCGCTCTCGACCCCCCCGCGTTCCCGCTCTCGACCCCCCCGCGTTCCCGCTCTCGACCCCCCCGCGTTCCCGCTCTCGACCCCCCCGCGTTCCCGCTCTCGACCCCCCCGCGTTCCCGCTCTCGACCCCCCCGCGTTCCCGCTCTCGACCCCCCCGCGTTCCCGCTCTCGACCCCCCCGCGTTCCCGCTCTCGACCCCCCCGCGTTCCCGCTCTCGACCCCCCCGCGTTCCCGCTCTCGACCCCCCCCGCGTTCCCGCTCTCGACCCCCCCGCGTTCCCGCTCTCGACCCCCCCGCGTTCCCGCTCTCGACCCCCCCGCGTTCCCGCTCTCGACCCCCCCGCGTTCCCGCTCTCGACCCCCCCGCGTTCCCGCTCTCGACC